>NC_141991.1:143458248-144086647 GCF_049901715.1 Pseudonaja textilis
TCACAAACTTTTAAGCACCACTATACATGGCTCCTTGTTTTGCACAAATCTGTGTTGTAATTTCTTTTAATGGCATTGAGCAATACTTGCCATTGCAGCGACTTTTGTGGCAGACCATGGTCTCTAATGGGACTGTGAACCTTTGGTGATTCTTCCTTCTTCTTCTTTTTCCAGCTGACAACCTCCAAATACCCAGTGGTGGTGAAGATGGGACATGCTCATTCTGGAATGGGAAAGGTGAGGGTATAAAATTTCTCAAAAAAACCTGAGCCCGAGTATTCTCAAGGGTGCTCACAAACCACCATCCTGCAATAAAATTCAACCAAATATTACCGCAGAATCAGTGGTTCAGCGAAAGGAGTCTCTTTTGTCCCCATGTCCTTTGACTAGCAGGCATAGCCTTAACATCAAAAATTGGTCAGGTTTTTTTGGGTATTCTCAAGCAGTTTTTCACTGTAGCGTAGCATTTCCCCAATAAGTGTTAACCTCAACTTTACAACTCAGCTCTGTGACCTTAATTAGTACCCCCCCACCAGTGTGACAGCTGCCTGAAATTGACAAGACCTTAATTACAAGTGGAAGTCTTTTGCCTCCTAAGGGTTAGTACCTTCTCAGTGTTTATTCCCCAGTGTGTGCCCCTTTACTCACTTGTAATCCCTTCATCTCCAATGAATAAAAATCCAAATACCATCTTGGTAGTGTATCATCCTCTTTTTCCAATGGTCCCTGCTGCCCTTTCCCTGTTCAGACATCTGGTAACCCTCCCTTGGAGGGGAGTCATGGGATTGGCAGTGATCTGAAACTGAGGCATAGTGCCAGGCACAGGGACACTCAGTGGGGTCAATCATTTTCACCTTCTAAAAATGTTCTGCTCACTCAAGGCACTTTGACTCAGGAGAAGGGAGAGGGCCTGCAAGGCAACTCAAAAAGTTTTTGTTTTTTAAATGCTCTAGATTAATTAGTTGGCCTTCATCTTTGTTTATCTCGGTATCTGTTACATGCTGATCACTTAGATCCCTGCTCTGCCTGGAATGCAAAGTTTATTACCTAGGCCCCAGAGCTGCTAAGCTCCTGCTTTGTGTCTCTTCCCAAGTTGCAAGTAACAGTATGTTCTTTTCCTCTTTCCTAAGTTATTTTCATTGTTGAGACAGAAACCCATTAGATTTGTAGTGCATTCCCATTTTGGCTCTGAGGTCTCCAATTCCTCTCCTTTTCAGGGGCAATTGTGGGAAGAATAATCTTTCCTCTCAATAACATCTGTCCCAATTAGCCACAAATAGATCTCCAGTGTTAAAATATTTCCCAGCAATTCCAGCTGCAATTTATAATGGATTCCACTTTTGTTTAGGAACAAGTATAGAAATTGATTTTGTTTGTTTCTTTATTTAACTGTACTTATGACCTAGCCCGGTCCTGGAGGCCTTGGGCAGCATAAAACCACAAACAAAGGCCAAAACATAAAGAACCCACAGTATAATGAAAACACCATGAGAAAGCAAAAACAAACTCAAGATAGCTACCCACAACCATTCAGCTGGGACCAAAGACTTGTTAGAATCGAGCTTTTGAGCTATTTCCAAAACATCTGCAAAGTGGAGGCTTAGAAACTTCTGCAGGGAGGGTATTTCCACCAAGAAGGCCTGCTGTCTGATCCATACCTGCTTTACCTCACAAAACAGGTGTGGGGTGGCAGATTCTCTCTGGAAAACCAGACTGGATGAGTACATTTGGCTGGAGAGCTGTTGCCTGATGTTTGTGAAAACAACAAAAAACAAAAACAAAGGAACAAAAATTGACAAGAACAGAAGAGAAACAAACCCACACACTCCAGGCAATTTCACTCATTGTTGTTAAAGGCCTGGGGGAAGCCAAGTTTTTAAAGCCCTTCAAAATACCAGCAGGGTGGGAGCCATCTGGATCTCAGGGAGAGCTTCATTCCAGAGAGCAAATTCTACTATAGAGAAGGGGCATTTCTGACATCCTGACAGATGGCATTATTCAATCAAAGGAACTCAAGAGAGTGCCTGCCAGATTAAATCAGGCAGCTTGATACTATGGGACAGAGGTGGTATTCAGCAGGTTCTAACCAGTTCTGGAGAACCGGTAGTGGAAATTTTGAGTAGTTCGGAGAACCGGCAAAAACCACTTCTGACTGGAGATTTTACAGTATCCTTCCCCTGCTACGCCCACCAAGCCATGCCCGCAGAACTGGTAGTAAAAAATTTTTTGAATCTCACCACTGCTGTTGGAGATATGTGGTTCCTTAGGCCCTGTGCCATGTAGGGCTTTAAAGGCATTGTCTAGTACCTTGAACCATGAAGCGCAAATGCTTATATCACCATACCACCACCATACTATTGCTGCCATCATTGCTGCAATCTAGACCAATTGAAAATTCAGAGTGGTCTTCAAGGGTAGCAGTGTGTAGAACATGCTACAGTAGTTAGGCCATGGGGTGACCAGGGCATCAGTGACTATCTGAAGAGCCTCCCAGGCTAAGAAAGGACCGAACTTGGTGCACCAGATGAAGCTGTGCAAAGGTCTTCCTGGCCAAGGCTACAACCTGGTCCTCAAGCAGGAGCTGTGAACCTAGGAAGATTGCCAGTTTGCACACTCTTAAATGGAGGGATGCAATCCCACCCAGTCAGAGATGGAATATAGACCAAATACCTCCGGCCACTTAATTTTGGTGGGATTGAGTCAGAGATGGTCTCTCCCTGTCCAAATCTGCATAGCTTCCAGACACAGGGATAGAACATCAACAGTCTTACTTGACCAATCCAGAATCATAAATGTATCAAACCCCAGACCAGTGGATGACCTTACACAGTAACTGAAAAGGAGATGAGAAGAATGGAGCCATGTGCATTTCCACAAAAGAGGGGCCAAGAGAATGATTTCTCTCTCCTCTGCCCCCAAGAATACCAACAGGAATTGGTCTAGAGAAAGGAAGAGAACTACTGTATATGTGTGTTTCCATTACCCAGCCCGTGGAACTGACTTAGAAGGATACTGTGGTTGACAATATTGATAGCTGCTAAAAAATCAAGAGCAGAAAGGATGGATGCACCATCTTCATCTGACTCTACCATAAGTTGTCTACATCAATGACCAAAGTTGTCTCTATTAAATCTCAGGCTGAAGCCTGAGAGAAATGGGCTCAGATAACCCATTTCATCCAGGTTTTTACCAACTGCAGACCATGTCAACAACTTTTCCCCAAAAGGAAAGGTTGGAGACTGGATGATAGATGTCAAAAATCAATTGGGTCTGAAGATGGCTGGCATCATTGGCTCTTTCAAGGCAAGAGGCATCATCTCCTTTGTCAAAGAGGCTGACACTACAGAATGGACCCAACGATTAGATGAGAATTTCTGCTAATTTTTGATGGCGGGCTGAATCCATGAGAAAATGATGTCAGTAGGCTTCTAGCACTATCTATTTAAATTATTGTTTTTGTTTTTGTATTTTCATGCTTAACATTTTGGGGAAAATAAATAAAAATAATGGGCTACAGGTAGAAGGCACTATTGTATTCCTGTATGACATGATCAAATGAGGAAGAGAAATTCACACAATAAAACCTCATCAGGAAATATGTAAAACATGCAATTTGGGAGGGTAGATCTGATTTCAAAATTCAGTTGCTGAAATGTGGGTGATGTAGGCTTATTTGCTTATATTTGATACAGTAAATGCAAAGGCTTCTGTTTGTTACAGGTCAAGGTGGAGAACCAGTATGATTTCCAGGACATTGCCAGTGTAGTAGCTCTCACCAAGACCTATGCCACCTCAGAACCTTTTATTGATGCCAAGTATGATATCCGTATACAGAAGATTGGCAATAACTACAAAGCCTACATGTGAGTCTGGTGAAAATTCCCCTTGTTTATATCTCCTTACTCTTAGCAAATGTTGCAACTTCCCCCCTTGAAGCTTCTTGACCTGCACTTGATCCCACTATTACTTAAATCAACTTTTTTTCTACTTGCCTCCTCCCATCAGCAGAATGATGTCTTCCATGAAGCTTTATTGATCCTGGTCAGCATTTTCAAGTCACTTTCTAGAAACAATCCTATAAGAGGTGACCAAATGCAAAAGTTTGGGTCTCGCATCTTTAATAAGTGATCTAAGTATGAATTTTGGCAAACACACATTGTCACATAAGATTGAAATATCTACATTTGCTGAAATTCTCTCTTTTTTTTTATAAACAATGAGAGATACCCACCCTTTTTGGGCGGGAACTATATTTGTGCTATCTCTGAAGGAAAGTTTAGATTGTACCTCTTTTGAGGACTCAGTTTCTCAAAACACCATATTTAATATACCCTTCATTTGACAAGCCCCATTTGAATTAATTCCCCCTTCTCAATCTGTATCAGTCTCTTTCCTGATGTTATTGACCTCCTTTTTCAAGGAAACATTTGTTTTTTGTTTCCTCACTGGATCTTTAATACAATGTCCTCTTTCCTCTGGCAGGAGGACCTCTGTTTCAGGCAACTGGAAAACCAATACTGGCTCTGCCATGTTGGAGCAAATAGCTATGTCAGATAGGTGAGTGGCATAGATGGGGAAATATGATTGGGTAGATAGAAGGGATTATAAATAAATGCTTAGAATAGGAGGACTCTTCCTCTCTATGGCTTCCCAAGCTCTGTGGCTTCCCAAGCTCTGACTAAACATATCTGAGTGAAAGTGATAAAATTAGGAGGGCTCTCTACTTGTGCTACATTTATAATTTTGTCTCTGAATTTTCCATTCTGCGGTAGGTACAAGCTATGGGTAGACACTTGTTCCGAAATCTTTGGTGGTTTGGACATCTGTGCAGTAGAAGCTCTACATGGCAAGGATGGGCGTGACCACATTATTGAGGTGAGGTGTGGGAATGCTTATATTTTAATGAATATACCAGGGAACACAAACCTTTTAAAAAATTGCTAAAAGAAGGGAAGATTAGAATTTATAAGGTAAAGAGCCAGGTTAAAAGGTTCTTTTTAAATTGAGGATTTTAAAGCAAATCAGCTCTTTTTAACAAGTTGGTTCTCGAAATAATGAAACCTCAACATAAATGTGTTTTTAGGATACCGGGACAGTATTGTATTCTCCCTGGCCAAAGAGATTTGAGTTGAAATCCATTTTCAGCTGCAATACTCACTAGATGGCATTAGGCCAATGACTTTCTCTCTCCCCTTTTACTCAAAAAATACAGCATTGATTTATTCTGTCAGGGAACCTCTGTCATTGCTATTGTTGCAGAAAACCTTATAGAGATTTACTCAAAAGATTTGGGGAATAGTTTGGAAAAACCTTGACCCACATAAAAAAATAATGTTTTTACTAATATTCAGAATATATACTGTAGTTCAAAGCAACTGGCAGTTAATGTTAGGGTCCTTTGAGTGATATATATATATATGTACCACTCTGCTTCTACGGCAGTTTTTGGTGCATGTATATTTTGTCAATTGATGATGATGTGCAATTGGTTTTTCCATGTTACAGGCAGTGGGACAAACTGGCTTAGTTCCAGTTACTTCCTGGCTACGTGGATCAGACTGTATTCTTTGAGTCACCACCGATTGCACCATGTGGTTTTGTTAACACTATTGCTTAGTGTTTATACACACAGCACACATAATCCTTCCAACAAATACCCAGTAATGGTGGTCATCTTTTATTACTACCATTCTGCAGATGATTATCTTCTGTAGGGAGAGGGGCTGTCAGAAGAAATATGTTCTCTGGATGCTACCCATATTTCTTATTACCTATTTGTTTTCATCCCAAGTTGAAACTTCTGCTATTAATTTGCTAGTGCCATTAATGTTTAAAGTAGGCATTTTAAAACACACACACACACACACACATGTCATTTCCTGCAGAAGGTCTTGGAGTAATTCACACATGTTCTACTTGGGAAACAGGGAAACAGCTCACTTCCTGTTTGTTCTTGTTCTTTCCTCAGGTGGTGGGATCATCCATGCCTCTGATTGGAGACCATCAGGAGGAAGATAAGCAGCTGATTGTGGAGCTGGTACTGTCACGCATGGCCCAGGTCATTCCTCGCACCCCAGTGCCCTCCCCTGTGCGCTCTGCCTCAGGACAGCATGCCCAGGTATTACGACTTTGTTTTTCATCATAAACACTAGTCATTACTCGTTTTTTGTTTTTCCCTTGTAGTTTATGTTTAGTCACTGCTTACTAGAAATGGAAGGAAAGGAGTCAGAAGGAGGAGGAAATGCTGGGTCAGAGCAGCAAACTGTCATACTGAAGTTTACAGTAGATTGTGGCAACAGTAGTGAGGGACCAGGCACAGGTTGCCTGCATTAGGACCAGGGTTAGTATCTGAAATTTCTCATTAAAGTTGTTGAGTCAGAAAGATGCAGAAGATTTCAGCATGAGGGACTCTTTGATTTGGATAGTTTTGATAACAAAAAACTCCTTTGTTTTTGATAATGGACAATTAGATGACTTAGGAAAACCTACACGGTGAAGTTAAAGTCAATATTTCTTTCTATCTATTTGATCTCAAGCACCCGGTGTTCTTCTATAATACTGTACAGATTTCATTTAACTGCCATGGATAATAGACGTTGGTAGATTGGTCTACTTTGAATTTGTCCAATCTCACTTTCAAGATCTTAAAGAGCAACTCTGCTGGATGTTATCCAGCGTTCTGTTTCCCACAGTAATTGCCAGCTAGAGGCCACTGTGAAATTCACAAGGGCCACCAGGTCCTCCTATTCATGGTTCTTAGCAATAGGCATTCAGAGGCATAGTGCCTCTAATTCTAGAAATACTGTATATAACCGTCTTAAGCAAAATGGCTATTATTTGTCTAATGTTTCTTAAAAGCCATGGAAGTTGGTGGCTGCCATAACAGTTTGTATTATGAAGAAGAATGCTTCTCTTCCGTTTTGATGCTTTTCCTTAGCTAAATTGCTATCATCACATCTGTCAAAACAAATTTCGCTGTTTAGACACAACACCCCCCCCCCCAATGTATTGCCAAGCATCTGGGGAAAAGGAAGGGCAAAGAAAACGCTTTGTTTGTCAATCCATTCCTCATGTTTTGTGATGAGTGTATATGGTTCCCAGTATTTGATGTCTCCAGTGGAGAAAGATTCCTCCATGTGTCATCTGTTTGTTGTTGTTGTTGTTGTTGTTTTTGACTGAATGTCTGAATGGGAAGCCTACTAGGGAAAGATTTAGAGACATTCTTGTATTACATGGACGATGCTACAAAGAAGATAGGATACTGCAGAAATAGGAAAATTATAGATGGGCAGAATGGGATAAAAGGAAAGAAGGATACATTTTGATGCATGCTCCTGCTTTTGTTTGTTTTCGTTCATAGGCTCAGTCAGCTCAAGCTGGACAGAGACAAGGCCCTCCAGCCCAACAGAGACCTCCACCCCAAGGTGAATCCTGCTTTGGGGGAAATTGTGGCTCAGGCGGGAGGCATCAGAACATTTTTTAAAGGGAATTTTAGCACATTGGGGAGGCTAAAAACAGTCTTCCCTCTATCTTTCAGGAGGACCTCAGCAGCCACCTCCAGGCTCCCAGCGCCCTCCATCTCAGCAACGCCCCCCTCCCCAAGGCCAGCAACTCTCAGGCCTTACCCCACAGCCCGGTGGTCCCGCAATGGGTCAGCGTCTGCCCAGCCCCACCACCCAGCAGCCCCCACCACAGGCTCAGCAACGTCCTGCAGGGCAGCGCCAGCCTGGACCTGGAGTCCAACAGTCTCGCCAGCAGGGACCACCCTCTGCTCCACAGTCCCCGCAGCCGCAGAGGGGGCCGAGCCCCAGTGGCGGAGGACAGCAACAGTGGCAGCAAGGCTCCCCCCCACAGCAGCAGCGGCCCGCAGGGGCTGGCCTGCCCAAGACAGCATCTGGGGGCCTCCCAGGGCAACAGCAGCAGCCCCAGCGCCTTCCAGCAGCTGGCAGTCAACCACGGCAGCATCCACGGCAGGGCAGTCAAGGGGGCCTGACCCAGCAGCGCCCACCGGGAGCAGGAGCACAGCAGCAGCGCCCAGCACCACCCACTACCCAGCAGCCGAGGCCCAGTACTCAGGGGCAGGGTCCCGGTGTCCCAGGGCAACAAGGGAACCGCCCTCCACCAAGCCAAGGAAAGCCACAAGTTGCCCAGAAACCCAGTCAGGATCTGCCTCCTCCACCCCAGCCCCAGCTGAAGTAAGCGTTGGACTCTTGGGTTCTCTGTGGAAGGGAGCAGGGTTAGGCAGGCTCCAAGACTTAATTTTTGCAATGTGGGGATTTTCTTCCTAGCTAAACAGGGGCATGGTAGGTTGCCACGGTGATCTGGTAACCTCAGATACTTAAGGGCACAAGCCGTGCTACATGCACTTTCCCCTAACACCAATTCAAGGATCACTTTTGCAAATTCAGTGTGTCGTCATTTTGTGTCCTTTTCACTTTTGTTCAAAGTTCACTAAGGGGTTAGGGGAGAATATTAAATGAAGGATGATTAGGTGTAGTAGGATGACAAGGCAGGGAAGAGAACGAAAGATCACACGCTTATAAGAAATTCTTCACTGACATTATAACACAGCTGTCTTGCTTTTTTTTTATGTTTGCTTTTGTTTGCCACTGTGAGAACTAGACACTACTTTTTATACAAAAAGATAACTCCTCCTGAAACAAAAAAAGAGTTACTTGATTCTCCACATATACAAGGTCATCATTCGAAAGGATGCGGGAAAAAAACCCCCCCTCATGTTTTAAGATGTCACGTTCCCAAGTTGAAATTTGAAAAAATGATTTTTCCAAAAAAAAAGTACACTTTAAAACCCCTAACTACAGTATATAAATCAATCCTTGCAGGATAATTTTGAAGCTGAGGGGTTGGCATAAATTTAGGAAAGATGTATCTCATCATCACTTGTGCTGCCTGTAACAAGTGTTTCCCATAGCCGTCTCTCAGGGGGGGCAAGGAAACAGGGATGAAATTGTTTGACCAGTGAAAGGGAGAGCAGAAAGTGTTACCCTCACTTTCAATTAGATTTGCAAATTATGCCAGTTATAGGAAGCCAGAGATCAACAAGAAGGTTTTTTTTTTTTTTGACAGAAGCAGTTACATACAAGGGCAGCAGCACTTATAGGGCTTCAGAAAAGCGCTTCTTGCTGAATAACTTCTTCAGATATTTTGCTGCAGCTCTTCGTTCGCCCAAGCTTGCCAAAATCACACAGAGAGTTCATGCTCTTCTGCTCTCCATTCAGCAGGATCCATCCATAATGAAAAGAAGGGGAAAGAATTGGAAGGGGAGGGAAAGGAGTTTCAATTAGAAGAAAATGACTGAGAATTTCCCTCTCCAAATTCTTTCAGCTTTTCTGTCATGTTTTCCTGCTGCGGGAATCATTTCGCTAGTCTTTCCCTACTGGATGCACCCTCCTTTGAAGTATTAAATTAGGGCTGAGGGGGGGACAATGTGGCCTCTCAATGGCCTTGCCCCCTTTGCAGCTTTGTGCTTGCTTCTTACCCTACTCTTGAGAAGGAGGGCAATGCTTCCCAAACTCCCCTTTCTTCTCTCCCAGCATTTCAGACAAAGCAAGTTCTGTTGCCTGACCTGATTTTAATAGTGTGTTTCTCATTTCTCCTCTCCGTCTACCCCTCCCTTCTTTCCTGGCCCCCCATTCCTCCCTCACTGTTCCTTAGCAAATCCCAGTCTCTGACCAATACCTTCCCCCTTGCAGAGGCACCGGTGCCGCGGGGCAGCCTTAGTCAGGATGAAGTGCGTGCTGAGAGCATCCGCAGCCTCCGACAGAGCTTCGCCAGCCTCTTCTCCGACTGAGAAACTTCCCCTCTCTACTGCGACCCTTCACTTCCCTGGGCCTAGATCCCTTTCCCTGTCTTCTGAGACTGCGAACCCCTTGTCCCTTCGCTGCTTTGACCCATTTCCCCATGGGAATGCTCTTCTAAAACGAATCTATTTATTTGTTTGTTTATTTTTAATCCCACCCTTTTTTTTTTTTTTGGAAGAATTTCTTCTGCCCTCCCCTCCATGAATGGCAATCCCATAGAAAGGGGGAAGCAATACGTATCCCTGGAGATCCCTGGGAAAAGGAATGGCACCTGCTGGAAATGGTCAGAGCTAGAAAATGGGTTGATATGAAATTCCCAGGCTTTTGAAGCCGGTCATTCTGAATGTAAAGAGGCTTGGTTGGTTTAAAATTAATTTGCTTGTGTACTTATTTCTTAGACTGATACAGCTGCTCATCTCATGTAGGTGACTCTGGGTGGCTTATAATGAAAACATTATCTGTACAGAGCAATTATCTGGAGAGAGAGTGATACATGTACACACACACATGCACCAAAACAGAACCTTCTCTACCCTAAATGCAACAAGAACTTCACAGTCTTCTGGGTAGAAGGCTCTGTTTATGTTCCCTTAAAATCCTAAATCTTCCCTCTGCCACCATCCTTCATTCTAAGAACCTCTTTTTTGCTCTGTTTTCTATGCCTAATTCTGTAGCATTTCTGCAGAATATATTATCCCCATGCAAATCAAACCTGCCGATTATCAGAGAGCTTCCTTCCTTCCATCAGGATCTCCCTTTTCATCCAGAGGCTGCAGATTTCTCAAGTCCACATCTATATAAATATGCAAACTTTATGCCTGGTTCTCTTCTCCCAGCCTAGGGGTTCCCAAGCTTGGGGAAAAAGGGAGAGGAGAGGGGTCTCCAGGGATCTCTATACATAGCATGAGGGAGGGGACTTTTCCTGGGACCCATGTCTGTGTTTGTGGCCACAAAGATGTCTATGTTGTTGTTTGTGAATAAGCCAGTCAATTGCCACTTGCCCTTTGCACAATCCTGTTGTCCCCATTCCTTAGCTGCCCGCTTCCAACTCTTGTTGCCTTGGCTGCAGGTTCCGCCCCCACTTCAGCAATGTGCAACTTTATTCCCATGCGTTTTGGTAACCGTATACTCGGCAAGCCTTAATCTAGACATACAATTCCTTTCCATCCTACCTCACACTGTTTTTTTCCCCCTCCACCTTCCTAATAGCACTGCAGAAAACTCCCAGTCTGTCACTCCACCGTAAGCTTTAGCACCTACTGATCATCAGGAAGGTGCTGGGCAGGGCCAATGAGGTACTTTATCCTCAAACCTTTTGCTAACCTGGTTTAGACCCCAGTTGTCATGGAGGAGAGACAATTGGCCAATATTTGAGTTTGTGGTGGAGAATGCAGTTGTTTTTGTCAAGCCCGTTTCCTGTTCTTCCTCCCACTTGGCCAATCAAATCTATCTGCTCTTCTCCCAAAACAGCCATAGTACTGCCACTATAGCCAAGGGATGCTTTTTCTATTTTGATGACTGAAGAAATAAAACTTCATCCCTGATGGACACATACAAAGGGTTCACACCCAAAAGCAGAACTTGGTCCCCTCCCTCTCCCCCTTGTATATAACTCAAGAGAGAAACTCCCCACTCTATTTTTGTGATTCTCCTTTATCCCTAAAGCTGTGTCAATTACTCTGTCCCCTTCTTTGAAAGATCATGGGGACAGGGCCACTTAATGCGTGATGGTCTGATAGCTGCAAAGTCACGTGTTGTAGCTGTGTTGTGACATGACGCTTTGAGCTGTGTTTGCAACTTAACTGTCAGGTTGGGGAGGGGGATGCAGCGGAGGCTCAATCCCTGTGTATTACACCCCCTTTCCATTCTTCAGCCTCTTCTCCCCAGAGATCTATTCCTTTGCCACCAAGAGATCTGGGAAGGACAATTTAAAGTGCTAACTTGGTATCTTTGTTATTTATTCTTGTCTGGAAAGTGCATCCCCCTCGCACACTATTTTGGTGGGAATAGAGGCCTTTCCTATTGCTGTGATTCTGTCTCTGTGAATCAAAGTTTCAATGGATCAGTGATGTAAAAAAACCATAAATAAATAAATATATCTATATTAAAAATCTGAGTGCTTGCTGGAAAATGCATGTTCTGTCACTGAAATGAAATCAATGCACACATAAAGACACTACATGTGCAGAGAGATGAAGCAAAAAGGGTATGACGATGACATCAGAATGGAGAAGCGAATCGATGACAGCAGGTATATGTAGTATGGGAAGAAAGGGATATGGATTTTCTTTTGTTTTTGTGGCCTCAAATCAACAACACGTAGATGTAATCTGTCCCTGCTGGTGAGCTTCCCAATGCACACATGGGTCCTGTTAAGATACAAAATGCTGGGTTACATGGATACTTATCTTGATTTGGCAAGATTCTTACTCTGTTTTGTTAACTTTGTTGATGTATCCTAGCAGTGAAAATAATTTTTTCAATATCCCACATTTTTAAGGGCCCTTCTTCACATTGAAACCTGTGAGACCAGTATGAAACATTATTTTAAAAACAGCATTTATTGTCGTATTACTTTTATTTTATAAACAAAATTCCAATGTAAAATAAGTAAGGGCCTACTGAATACACACAAACCATTTAAAGCAGCAGCTTGTTCATTATCATGGTAAAATGTGGCTGGGCAGCCATTTTGAAAAGGGCAGCAGTCCCATTTTCTGCCATGGATCATGTGGTCTGCCTTTTGTAGAAAAAAATTAAAGTCATTTAAAATCGAGGGGAATTTATGCTTAGGCTGCATAGCGCTTTGAACACAATAATTTTGAGTAAGAGGTTTAGATGCTATTTTATAGTACAATACAAAGATACACTGTTAATGTTGCAGCAACACTGTACCAAATCCTAAAAATTAGATTGCATGGTTACTACATTTCCCAATGTTGTTGGGAAATTGCTCCTTACTTCTGGGTTGCTTCTCGATGAGTTTCCACCCATTGCTTCTTGTCCTGGAAGCAAATGGACAGACACTGTTTTTAATTAAAGAGTTTTAAATACAACTGCTCCTCCCATAGTGACCACAATCAAGACTGGCAATTTTGTTGTTAAGTGAAGCGGTCACTAAAAGAGACCATAACTTTGCTTATGATCTTACTTCAGCTTACCTTTGTTGAAGTAAGGCCCTAAATATGAGCATTGTCTGTAAAGTTACTTTTTCATCACTCATAATTGGAAATGATCTCTAAATGCAGTTGTTAAATAAAGGTTACCTATATGCAATTATTGCCACTGGCATTACAGCAGCAATAGTCATGTGCTTGCACTGTATCATCTGGTATACAAAAAAATAACTCCTATAGTATCATGCTAGTTCTTCCTGAGGTGAAGGAGAGACCTTGCTTTTAGAGTTCTTTCTAAGGATGAGGAATGCTGAAAGTCCAAAATCCAGGTAAGTCGACTCTAGCCTCACATCACGCCTAGGCTGTGGGGCCAGGCCACTCCACTTCCATTTGATGGCAGCTCTGATTGTGACTCCTTGTTAGCAAAATAGGGAGAAGAAGCTGTAAAATGGGTTTCGCCTCATCAGAGGGAAGATGTATCCAAATTCATTTCTGGAAGGTACACATGGCAAACCTCTATGGTGCATTTCTTTACAGATACTCCTTGACTTACAACCATTTCTTTAGCAACTGTTTGAAGTTATCATGGCACTGAAAAAAGTACAGCCAGTCCCTGTACTTACAACTGTTGCAGCATCTGATCAAACTTCAAGAACTTGTCAGCCAGCGTGCATTCATGGTGACTGCAGTATCTCTGGTTCATTGATTGCCATGTGTGACCTTTCTAGCCACCTTCAGACAAGTAAATTCAACCAGGGAAGCTAGATGTGCTTAACAACCATGTGATTCACTTAACAACTATAGTGATTCACTTAACAACCATGGTAATAAAGATCCTAAAATTGGGCATCACTCAGCAATAGCAATAGTCCTTAGACTTATATATCGCTTCACAGTGTATTACAACCCTCTCTAAGTGGTTTACAAAGTCAGCATATTGTCCCCCAATAATCTGGGTCCTCATTTTATCCACCTCAGAAGGATGGAAGGCTGAGTCAATCCTGAGCCAGTCAGAATCGAACTGCCGGCAGTCAGCAGAATTAGCCTGCAATACTGCATTCCTACCACTGCACCACCATGGCTCTTACCATAGAACACAAACATGACTCTTAAGTTAAAACTATAGACTATAGATCAGTGGTAGTCAACCTGGTCCCTACTGCCCTCTAGTGGGTGTTCCAGCTTTCATGGTGGGCGGTTAGGGTTTTATCCCCTACTTTATCAATCACCATTACTGTGGAACCGGTGGGCGGTTAGAGATAATTTTACTACTAACAGAGATACAAAAGTGGGCGGTAGGTATAAAAAGGTTGACTACCCCTGCTATAGATCATAGTTTCTAGTTAACCACTGCCTTGCTTAGCAATGGAAATCCTGATCTCAATTATGGTCATAAGTCAAGGACTGTTTTGAACCAATTTGTATGCCACCCAACTCCTAATGACTCTTATTTATTGTTCCCTGTTTATAGGGTTTCTGGTGACAGGTTTGGCCAATGTAAAAAACAATAGGGTGAACTAACTAGACCTTTGGCTTGATTCAGCCAGCAAGCTTTCTGGATTGCCAGTGCTTCTTCTTTTGGAACAGCATAAAGAATATGATATCTTTCCTCTCTTCGGTCCTTGTGTCACATCAGTTACTGTTTCAGGACTTCCTGCTGTTTTCTCAGACTGTTTATCATGCTTACCACCACCATAACCACCCTGGCCCCAATTGTAGCTGTTGTCACCAAGTCTAATATGTTTTTCTTCTGCTTCCACCCTGTGATGACCTGGGGCGTGGCATGAAAGCAACACAGCCAGAGAACCAGTATGAGTTCCTTTATTGGCACTAGCTTTGCCTCCAACATCCCATTTACTCTCCGGCCTGGAGAAAAGCTCTCCCACAAACCTGCAGCAGCCTCTGGCTGCAGATACTCCAGTCCAAACACTGTAAGCAGAATGACTGCAATCAATCACTCCAGCAGGGCAAGATAATGAGTCCAAGAAGCATTCTTCCAGCAAGACAAGAACACAGAAGCACAGCAATAATTCAAACAGTCAGGAGGAATGCCAGGAATGCAGGCCAACAACTCTCAACACTAGATGAATTCAGCATGCGTTCCTGAAAAACGCCCCTCCCAACTGCCCTACCTTTAAGCTCCATCCCCAGGTGCACCTTGGGAAGGGGATTGGGGGTCTTCCTTGTAATCCACACAACCTATGTTGCTGTCTTCTGTGTTCTTCCCTGCATGACCTAGGATGAGGTGGGCATTGGTCTTTATCTGAACAGCATCTGCCTTGTTCTACCTCTTCCTTGCTCTGCCCAGCCTGACTTTGCTCTTCCCCAAAGTTTCCTCCAAAGCCAACAAAGCCACTCTCCCGCTCTCTGTCAGCTGTTCATCTTCCATCTTAGATTCAGATTCTGACGGAGGCATGACACACCCCTTCTTCCTGCATTTTTTCAATTTTTATTACCCGCTTTCTCCAAGATCTGATCACTCTTTCATTCGTCTATTTATTTCTCCAACCCATCAAAAAAGAAGAAAAGAAGAACAGATGTTTCCTTAATCAATAGAGGGTGCTAGAATACTGGGACATAGTATCACTGTTATAATCTCATGAAAAGAAAATGCTCTGTTCTACTACTTCCCTTCAGGAAAGAAGGCTATGAAACTGAGTCTGTAGCACCTCCAGCTGGTAAAGGAAATAGCTAGGTTAATTTTTTTGTTGTTCTCCCACATGATAAAATAAAATAAAACGTAAACATAAAAATTATAAATTTAAATAATAAATTGTTTTCAATTAAAGTATAATATATTCACTACCAAATTTACAATTAAAATCAATATAAAATTTAAAAAATGAACCCAACATTTGGAGCATAGTCCTTGACATGCTATTCAAAACCTGGCATGGCCCAGCAACCAAACTCTTTCCTGTTCTTGTTTTGGGCCAGTGATTGGTCTATCTATGTCTAGAGTAAATCTAGAGTAATCTAGATTAAAGCCTTCTGGACATTCAGATGCTAATGAAGGAAAAAGGAATCTGAAGGCAGAATTACAGTAGCAACATGGACCGTAAGCAGCATGAGTAGGAAAATTCAACACATTGAAAGATGAGATGAACTGATTTTACAATTGAGCATTAATGAATTGAAATGGCCTAGAATCGGGCCCCTCCGTTTGGAAGATTTTTTTTTTACTTGATTTTTTACTACTCAGGATATAAAAACCAAAGGAATGGTGTTGCTTTTACAGTAAGGACAGTTCTTGGATACAATGCAATCAGTGACAGAGTAACATCAATTAAAATTCACAGGTGGCCCTTTAATATGATAATTATTCACATTTATGTTCAACTACCAATGGAGAACAGGAAGTTGACAGGTTTTATGGTCAAGTTCAAGCTAATGACAGAACATGCAAGCAACTTGTGCTGCTTGTATTTTAAATATGGAATGTCAATGAAGGATACAGTAGGAAGGAAAACATAATTGAACAATTTGATCCAGTAAATAAAAATAAAGCAGAAGAATGCCTTATCGTGATGTGGCTGGTATATCCTGCTGACCAGTTGTTAAGAAAAGGGATTTTTGCGGTTACCTAACACTTAACAAAAAGAAGGAAAGAATTTCACCCCCCCCCCATCATAACTTGTTGCAATAGCAGAACCCTGTCAGGTTAATTAATTAATTAGCTTTTAGGCTCAGGAAGAATTGGCATCAAACTTTGTAAATTTTGGGTTGGAGACAAGACAAAGTGATATCATATGACTGAATGGACTATGGGAGTTGTCAAGTGCTGATGTAGCTGCAACTAAAGAAAGAACTGTTGACCAAACAACCTAAGTTTTTGCATTTTTCAAAATAAGTTTTCCATTCATAGAAAAAAACAATATGTGGTTGCCAGGAATCGAAAACCATTTTATGGCACATAACCAACCCAGCAATCCTGTAACTCTGATGTTTTAGCAGGGATAAACAACTTCCAAACATCATGCATGGACTGGGAAACCAGCACTTGAGTAATGAAAAAAAGAAAAGGAAAACCAAACAGAAAAGAAAAAAAAAACAGAGAGGAGGAAGAGATATGGATGAAGACACAAAAAGCCAAGAAGGCAACTAGAGTAGAGTCAGGCAGGGGAAGAAATGCAGTGTTTGAGATGACCAAATGATAGAAAAGCTGAGAGCAGAAAAAAAGTGACCAAGAAACATTTTATGGAATGGATGGAGAGGGACGGAAGGGGAACAGAAGTAGTGGGGAGGGACAGAAGGGGTGTGAAAGTGTTGAGCATCACTGAAAACAAACATGGCCCCTCACTTCTTCTCCCCCCCCCCTTTTCTTCTCTTCTGACTGTATTTAACTTGCTTATTGACCGATAAAATGATCACTCACGTATTGTATTCCTGTGATCTCTCTTTGGAATGGCCTTTAAAATCCTTATTTTACAGATGAGGACTGGCGAAACCAAGAGAGCATGTCATCTCTCATGAACATTAAAACTGAGAATGGGGATTCTGAATCGGTGAATGTGGTCTGCACTCTTGTTTCCCACACACCCAACCCTGTCAAGGAATTGCACAGCAGCAGTCCAAATGAAGTCAAAGACACTGATGCAAACCTGTGGGTTTATATAAATAAATATATTTTGTCATTTATATTTACAAGAAACAAGATAGTCAGGAACACAGAAACATCATGAGGTAAATCAGACACCACACAGAACACATAGAAGAAAGGTGGGGATGGAAGGGAAACTCACCCTTTAACCCCCCCACAGCAACCAAACATAGCATAGATTGCCTCATGCATGAGCCAACAGTTTCCAATCAACTACAACTGTGTGTTCTGGCCCATTGTGTATTTTACTGTTCCAGCTCCTAAATTCAATATCCTAATAAACCCTAACTTATTATACACTCCATTGCCTTACCAATAGTGAGACAAGCTGATCTCGTTTTCCTGGCCATTGCGGAACCAACAGAGCCATTAATTTATGAGTTGCATTCTTACATTTCACTTGCTGTAAGGTTTTGAGGATGCAAGGCTAGACTAGCTCTACATGTTCCACCTCCTTATGCAGTTACATCCATCCATCCATCCATCCACCCATCCATCCATCCATCCATCCACCCATCCATCCATTTAAGAACATAGCAATATAAAAGGAATGCAGGTGCATCAGAACACGAGATCTTTCAGGAAGTCCAGCATGAGAATAAGAGGGCACATTTTTTTCAGCGCTTCTAATCCTGGATTGTCTATGTACCATCCATTACTTGGTTAGTTGTAGACTTTCCTTCATGTACAGCACTGTTTCTGTTCTCTTATAGCTGTTTTTGCAAAAAGCTGTTGTGTCATCCAGTAGCAAACTGTGTAACTTCTTTTTATTTCTATGTACAAGTACCTTTATTTTACCTGCCCTGAATCTGCGATTGATCAATTTCATGTGAGGATGTCAAGATACACTTATTAGGATCAAGGGAGCGTGCAGTGTCTCTTCACATTTCCTCTCTCATGTCCCATATCAAGCCCATTGTGTTACAAGAGTACTCCACAGTTCTCGGTCCAAAGCTACAGTCTCTGCATCCTTCCATTTAGAGTTGATGTTTTTCAGATCTTCCTGTTATATGGTCCCGGGTTTTTGTTTGGCCTTCCTCTTTTTCTCTACTTCATCCAATTGATTGTGGTCTTTGCTGGGCATTGTTCACTCATGCAGAGCACATTTTACATCCTGATTATTTTAGTAAACATTTATATCTAATTTGAAATTGCTCACAATCTTGTCTCCTTGGATGGTAATGGAGAAAACTGGGCTGTTAAACCTGCATGTACATGGTTGTTGTTTCCAGTTTGTTTGTCTTAGTTGATAGTTCCTTGTTTGGAGTATTGTTCACTGTTAAACCTGTTAAACCCATGTATCTTTTTTTAAAAAATAAATTTTATTCAGTGTACACATTAAAAACATTGAACGTAGTGGTCTTTGACATACTTTTTTGTCAGTGCATATTACATCCAGAAAGAAATTATGTACATTTTCCCCAACACTTTATTTGGTTTTTCTGCTGGAAATTATGTACATTTATTTATATGTATATACATATATACATTTGAACTTTATAATTTTTAATTCTTTCTCATTACTCCTCGAATAAGTGGTCCCTCACATCCTCCCTATTTCACCTTTAATTCTTATTCCAGTTTTATGAACTCCCTTTCATATTCCTCCAATAGTAGAATTTATTCCATATTTTGTGGTATTCTGACTTGTCTTTATCCTTCAGTTCTAATGTCAACCTATCCATTTTGGTGCATTGTAGTACATTTTGGTGCATTGTAATATCTTATCAAACGTATCATCCTCCCTAGGAATTTCTCTTGCCTTCCAATTTTGATCATTCTTGCTGCTGTGATTACGTGTATTATTAGATAAGTATCAGCTTTGCTAAACTTCTCTTCCATTATTCCCAGTAAGAACATCTCAGGTTTATAACAAATTTTTACCCCCATCATTTCCTCTAGCCATGACCAAATTCTGTACCAGGACTCCTGAGCCTTTTTACAGGACCACCATACATTCTTACTATGTTACAGAGCCCCTGATTATGACATCAAACATGCAAACAAGCTAAATACACTACTAACATGGGCAGCATCCTGCCCACATGCTTTTATCTTTCTTGGTGACTTCAATCTACCTCATATTAACTGGACCCTTAATGAATGTACAACTGAACCCATACATGCAACCTTCTACAATGCTGTAACAAATCTGGGACTGGAACAACTAGTAACCAACAATACTAGGCTTAACAATTGCCTCGATCTCATCTTCTGCAATAGTTTGAATTCAATTTACGGAATACAAATTAAAGAACCCTATTCCAATAGTGACCACAACATGATTGACTTTTGTCTCAACATATGTCCATACAAAAATCATCACAATGACGGAATCCCCAATTATAACTTCAAAAAAGGCAACTATGATTGACAATTTCTATTCACTGGATGCAATACTGTTGAAGACCATTACAACATATTTTTACTTGAAGTCAAAAGAGTCATCAAACTATATGTACCAATAACAACTCCCAAAACCAGAAAAAACAAATTACCTATAACAATAAGGAAACTTCAATCCAAAAAGAAATCACTTTGGCGGAAAAACAAATCTGGTCATGTTGCCAACTTCAAAAGCTGATACAAAAATTTATGCCACCAGATAAAGGCTGAATGCACCATTATCACATTGAACAAGAAAACCTTCTACGCACCAATTCCACCCGTGCTTTCTACAATTTTGTAAACAACAAACTAAAAGACTCAAGGTCCATCCCACCCCTGAAAGGGCCTAATGGTAAAGACTGCAATGATGACACCATTAAAGCCAACCTCTTTAGCACATTCTTTGGCTCAGTATTTATAAAGAGCAATGGATCATGCCCAATATTTCCTAGCCAAACCACAGACAACTACAATGATCTAATGCATATTGATTTTACAGAAGACATTGTTGAAAAAGCACTGCACAATCAAAAACCATCTCTATCTATTGGATCAGACAGAATATGGAGCTACTTCTTAAAAAAGCTACCCACTGCCATAGCCGAAGCTCTAAGCATAATCTTTGAAAAATCTTTCAGGACCAGCTCCTTGCCAAAACTATGGTCACAAGCCACGGTCATCCTCATCTTCAAAAAGGGAGACCCCAGCCTAGTTGAAAATTACAGACCAATTTCTTTATGCTGCATCACCTGTAAAGTCATGGAATCAATTATTAACCAATCCATTATCCTCCACTTAGAGACAAACAACCTACTCTCTAATAAACAATTTGGTTTTAGGAAAAAACTATCAAGTAATCTGCAACTCTTACACTGCAAAAACATATGGACCACACAACTCAATCAGGGCAAAGCAATAGACGCAATCTACATAGACTTCTGTAAAGCCTTTGATTCAGTGAAACATGACAAACTACTACTAAAACTAAAATCTTATGGTATCTCTGGACACCTGCAAAACTGGATAGAAGCATTCCTGTCAAACAAATGGTCAAAATTGGGAGCATCCTATTAAATTCTGTACCTGTCAACAGTGGTGTCCCCCAAGACTGTGTTCTAGGACCAACTCTTTTCATACTCTACATAAATGACCTCTGTGATCATATTAAGAGCGACTGCATTCTCTTCGCTAATGATGTAAAGCTATTCAATACCACAGACAATACTGCTACCCTTCAAAAAGACCTTGACTATGTATCAGAATGGTCAAATAAATGGCAAGTTCAAATCTCAACAAAGAAATGCTCTGTCCTACATATTGGCAAAAAAAAATCAGAAAATAAAATACAGGCTGAATAGTCAAGACCTTGTTGATGATCCAAACTCTGTCAAGGATCTTGGAGTAATCTCTAATGATCTATGTAAGTGCTAGAGCCCACTGTAACTACATAGCCAAAAAGGTGTTAAGAGTTGTTAACCTAATCTTATGTAGCTTCTTCTCTGATAATATTACGCTACTAACTAGAGCATACAAAACGTTTGCTAGACCAATATTCGAATACAGCTCATCAGTCTGGAACCCACATTATGTATCTGATATTAACACATTAGAGAAAGTCCAGAAATATTTCACAAGAAGAGTTCTCTACTCCACTACTCATTGCAGAATATCTTATGCCACCAGACTTGAAATTCTAGACCTAGAAAACCTAGAACTACGTCGCCTTTGGTCCGATCTAAGTAGAGTATATAAAATCATACATTGCAATGTTCTACCTGCCAATGAATACTTCAGCATCAACCAAATCAATACAAGAGCAAACAAGAGATACAAACTCAAGGTTAACTACGCCAAACTAGATTGCAGGGAATACGACTTCAGCAACAGAGTGGTCAATGTCTAAAATACTCTACCTGACTCTGTGGTTTTTTCCCCAAACCCCCAAAACTTTAACCTATACTATTGACCTCACCCCTTTCCTAAGAGGTCTGCAGGGCGCATGCATAAGCGCACCAACGTGCCTCCCGTCCCTGTCCCATTGTTTCTTTTATATTTCTTATATGTATCCATGTATTCATAACTATGTTTTTACTTATGCCTATTATCTTGTAAGCAACTGACAAACCAAATAAAATAAATAAATAAATAAATCAGAGCCATCCTAGATTTCTATGAAATAAATGGGACTGAAAGGAGATTAGGAGATCATGTCTTTCAATCACAGCATCAATCCTAGGAAAATCCCAATCTCTTTGTTGAGAAGATGGTTTCCCCTACCTAGCTCATCCTTTCAGAAAGTGGTAAAACTGAGCTTTTCCATTCTTGAATGGCACCTTGCTATTAACTTGTGAATTGTTGGGGAATTATCATAGAATTGCTGTTTTTCAGAAACCTGTTTTTAGGATAGTAAATTGTACTGTGTTTGTTTGTTTACCATGGCTTATTAATGATATTTATGATGGATGGTTTTTTCCCCCTTTTGTACATAGCAAGATGGAATGTCATGGGGAACATACACATCTGAAAAATAAATGACACTCTTCAATCACTTATTTTATTTCATTTCATTTATTAGATTTATTTGATGCTCATCTTATCTTGAACATTTGCTTTCTTGTAATAAACATTCAGGTACATATAGTTTATTTGTTATTCTCTAAGCAGTAGTATACTGATAGCCAAGGCCATGAATTTTATAACTGTGTACAGATGGTACTGCAATCCTTACCGGCGACACTGTTCAGTTTCTTTTTCTGTGTATCCTTTATTTTATTCCATGGTTTTGCAAAGTTGCACAGTTTGATTTGAGGTCTATTTTCATTAACTGACCCTTTTGAAATACAAAAGATACATAACAGTGGTGTAAATATGTAACTGATAAGATTTCTTCACAGTAACTTGTCAAAACTCCATGACAATTTTCTGGCATTTGCTCCACCTTTTAAGTAGGGATTGATGTCAGTTCCAAACAAGCCAACTTTGTCCCTTTCTAAACATTTGTTATTTATTTAGTGTGTGGCATACAATGTCACAGAAATCTACACACGGTAGACCCTATGCAGTCCTGACAGTCTAAATTACATTAGATCCAAAAATGGGATGAAAAGTGACCAAGAAATAATATAGACTAGATTAGGAATAATGATATATTTGGGGGAATTAAAAAACAAGCAGTAGTCAAGGGATGGACATTGCATGGTGGCCACAAATGCAGATACAATATCAATACGAGAAATTTGCTAAAATATATGCTTTTAATAAAGAATTAACAGAATTGGACCAGATACTAACTGGAACTGATGACAAATTGCTAAAGAAAATATATTGTTATTATTGGGTATTAAACTGAAAGTGAGCAGGTAAAGAAGACAATGATTGTTTGGGCTAAACATTTGGGAATTATACAAATGGAAGAAAGTGTGGGATCGAAATGTTAAACTGAACTATGTCAGCTGCATATAAAGAAAATTTTTATAAAAAGTTTTACAAATGGCATTTTGTACCAACAAGATTAGCGAAAATTTATAAGGATAGATCTACTAAATGTTGGAAATGTGATCAAACATCTGGTTCATATTAACATGCGTGGTGGACATGTCCACAGGCTAAAAATTATTGGATATAAATACAATACATACTTGGTTGAAAAAAATGATAATACAGCATATAGATATGAAACCAGAAATATTTTTATTGGGCATTCTACCAGAAAAATACGATAAAGAGACTATATACGTGATTTTACATGTACTAACAACAACTAGAATTGTGTATGCTCAACAGTGGAAGTGTGATGAGATCCCAAGAGATGAAAAGGTAATTAAGAAAGTATTAGAATGTACAGAAATGGATAGACTAACACATACTATTAAAGACAAAGAAGAAACTAAATGCTTTTTAACATGGGACTTATTTTACTGATGGTTAGACAATAAAAACAGAAATTAGAAAGAAAGGAACATAAAAAGGATAAGTGTTAAAATGGAAATTTCTAAAATGGACAAAAATATTGTTACCACAGTAATATTATTCTGATGCATGTTATTGTAAATGCCTTGATTATGATTGCCTAAAAATAATTGTACCCAGACAACACCTTATTTAATTGAAATGGAATTTTTATATATTATACTAATAAAACAAAACTTTTTTAAAAAAAGGAATAATGATTATATTGAAAATATTAATATGCAATGTGCCATCCTCTTTAATTTATATATGCATTAATTGTGCTGTTACTTGTTAATTGGTATTCTCTACCTGAAACAAGGTATTCTTCATTGAAAGAGCCTCTGTGTAGATATCCGCAGAAAGACTGTGATTCTGGGCTGTAGAGAAACTTTGCACTTCTTAGTTTCTCTGGACCCTTGTATATCTTCAGAAAGAAAGAAAAATTCAGTATATGATAAGGACAAGAGAAGGTCAGAAGAATTTGTCATGAGAGGAACAATATCCCTTCACAAAAGACTGAATATCTGTCAACTTGCTCTTCATCATATGTTTCAGAACGTTGGCAGGCTTACCTCGATGGGCTGAATAGTAAACTTATTTATGATCATATACGAAGGAGACTCAGGATCCTGCATGACACTTTTAAATTCGACCCTCATCACTGCAGAGAGACAGAAAGAGAGGGAGAGAGGTTTTCCAGTAAGAGGTTTATTTTATTTATTTATTTATTTTTGTCAATTGCTTACAAAATAATAGGTATAAAGTAAAAACATAGTTGTGAATACATGGATATATATAAGAAAAATAAAAAAATAAAAATAAAAGAGACAATAGGACAGGGACGGTAGGCACGCAGGTGCGCTAATGCCCGCCCCCTACAGGCCTCTTAGGTCTGTAGATTTCTGAATAAAAAAGCAAACTAGATGGTGCTGTGTAGTCTTCTGCACAAAGGCTTCTGAAATAAGTAATATGTTTGGCTTTCAAGCCATAGAAATGATTTTACTGCAATTGGAAGGATTAACGCTGGCAGCAAAACCTGCAAAGTAAGGAAGTGGGGAGTACTAAAAGATGGAAGGGAGAAAAACATTCATTCTCAAAACTCACCGAACTCATCTTTGCAACATGCTTCCTGGAGAGATGTTCGCTCACATTTGCAGGCCTCTGTGAGATCTCCCAAGAACATGAGAACAAGGAAGCTGGCTAGGAAAAATCCATGTGGTTTTGTAGTATCCATTTCTTGCCACTTATGAAGCCGGTCACTTAGAACAGAGGAGATGTTTTCCTTCTGCAGCAGTCTTTCTGGAAGAGCGTTGAGTGAGAAACACCAGCTGCAGATTGAAGGCAAAGTGGTGTTTGATATGGTCCTAGAATTGGTCTTAGGACGATTCGAGTCCTGAAATATAAGGAAGGAACATGGGTGCTTCATCCTGTGGGACAAATTGAGATTTAAAGCTTTGTCCCTCTGGGAGTCACTCTCCACAGGACCAAAACCTTAGCACAGCCAGAATACCATAGCTTAGTTGTAGAAAAGAAACATATGACAAGTTAGCCTCAAAGGCACATCATACACCACATACTGTATATAATTTGTCAGTTTCCTGATAATGTTATTCCACCCCTCAACAAAATCAGAGATTTCTATGGGAGTCCAGGAAAGAGAGTCCCCTTCAAAGGGGAGAAGGGTCTGAGGCATGGAAGAACACCTTTAGGATAAGAATTATTGTCTTAATACAAGTATTTTATTCTTATTAGTTTCAAATAAGTCATTCCTTCTGGTTCAACTCCATTCATTCTCTTGATAACTTCTTCTATAATTTTTTTGCTATTGATTACTTCTTAGAGCTTCCTTCCTTCCTTCCTTCCTTCCTTCCTTCCTTCCTTCCTTCCTTCCTTCCTTCCTTCCTTCCTTCCTTATTTATAACTTCCAAAATGAGGCCACCTTTTATGCTTTATCATTGGCCAGAAACAAATCACTTTGGCTGTATTCTAATGGTAGTTATCGACAAACCAACAATTGGCCCAGATTCCCATCTCCTAACATTTGCACTGCATGTTGTTATCTTGCAGCAACCCCCACTTGAGGATATTGGTCTAATATTTAAGCACTCCCACCCTTTGCCTATTCAATGTCCTCCAAGTAAGATAGGGGCAATCAAATCCATCAGCCACATTCTCTTCTGGCATTATTTCTTGTTCTGTGAATTCTTTCGTCCATCTTCTAATATGTTTTTGCTCCTGTGGGCCTTCAAGCATATTTCTTTGTGCCATAAAAGTCTTCCTAGATCTAAGTTGATGAATTTGAAGCACCTGTCCATTCAGAGAATGGTGGGAATCTTTCTGTTGTTTGGGTCCCTAACCATCTGTTGCTACTACTCTCCTAATCCACAGTGGAGCAATACCAAAAAGAGGACACTCTTTCTCAATTGGTGTGGGTTTAAGGCATCTTGTCATGATGCACACTGCTTCATTGTCAGCAATGTCAACTGGCTCTCTGTGTGTGGAGGCACTCCATAGGAAAGCCAATTTGGTGCCGTGGTTAAGGCACTGGGTTAAAAGTGCCTTGACCACCACTACAACTGCACTGCTGAAATACACAGGCCAAAAACGATGTCTGCAGAGTGAGTGGCTGAGCACTGCATACTGTATATAATTTGTCAGTTTCCTGATAATGTTATTCCACACTCTAACTTTAGCCTTAGTATTCAGGCAATGTTGTTTAAATGAAAGTGTCCTATCAAGTCTCACACTGAGATACTTTGGTGCAATGCAATACTGTATTCGATTCTCTTGCCATGCAACTCAACCCCTGCACCTCGATTTCAAGGATGAAAAGCACATACTTCGGTCTTGCATGGATTGGGCGGCATATGATTGATGGTATATAATACGGTCCTAATTTTCAAGGGCTACAGTGAGCCTTGCAACTAACTCATCAAACCTTGATCCTTCTGTGGCCACTGCTATATCATCTGCACAGAGAAAGAATCATGTATTGTCAGCAGGGATGGGTTTCAAAAATTTTAGCAACAGGTTCTCTGTCCAGTTGCTGGGTGGGCGTGGCCATGGTGGGCGTGATGTAGTTGGCCTCCTGCACCCCTCATGGGGGGAGTTTTTGCCCTCCCCAGGCTCAGGAGGCTTTCCTTGAGCCTCTGGGAGGGCAAAAACAGCCTTCCCAAGCCTCCACGCATCCCCTACACTTACTGGTATCCAAAACGGCCCATGTGAGGATTCCTGGGAGGGGCAGGTCTGGATGAGCGAGGTCAGCCTGGAGTGGGATTTGGGGGTTCTCTGAATAGTGCAAACTCTTAGCTAGAGGATCTCCTGAACCCCTGCAAACCCCCAGCAGCTCACCCCTGATTGTCAGAGACCTGTTGATCATTCCTATATACTGTATGTGACACAACATCAGAGACAACACATTTCCTTTCCTATGCCTAACTAGAAGTTTTTAACCCACTGCCTTGCCCACTATACCAAACTGTCTCTCCTTCAAAAGAAATCAGCTCTTTTTTTCCTCACCTTATTCTCTGTTACTCCTGGTTCTTCTCCAGAGGGAAATTTTGTCCCTAACCTATTCTGCTGGTATTTAAAGCTTCCCCTCACTCCTTCCCCAAAATTTCTCTTGCGTTTATGTTTACACTTGTCATTCAAACTAGCCACAATTGATTTCTCCAACGTCCCCATTTGGTTTGCTGAATAGATTAGGTTTCTGGAAGACAGGTTTGGACACAGCGTATCTTACATTAATGTAATGTTAACACTGACTATAAAAAACCAGCCATTTGTGTTTCTAGACTCTTCAACTGTTTAATGGAGGGTGATGAAAAAATAACTCTGCTGGAGAGAAGTTCCTTAAGTCTGAAAGCTCTGAAGACTAAAGCCCTGGTAAGAGATCAAAATCAGTTGATTTCAAATGTTTGAACGCTTTGTGAGATTCTGTGTTGAATATTATCGAAAGTCTTTGCTTGGCTACATATGCAGTTGAAACATATGCATTGAACACTATGGCCCAGAACTTCTAACAACCTCCCTCTCCCCCAAGTACATAGATTAAGAGAGAAACTCCCCACTCTGTTTTTGTGATTCTCCTTTATCCCTAAAGCTGTGTCAATTACGCTTGTCCCATTCTTTGAAAGATCATGGGGACAGGGCCACTTAAAGCATAATGGTCTGATAGCTACAAAGTTGCATGTTATTGCTGTTTTGTGACATGACGCTTTGAGCTGTGTTTGTGACTTAACTGTCAGTTTGGGTAGTGGGATGCAGCAGAGGTTCAATCCCTGTTTATTATATCCCCTTTCTATTCTTCAGCCTTTTCTCCTTAGAGATCTATTCCTTTGTCATCAAGAAATCTGAGAGGGACAATTTAAAGTGCTAATTTGGTATCTTTGTTATTTATTCTTGTCTGGAAAGTGCATCCCCCGTGCACACTATTTTTGTGGGAATAGAGGCCTTTCCTATTGCTGTGATTCTGTCTCCGTGAATCAAAGCTTCAATGGATAGTGATGAAAAAAAAGCTGTGCTATTGTGACAGCATTATTGTACACCACCTCCAAGAAAGGCAGGAGGTCCACCTAATTGGACTGCTGATAATTCATGTAGCACCTCAAGTACTGCTCTATCATGGCCTTCAGTCTGTCTGTCCCCCAATTGGTGTTCAGATGAAAGGCTGAGCTAAAGCCCTGGGATTACCCAATAGACTGCAAGAAATCCCTCCAGAATTTAGCTGTGAACTGGACCACTCTGTCTGAGATAATTCTCCATGGTACTACATGCAGGTGGTAGATGTGCTTCAGGAACAGCTTGGCTAACTGGTGGGTTGAGGGTAGTCTGCTGCAGGGTATGAAATGCCCCTGTTTGGAGAATAAGTCTATTACAGTCCAGATCACTATGTTCCCCCCACTTTTTGGCAACCCCACTATGAAGTCCACAGCAATCTCCTCCCATGGCCTCATCAGCTTCACTACCATTTGTAGCAGTCTGGGGGGATTTCCTGGTTGTTTTTTTCATTGCGGCACAGATGGTGCAACTCTTCACATAACTGTCCATGTCTTTCTTTATGCCAGGCCACCAGAATTGCCTCTGTGCTAAGTGTAAAGTCTTTATGAATCTGAAGTGGCCTGCTGGTTTGGCGTTGTAGCTCCTCTGGAGGGCTAGGGTGAATAGGAATTCTAAGATATAGAGTTTTGTCCCCTTCCATGCTAGGTCATCTCTTTTTGTCAAGATGTGTTGATTGTCCTGGAACTTGGGGTCTGCTAGCAGCTCAGTTTTGAGTTTCATGGTTAAGTCATTTGCGGGTTGGTCTTGCTGATCGCGGCATTATTGTCTGGTGATTACTTGGCCAGCTATTTGGATGGGGGGATGATGGTGTTTACGACCTCCTCCCATTCGCATTTGTACTGGGGTATGTGGGAGAGGGCATCAGCCAGAAAGTTCCACTCCCCTGGGATGTGTTTTAGCACAAAGTCGAATCTGTTGACATATTAAGCCCAGCGGACTTGTTTGAGTGATAGTTTTCATGGGGTCCTAAGGGCCTCCAGATTTTTATGGTCGGTCCAGACTTCGAATGATCTCTGCTCCCTTCCAGCAGGTGGCTCCAGGTTTTCAGTGCCCATCTCACTGTGAAAGCCTATTTTTCCCATGCAGCTCATCACCTCTTTGTGTCCGTGAGCTTGCGGGAGGTGTAGGCGCAGGGCTGTAGGCTTACTTGGTTCTTTCTTTGGAGTCAGGATTCAGCAGTTACCCCAATCAAATCATGAGTCTCGAGCCAAACTTCCAAAACTTCAAAGGATTTATTGGGAGTTAACATGGATGTAGCCGATTCTGAGACACATAATTCACTGTCACCCTTGACCCTGGTGTTCCCCCACCCCCTGGGTGTATTATAATTCATATTCTCCAATGAGATACATCCATAGCCAAGAGTCATCAATCAGGTTCTCCAGGTAGATTTTTGCACGGTAGAAACTTCAGCCACCTAGTTACTATCTCTGAAAAACCATGTATGGAATGCACTTTTGATTTTCAAGTTGCTGCACTGCTCTTTCAAACTCCTCCCCCCTCCCTTTCTGTTGGCAACTCTAAAAAGACCATAGAAATATTTTATGAGTTGACAGCTGTTCCCACTGCTACATCACTGGTATCGGCTTGAATGACGAAGGGTTGTTTGGGCTCAGGATGCTTCAGCACTGGTTCTTTTCCAAAAAGTTCTTTTAGTGTTTCAAATGCCTTTTAGCAGGTTAGGTCCCACTGTAGGGGTTGTCCCAGGCAGGGTTTCAATCCTGGACTTCCTGTCATTAGGAGGTCCATCATGGGTTTGGCAATCCTCATTAAGGAGGGGATGTATTGCCGGTAGAAGTTTGCAAACCCCAAGAAGCTTTGTAACTGTCTGCAGGTGCGAGGGGGCCACTACTTAACAAAAAGAAGGAAAGAATCCCCCCGTCATAACTTTTTGCAATAGCAGAACTCTGTCAAATTAATAAACTAACTAGCTTTTAGGCTCAGGAAGAATTGGCATCAAACTTTGTAAATTTTGGGGAGAAAAGACAAAGTGATATCATATGAATGGACTATGGGAATGCTGATGTAGCTGCAACTGAAGAAAGAATTGTTGACCAAACAACCTAAGTTTTTGCATTTTTCAAAATGAGTTTTCCACTCATAGAAAAAAAAAGTATGTGGTTGCCAGGAATCGAAAACAATTTCATGGCACATAACCAATCCAGCAATCCTGTGACTCTGATGTTTTAGCAGGAATAAAAAACTTCCAAACATCATGCATGGACTGGGAAAACCAGCACTTGAGTAATGAAAAAAAGAAAAGGAAAGCCAAGAAAAAAAACAGAGAGGAGGAAGAGATATGGATAAAGGCACAAAAAGCCAAGAAGGCAAGTAGGGGAACAGAGTTGGGCAGGGGAAGAAATGCAGTATTTGAGATGACCAAATGACCGGAAAGCTGAGACCAGAAAAAAAGGGACTGAGAAACATTTTATGGAATGGATGGAAAGTTCAGCAGTGGGGGAGGACAGAAGGTAACGAAAAAACATTGGGGTGTGTGAAAGTGTTGAGCATAACTGAGAACAAACATGGCCCTTCACTTCTTTTTCAATATTGTATTCCCATCTTATTATTTACTGATTTGTTTATCTTCTTCAACTTGGATGCTGCCCTACTTCAACTGACTCTGGGTGACACACAGCATGAAAAGAAGCAACAAAGATACAAAAACAAATAACAATAGCAATAACCAGATGGAAGAACTAGTCAGGGAAACAAATCTATCATATATCCATCAAGGACTCAAATCACTCTAGCTCAGGGCTGTCAAACTCATGGTGTCACATTGTTGTCACGTGACATATTGTGACTTTTTCCCATTCGCTAAACCAAGGTGTAGGCGTGGCCAGCGTGTGATGCATCTGGCCTTTGGGATGCAAATTTGATACTCCTGCTCTAGCTCAACACCCAGTGCAAGGTATTTAAGGCCTCCTGGAATGCCCTTTAAAGTCCTTATTTTACAGATGAGGACTGGCGAAACCGAGAGAGCATGTCATCTCTCATGAACATTAAACCTGAGAATGGGGATTCTGAATTGGTGAATGTGGTCTGCACTCTTGTTTCCCACACACCCAACCCTGTCAAGGAATTGCACAGCAGCAGTCCAAATGAAGTCAAAGACACTGACGCAAACCTGTGGGTTTATATAGATAAATATATTTTGTCATTTATATTTACAAGAAACAAGATAGTCAGGAACACAGAAACATCATGAGGTAAATCGGACACCACACAGAACACATAGAAGAAAGGTGGGGATGGAAGGGAAACTCACCCTTTAACCCCCCACAACAACCAAACATAGCATAGATTGCCTCATGCATGAGCCAACAGTTTCCAACCAATCAGCTACAAGTGTGTGTTCTGGCACATTGTGTATTTTACTGTTCCAGCTCCTAAATTCAATATCCTAATAAACCCTAACTTATTATACACTCCATTGCCTTACCAATAGTGAGACAAGCTGATCTCGTTTTCCTGGCCATTGTGGAACCAACAGTGCCATTAACTTATGAGTTGCATTCTTACATTTCACTTGCTGTAAGGTTTTGAGGATGCAAGGCTAGACTAGCTCTACATGTTCCACCTCCTTATGCAGTTACATCCATCCATCCATCCATCCATCCATCCATCCATCCATTTAAGAACATAGCAATATAAAAGGAATGCAGGTGCATCAGAACATGAGATTCAGGAAGTCCAGCATGAGAATAAGAGGGCACATTTTTTTCAGCACTTCTAATCCTGGATTGTCTATATACCATCCATTACTTGGTTAGCTGTAGACTTTCCTTCATGTACAGCACTGTTTCTGTTCTCTTATAGCTGTTTTTGCAAAAAGCTGTTGTGTCATCCAGTAGCAAACTGTGTAACTTCTTTTTATTTCTATGTACAAGTACCTTTATTTTATCTGCCCTGAATCTGCGATTGATCAATTTCACGTGAGGATGTCAAGATACAGTTATTAGGATCAAGGGAGCGTGCAGTGTCTCTTCACATTTCCTCTCTCATGTCCCATATCAAGCCCATTGTGTTACAAGAGTACTCCACAGTTCTCGGTCCAAAGCTACAGTCTCTGCATCCTTCCATTTAAAGTTGATGTTTTTCAGATCTTCCTGATATATTTGGTCCCGGGTTTTTGTTTGGCCTCCTTTTTTCTCTCTACTTCATCCAATTGACTGTGGTCTTTGCTGGGCATCGTTCACTCATGCAGAGCACATTTTACATCCTGATTACTTTAGTAAACATTTATATCTAATCTGAAATCGCTCACAATCTTGTCTCCTTGGATGGTAATGGAGAAAACTGGGCTGTTAAACCTGCATGTACAAATTATAGATTATTTGTAGCTCAGCGTTGTGGTCCAAAGTACTCTCAGAGCTTGTTGTTTTCTTACAGATGTTTCATTACCAAACTAGCATCTTCAGTCCTAGAAGGTCATCGGGCTTGTTCTTATTTTTATAAACTTGTGGGTTGCCCTGTCAGTGTTGCGGGGGGAGGCCTTGGGGGGGGGTGTTCCTTTTTTAGGTTGTTGTTTCCAGTTAGTTTGTCTTAGTTGATAGTTCCTTGTTTGGAGTATTGTTCACTGTTAAACCTGTTAAACCTACCTATCTGGTAGAATATAAACATGTTTCAATATTAGCTCCAGTCACGGTAGGTTGCTTTTGAGAGTGGAATTTGCAAAATTAGGTCTGGAAGTTGGATGGTTGTTTCTATTTGAAGAGTAAATAGAAGTGAATGGTGATTTTGCATGTTTAAGGCTTTGATTCGTGTTGTTCTCTGCGGGACTTGGTTAAGGGCTTTGGCAAGGCTTGTAAGAAACATTCTGCATTCTTAGTGTAAACATGGCACCTCCCCCTGTTATTGAGATAGCAAGTCATCACATTATATAATAAAACTCCATTCCATTTTTAAGGGTGCTACTAAAATAGTTTCAGTAGCATCATTTAAGGAGAAGGAAAGACAAAATTATTAATTATTATTCTTTAGGATGCTTAAAAGTTACTTTAAGAGTAAATGTAAGGCAAGGTTGCATTGCTCAAACCATATTTGGTACATAGTTTCAGTTGAGACCTTAGGTAACATACGCCAGGACACAGATGTTTCAAAAAGGGAATACAGATTGATGCATGGAGTGGTGTGGTGGGCTAGAGGTGAAGCTTTCGCCTTACGATCAGGAGGCTGTGAGTTTGATCCTTGGTAGAGGTAACTATTTCTGCCTTTGGGTACAATGAGAATACATCTGCTGAACAAAAACCCTGTATTGGTGACAGGAAGGGCATCTGGCCATTAAAAACTTTGCTAGCTCTATTCAGTTGCCCAGACTCCACCCGGCAAAGGATTATGGGGTCATTAAAAGATGATGATGAATACAGATTGATGCATCCCGGGGCATGTTCTGCTGATATCAGAGGTTCCATTCTCTGTATTTAGACTTGGGAGATCAAGATATGGAGCTGTAACTGGGAAAGTTGTAAGCAAACTGAATTTGTGATATTAAGTAAGATTCTTTCTGATCATGACTATACAAACTGTATTGATTAGCAGAAGAAGCCTATTGCTACCCATAGAAGCCTAGGCAAACAGTGTCAGGGATCCAACAAATCCTCCTCATTCAAAGCAAAAGTCTCCAGCCGCATCTCAGGAAAGGTAAATTGGTTTATTAGAAATTGCCATGTTGGTGCGTGGCTGGATCAGCTGGTATTAAATCACACCATACATTTCCCCCTTGACCCTGGTCTTTCCTCCATCCCCTGGATGTGACTTCTCCAATAGGACACATCAATCTCCAAGAGTCATCCATCATGCTCTCCAATAGCCTTCTTATGCTCTGACAACTTTGGGCTGCTGAGTTGATTATCATTATCATTCAAGAATGCCTTGTTTTCCCACACTCTCTTTTTTTGGCAGCTAAAAAGACTAAAGGAGTATCTTTTTAGCTGACACACAGGTTCCATATACACTTCTGAAAGCACCAGACTTCCCAGTCTACTGACTGAATGTTTGCAATTATCTTTCTTGAATTTCCACAGTAACTTGGATCATCTTGTGAACATTCTTACTAGATATAGAAGAGGGAAATTTCCTTTCTTTGTGCTGGTAGTGTAAATGATTTTAATAGGGTGGGACATGATGAGGAGAGATTGGGGGAATTTGGAAATGGGTTGCAATCACAGAGTCTCTTAAATTATAGCCCAACACTACCTACACCTAGCCCATTTGAAGACCATCCTATCTGAAGCCTTCCTTTCTGGGAGAAGATAGTGGCAAGGCAATTACAAAGTACTGGAGAAACAACATTTTGGGCAGGGTCCCTTTCAATCAGGATTTAAACCCAGCCCTGGGGGAGAAAACACTGGCTATATAGTTGATATGATTTGCCAGGACTTTGTCTGGGGTAGTTCCCATCTTCTAGTACTGTTATACTATTCAGTAGTTTCTATAATAATAATTCTGTTACACTTAACAGGGTCATCTGCAAAATTTGGGAACCATTTTACAGTAATTTAAGTCCTGTCTTAGGCAGTTGCAGTCAGAGGGGAATGTGATCAATGCCTTGCACACGTTTCCTGTAATTTTCTGAGTGGAAATCCAAGGGCTGGTTTTGTCTAATAGAGCCCCACATGGTTGGCACTACAGTATTTTCTGGACCACCTTCTCCAACCTGGATTGACATCTCCAATACATAGATCATAATCAGAGCAATCCCAGATTTCTATGAAATAAATGGGACTGAAAGGAGACTAGGAGATTATGTCTTTCCATCACAGCCTCGATCCTAGGAAAATCCCAATCTTTTTGTTGAGAAGATGGCTTCCCCTACCTAGCTCACCCTTTCAGAAAGTGGTAAAACTGAACTTTCCCATTCTTGAATGGCACCTTGCTATTAAATTAACTTGTGAGTTGTTGGGGAATTATCATAGAATTGCAGTTTTTCAGAAAATTGTTTTTAAGATAGTAAATCATACAGTGTTTCTTTGTTTACCATGACATTAATGACATTTACAGTGGATGTTTTTTTCCCCCTTTTGTACATAGCAAGGTGGAACGACATGGAGAACATACACATCTGAAAAACAAATGACACTCTTAAATCACATTTTATTTTATTTCATTTATTAGATTTATTTGCCGCTCATCTTATCTTGAACATTTGCTTTCTTCTAATAAGCATTCAGGTACACCTAGCTTATTTGTCATTCTCTAAGCAGTAGTATATTGATAGCCAAGGACTTTTATCCATCTACACAGAGGGCACTGCAATCCCTACCAGCGACACCATTCAGGTTCATTTTATCTGCAAGAGTTACTTCTTCCCATGGTATTGCAAGGTTGCACTTTCTGATGAGAAGTGTATTTTTATCATCAATCCACCCTTTTAAAATAGAAAAGACACATAAAAATGGTATCAACATGGAACTGATAAGATTTGTTTACAGTAACTTGTCAAAACCCCTTCACAATTTTATGGGATTTGCTCCACCTTTTAAGTAGGGAATGAGGTCAGTTCCAAACAGATGAACTTTGCCCTTTTCTCAACATTTATTATTTATTTCGCTTATGGCATACAATGTCAGGGAAATCTACACATGGTAGACCCAATGTAGTCCTGACAGCTGAGATTGCTATCGGTAGTTCATTCTGTTCAATGCTTGAATGCCTGTCCTTGGTACACCATTGGGGCAAACTAGCTTTGCACCAGCAAAGAAGCAGTGCTTGGCTTTCTTGCTCTTCCAGCTCATCCACTGTTCCTGCCTAGACATGTGCTTAGATGCCTCGCATCTGGCCAGGCCCTGGACTGGCTTCTGCTTTCCGCACATATGAAAGCAGCTTTCCCACTGAAGTGGTACTCATTTATCTACTTGCAATATGGTACATTTTCAAACTGCTGGGAGGATAAGAGCTAGGAATCTAGTGATGGGATCTCACTCTGACTCATGGAGCTGGGCTGAAAGCACTGGAGTAAAGACCATTTCTGGCCAGGAGTTCCAGAGTCATTAAGCCCTGCACCACTGCATTCCCTTTCCTCAACACATCTATAATCTTTTAAAGCAAGCTTTGTATCTCTGAGGGAACTGACAATACGTCACTGACACTGGTTTATCCCTCCAAAAATGGGATGAAAAGTGACCAAGAAATAATATAGACTAGATTAGGAATAAGGATAATGTTGAAAATATTACTGTGCGATGTGCCATCCTCTTTAATGTATATATGTATTAATTGTTCTGTTACTAGATAATTGGCATTTTCTACCTGAAATTAAGTAGTCATCTTCTCTGAGAGAGCCTTTGTGTTGATATCCACAATTAAACTGTGATGTTGGGCTGTAGATAACCCGTGCATTTCTTATGTGTCCTGGGCCTTTGAATACCTTAAAAAAAAAATTGGTATACGATAACAACAAGAGCAGGTCAAGAGAATTTATCATGAGAAGAACAATATCCTTTCACAAAAGACTGAATATGTCAATTTGGTCTCTCCATCATGTTTCAGGAAGATGAGAGACTTACCTGGATGGGCTGAATAGTATACACACTTATGGGGAGAAACACAGACCTAGGATCCTCCTCGACACTTTTAAATATGACCCTCATCACTGCAGAGAGAGAGAAAGAGAGGGAGGGAGGGAGGTTTTCCAGTAAGAGGTTTAAACTGCAGATTTCTCAATACAAAGCAAACTAGATGGTGCTGGTTAGTCTTCTGCACAAAGGCTTCTGAAATAAGTAATATGTTTGGCTTTCAAGCCATAGGAATGATTTTACTGCAACTGGAAGGATTAACGCTGGCAGCAAAACCTGCAAAGTAAGGAAGTGGGGAGTACTAAAAGATGGAAGGGAGAAAAACATTCATTTTCAAAACTCACCGAAGTTATGATTGCAACATGCATCCCGGAGAGATATCTCTTTACATCTGAGGCAGGCCTCTGTGAGCTCTCCCAAGAACACAAGGACAAGGAAGCTGGCTAGGAAAAACCCATGTGGTTTTGTAGTATCCATTTCTTGCCGCTTATGAAGCCAGTCGCTTAGGACAGAGGAGATGTTTTCCTTCTGCAGCAGTCTTTCTGGAAGAGCGTTGAGTGAGAAACAGCAGCTGCAGATTGAAGGCAAAGTGGTGTTTTATATGGTCCTAGAATTGGTCTTAGGACGATTCAAGTCCTGAAATATAAGGAAGGATCATAGGTGCCTCATCCTGTGGGACATATTGAGATTTAAAGCTTTGTCCCTGTGGGAATTGCTCTCCACAGGACCAAAATCTTAGCACAGCCAGAATACTAAAACTCAGTTGTAGAAAAGAAACATGTGACAAGTTAGGTTCAAAGACACATGCTTCCTGGAGAGATGTTCGCTTACATCTGCAGATGTCTGTGAGATCTCCCAAGAACATGAGGACAAGGAAGCTGGCTAGGAAAAATCCATGTGGTTTTGTAGTATCCATTTCTTGCTGTTTATGAAGCCGGTCACTTAGGACAAAGGAGATTTTTCCAGCAGTCCTTCTGGAAGAGCGTTGAGATTAAAGGCAAAATGGTGTTTGAAATGGTCCTAGAGCATTCCTTCCTTTCCTTCCTTCCTTCCTTTCCTTCCTTCCTATCTTTCTTTCTTTCTTTCTTTCTTTCTTTCTTTCTTTCTTTCTTTCTTTCTTTCTTTCTTTCTTTCTTTCTCTATTTATTATTTATAACTTCCACAATGAGGCCACCTTTTCTCTCTGTTTTATCATTGGCCAGAAACAAATCACTTTGGCTGTACTCTAATGATAGTAATCGACAAACCAACAATTGGCCCAGATTCTCATCTCCCAACATTTGCACTGCATGTTGTTATCCTGCAGCAACCCCCACTTGAGGATATTGATCTCATATTTAGGCACTCCCACTCTCCGCCTATTCAATGGGATCAAAGTAAGATAGGGCAGATCAAATCCCTTGGCCATGTTCTGTGAATTCTCCCCACTATCTTCTAATTCACTTTTTCTCCTGCGTATTTCTTTGTGCCATCAAAATTTTCCTAGATCTAAGTTGATGGGTTTGGACATTCAGAGGATGGTGGAGATGATTCTGTTATTTGGGCCCCTCACCATCTGTTGCTACTACTCTCCTAATCCACAGTGGAGCAATACCAACAAGAGGACACTCTTTCTCAATTGGTGAGGGTTTAAGGCAGCTTGTCATGATGCACACTGCTCCATTGACAGCAATGTCTACTGGCTCTGTGTGTATGTAGGCACTCCATAGGAAAGCCAATTTGGGTAAGGCATTGGGTTAAAAGTGCCTTGACCACCATCACACCTGCAGAGTGAGTGGCTGAGCACTGCATACTGTATATAATTTGTCAGTTTCCTGATAATGCTATTCCACACTCTAACTTTAGCCTTAGTATTCAGGCAATGTTGTTTAAATGAAAGTGTCCTATCAAGTCTCACACTGAGATACTTTGGTGCAATGCAATACTGTATTCGATTCTCTTGCCATGCAACTCAACCCCTGCACCTCGATTTCAAGGATGAAAAGCACATACTTCGGTCTTGCTTGGATTGGGCGGCATATGATTGATGGTATATAATACCGTCCTTGTTATGTCTGTGGAACTGGTTGGAGTTCCCAACCAGGTCCGCTGTTTGAGCGGGAGCACCAGCCGCTCCCATTGGCTGGCTCCGTTTGACAGTCGGCTATAAAAGCCAGCTGTCGAGCAGAGCCAGCCCTGTTGTCGCCCGCTAGTCTGCTAGTTAGCAAGCAGACGCGACAACCCTTTATTCTCTGCAATAAAGCCTTGTTAGTTGTACGCCCTGGCTTCTGCCTCTTCCTTACCATCGCTCTACAACACTGGCAACGAGGATAGGATACAGTCGAAGGCTAGCCAGACGCGTTTGCTTCAAAGAGCTGTAATCACTGAGAATGAAGCCACGGGCGCTGAAGCCGCAGCCGCCAACACTCACAAAGAGCACGAAATTCAAAACCGCCATTGCTTGAGCTGTATTCACTGAAGCGAGCCACAGGCGCTGTAGCCGCAGCCGCCGACGCTCACAAAGAGCGCGAAATTCAAAAAGAGCTACGTAGCCCAGAGAGACAGTCACAGCCTGCGCTCTTTTAAGAGCGCGAGTTCAAAAGACGACTGAAGAAGACGAACCCTGCATTTTCACAATGAATGCTAATCCAGCATTCCCGCCATTCAAGCCAAACGAGGAAACGTGGGACTCCTACAAAAATTGTTTCAGCCATTTCCTCGATGCCATCAGGTTAGCTGACGCTGCTGAACATAGAAAGAAGTCCTATTTCCTCAGCTATTGCGGGGCTGCAGTTTTTGACACTGCTACAGCGTTAGTCGCCCCACGCGCTATCAGAAGCGTCCCCTGGGATGAACTACAAGAAATACTCTCCAACCACTACTCGCCTAAACCATCCCAGATAGCCAGAAGGTACGCCTTCAGAATTAGAAAACAGGCAGAGGGGGAGTCAATCAACGAGTACATGGCAGCCCTGAGGACAGCTGCCTTGCAGTGCGGTTTCAAAGACTACTTAGAAGACATGCTGTTGGACCAGATCGTCTGTGGGGTTAGAGACCTGAGACTCCAAAGATGTTTGCTGGCAAAAAAGGACTTGAATCTATCCTTAGCCATGGAGGAAGCCCTAGCTGCTGAGCTCTCTGCCCAATCAGCAGCTGAGATTCAAGGCACTCCATTAAAGCCCAGCAGTCCCACCATTCATTCAGAAGAAGTGCTCAGTGAAGAAGACCCCACAGACTCATCAGACATTAACCGCCTTAAGCATCAGAAGCCTTCACAGGTAGGAGCGGGACAGAGAAACAACTTCGCCCCCAAGCAACCTCCCATTTGCCTAACCTGCGGAGGCTCCCACTCTAGGGCATCCTGCAGGTTTAGAAACGCCATCTGCCTGAATTGCCAAAAGAAGGGTCACCTCGCTAGAGTCTGCCAAGCAGGGCGCACTTTGCCTCAAAGACCTCCACCACCTTCTAATTCCCAAAGGCAAGTGGAGGACTGCTATACCTGCTACCACGCTAACCATACTTCCCAAACCCCTGATAAAATCAAAATTTCTGTTTTCCTAGAAGGTAAACCCTGCAGGATGGAGGTAGACACGGGATCTGCACTCTCAATCATCTCCTGGGAAACCCTGAAGAAGATCCAGCCCAGACTGTCAAGGAAGCAGCTACAAAGATGCCACCTGACACTGCGGGACTACCAGGGCAAGAACATCCCTGTCCTCGGAAAAGGCAAGTTCCTCGTTCAATTCCAAGCCTTTAAAGGCCATTTGCCTTTAGTGGTTGTTAATGGTGCCCTCCCCAGCCTGTTGGGGCTAGATTGGTTTCCCTCCCTCGGCCTTAGTGTAACTGGGATCCATGCTGTCTCAACTTCTGACGTAGATGCATTATTTTCAGATTTTTCTGATGTGTTTAGCAGTGAGCTGGGTTGCTATTCTGGCAACCCCATCTCATTTTCTGTAGACCCCCAGGCAATCCCTCTCCGCCTAAAGCCACGCAGGGTGCCTTTCACCATCCGTCCCAAATTGGACGCAGAATTAGATAAGCTACTTAAGCAAGGGGTGTTAGAACCTACTGATTTTGCCAAATGGGAGACCCCCATAGTCACCCCACTCAAGAAGGATGGCAGTTTAAGAATCTGCGCAGAATACAAAACCACACTCAACCGTTATTTACAGGTCAGCGCATACCCTGTCCCTGTTATTCAGCACCTGTTACACACCTTCGAACCCGGCACCATTTTCGCCAAGTTAGATATGTCCCAGGCATACCAACAGTTCCCTGTTGATGATCAGACAGCTGAATTACAAACCATAGTCACTCATAGAGGGGAATTCAAATGTAAACGCCTCCAATTTGGTGTAAGTGTGGCCCCGGGTATATTCCAATCACTCATGGAAAGGATTCTCCATGGTCTCCCAGGAGTTGTTCCTTATTTCGATGACATCTTAGTCTCAGCTACTAACCGACCTCAACTCATACAGAGGGTCAGGGCAGTTCTAGAGAAGTTTAGGCAGCATGACCTCAAGCTTAAAAGGGAGAAGTGCGCCATCGCCACTAGGCAGGTGGACTTTCTGGGTTATAGGATAGACGCCTCTGGCATCCACCCAATGGAGTCCAAGGTAAAGGCCATCCATGAGGCACCCACACCAACCAACAAGACGGAACTCCAAGCTTTTCTGGGGCTACTAAACTTTTACGCCTCATTTCTCCCGCACAAAGCATCTGTAGCTGAACCCTTACATAGACTGTTAGATAAAGACTCACCCTGGCATTGGGGATCCTAAGAAGCCCATGCTTTCAAGCCAGTCAAATCCTTACTCACATCGGAAGCAGTCTTAATTCAGTTCGATCAACGTCTTCCCCTGGTCCTGGCTGCTGACGCATCCCCTTTTGGGATTGGGGCTGTCCTAAGCCACAGACTTCCCAATGGCTCCGAGGCACCAATTGCCTTCTTCTCTAGGACCTTCTCTACGGCAGAAAGGAACTACAGCCAAATAGATAAAGAGGCCCTGGCTGTGGTTGCTGCAGTTAAAAAGTTCCACGAATTCTTGTTTGGGCACCATTTTGAACTTGTAACTGACCATAAACCTCTCCTGGGACTCTTATCTGGAGATAAGCAAACCCCGCAGGTACTTTCACCCAGAATGACCAGATGGACTTTGTTTCTGGCCGCTTACTCATTCAAGTTGGTGCATCGTCCTGGCAAGAACTTGAGTCACGCCGATGCCCTTAGTCGTTGCCCCCTGCCAGTCCTAGTCGAAGACCCAGCACCGATTCACGCCATCTTTGAGGTCAACGAACTCAAACTGCCAGTGACAGCCGAGGAAATTGCTGCGCACTCAAAAAAGACAAGATAATTGCCCAGGTTCTGGACTGGGTGGGAAGGGTGTGGCCGGAAACTCAATGTACAGTTGACTTTGCTCCTTTTAAAACCCATCAGCAGGAACTGTCGAAGCTACAGGGATGTCTATTGTGGGGTACAAGAGTAGTCATTCCAGCCACCCTTCGTGTACCCATCCTGAAGGTGCTTCACGAGGGCCACCCGGGCATCGTAAGGATGAAGGCTCTGGCCCGCAGCTACGTTTGGTGGCCCGGCATGGATGCCCAAATCGCCAGCTGGGTAAGCTCATGCCAACCTTGCCAAGAAACCAGGGCTGCCCCACCAGCTGCCACGCCCACCAAGTGGGAGAGTGCTAGTGCCCCTTGGTCTCGCCTGCACATCGACCTGGCTGGACCAGTGCATGGCAGGACCTTCTTGGTGGTCGTGGACTCCTACTCCAAGTGGATAGACTTGGCCCTGCTTCCCACGACCACCACCCAAGCAATAGTTAAAGCCCTGACCCATTTATTTGTCACCCATGGACTTCCTGACACGCTGGTGTCTGACAATGGCCCGCAGTTCACATCATGTGAGTTCAGTATGTACGTTGCTAACTTGGGCATCAGACACGTCCTACAGCTCCCTTTCACCCCGCTAGCAACGGGATGGTGGAGAGAGCAGTTAGGTCAGCCAAGGAGGCACTCGCCAGGTTTGGCCAGGAAAACTGGCACTCTAAACTGTCTCGTTACCTTCTCAGCCAACATACGATGCCTTGCACCACTACTAACAAATCCCCTGCCGAACTCTTGATGGGGAGACGCCTTAGGACCACCCTGGACAGGTTAAACCCCCACTACTGCCCAGACACCCCTTTAGGGTTTGACAGTCTGGTCAGAGACTTTGCCTTGCATGACCTGGTGTACGCCAGGAACTATGCGGGGGATCCTTTGTGGGTACCAGGTCAAGTCGTGTCAGTCACAGGTCCAAGATCCTACAGGGTCCTCCTGGAAGATGGACGCTTGTGGCGGAGACACGTGGACCAACTCAGAAGGCGATGGAGAAGTGCGGCCGATACCAACCCAACCCGACCTGCCAGCGCCAAAGTCTCCCTACCGGTGCCAGACGGAAGCTCCCTGCGGGACCCAGTCTTCCCCGTCGACCAGGAGGGTTTGCTGGAGGACCCGAGTTTCCGGCTAGAATCACCGAACCAGCAGCCGAGCGAGCCAGTTTGCCAACCGGACCTAGCGACTCGCCCAGGTCAGCCCGAACAGGGGGAATCGCCGACTTCTCAGAACACTACGCCAGGTCAAGCCCATGCCCCAACGACCGCCGAGGCATGTCCCGAGGGCCTGGACTTGACACCAGCCAACAGTTTACCCGAACTGCGACGTTCCGGTTGCCAGCGCAGACAACCAACTTACCTACAGGACTACGCATGTTCCCAGCTGGGGGAAAGGAGTGTTATGTCTGTGGAACTGGTTGGAGTTCCCAACCAGGTCCGCTGTTTGAGCGGGAGCACCAGCCGCTCCCATTGGCTGGCTCCATTTGACAGTCGGCTATAAAAGCCGGCTGTCGAGCAGAGCCAGCCCTGTTGTCGCCCGCTAGTCTGCTAGTTAGCAAGCAGACGCGACAACCCTTTATTCTCTGCAATAAAGCCTTGTTAGTTGTATGCCCTGGCTTCTGCCTCTTCCTTACCATCGCTCTACAACAGTCCTAATTTTTCAAGGGCTACAGTAAGCCTTGCAACTAACTCATCAAACCTTGATCCTTCTGTGGCCACTGCCATATCATCTGCACAGAGAAAGAATCATGTAATTGTCAGCAGGGATGGGTTTCAAAATTTTTAGCAACAGGTTCTCTGTCCGGTTGCTGGGTGGGCGCGGCCATGGTGGGCATGGTGTAGTTGGCCTCCTGCACCCCTGGGGGGAGTTTTTGCCCTCTCCAGGCTCTGGAGGCTTTCCTCGAGCCTCTGGGAGGGCAAAAACGGCCTTCCCAAGCCTCCACGCATCCCCTACACTTACCGGCATCCAAAACGGCCCATGCGGGGATTCCTGGGAGGGGCAGGTCTGGGTGAGCGAGGCCAGTCTGGAGTGGGATTTGGGGGTTCTCTGAATAGTGCAGACTCTTAGCTAGAGGATCTCCTGAACCCCTGCAAACCCCCAGCAGCTCACCCCTGATTGTCAGAGACCTGTCGATCCTTCGTATATACTGTATGTGACACAACATCAGAGACAATACATTTCCTTTCCTATGCCTAACTAGAAGTTTTTAACTCACTGCCTTGCCCACTATACTAAATTGTCTCTCCTGGAGAGTTGGCTTCAAAAGAAATCAGCTCTTTTTTCCTCACCTTATTCTCTGTTACTCCTGGTTCTTCTCCAGAGGGAAATTTTGTCCCCAACCTATTCTGCTGGTATTTAAAGCTTCCCCTCACTCCTTCCCCCAAATTTCTCTTGCGTTTATGTTGACACTTGTCATTCAAATTAGCCACACTTGATTTCTCCAATGTCCCCATTTGGTTTGCTGAATAGATTAGGTTTCTGGAAGACAGGTTTGGACACAGCGTATCTTACATTAATGTCATGTTAACACTGACTATAAAAAACCAGCCATTTGTGTTTCTAGACTCTTCACGGTTTAATGGAGGGCGATAAAAAAATAACTCTGCTGGAGAGAAGTTCCTTAAGTCTGAAAGCTCTGAAGACTAAAGCCCTGGTAAGAGATCAAAATCAGTTGATTTCAAATGTTTGAACGCTTTGTGAGATTCTGTGTTGAATATTATCGAAAGTCTTTGCTTGGCTACATATGCAGTTGAAACATATGCATTGAACACTATGGCCCAGAACTTCTAACAACCTCCCTCTCCCCCAAGTACATAGATTAAGAGAGAAATTCCCCACTCTGTTTTTGTGATTCTCCTTTATCCCTAAAGCTGTGTCAATTACGCTTGTCCCATTCTTTGAAAGATCATGGGGACAGGGCCACTTAAAGCATAATGGTCTGATAGCTACGAAGTTGCATGTTGTAGCTGTGTTGTGACATGACGCTTTGAGCTGTGTTTGTGACTTAACTGTCAGTTTGGGGAGTGGGATGCAGCAGAGGTTCAATCCCTGTTTATTATATCCCCTTTCTATTCTTCAGCCTTTTCTCCTTAGAGATCTATTCCTTTGTCATCAAGAGATCTGAGAGGGACAATTTAAAGTGCTAATTTGGTATCTTTGTTATTTATTCTTGTCTGGAAAGTGCATCCCCCGTGCACACTATTTTTGTGGGAATAGAGGCCTTTCCTATTGCTGTGATTCTGTTTCCGTGAATCAAAGCTTCAATGGATAGTGATGTAAAAAAACCTGTGCTATTGTGAACAGCATTATTGTACACCACCTCCAAGAAAGGCAGGAGGTCCACCTAATTGGACTGCTGATAATTCATGTAGCACCTCAAGTACTGCTCTATCATGGCATTCAGTCTGTCTGCCCCCCGATTGGTGTTCAGATGAAAGGCTGAGCTAAAGCCCTGGGATTACCCAATAGACTGCAAGAAATCCCTCCAGAACTTAGCTGTGAACTGGACCACTCTGTCTGAGATAATTCTCCATGGAGGTGGTACATGCAGGTGGTAGATGTGCTTCAGGAACAGCTTGGCTAACTGGTGGGCTGAGGGTAGTCTGCTGCAAGGTATGAAATGCCCCTGTTTGGAGAATAAGTCTATTACAGTCCAGATCACTATGTTCCCCCCACTTTTTGGCAACCCCACTATGAAGTCCACAGCAATCTCCTCCCACGGCCTCATCAGCTCCACTACCATTTGTAGCAGTCTGGAGGGATTTCCTGGTTGTTTTTTTCATTGCGGCACAGATGGTGCAACTCTTCACATAACTGTCCATGTCTTTCTTTATGCCAGGCCACCAGAATTGCCTCTGTGCTAAGTGTAAAGTCTTTATGAACCTGAAGTGGCCTGCTGGTTTGGCGTTGTAGCTCCTCTGGAGGGCTAGGGTGAATAGGAATTCTAGGATATAGAGTTTTGTCCCCTTCCATGCTAGGTCATCTCTTTTTGTCAAGATGTGTTGATTGTCCTGGAACTTGGGGTCTGCTAGCAGCTCAGTTTTGAGTTTCATGGTTAAGTCATTTGCGGGTTGGTCTTGCTGATTGCGGCATTATTGTCTGGTGATTACTTGACCAGCTATTTGGATGGGGGGATGATGGTGTTTACGACCTCCTCCCATTCGCATTTGTACTGGGGTATGTGGGAGAGGGCATCAGCCAGAAAGTTCCACTCCCCTGGGATGTGTTTTAGCACAAAGTCGAATCTGTTGACGTATTAAGCCCAGCGGACTTGTTTGAGTGATAGTTTTCATGGGGTCCTAAGGGCCTCCAGATTTTTATGGTCGGTCCAGACTTCAAATGATCTCTGCCCCCTTCCAGCAGGTGGTGCCAGGTTCGCAGTGCCCATCTCACTGTGAAAGCCTATTTTTCCCATGCAGCTCATCACCTCTTTGTGTCCGTGAGCTTGCGGGAGGTATAGGCGCAGGGCTGTAGGCTTGCTTGCTTCTTTCTTTGGAGTCAGGATTCAGCAGTTACCCCAATCAAATCATGAGTCTCGAGCCAAACTTCGAAAACTTCAAAGGATTTATTGGGAGTTAACATGGGTGTAGCCGATTCTGAGACACATAATTCACTGTCACCCTTGACCCTGGTGTTCCCCCACCCCCTGGGTGTATTATAATTCATATTCTCCAATGAGATACATCCATAGCCAAGAGTCATCAATCAGGTTCTCCGGGTAGATTTTTGCATGGTAGAAACTTCAGTCACCTAGTTACTATCTCTGAAAAACTATGTATGGAATGCACTTTTGATTTTCAAACTGCTGCACTGCTCTTTCAAACCCCTTCCCCCCCTCCCTTTCTGTTGGCAACTCTAAAAAGACCATAGAAATATTTTATGAGTTGACAACTGCTTCCACTGCTACATCACTGGTATCGGCTTGAATGACGAAGGGTTGTTTGGGCTCAGGATGCTTCAGCACTGGTTCTTTTCCAAAAAGTTCTTAGTGTTTCAGATGCCTTTTAGCAGCTTAGGTCCCACTGTAAGGGTTGTCCCAGGCAGTGTTTCAATCCTGGACTTCCTGTCATTAGGAGGTCCATCATGGGTTTGGCAATCCTCATTAAGGAGGGGATGAATTGCCGGTAGAAGTTTGCAAACCCCAAGAAGCTTTGCAGGTGCGAGGGGGCCACTACTTAACAAAAAGAAGGAAAGAATTTTTTTCCCCTGTCATAACTTGTTGCAATAGCAGAACCCTGTCAGATTAATTAATTAACTAGCTTTTAGGCTCAGGAAGAATTGGCATCAAACTTTGTAAATTTTGGGCTGGAGAAAAGACAAAGTGATATCATATGAATGGACTACGGGAATGCTGATGTAGCTGCAACTGAAGAAAGAATTGTTGACCAAACAACCTAAGTTTTTGCATTTTTCAAAATGAGTTTTCCACTCAGAAAAAAAAAATATGTGGTTGCCAGGAATCGAAAACAATTTCATGGCACATAACCAATCCAGCAATCCTGTGACTCTGATGTTTTAGCAGGGATAAAAAACTTCCAAACATCATGCATGGACTGGGAAAACCAGCACTTGAGTAATGAAAAAAAGAAAAGGAAAGCCAAGAAAAAAAACAGAGAGGAGGAAGAGATATGGATAAAGGCACAAAAAGCCAAGAAGGCAAGTAGGGGAACAGAGTTGGGCAGGGGAAGAAATGCAGTATTTGAGATGACCAAATGACCGGAAAGCTGAGACCAGAAAAAAAGGGACTGAGAAACATTTTATGGAATGGATGGAAAGTTCAGCAGTGGGGGAGGACAGAAGGTAACGAAAAAACATTGGGGTGTGTGAAAGTGTTGAGCATAACTGAGAACAAACATGGCCCTTCACTTCTTTTTCAATATTGTATTCCCATCTTATTATTTACTGATTTGTTTATCTTCTTCAACTTGGATGCTGCCCTACTTCAACTGACTCTGGGTGACACACAGCATGAAAAGAAGCAACAAAGATACAAAAACAAATAACAATAGCAATAACCAGATGGAAGAACTAGTCAGGGAAACAAATCTATCATATATCCATCAAGGACTCAAATCACTCTAGCTCAGGGCTGTCAAACTCATGGTGTCACATTGTTGTCACGTGACATATTGTGACTTTTTCCCATTCGCTAAACCAAGGTGTAGGCGTGGCCAGCGTGTGATGCATCTGGCCTTTGGGATGCAAATTTGATACTCCTGCTCTAGCTCAACACCCAGTGCAAGGTATTTAAGGCCTCCTGGAATGCCCTTTAAAGTCCTTATTTTACAGATGAGGACTGGCGAAACCGAGAGAGCATGTCATCTCTCATGAACATTAAACCTGAGAATGGGGATTCTGAATTGGTGAATGTGGTCTGCACTCTTGTTTCCACACACCCAACCCTGTCAAGGAATTGCACAGCAGCAGTCCAAATGAAGTCAAAGACACTGACGCAAACCTGTGGGTTTATATAGATAAATATATTTTGTCATTTATATTTACAAGAAACAAGATAGTCAGGAACACAGAAACATCATGAGGTAAATCGGAACACATAGAACACATAGAAGAAAGGTGGGGATGGAAGGGAAACTCACCTTTAACCCCCCACAACAACCAAACATAGCATAGATTGCCTCATGCATGAGCCAACAGTTTCCAACCAATCAGCTACAAGTGTGTGTTCTGGCACATTGTGTATTTTACTGTTCCAGCTCCTAAATTCAATATCCTAATAAACCCTAACTTATTATACACTCCATTGCCTTACCAATAGTGAGACAAGCTGATCTCGTTTTCCTGGCCATTGTGGAACCAACAGAGCCATTAACTTATGAGTTGCATTCTTACATTTCACTTGCTGTAAGGTTTTGAGGATGCAAGGCTAGACTAGCTCTACATGTTCCACCTCCTTATGCAATTACATCCATCCATCCATCCATCCATCCATCCATCCATCCATCCATTTAAGAACATAGCAATATAAAAGGAATGCAGGTGCATCAGAACATGAGATTCAGGAAGTCCAGCATGAGAATAAGAGGGTACATTTTTTTCAGCGCTTCTAATCCTGGATTGTCTATATACCATCCATTACTTGGTTAGCTGTAGACTTTCCTTCATGTACAGCACTGTTTCTGTTCTCTTATAGCTGTTTTTGCAAAAAGCTGTTGTGTCATCCAGTAGCAAACTGTGTAACTTCTTTTTATTTCTATGTACAAGTACCTTTATTTTATCTGCCCTGAATCTGCGATTGATCAATTTCACGTGAGGATGTCAAGATACAGTTATTAGGATCAAGGGAGCGTGCAGTGTCTCTTCACATTTCCTCTCTCATGTCCCATATCAAGCCCATTGTGTTACAAGAGTACTCCACAGTTCTCGGTCCAAAGCTACAGTCTCTGCATCCTTCCATTTAAAGTTGATGTTTTTCAGATCTTCCTGATATATTTGGTCCCGGGTTTTTGTTTGGCCTCCTTTTTTTTCTCTACTTCATCCAATTGACTGTGGTCTTTGCTGGGCATCGTTCACTCATGCAGAGCACATTTTACATCCTGATTACTTTAGTAAACATTTATATCTAATCTGAAATCGCTCACAATCTTGTCTCCTTGGATGGTAATGGAGAAAACTGGGCTGTTAAACCTGCATGTACAAATAGATTATTTGTAGCTCAGCGTTGTGGTCCAAAGTACTCTCAGAGCTTGTTGTTTTCTTACAGATGTTTCATTACCAAACTAGCATCTTCAGTCCTAGAAGGTCATCGGGCTTGTTCTTATTTTTATAAACTTGTGGGTTGCCCTGTCAGTGTTGCGGGGGGAGGCCTTGGGGGGGGGGTGTTCCTTTTTTAGGTTGTTGTTTCCAGTTAGTTTGTCTTAGTTGATAGTTCCTTGTTTGGAGTATTGTTCACTGTTAAACCTGTTAAACCTACCTATCTGGTAGAATATAAACATGTTTCAATATTAGCTCCAGTCACGGTAGGTTGCTTTTGAGAGTGGAATTTGCAAAATTAGGTCTGGAAGTTGGATGGTTGTTTCTATTTGAAGAGTAAATAGAAGTGAATGGTGATTTTGCATGTTTAAGGCTTTGATTCGTGTTGTTCTCTGCGGGACTTGGTTAAGGGCTTTGGCAAGGCTTGTAAGAAACATTCTGCATTCTTAGTGTAAACATGGCACCTCCCCCTGTTATTGAGATAGCAAGTCACTACATTATATAATAAAACTCCATTCCATTTTTAAGGGTGCTACTAAAATAGTTTCAGTAGCATCATTTAAGGAGAAGGAAAGACAAAATTATTAATTATTATTCTTTAGGATGCTTAAAAGTTACTTTAAGAGTAAATGTAAGGCAAGGCTGCATTGCTCAAACCATATTTGGTAAATAGTTTCAGTTGAGACCTTAGGTAACATATGCCAGGACACAGATGTTTCAAAAAGGGAATACAGATTGATGCATGGAGTGGTGTGGTGGGCTAGAGGTGAAACTTTCGCCTTACGATCAGGAGGCTGTGAGTTTGATCCTTGGTAGAGGTAACTATTTCTGCCTTTGGGTACAATGAGAATATATCTGCTGAACAAAAACCCTGTATTGGTGACAGGAAGGGCATCCGGCCATTAAAAACTTTGCTAGCTCTATTCAGTTGCCCAGACTCCACCCCGCAAAGGATTATGGGGTCATTAAAAGATGATGATGAATACAGATTGATGCATCCTGGGGCATGTTCTGCTGATATCAGAGGTTCCATTCTCTGTATTTAGACTTGGGAGATCAAGATATGGAGCTGTAAACTGGGAAAGTTGTAAGCAAACTGAATTTGTGATATTAAGTAAGATTCTTTCTGATCATGACTATACAAACTGTATTGATTAGCAGAAGAAGCCTATTGCTACCCATCTTTGCATTTAATTCCCTCTCCATAGAAGCCTAGGCACACAGTGTCAGGGATCCAACAAATCCTCCTCATTCAAAGCAAAAGTCTCCAGCCGCATCTCAGGAAAGGTAAATTGGTTTATTAGAAATTGCCATGTTGGTGCGTGGCTGGATCAGCTGGTATTAAATCACACCATACATTTCCCCCTTGACCCTGGTCTTTCCTCCATCCTCTGGATGTGACTTCGCCAATAGGACACATCAATCTCCAAGAGTCATCCATCATGCTCTCCAATAGCCTTCTTATGCTCTGACAACTTTGGGCTGCTGAGTTGATTATCTAGGCATTCAAGAATGCCTTGTTTTCCCACACTCTCTTTTTTTGGCAGCTAAAAAGACTAAAGGAGTATCTTTTTAGCTGACACACAGGTTCCATATACACTTCTGAAAGCACCAGACTTCCCAGTCTACTGACTGAATGTTTGCAATTATCTTTCTTGAATTTCCACAGTAACTTGGATCATCTTGTGAACATTCTTACTAGATATAGAAGAGGGAAATTTCCTTTCTTTGTGCTGGTAGTGTAAATGATTTTAATAGGGTGGGACATGATGAGGAGAGATTGGGGGAATTTGGAAATGGGTTGCAATCACAGAGTCTCTTAAATTATAGCCCAACACTACCTACACCTAGCCCATTTGAAGACCATCCTATCTGAAGCCTTCCTTTCTGGGAGAAGATAGTGGCAAGGCAATTACAAAGTACTGGAGAAACAACATTTTTGGCAGGGTCCCTTAAAGTCAGGATTTAAACCCAGGCCCGGGAGAGAATACACTGGCTATATAGTTGATATGATGTGCCAGGACTTTGTTTGGGGTAGTTCCCATCTTCTAGTACTGTTATACTATTCAGTAGTTTCTATAATAATAATTCTGTTACACTTAACAGGGTCATCTGCAAAATTTGGGAACCATTTTACAGTAATTTAAGTCCTGTCTTAGGCAATTGCAGTCAGAGGGGAATGTGATCAATGCCTTGCACACGTTTCCTGTAATTTTCTGAGTGGAAATCCAAGGGCTGGTTTTGTCTAATAGAGCCCCACATGGTTGGCACTACAGTATTTTCTGGACCACCTTCTCCAACCTGGATTGACATCTCCAATACATAGATCATAATCAGAGCAATCCCAGATTTCTATGAAATAAATGGGACTGAAAGGAGACTAGGAGATTATGTCTTTCCATCACAGCCTCAATCCTAGGAAAATCCCAATCTCTTTGTTGAGAAGATGGCTTCCCCTACCTAGCTCACCCTTTCAGAAAGTGGTAAAACTGAACTTTCCCATTCTTGAATGGCACCTTGCTATTAAATTAACTTGTGAGTTGTTGGGGAATTATCATAGAATTGCAGTTTTTCAGAAAATTGTTTTTAAGATAGTAAATCATACAGTGTTTCTTTGTTTACCATGACATTAATGACATTTACAGTGGATGTTTTTTTCCCCCTTTTGTACATAGCAAGGTGGAACGACATGGAGAACATACACATCTGAAAAACAAATGACACTCTTAAATCACATTTTATTTTATTTCATTTATTAGATTTATTTGCCGCTCATCTTATCTTGAACATTTGCTTTCTTCTAATAAGCATTCAGGTACACCTAGCTTATTTGTCATTCTCTAAGCAGTAGTATATTGATAGCCAAGGACTTTTATCTATCTACACAGAGGGCACTGCAATCCCTACCAGCGACACCATTCAGGTTCATTTTATCTGCAAGAGTTACTTCTTCCCATGGTATTGCAAGGTTGCACTTTCTGATGATAAGTGTATTTTTATCATCAATCCACCCTTTTAAAATAGAAAAGACACATAAAAATGGTATCAACATGGAACTGATAAGATTTGTTTACAGTAACTTGTCAAAACCCCTTCACAATTTTATGGGATTTGCTCCACCTTTTAAGTAGGGAATGAGGTCAGTTCCAAACAGATGAACTTTGCCCTTTTCTCAACATTTATTATTTATTTCGCTTATGGCATACAATGTCAGGGAAATCTACACATGGTAGACCCAATGTAGTCCTGACAGCTGAGATTGCTATCGGTAGTTCATTCTGTTCAATGCTTGAATGCCTGTCCTTGGTACACCATTGGGGCAAACTAGCTTTGCACCAGCAAAGAAGCAGTGCTTGGCTTTCTTGCTCTTCCAGCTCATCCACTGTTCCTGCCTAGACATGTGCTTAGATGCCTCGCATCTGGCCAGGCCCTGGACTGGCTTCTGCTTTCCGCACATATGAAAGCAGCTTTCCCACTGAAGTGGTACCCATTTATCTACTTGCAATATGGTACATTTTCAAACTGCTGGGAGGATAAGAGCTAGGAATCTAGTGATGGGATCTCACTCTGACTCATGGAGCTGGGCTGAAAGCACTGGAGTAAAGACCATTTCTGGCCAGGAGTTCCAGAGTCATTAAGCCCCTGCACCACTGCATTCCCTTTCCTCAACACATCTATAATCTTTTAAAGCAAGCTTTGTATCTCTGAGGGAACTGACAATACGTCACTGACACTGGTTTATCCCTCCAAAAATGGGATGAAAAGTGACCAAGAAATAATATAGACTAGATTAGGAATAAGGATAATGTTGAAAATATTACTGTGCGATGTGCCATCCTCTTTAATGTATATATGTATTAATTGTTCTGTTACTAGATAATTGGCATTTTCTACCTGAAATTAAGTAGTCATCTTCTCTGAGAGAGCCTTTGTGTTGATATCCACAATTAAACCGTGATGTTGGGCTGTAGATAACCCGTGCATTTCTTATGTGTCCTGGGCCTTTGAATACCTTAAAAAAAAAATTGGTATACGATAACAACAAGAGCAGGTCAAGAGAATTTATCATGAGAAGAACAATATCCTTTCACAAAAGACTGAATATGTCAATTTGGTCTCTCCATCATGTTTCAGGAAGATGAGAGACTTACCTGGATGGGCTGAATACTATACACACTTATGGGGAGAAACACAGACCTAGGATCCTCCTCGACACTTTTAAATACGACCCTCATCACTGCAGAGAGAGAGAAAGAGAGGGAGGGAGGGAGGTTTTCCAGTAAGAGGTTTAAACTGCAGATTTCTCAATACAAAGCAAACTAGATGGTGCTGGTTAGTCTTCTGCACAAAGGCTTCTGAAATAAGTAATATGTTTGGCTTTCAAGCCATAGGAATGATTTTACTGCAACTGGAAGGATTAACGCTGGCAGCAAAACCTGCAAAGTAAGGAAGTGGGGAGTACTAAAAGATGGAAGGGAGAAAAACATTCATTTTCAAAACTCACCGAAGTTATGATTGCAACATGCATCCCGGAGAGATATCTCTTTACATCTGAGGCAGGCCTCTGTGAGCTCTCCCAAGAACACAAGGACAAGGAAGCTGGCTAGGAAAAACCCATGTGGTTTTGTAGTATCCATTTCTTGCCGCTTATGAAGCCAGTCGCTTAGGACAGAGGAGATGTTTTCCTTCTGCAGCAGTCTTTCTAGAAGAGCGTTGAGTGAGAAACAGCAGCTGCAGATTGAAGGCAAAGTGGTGTTTTATATGGTCCTAGAATTGGTCTTAGGATGATTCAAGTCCTGAAATATAAGGAAGGATCATAGGTGCCTCATCCTGTGGGACATATTGAGATTTAAAGCTTTGTCCCTGTGGGAATTGCTCTCCACAGGACCAAAATCTTAGCACAGCCAGAATACTAAAACTCAGTTGTAGAAAAGAAACATGTGACAAGTTAGGTTCAAAGACACATGCTTCCTGGAGAGATGTTCGCTTACATCTGCAGATGTCTGTGAGATCTCCCAAGAACATGAGGACAAGGAAGCTGGCTAGGAAAAATCCATGTGGTTTTGTAGTATCCATTTCTTGCTGTTTATGAAGCCGGTCACTTAGGACAAAGGAGATTTTTCCAGCAGTCCTTCTGGAAGAGCGTTGAGATTAAAGGCAAAATGGTGTTTGAAATGGTCCTAGAGCATTCCTTCCTTTCCTTCCTTCCTTCCTTTCCTTCCTTCCTATCTTTCTTTCTTTCTTTCTTTCTTTCTTTCTTTCTTTCTTTCTTTCTTTCTTTCTTTCTTTCTTTCTTTCTTTCTTTCTTTCTTTCTTTCTTTCTTTCTTTCTCTATTTATTATTTATAACTTCCACAATGAGGCCACCTTTTCTCTCTGTTTTATCATTGGCCAGAAACAAATCACTTTGGCTGTACTCTAATGATAGTAATTGACAAACCAACAATTGGCCCAGATTCTCATCTCCCAACATTTGCACTGCATGTTGTTATCCTGCAGCAACCCCCACTTGAGGATATTGGTCTCATATTTAGGCACTCCCACTCTCCGCCTATTCAATGGGATCAAAGTAAGATAGGGCAGATCAAATCCCTTGGCCATGTTCTGTGAATTCTCTCCACTATCTTCTAATTCACTTTTTCTCCTGCGTATTTCTTTGTGCCATCAAAATTTTCCTAGATCTAAGTTGATGGGTTAGGACATTCAGAGGATGGTGGAGATGATTCTGTTATTTGGGCCCCTCACCATCTGTTGCTACTACTCTCCTAATCCACAGTGGAGCAATACCAACAAGAGGACACTCTTTCTCAATTGGTGAGGGTTTAAGGCAGCTTGTCATGATGCACACTGCTCCATTGACAGCAATGTCTACTGGCTGTGTGTGTGTGTAGGCACTCCATAGGAAAGCCAATTTGGGTAAGGCATTGGGTTAAAAGTGCCTTGACCACCATCACACCTGCAGAGTGAGTGGCTGAGCACTGCATACTGTATATAATTTGTCAGTTTCCTGATAATGCTATTCCACACTCTAACTTTAGCCTTAGTATTCAGGCAATGTTGTTTAAATGAAAGTGTCCTATCAAGTCTCACACTGAGATACTTTGGTGCAATGCAATACTGTATTCGATTCTCTTGCCCTGCAACTCAACCCCTGCACCTCGATTTCAAGGAGGAAAAGCACATACTTCGGTCTTGCTTGGATTGGGCAGCATATGATTGATGGTATATAATACGGTCCTAATTTTTCAAGGGCTACAGTGAGCCTTGCAACTAACTCATCAAACCTTGATCCTTCTGTGGCCACTGCTATATCATCTGCACAGAGAAAGAATCATGTAATTGTCAGCAGGGATGGGTTTCAAAAATTTTAGCAACAGGTTCTCTGTCCGGTTGCTGGGTGGGCGCGGCCATGGTGGGCATGGTGTAGTTGGCCTCCTGCACCCCTGGGAGGAGTTATTGCCCTCCCCAGGCTCTGGAGGCTTTCCTTGAGCCTCTGGGAGGGCAAAAACGGCCTTCCCAAGCCTCCACGCATCCCCTACACTTACCAGCATCCAAAATGGCCCATGCGGGGATTCCTGGGAGGGGCAGGTCTGGGTGAGCGAGGCCAGTCTGGAGTGGGATTTGGGGGTTCTCTGAATAGTGCAGACTCTTAGCTAGAGGATCTCCTGAACCCCTGCAAACCCCCAGCAGCTCACTCCTGATTGTCGGAGACCTGTCGATCCTTCGTATATACTGTATGTGACACAACATCAGAGACAATACATTTCCTTTCCTATGCCTAACTAGAAGTTTTTAACCCACTGCCTTGCCCACTATACCAAACTGTCTCTCCTTCAAAAGAAATCAGCTCTTTTCCCCTCACCTTATTCTCTGTTACTCCTGGTTCTTCTCCAGAGGGAAATTTTGTCCCCAACCTATTCTGCTGGTATTTAAAGCTTCCCCTCACTCCTTCCCCCAAATTTCTCTTGCGTTTATGTTTACACTTGTCATTCAAATTAGCCACACTTGATTTCTCCAATGTCCCCATTTGGTTTGCTGAATAGATTAGGTTTCTGGAAGACAGGTTTGGACACAGTGTATCTTACATTAATGTAATGTTATAAAAAACCAGCCATTTGTGTTTCTAGACTCTTCAACGGTTTAATGGAGGGTGATGAAAAAATAACTCTGCTGGGAATCTTTGTGGTTACATTGGGAGAAGACTAAAAGACAATGTTATTTGAAAATTCCAGTCTGGTTATCGACTATTGAAGCATTTTCTTATCCTATAATATATAAGAGGGAACAAACAGTTAGATATGCGGAAATATTGAATGAAAAGGGTGAACTTAAATCGATGCAAAATCTAGAGGAACAAGGTATAAAGATGAATTGGTGTTCATATGCGCAAATACATTCAAGGTATGATAAAGATCTCAAAACAGAAGGATTCTATGATAAATTGACTGATAAGATTTTGACAGGTACTGATGAAATGGTGATTAAAAAACTGTATGGATATTTATTAGAAATCAAACTAGAAGAAGAACAAGTTAAAGAAACTATGATTGCTTGGGGGAAGAATTTTGGATATGGGATTGATTTAGAGAAATGGCAAAAATTGTGGTCTCAAAATTATAAAATGACTATGTCAACAACATATAAAGAAAATTTGTATAAGATGTTTTTTTTAAAAAACAAATTTTATTAATTTTTAAAAACAATACACAGACAAACAAAACGTAGAATATAAAAACATAAGACATCTTTTCTGAAAAACAAATAAAACATCTTATTTAAAGACAGCATAATTCCAAATTATCACATTTCCATACAAGCACAATTTAATATGCATATTTATCTTATATATTCAACTTCATATCTTTTCCCAACTTCTCTCTATTTCTCCCTTTCCTTCTATTCAATTATATTTCTTTTGCCTTAATTTGTGTATATTCATTGTATCCATCTGTCTTATTTGCAATTTCATTATTCTCTTCCAACATTCTTCTAGTGTTTTATTAATTCAAACACAGACAAACAAAACACAAAACATAAATACATAAAACTTCTTTTTGGAAAGCGACTTAATCCCAGGTTACATCTTTTTGTACAGACATAGATCAAATTCATGCTCACTTAATATACTATTTCATATCTTATTTAACATTCTATATTTTCTATATATTTTCTCTCTTCTATTCACTCTCTTAATTCTATTTTATTTATTTCATCTCAATTTAGATAATTATACTTGCATCTTTTGTCTGTTCTCTTTCAATTATCTATTTATCTTTTCTTTCTAATACAATATTTCTCCTGTAATCAGTAGTTGAAGTATAACAACTTTTTATCTTTCCCCTAAATTTAACACTTAAAGTAATACATACTTTCCATACTGATTCTGCTTAGTACATTCTAAGTACTACCTTTTAGAATAGTAAAGCAAAAGAAAAAAATAAGTTTATAATATAATAAAAACAATGTTCCATAGGAAATTAAACTATTGTTAAATCTTAGACATTTTTATACATTCCCTTTAATGTATTATTAATTCATTTAATATTTCAGTTTTCGAACTCAATTTCAAATACCATCTACAATACAGTCTTATGTACTTTTGCAGAATCTTTTTTTTTAAATATATTTTACCCTTTGTCTCTGAAAAAAACCTGTTTTAACATCTTGTTTTAAACCTTTATGACTTCTCTTTCCTTTTCCCCTTCCTTTCTTATCAATTCTAGCCTTTTTGCCCCCCATCTCTCAAACTCCACTCTCTTAGTCTCCCCTCTGTTGTATTTCTCTTTTCTGTTGCTTTCTGACATTGTATCAATTTTTCACCTTATTTTTCCCTTTCTTGGTTGCTTTTTTAAGCTCTGAATTCTCCATTTTCTCCCCCCCCCTTCTCTTTTCTTCCTCAACTAAGATTATTTGTCCATTAAAGATGGCTTCTTCTTCTTCACCCCAGCTTTCTTGTTGTTGTATTTCCTAGTAGGTAGAAATCGCCATTTCTAAAAAATGAAAAATAGATCCAGAAGAGCCCTTGCCTTCTTGTTCCTCTTCTTTTAACTTTTGAAATTCTATTTGCAATTCTTCAACAGATAATGCCATTTTTTAAAAAACAACCCAAATGTTTTTAATCTTTCAAGAAATAGTTCCCAAAAGTCACCAAAGTCACAAAGCAGTCCAAATCAAGACAAACTATTTCATTAGCACTTTCTTCTTTTTATATTTTCTCTTCCTGGGGTAGAATTCAATTACACAGTTCCAAAATAATTTTTTAGAACTCTTATTGCCATTTATTTCTGGTCTTATAAACTCCAAGCAGTCTCTTCCAATACAATCTTAAAATAAGTTCTTTACCTCTTCCTTCCCACTTATAGAAAAATATTTTAATTTTTAATTCCAATGTTCAAAAATCTTTTATCCCCTTGGCTTTAATTTTCAAGTTTAATTACCTTTTGTGCCCAAGCAGGTTTTTCAGATTTCCATCTGCTATTTCCATAGGAGAGGAGAGTGAGAGAAAATAACTTTACCTTTCAACTTTCTTCCGCTGCTTTTACAGTCTTCTTGGGAAACAATGTATCATTCAAGAGATTAAATTTCCAGGGTATTTCAAGGTTCCTTGTTGTCCCAGTTCAGCCAAAAAAATTTCACTTTCTCCAACTTCCTCCTGCACACTTGTCCGGCTGCAGGCTTCTTTGTGGCGGCCATTGCTGACCGCTGCTCCACCGCCTTGGGAAAAGGGAGTTTAGCCGGCTGAGGAGGGGGTTTGCGATACTCCCAAGCCCCTATCCGGATCTCCCCTGTCTTCGGTTGCCTCTACGGGGTAACCATATCCTCCAAATCCAGCTGGATTGGAGGCACTTCGGCGGCGAGCTCAGCAGAAACCGTGCACGATTGCGGATTCCTGCCGACGCCAAAGCCTTGCAAACCAGAAGTCCAAAAATTTGTATAAGATGTTTTACAGGTGAAATTTCCCCCCGAACAAGAATAGCAAGAATATTCAAGAACAAATCTGAAAAATGTTGGAAATGTCATCAGATACCTGACTCATATTACCATATATGGTGGACCTGTGCAGACGCTAGAAAATACTGGACTAAAATCCACATGTGGTGACAAAACAACATATAGATTTGAAATCAGAGATATTTTTATTGGGAATTTTACCTGATACATATAGCAAAGATTTGAAATACCTGATTGTAAATGTATTAACAGCGGCTAGGATTGTATTTGCTAAAAACTGGAAAAATGAGAAAATACCATCGCGGGAGGAAATCATTAAGAAAATATTGGAATGTGCTGAAATGAGTAGATTGACATTTGAAATTAGAGAACAAGAGGATAAACAATTTTATAAAATTTGGGACCTTTTCTATCAATGGTTAGATAGTAAAATACAATAATGAAATATGTAGAATTTAAAAAAATAATAAATATATAAAGATGTATTTTCTTTCTTTCTTACTATATCTATAAAAAAAATTTAGGATAGATTTGGGAGGATTATATGAATTATTACAAAATAATACTAAGTAAATTATAGTTATCTCATAAAATATGAATGAATACAATTATTGTCAAATGATTGATTAATAATGATACTAGGGTATTTAATCTCTGACTGAGAATAAGAGTTATTATGCAATGTAACTGTAATTGAAGACTATGAAATGGATGCACAAAAAATTTGTAAACCAACCGGCACACTGCTTGTATACTCATGGAAGAAGGTTTGATGTTTTTATGTTTTTTTGTTTATGTTTATGTCTTTAAAAATCAATAAAAAATTTACAAAAAGAAAAGAAAAAATAACTCTGCTGGAGAGAAGTTCCTTAAGTCTGAAAGCTCTGAAGACTAAACCTCTGGTAAGAGATCAAAATCAGTTGATTTCAAATGTTTGAACGCTTTGTGAGATTCTGTGTTGAATATTATTTAAAGTCTTTGACTGGCTATATATGCAGTTGAAACATATGCATGTTGAAACATATGTAGTATGGCCCAGAACTTCTAACAACCTCCCTCTCCCCCATGTATATAGATTAAAGAGAGAAACTCCCCACTCTGTTTTTGTGATTCTCCTTTATCTCTAAAGCTGTGTCAATTACTTTTGTCCCCTTTTTTGAAAGATCATGGGGACAGGGCCACTTAAAGCATAATGGTCTTGTTGTAGTTGAGCAATGAGAGGCTGAACCAGGGCATGGGTGCAACAATACTTTATTAGAATAATAAAGGACTGAACGTGCTTGCCAAGCCTGGAACTGGCTCGCAGCGATCAGCGACTGGTTGGACCCCGCAGCCTGCTTTTATAGCTGGCTGCTGGGGAGAACCAGCCAATGAGAGAGGGCAACCGCCCCCGCAGCGCGAACGGACCTGAGTGGGAACTTCTTTAAGTTCCAGGGACATAACACCCCTTCCCCCCAGATGCGAACACGCATGGTCCTTAAGGTACGCGGGAGGCTTATGCTGGCGCCCAGAACGGCGCAACTCTGGTGAGTTGTCTGGTAGTTCAGAGTCTGCAGAGGAAGGTCGGACCGGTGGGGTGTCCCGAACGCGTTCCTCGGTCAGTGCTGGTTCGGGACTCGTAGGGCTGGTCACTGGGGACGTGCTCCCGTTGACTGGTTCGGACTGGTCAGCCGTCTGGTGGTCACGGTCCGTGTTCGGGTTCCCCGGCTCGGCTGCAGGTGTAAACAGGTCACCGGAATTGGTGCTGATGTGGGGTTGATGCTGTAGCCTCGCACCGGTCTGTAACCATGAGTCACTGCTAACGTGAGTGCCTTGGCGCTTCCGCAGCTGGTCCAGGTGCCTTTTCCAGATTCGGCCATCCTCCAGTCTGACTCGATACGACCTGGGTCCGGTGATGGCCACGATCTCGCCCGGGATCCACAGAGGGTCTCCAGCGAAGTTCCTCGCGAACACGGTTTCCTGTAAGACAAAATGCCTAACCCCGATGTGGAAGCGAGGGAGAGTCAGGGCAGTAATGTGGGTGAAGCCTGTCCAATACAGTCCGCAGGCGTCTACCCATCAGGAGTTCAGCCGGGGACTTATTAGTGACTGTGCACGGGGTTGAGTGCTGGCTCAGCAAGAAACGGGAGAGTCTGTGGTGCCAGTCTTCCTTGCTGAACCTAGCTAGAGGTTCTTTAGTGGTCCTAACGGCTCTTTCTGCCAATCCGTTACTGGCAGGATGAAAGGGAGCCGTGAAGATGTGGCGGATGCCCAGATTGGCAGCGAAGCAACTGAACTCGGCCGATGCGAACTGGGGGCCATTGTCGGAAACAATAGAGTCTGGTAGCCCGTGTGTTACGAACAGGCGAGTCAATACCTTGGTAACCGCTTGTGTGGTGGTTGTGGATAGTTGTGCCACGTCAATCCATTTAGAGTAAGAGTCCACGACCACCAGGAACATTTTGCCGTGCATCGGGCCCGCTAGGTCGATGTGAATCCTGGACCAAGGTGCGCTGGCGCTTTCCCACTTAGTGGGGGTGGCAATTGGAGGGGATGGACGGGATTCCTGGCAGGGATGGCAGGAGCTTACCCATCTGATGATGTCATCATCGAGGCCGGCCACCATACGTAGCTGCGTGCTAATGCCTTCATCCTGACGATGCCAGGGTGGCCCTCATGCAACGCCTCCAAAACTCGGGTACGCAGTGAGGTCGGGATGACCACTCGTGTGCCCCACAGCAAACAGCCCTGCAAACTGGATAATTCCTGTAGGCGGGTCTTAAAAGGCGTGAATTTGGTTTCAACATCACCGCCCGGCCACCCCCTCCTCACCCAGTCCAGTACCTGGGCGATCGTTTTGTCTGCCTTGGATTTGGCGGCAATGTCAAGGGCGGTGATGGGGAGGTCCAATTGGGTGACCTCAAAGATAGCATGGACCGGGGCAGGATCCTCAGCTGGAGCAGGCAGGGGGCAGCGGCTGAGGGCGTCTGCGTGGGACAATGTTTTACCTGGACGGTGTATGAGTCTATACGAGTATGCCACTAGGAAAAGAGTCCAGCTCGTCATTCTAGGAGACAGGACTTGAGGGGTCAGTTTTTCACCTGCTAGTAGACCCAGGAGAGGCTTATGATCCGTGACCAGCTCGAAAAAGTGGCCAAAAAGAAATTCATGAAATTTCTTCACTGCTGCGACAGCTGCTAAAGCTTCCTTATCGATTTGGCTATAATTGCGCTCTGTTGGAGACAGCGTCCTGGAAAAAAAAGCGATGGGAGCCTCAGAGCCATTGGGGAGCCTGTGGCTTAACACTGCCCCAATTCCAAAAGGGGATGCGTCCGCTGCTAGCACTAATGGAAGGTTGGGGTCAAACTGAATAAGGACCGCCTCCGACGTGAGTAGTGATTTGACTGCACGAAAAGCGGAGTCTTCCTTGTGTCCCCAATGCCAAGACGATTTTTTATCCAAAAGTCTGTGCAGGGGTTCCGCCACAGATGCTTTATGGGGCAGGAAAGATGCGTAAAAATTCAATAGCCCCAAGAAGGCCTGCAGTTCCGCTTTGGAGGTTGGAGTGGGTGCCTCGTGAATTGCCTTAACCTTGGACTCCAGGGGGTGAATGCCTGAGGCGTCAATTTTTATAACCCAGAAAGTCCACCTGTCTAGTGGCAATGGCACATTTTTCTTTTTTTAATTTGAGGCCATGCTGTCTGAACCTCTCTAACACTGCTCGAACTCTCTGGAAGAGTTGGGGTCTGTCCCTGGCCAAGACTAAGATGTCATCGAAGTAGGGTACTACACCAGGGAGGCCCTGCAAAATCCGCTCCATGAGGGATTGAAAAATGCCTGGGGCAACACTTACGCCAAATTGGAGATGCTTGCACCGGAAAGCACCCCTGTGGGTGACAATGGTCTGGAGTTCCGCTGTTTGGTTGTCAACAGGGAACTGTTGATACGCTTGAGACATGTCCAATTTGGCAAAATGCTGCCAGGTTCAAAAGTGTGTAATAAATGCTGAATGACGGGCACTGGGTAAGCGCTAACTTGTAAAAACTTATTAATTGTGGTTTTGTAGTCCGAGCAAATTCTCAGGCTACCGTCTTTTTTGAGGGGTGTGACAATGGGCGTCTCCCATTTGGCGAAATCTGTTGGCTCAATGACCCCTTGTTTTAATAATTTATCCAGTTCCGCATCTAATTTAGGCCGAATAGCGAATGGAACTCTACGAGGTTTCAACCGGATTGGGACTGCTTGGGGGTCGACTGAGAATGAGATAGGGGTACCGTTATAACACCCCAGCTCATTGCTGAATACGTCTGAGTAGTCAGCGAATAGGGAGTCAGTGTCAGAGGTTGAGACCGCATGGACTCCTGTTAACCCCAGGCCGAGGTGGGGGAACCAATCAAGTCCCAAAAGTGTAGGGAGGTTGCCGCTAACTACCACTAGAGGTAGGTGGCCTTTAAAAGTTTTAAAATTAACAAGAAACTTGCCTCTGCCGATTACAGGAATGATCTTCCCCTGGTAGTCCTTCAGGCTAAGCTGGCACTTCTGGAGCCGGTTTCTGGATAGACTGGGCTGTAGTTTCTTGAGGGTGCTCCAAGAGATAATTGAGAGCGCTGACCCCGTGTCAACCTCCATGCGGCAAGGTTTACCTTCTAATAAAACGGAGAGAGAGATTTTACTAATGGTATGGCAAGCGTGCTTAGCATGGTGGCGGGTGCGACAGTTCAATACTTGCCTTTGGGGTCCGGAATGTGAAAAGGAAGGGACCCTTTGTGCCGAGTTGTGAGTGGCTTGACAGACTCTGGCGATGTGCCCCTTTTTGTGACAATTGTTGCAGGTGGCTCCCTTGAATTTGCAGGTGGTCCTCAGGTGAGATCCACCACAGGATAGGCACAGGGTGATGTGCTTGGATGGACTGATGCTTTCTCGCTTGGCTCCTACCTGCGGGTGTCTGGTGTGGGCTAGGCGGTGGATGTCGGCCGCATCACTGGGGTCCTCCTCGATGACCACCTCTTCAGAGTGGACGGAAACTGCAATTTGTTTGGAGACAGGACCTTGGATCTTGGTGGCTGAGTGTGCTGCCAGCTCCGCTGCCAGGGCTTCCTCGACGGCTTGAGCGAGGTTGAGGTCCTTCCTGGCGAGTAGGCGCCTTTGAAGGTGAAGATCCTTGACCCCACAGACTAGCTGATCGAGGAGCATGTCATCCAGGTAGGTCCCAAACCCACAATGGAGTGCTGCAGACCTGAGGGCAGCCATGTACTGGTTGATAGTTTCTTTGTCTGATTGTTTCCTCATACGGAAGGTGAACCGCCTGGCAATCTGTGAGGGTCTAGGAGAATAGTGGTTAGTAAGGATTTCTAACAGTTCTGTCCAAGGGACGTTTTTTAACTCACGTGGAGCCACGAGTGCTGTGGCCGTATCAAAGACGATGGCTCCGCAGTAGATCAGGAAATATGATTTTTTTCGGTGCTCCCCTGCATCAGCCAGCCCAATGGCGTCGATGTAATGGTTAAAGCGATTCTTGTATGACTCCCATTTCTCCTCATCCGGCTTGAACGATGGGAAGACTGGGTTGGAATTCATGTTGAGAATCTAGTTGGATAATCTGTTGAGAAAATCTCTCTGGGGCAGCAGCAGGAAGGTTTTTGTGCCTATGGCAGGCAAGTGACTTCAGCTCTGGGGAGGTTTTCACAACTCTCTTCCTCTCTCTGGGTTAACACGAGGTTAGGCTGCAACGGCCGTTGGCAGCGTTTTGAAATTCGCGCCTGCGTGGGCGTCAGTGACTAGAAATACAGCACCGCGCTGTACTCTTGGGTGGAAATTCAAATGACAGCCGTTTGAATTTCGCGCCTAAGGAAACGAGCGGCTGCGGCTCGCAGCGCTACACTTTCCCTGTAGCTGGCTAACTAGCGGCTACAGACGCTTTCTCACTCTCACTGTTTGCTGACCGCTCTCTCTGGCTGCGGATCAGCGTTCGCTCTCGTTGCCTGCTGATCGTTCTCTCTGGCTGTGGATCAGCGGCTAGTGATTCAGCGGTTGCATTTTGCCTCTGCTCGCCATCCCATCCTCGTCGCCAGTGTTGTAGTTGAGCAATGAGAGGCTGAACCAGGGCATGGGTGCAACAATACTTTATTAGAATAATAAAGGACTGAACGTGCTTGCCAAGCCTGGAACTGGCTTGCAGCGATCAGCGACTGGATGGACCCCGCAGCCTGCTTTTATAGCTGGCTGCTGGGGAGAACCAGCCAATGAGAGAGGGCAACCGCCCCCGCAGCGCGAACGGACCTGAGTGGGAACTTCTTTAAGTTCCAGGGACATAACAGGTCTGATAGCTGCAAAGTCGCATGTTGTTGCTGTGTTGTGACATGATGCTTTGCACTGTGTTTGTGACTTAATCGTCAGGTTGGGGAGTGGGATGCAGCAGAGGTTCAATCCCTGTTTATTCCTAACCTAACCCCCTTTCTATTCTTCAGCCTCTTCTCCCCAGAGATCTATTCCTTTGCCACCAAGAGATCTGAGAGGGACAATTTAAAGTGCTAACTTAGTATCTTTGTTATTTATTCTTGTCTGGAAAGTGCATCCCCCATGCACATTATTTTTGTGGGAATAGAGGCCTTTCCTATTGCTGTGATTCTGTCTCCATGAATCAAAGTTTCATTGGATCAGTGATGTAAAAACAACAACCCCGTGTTACTGTGAAAAGCATTATTTTACATGACCTCCATGAAAGACAGAAGGTCCACCTAATTGGACTGCTGATAATTCATGTAGCACCTCAAGTACTGCTCTATCATGGCATTCAGTCTGTCTGCCCCCCGATTGGTGTTCAGATGAAAGGCTGAGCTAAAGCCCTGGGATTCCCTCCAGAACTTAGCCGTGTACTGGACTCCTTTGTCTGAGATAATTCTCTGTAGTACTCCATGCAGGTGGTAGATGTATTTCAGGAACAGCTTGGCTAACTGGTGGGCTGAGGGCAGCAGTGGGTTTCTACCAATTCTGTCCACCTATGTAGAACCAGTAGCTCTGAAGAGCAGCAGACATAGAACCAGTTCTATGTCTGCTGATGTTTTTGGCCACCCGCCCACCCGGGCGCTTACCTGACCTTTATTTCCTGATTTTTCAACTTCAGCTGCTGTGCGAGGCACAGCTGCAGTTTAAAAAGCAGGAAAAGAGGGCTGTTTCAAAAGCTGTTTCTCTGCACGCAGCGTGCTGATGATGATTTACAGGTGCTTGCTCGCAGCATGCAGGGAAGCACATCATAAATCACCAAACCTCATAAATCACCTGTCGTATCCCACCCCTGGCTGAGGGTAGTCTGCTGCAAGGTATTGCTGTGATTCTGTTTCTGTGAATCAAAGTTTCAATGGATCACTGATGTAACAAAACATAAATAAATAAAGGTATCTGTATTAAAAATCCAAATGTTTGCTGGAAAAATGGATGTTCTGTCACTGGAATGAAATAAATGCACACATACAGACACTGCATATGCAGAGATATGAAGGGAAAGGGGAATGATGATGACATGGAAAAGTGAATAGATGACAGCAAGTATATGTAGTATGGGAAGAAAGCGGTGTGGATTTTTTTCTGTTTTGGGCCTTGAGTTTACAACAGTTAGATGTAATCTGTCCTTGCTGGTGAGCTTCCCAATGTACATGTGGGTCCTGTTAAGATACAGAATGATGAGTTATCTTGATTTGGCAAGATTCTTACTCTGTTTTGTTAACTTTGTTGATATATCCTAGCAGTGAACATAATTTTTTGCTATGTCCCACATTCTTAAGGGCCCTTCTTCACAATGAAACCTGTGAGACCAGTATGAAACATTATTTTAAAAACCGCATTTATTGCCGTATTACTTTTATTTTATAAACAAAATCCCAATGTAAAATAAGAAAGAGCCTACTGGATACACACAAACCATTTAAAACAGCTGCTTGTTCATTATCATGGTAAAATGTGGCTGGGCAGCCATTTTGAAAAGGGCAGCAGTCCCATTTTCTGCCATGGATCATGTGATCTACCTTTTTAAAGAAAAAAATTAAAGTCATTTAAAATCGAGGGGAATTTATGCTTAGGCTGCATAGCGCTTTGAACACAATAATTTTGAGTAAGAGATTTAGATGCTGTTTTATAGTACAATACAAAGCTACACTGTTAATGTGATTGTACCAAATCCTAAAAATTAGATTGCAAGGTTACTACACTTCCCAAGGTTGTCAGGGAAGAAATGCAGAGCTGACTCAGACAAGTGTATACAAAAGTAACAATTTATTTTGTTTATATACTGGTGTAATTAAAGACTCCTGGAGTAGATCCATCCTGCTCTGTTAATTAGTCTGGACAAGTGGGTTTATTTGAAAACGTATATGTGGAAGAATGAATTCTGTCCATAGTCAGTGCAGTTCAAACTGATTAGAGATTACAATAATCCTTATGGTTAAAATAGTTTTAACCAAAACAAATGGTGGACTGAGGTAATCCTCTCTGTCATGCCAGTGTAACAGAGGTGGTATTCAGCAGACTGGTTATGGAGAACCGGTAGTGGAAATTTTGAGTACTTTGGAGAACCAGAAAATACCACCTCTGACTAGCCCCGCCCCCATCTATTCTCTGCCTCCTGAGTCCTAGGTGATGGGCTGGGTCTTCTTTGGTTGCCCTGCACAGGAGAACGGAGCTGGAAAGCAGGTTAGTGGAGTGGGGAAGGAATTGAGATTTTGCAGTAACCTTCCCCCTGGAGTGGGGAGAAATGGAGATTTTACAGTATCCTTCCCCTGCCACGCCCACCAAGCTGTGCCTACCAAGCCACGCCACACTCACCAAGCCACATCCACAGAACCAGTAGTAAAAAAATTTTTTTGAATCCCACCACTGCAGTGTAAGGTTCAAAACAAAACAAAAAGAACTGCACTTGAGTCACCAGAATGCCAAAATGAGCCTCAAGAAGAGGCTTGGAAAATCACAGTTTTTATTTGTACAAAGAAGAGCTGGTTAGACTTATTCCATATGCATATAGACAACATGCAAAGAGCAAAGCCACACCTAGGTAAAATTTGTCTAGGATCTTATACACTTGTTTAGCCAATCAGAGACAAAAGTTCATTATTCAATGTGGGCAATGTCTTGCCCATGCCCTCCTCCACTTATCCATGGAGCATTCCTTGTCCGTACTCTGTCCATGCTTTGTTATCTTATAGAGTATCCCTTGTCCTTGTGTGTTCGTGCTTCTAGGCAGCCCCCCTTATCTATGGAGCAAAATGTTCCACATCCTGCCTCCAAGGATGTGCCTAGCTTTGAAGTAAATTACAGAAGCAAGAAAACAGATAGAAAAGGATACAATTCTTTTACAGAATGAGTTCCCAACAAATAATTCCTAATGGTAGCAAAATAGTACAAGCAACTTTTTTAAATAGTAAAGGTTAGATTGATTCATGTCAATATATCCTTTCACCAGGATACATTCAGGGCTATTTTGGCAAAGAAAAGGCATGTGGTAGAATGAGAGTGAGAGGCATGTATCATGTATGTATCTCAGATGTATGTCATGTTTGTATCTCAAGGATGAGGAATGCTGAAAATCCAAAATCCAGGTAAGTCGACTCTAGCCTCACATCACACCTAGGCTGTGGGGTCAGGCCACTCCACTTCCATTAGCTGGCAGCTCTAATTGTGACTCCTTGTTAGCAAAATAGGGAGAAGAAGCTGTAAAATGGATTTCGCCTCATCAGAGGGAAGATGTATCCAAATTTGTTTCTGAAAGGTACAAATGACGTCTTGTCAGATGTGCCTCTGTTCAAAACCCAAGAAAGAATATCCCTGATTCCATATTTGTAGAGAAGAGGTACTTTTACTGAGTTAGAAGTGATAGCAATGAAAGAAAAGCAAGATCTGAGGCAATTGACACGAAAATTACTTATTGAAAGTTATCCCAAGTTTCCTCTCCCAAAGACCCAGATTGGACATCCAATTTTCATCCAATTTTCTATGGCTGTGATGGCGAACCTATGGCACGAGTGCCACAAGTGGCATGCAGAGCCATTTGTGCTGGCATGCAAGCTGCATGCAAATTTACCTCACTGCGAATGCCCGTGCCTCACAGCTGATATTTTTTCAGCTAGTTTGAGGCCTTTTTCGGCCTTCCAAAGTCTTGGAAAAAGCCTCTGCAAGGCTTCTCAGGCCGAATTATAGGCCAGTTTCGTCACTTCCTGTAATACCAAAAGTGACAAAATGTGCCTATAATTCAGCCTGAGAAGCCTTGCAGAGGCTTTTTCCAAGCCTCTGGGAGGCCGAAAAAGGCCTCAAACCAGCCAAAAAAATCAGCTGTGAGGTGCAGTGCAGTTAAGGGGGTGGGGATTGTGCAGGCATGTGCAGGGGATGAGGGGAAGGTGCCCGCACATTGCAACTCCTAATGATTCTTATTTATTGTTCTCTGTTTATAGGGTTTCTGGTGACATGTTTGGCCAATGTAAAAAACAATAGGGTGAACTATCTAGACCTTTGGCTTGATTCAGCCAGCAAGCTTTCTGGATTGCCAGTGCTTCTTCTTTAGGAACAGCATAAAGAATATGATATTTTTCCTCTCTTCGGTCCTTGTGTCACATCAATTATTGTTCCAGGACTTCCTGCTGTTTTCTCAGACTGTTTATCATGCTTACCACCACTATAACCACCCTGGCCCCAATTGTGGCTGTTGTCACCAAGTCTAATATGTTTTTCTTCTGCTTCCACCCTATCTTCCTGAGTTTTTCCAATTTTTTTCAATTAAAATTTTATTAAGTAAACATTAAAAACAGTTGAACACAGTGCAACTTTCTTGGCAATCATTTTGGCCATTTGTATTATAACATAAAAATAGATATAACAGTTAGTCTTTCCTTTTCCTACATTGTTAATTTAATGCCGGTTACATATTTGTTTCTATTTACATATATATACACTTATATACATATTTATAACCTAGCTTCTTTCCTATCTCCTTTTTCCCCTTATAGTCTTTATATTCGTATCATACTTGTCCATTATATTTAATTTTCTTTAGCTTACAAAACTTTAACTTTCATTCCTATAAAGCATCAATGAGTTCTTCTTTTCCCCAACTCCAATCATTGATACATTTTGCTCCAGACTTCATAATACTCTGTCTCACCCTTATCCTTAACTTCTAGAGTTAGTCTGTCCATCTCTGCACGGACTAATATTTTCCTTATTATTTTGCTTTCGATGGGGGTGTCCTCATTTTTCCAGTTTAGGGCATAAATATGTTAAACCCATAGAAAAGGGATTTGATTGAGAAGATAAATATTCAGTGAAAAAAATGAAATACTTGGGAATACAGCTAACAACAAGGTGCATAACAAAGAGGACAATTATATTAATTTGATCAATCAAATAAAGAAGGAATTAGAAAGATGAAAAAATCTGCAATTCTCCTTTATGGGGAGAATTGCAGCAATAAAAAATGAATATTCTACCAAAAATACTTTTTCTTTTCCAAAACATACCAATAAAATTAGAGAAAAATATTTTGAAGATTTGAACAAAACAATATTGAAATTTATTTGGCAGGGGAGGAAACCAAGAATCAAATTAAAACTATTACAAGATGCTAAAGAAAGAGTTGGGGTTGGTTTGCCTGACTGGGAGCTGTATTACCAAGCTGTTACACTAAATTGGGTGCGAGAGTGGATAAAATTAAAAAATAGGAGGCTATTAACATTGGAAGGCCATGATCTACAATTGGGATGGCACGCCTTTTTATGGGGCAAAAGATATAAAGCTAACCAGTACTTCCAGAAGCATTATGTAAGACATGCTCTGCTTAAGGTATGGATAAAAATTAAACAGCAGAATTACATAAAGGCTCTCATCAGTAGAAGCATTAGTGCATCCAAATTTTATGAACCTGGGGAAAGTTACTATATATAAAGAACTACTAAATGAAAAAGGGGAATTAAAATCCAAACAGGAACTGAAAGAAGAAGGAATACAATTTGAATAATGGGCATATTTGCAAATCCACTCATGATATAAGAAAGATAAGAACGAGTGGGATATACAGAGAGAATTTATGACATTTGATAAAATATTATTAGGAATAGAGGAAAAAGCAATTAAGATAATCTATAAATACCTACTAGAATATAAAATGGAAGAGGAGCAAGTTAAAGAAGTAATGATGGTATGGGCCAAGAACTTTGGTTACAATATTGAATTAGACAATTGGCAAAAGTTATGGGAAAGAAATAGAAAACTAACACTTGCAACTTCATATAAAGAAAACAAAATGTTTTACAGATGGCGCCTCCCTCCAACAAGATTGGCAAAAATAACTACAAATGTATCACTGCAATGTTGGATATGCAGCATGGTGATAGGGACCTACTACCACATGTGGTGGAAATGTATATAAGCAAAAGAGTATTGGTGGCAGATAAAGGTATGGATGGAAGTGATGATTAGTCAAAAAATAGAGTTTAGACCGGAAGTGTTCCTACTGGGAATTATAGATGAGAAATATAGTAAAGGAATAATATACTTAATGTTATGTGTATTAACAGCTGCAAGTTTTTTCAATTTTTATTATCCGCTTTCTCCAAGACCTTCTCACTCTTTCATTCGTCTATTTATTTTTCCAACCCATCAAAAAAGAAGAAAAGAAGAACAGATGTTTCCTTAATCAATAGAGGGTGCTAGAATACTGGGACATAGTATCCCTGTTATAATCTCATGAAAAGAAAATGCTCTGTTCTACTACTTCCCTTCAGGAAAGAAGGCTATGAAACTGAGTCCGTAGCACCTCCAGCTGGTAAAGGAAATAGCTAGGTTAATTTTTTTGTTGTTCTAAGTTCTCCCACATGATAAAATAAAACAAAAGGTAAACATAATAATTATAAATTTAAATAATAAATTGTTTTCAATTAAAGTATAATATATTCACTACCAAATTTACAATTAAAATCAATATAAAATTTTAAAAATGAACCCAACGTTTGGAGCATAGTCCTTGGCATATGCTATTCAAAACCTGGCATGGCCCAGCAGCCAAACTCTTTCCTGTTTTTGTTTTAGGCCAGTGATTGGTCTATCTATGTCGAGATTAAATCTAGAGTAATCTAGATTAAAGCCTTCTAGACATTCAGCAGCTAATGAAGGAAAAAGGAATCTGAAGGCAGAATTACAGTAGCAACATGGACCGTAAGCAGCATAAGCAGGAAAATTCAACACATTGAAAGATGAGATGAACTGATTTTACAATTGAGCATTAATGAATTGAAATGGCCTAGAATCAGGCCCCTTCGTTTGGAAGATCTTTTTTTTTTTACTACTTGATTTTTTACTACTCAGGATATAAAAACCAAAGGAATGGTGTTGCTTTTACAGTAAGGACAGTTCTTGGATACAATGCAATCGGTGACTGAGTAACATCAATTAAAATTCACAGGTGGCCCTTTAATATGATAATTATTCACATTTATGTTCAACTACCAATGGAGAACAGGAAGTTGACAGGTTTTACGGTCAAGTTCAAGCTAATGACAGAACATACAAGCAACTTGTGCTGCTTGTATTTTAAATATGGAATGTCAAAGAAGGATACAGTAGGAAGGAAAACATAATTGAACGATTTGATCCAGTAAATAAAAATAAAGCAGAAGAATGCCTTATAAAGAAAAGGGATTTTTCCTTAATGGAAAAAGTGGTGATGGAGTGGTGCAGTGGCCTAGAGTTGGAGCTCTCACCTCACAATCAGGAGGCTGCAAGTTCGATCCTAGGTAGAGGCAAATATTTCTCTCTCTGGGCACAATGAAAATGTATCTGCTGAACAAAAACTCCACACTGGTGACAGGAAGGGTATCCCACCATTAAACACTCTAACTCCATTAAGTTTCCCAAACTCCACCCTGCAAGGGATTATGGGGTTGTTAAAAGATGATGATGATGAATACAGATTGATGAATCCTGAGGCACGTTTTGCTAATCTCAGAGGCTCCATTTGGTATATTCAGATTTGGAAGATCATGATACGTAGTTGTTAGAATGCAGTACTCAGGCTATTTCTGCTGACTGCCAGCTGCCTCCAATTTGGCACTTCTAACCTCACAAAGCTCAAGGTTGACTCAGCCTTCCATCCTTCCAAGGTCAGTAAAATGAGAACCCAGATTGTTGGGGGAAATAGGCTGACTCTGTAAACCCCCTAGAGAGGGCTGTAAAGTACTATGAAGTGGTATATAAGTATAAGTGATATTGCTCTAAGTGAGTTATGGCTAACCTTTTCAGCACCAAGTGCCAAAAGTGTGCGCGCACGTGCACCCCCAAAACGCAATGTGCATGCGTCCCCTGATCATGCACCCCGCACATCCACAGGGATCCCCATGCATGTGTGCACCCCCAATCATGCCCCCTGCCCACTGTGCATGCACCTGTGTCCCATCCCACGCATGCATGGGCATCTCCTATACACACACCCTGCCTCCCCACATGTGCCCCACCCCCACGCATGCATGGCAGAGACCCGAAGACCAGCTGTCCAGTGGAAGGCACGTGCGCACATGAGCAGCAAAGCTGAGCTGGGGCAACGGCTCACGTGCCCCCAGAGAGGTTCTACATGCCACCTCTGGCATGCGTGTCAAATAGGTTCGCATTCACGATTCTAAGTGCTCTATCCTTCAGAAAGCACCAGGCTGTTCAGTCTTTTTATTGAATGTTTGCAGTGAGTTGTCCTGCTGAATTTTTATTGTACATTGGAACTCTGGTTGTGTAGTTGATGACATTTCCCATGACTTTGTTTGAGGTAATTCCCCCGCTTCTTGAATGGTACCTTGCTATTAAATTAACTTGTGAGTTGCTGGGTAATTATCATAGAAATACTGTTTTTCAGAAAACTGTTTTTAATATAGTAAATTGTTTGTTTACCATGGCTTATTAATGATATTTACTGTAGGTGGGATTTTTTCCCTTTTGTACATAGGAATATGGAATGACATGGAGAACATACTCATCTGAAAAACAAATGACACTCTTAAATCACATTTTATTTTATTTCATTTATTAGATTTATTTGCTGCTCATCTTGTTTTGAACATTTGCTTTCTTCTAATAAGCATTCAGGTACATCTAGTTTATTTGTCATTCCCTAAGCAGTAGTATATTGACAGTGAAGGCCATGAATTTCATAAGTGTTCACAGATGGTACTGCAATCCCTACCACCAAGATTGCTCAGGTTCACTTTATCTTTAACACTTACTTCACTCCATGGTTTTGCTAAGTGGCACTTTCTGATTTGAAAACCAATGTCATCAATAGACCCTTTTGAAATAGAAAAGACACATAACAATGGTATCAACATGTAACTGATAAGATTTGTTCACAGTAACTTGTCAAAACTCCTTCACAATTTTCTGGCATTTGTTTCACCTTTTAAATAGGGAATGAGGTCAGTTCCAAACAGACAAACTTTATCCTTTTCTCAACATTTATTATTTATTTTTCTTATGGCATACAATGTCAGGGAAATCTACACATGGTAAGACCCAATGTAGTCCTGACAGCCGAGATTGCTATTGGTAGTTCATTCTGTTCAATGCTTGAATGCCTGTCCTTGGTACACCATGGGGGCAAACTAGCTTTGCACCAGCAAAGAAGCAGTGCTTGGCTTGCTGGCTCTTCCACCTCATCCACTGGTCTCACCTCGTCATTTGTTGGGATGCCTCGCATCTGGCCAGGCCCAGCACTGGCTTCTGCTTTCTGCACATATGAATGCAGCTTTCCCATTGGAGCGGTACCCATTTATCTACTTGCAATATCATGTTTTCAAACTGCTGGGAGGATAAGAACTAGAAATCTAGTGATGGGATCTCACTCTGTCTCACGGAGCTGGGCTGAAAGCACTGGAGTAAAGACCATTTCTGGCCAGGAGTTCCAGTGTCATTAAGCCCCTGCACCACTGCATTCCCTTTCCTCAACACATCTATAATCTTTTAAAGCAAGCTTCGTATCTCTGAGGGAACTGACAATACGTCACTGACACTGGTTTATCCCTCCAAAAATGGGACGAAAAGTGACCAAGAAATAATATAGACTAGATTAGGAATAAGGATAATGTTGAAAATATTACTAGGTGATGTGCCATCCTCTTTAATTTATATATGTATTAATTGTTCTGTTACTAGATAATTGGCATATTCTACCTGAAATTAGGTAGTTCTCTCCATTGAAAGGGCTTTTGTGATGATATCCACAGTAATACTCTGATTCTGGGCTGTAGAGAATGCCTACAGTTCTCATGTACTCTGGACCTTTGTATACCTTCAGGAAAAAAAATAATTCTGTATATGATAAGGACAAGAGCAAGTCAAGAGAATTTGTCATGAGAGGAACAATATCCTTTCACAAAAGACTGAATATCTGTCAACTTGCTTTTCATCATATTTTTCAGGACATTAGGCTTACCTCGATGACGTTAATACGAAACATATTTATGGGTATAGGAAAGTCAGAATCCCGCTTTACATACACAAAATGGACCCTCATCACTGCAGAGAGAGAGAGAAAGAGAAGGAGGGAGAGAGGTTTTCCAGTAAGAGATTTAAACTACAGATTTCTCAATACAAAGCAAACTAGATGGTGCTGCACAAAGGCTTCTAAAATAAGTAATATGTTTGGCTTTCAAGCCATAGGAATGATTTTACTGCAACTGGAAGGATTAACACCGGCAGCAAAACCTGCAGAGTAAGGAAGTGGGGAGAACTAAAAGATGGAAGGGAGAAAAACATTCATTTTCAAAACTCACCGAAGTCATGATTGCAACATGCTTCCCGGAGAGATATCTCTTTACATTTGGTGCAGGCTTCTGAGAGCTCTCCCAAGAACACAAGGACAAGGAAGCTGGCTAGGAAAAATCCATGTGGTTTTGTAGTATCCATTTCTTGCCGCTTATGAAGCCAGTCGCTTAGGACAGAGGAGATGTTTTCCTTCTGCAGCAGTCTTTCTGGAAGAGCGTTGAGTGAGAAACAGCAGCTGCAGATTGAAGTCAAAGTGGTGTTTGATGTGGTCCTAGAATTGGTCTTAAGACGATTCCTGAAATATAAGGAAGGATCATGGGTGCTTCATCCCGTGGGACAAATTGAGATTTATAACTTTGTCCCTGTGGGAATCGCTCTCCACAGGACCAAAGCCTTAGCAAAGCCAGAATACTATGTCTGAGTTGTAGCGAAGAAACATGTGACAAGTTAGGCTCAAAGGCACATCAGCTCTCAACAAAATCAGAGATTTCTATGGGAGTCCAGGAAAGAGAGTTCCCTTCTAAGGGGAGATGGGTCTGATGCATGGAGGAATATTTTTAGGATGAGAATTATTGTCTTCATACAGGTATTTTATTCTTGTAAATTTCAAATCTGTCATCCTTCTGGACTTGCATGTTCAACTCTATGCATTCTCTTGATAACCTTGTCCATAAATGTTTTGCTGTTGACTACTTCTTAGAGTTTCTTTCTTTCTTTCTTTCTTTCTTTCTTTCTTTCTTTCTTTCTTTCTTTCTTTCTTTCTTTCTTTCTTTCTTTCTTTCCTTCCTTCCTTCCTTCCTTCCTTCCTTCCTTCCTTCCTTCCTTCCTTCCTTCCTTCTATATTTATTTATTTATTTATTTTACTGTCAAAATGAGGCCACCTTTTCTCTCTGTTTATCATTGGTCAGAAACAAATCACTTTTGCTGTACTCTAATGATAGTAATCGACAAACCAACAATTGGCCCAGATTCTCATCTCCCAACATTTGCACTGCATATTGTTATCCTGCAGCAACCCCCATTTGAGGATATTGGTTTCATATTTAGGCACTCCCACCCTCCGCTTATTCAATGTCCTGCAAGTAAGATAGGGCAGATCAAATCCATCAGCCACGTTCTCTTCTAGGACTATTTCTTGTTCTGTGAATTCTCTCCTCTGTCTTCTAATTCATTTTTGTTCCTGCCGGCCTTCAAGCATTTTTCTTTGTGTCATAAAATCTTCCTAGATCTAAGTTGATGAGTTTGGGGCACCTGTTCATTCAGAGGATGGTGGGGATTATTTTGTTGTTTGGTTCCCTCACCATCTGTTGCTACTACTCTCCTAATCCTCAGTGGAGCAATACTAACAAGAGGACACACTTTCTCAATTGGTGTGGTTTTATTTATTTATTTATTGAATATATATCATTGCCTTTTTGCCCATGGCGACTTAAGCTGGCACAGTATAGAAAACCACATTTAAAACAATAAAAACCAACAAAAGGAATCAAATAAACTAATATAGTACAATACAACAAAATAACTTCCCAACTCCCACCCTACTGCGACAGCAGATCACACGAGCCATTTAATGGGTTCCATCCTGCTCTGGATTCCCCAGGCTGGTCTCAAGCCATGAAGAGCTTTAAAGGTAACAATCAGCACCTTAAATTGCACCCAGAAGCAAACTGGTAACCAGTGCAGCTCCTTCCTGCAGGAGAAGTGATACCTGTGCACATCGGAGTCTGCACAAAACCATGTGAGCTGCTGCATTTTACACCAACTGGAGTTTCTGGATGTTCTTCAAGAGCAACTCGAGCGCATTTGCAATAGTCAAGATGGGAAGTGACTAGGGCATGAGTGACTGTGAGTAGGGTAGCAGTACTAACAGGAGGATGCACTTTCTCAATTGATGTGGGTTTAAGGCATCTTGACATGATACACACTGCTCCACTGACAGCAATGTCTACTGGCTCTGTGTTTGTGGAGGCACTCCATAGGAAAGCCAATTTGGTGCCATGGGTAAGGCACTGGGTTAAAAGTGCCTTGACCACCACTACAACTGCGCTGCTGAAATATACAGGCCCAAAACGATGTCTGCAGATTGGGTGGCTGAGCACCACATACTGTATATAATTTGTCAGTTTCTTGATAATGTTATTCCACACTCTAAATTTAGCCTTAGTATTCAGGCAATGTTGTTTAAATGAAAGTGTCCTACCAAGTCTCACACTGAGATACTTTGGTGCAGTGCAATACTGTATTCGATTCCCTTGCCATGCAACTCAACCCCTGCATCTCAATTTCAAGGAGGAAAAACACACACTTGGGTCTTGCTTGGACTGGGCGGCATATGGTTGATGGTATATAATACCGCCCTAATTTTTCAAGGGCTACAGTGAGTCTGACAACTAACATGAAAACTTGATCCTTCTGTGGGCTATATCATCTGCATAGATAAATAATCATGTATTGTCAGAGACCTGTCGATCGTTCGTATATACTGTATGTGACACAACATCAGAAACAATACCTTTCCTTTCCTGTGCCTAACTAGAAGTTTGTAATCTACTGCCTTGCCCACTATACCAAACTGTCTCTCCTGGAGAGTTGGCTTCAAAAGAAATTGGCTTTTTTCCCCTCACCTTATTCTCTGTTACTCCTGGTTCTTCTCCAGAGGCAAATTTTGTCCCTAATGTATTCTGCTGGTATTTAAAGCTTCCCCTCACTCCTTCCCCCAAATTTCCTTGATTTTCATAGTTTTCATTCAAACTAGTCACTCTTGATTTCTCCAAGAACTGGCAGTATAATATGTTCCCATTTGGTTTGCTGAATAGAATAGATTTCTGGAAGACAGGTTTGGACACAGTGTATCTTACCTTAATTAATGTTAACAACTGACCATAAAAATCAGCCATTTGTGTTTCTGGCATAGATTCTTCTCTTCATGGGGGCGGGGGGTGGGGGGTGAAGAAAAAATAATTCTGCTAGAGAAGTTCCTTAATTCTGAAAGCTCTGAAGACTAAACCTCTGGTAAGAGATCAAAATCGGTTGATTTCAAATATTTTAACACTTTGTGAGATTCTGTGTTGAATATTATCTACAATCTTTGCTTGGCTATATATGCAGTTGAAACATATGTATTGAACCGTTTGGCCCAGAACTTCTAACAGCCTCCTGCAACCTTAGGAGCCTTAAGAAATGCAGTGCTTGAACCAAGAATTCATTTTTATAAAAATAAAAATAAAAAGTGAAATGGAAGTATTAATTATTTGAATTTGGTTAATGAGGAACTGAAATAATTAGTTTGGGAGAATCAATGGCTTTCAGTGTAGGAAATATCAAATGTATGCATAACCTCAACTGAACTAATTCCTTAGAAAGTGTTATTTTTTTCTTATTGGTTCACACAGAAAGAATATTTAAAAAGAGGTAGACGATCCATTTTTTAACACTGGTATAATAAATTAGGTAATTCATTCATTCTTGTTTCCTAAAACAAAACAAAAAGACTCTGTGGAGGGGATAACTCACTATGGGCACCAGACGGAGAACTGGGCAAGCGGGTGAGCAAGGAAGCGGGCTGCCAGAGAGTGGCAGTGATGGGCAGGGAGCTGGATGGAGAGCCGGGCGGGAGAGCGAGTGCACAAGTGTCAGAGGGTGGCTTGGTAGGTTGGCTCTGGTCCAGTGGTGGGATTCAAAAATGTTTACTACTGGTTCTGTGGGCATGGCTTTGAGGATATGGTGTGGCTTGGTGAGCATAGCTTGGTGGGTGTGGCTGGGGAAGGATATTGTAAAATCTCCATTTCCTCCCCACTCCTGGGGGAAGGTTGCTGAAAAATCCCTATTCCCTCCCCACCCTGCTAACCTGCTTTCCAGCTCCGTTCTCCTGTGCAGGGCAACAAAAGAAGACCCAGTCAATCAGCTGGGACTCAGGAGGAAGGGAATAGATGGGGGCGGGGCCAGTCAGAGGTGGTATTTGCCAGTTCTCCAAACTACTCAAAATTTCCACTACCGGTTCTCCAGAACTGGTCAGAACCTGCTGAATACCACCTCTGCTCAGGCCGAAAGGCCAAACTGGCAGTCAGAGAGTGGCAGTTTGGTTGCAGCAAGGGATGGGGTGGAAGGCAGGGAGGCAGTGGCAGGCAGGAGATTCCTATTTCGACACCCCCTACCATTGCCCCCATGCCTTGGGCTGTGTCGGATGGGAAACGAGTGAGCAGGCTGTCAGAGGGCAAAGCAGCGGCAGTGGCAGCTTCCCATCTTGACCTTTTCACCACCAATGTTGGTCCTCTATGCCTTTTCTCTGGACCGAGCACAGAACAGGCAGGTTGGCGGCTTCGCAAGATTATTTTGTACATTTTTTTTGAAAGTGCCGTGGCTGTGCAGGGTTTTTTTTAAAAAAAGTTTTGTGACTCTGCATTTTTTAAAAAAAAAATGCCGCAGCTCTTCAAGCTTTTTTTTAAAAAAGCGCCACCATCGCATTGCAAGGTAAAACTTGCAGAGCCGCTCAGCCAGCTCTCCACGTGGTGCCCACAGCGAGTTATTCCCTGAAGCATCTGTCTGGGGTTCAGAGGTCCGGCAAAGAAATGGTGGCGGCGAGTTGGCAGAGGGAACTTGGCGGTGGCAAGAAGGCCACCCACTGCTGACCGTGTCAAGTTAGTGGTGTCAAATCATCCCATTCCAACCCAAGACTGAACAGCTACAAAAGAAAGATAGTATTAAATTTGAGGTCCTGGTGGATTATATTCTTAGTGTGAAAGAAAGGTTCCTAAAAGAAGGCTCAATCTTGTACCCAAGATTGGACAGCTGCAAGAGAAAGATAATATTAGATTTGTGGTCCCAGTGGATTATATTCTCAGCATGAAAGTAACTGCGGGAAAAAGAAGAGCTATGAGTATATTTTCTTTACATAATCATTTGTAAGTACACCTCCCATTTCTCTGTGTGCTTGGCCTGCATGTTTATCGGGCATACATTATATGGTGTAAGCGATTCTTTTTTTCCCTTTTCTTAATTTTACTGATTTATGCATCTCCCCTTTCACCACAGGGCCTTTTCTGTTGCATCAGATCCATTTCTCAGAGCTCAACCCCATGAACATAGACATGGGATGGAAACTGATAATGGATGGAAACTGAACAAGGAGAGATTTAACCTGGAAATAAGGAGAATGCTGCCAAAAACAGAAGTATCCAATTAATTATAACAGAAACCAACCAAAGTACCAGAAAAAAACCAACCAGAGTACACAGAGCTTCAAGGAGGATTCGGAATCTATCAAACTACTTTGCTTCCTGCAAAGCTTTCATAATTGAGGTCTGACTTTTATCCCTTATGGGAGGGGCCATCACCTCCCAGCCTTACTCCCGAGGCACTCCTTCTGCTTCAGCTGCTCTCACCTTCTAGCAGCTCTGCGCATACGCGCACTGGGAACAGGCTCCCCTGGGTCCTCTGCTTCGCTGCTGCCAGACTCCGAAGGCTCCAAAAGCAGCACCCCACTCTCAGGTGGTCCTGACCCCATCCCTGCATCGGACGCAGGACCCTCGTCCAAGTCCTTTCCAGACTCCTTGAGTAGTCCCCTTTCTTCCTCACTGTCCATCTGCACCAGCTGCCAGCGAACCACAACATACCAAGAGCAGGCAGCAACAAGCTGTTGTCATTTTCTGTTTATTTCTGCTGCTGGGGACACATTGCTGCAATGCGCCCCTTCTTTAAGAGGAACACCCCACATCTGGTCCATTGGAAAGCCAAATCATCTGAAGCCTTCCTTTCTGGGAGAAGATAGGGACAAAGCAACTACAAGGCACTGGAGAAGCAGCGATTTTTGGAGGGAGGTTGTGTTCTTTCAATCAGGATTTAGTCCCAGGCCGGGGACAGAAACAACGCTCCTTGTATAGTTGATGACCTTTGCCATGACTTTGTTTTTGGATAATTTCCCCTCTTCCAGTATTGATGTACCTTTCATTAGCTTTGGATACTATTCGATCATTGTTATCCTTTGGATCCCATGCAAAATTTTGGGGACTGTTTTACAGTAATTTAACTCCTTTCTTAGGCAGTTGCAGTCAGAGGGGAATGTGATCAATGCCTTGCACAGGTTACCTGTGATTTTCTGAGTGGAAATCCAAGGGCTGGCACTACAGGATCGTCTGGACCACCTTCTCCAACCCAGATTGCCATCTGCAATACATAGATCACAATGAGAGTAATCCCAGATTTCTATGAAATAAATGGGACTGAAGGGAGATTAGGAGATTATGTCTTCCCATCACAGCACCAATCCTAGGGAAATCCCAATCTCTTTGTTGAGAAGATGGCTTCCTCTGTCTAGCTCACCCTTTCAGAAAGTGGTAAAACTGAGCTTTTCCATTCTTGAATGGTACCTTGCTATTAAATTAACTTGTGAGTTGTTGGGGAATTATCATAGAATTGCTGTTTTTCAGGAAACTGTTTTTAAGACACCGGAAAGTTTCTTTTTCTGTATATCACTTATTTTATTCCATGGTTTTGTAAAGTTGCATGGTTTGATTTGAGGTCTATTTTCATTAATCGACTCTTTTGAAATAGAAAAGACACATAACAGTGGTGTCAATATGTAACTGATAAAATTTATTCACAGTAACATGTCAAAACTCCTTGACAATTTTCTGGCATTTGCTCAACTTTTTTTTGTAAATTTTTTTTTAAAACATACATCAATATCAGTGTGGTATCTGAGTGTCATTCATTTTGATACAAAAGTAGTATTAATATAAATAAAAATTACATTAATCAGACTTAAGTGATCTAATGTTACTATATATATCTGTATCAGTACATAATCCTTCATTTTTCAATTATTCAATATTTGCTACATCCTTCTAATAGTAATAGCATTATTTTTGAACATACCTGATAACATCCTTTTTCAAAATCTGATCTTAACCTCTAACATTCACTTTAAATATGTTATGTAAAAATATGTATAACAATATTCCCATTTCTAATTTTTTAATCTATCCTAATTTTTAATACAGCCAATCATGTTTTTTTAAGAAGAAGCCTTCCTAGCCACACCTGATTTCTCCAAGAACTGGCAGCATAATATGTTCCCATTTAGTTTGCTGAATAGATAAGATTTCTGGAAGACAGGTTTGGACACAGCATTTCGTATCTTAATGTAATGTTAACACACACCATAAAAATCAGCCATTTGTGTTTCTGGCATCAGTTCTTCTCTTCATGGTCTAATGGGCAGGGGGTGGGGGGTGAAGAAAAAAAAAACTGATGGAGAGAAGTTCCCTAAGCCTAAAACCTCCAAAGACTAAACTTCTGATCCCAGTGACCAATCCAGATTGGATCCTCAAACATTGATCCTGGGACACATATATTTGCCTTCGTTTGAAAAGTCCAAGACCTTTGCAAACTTCAGGATATAGTGATCTTGGCTGCTAAACCTATTTGTTTATTAATAGATGAGCAATTACGCTTTCATTCCAAATCATATGAGAACCTGGAGCTGTGGAATAACCAGATTTGAAAACAAGAGAGAAGATGTTTTGCTAGAAATCTTGGGCGAAATAATAGATCAAAATCCATTGATTTCAAATGTTTTAATGCTTTGTGATATTCTGTGTTGAAGATTATCTACAATCTCTGCTTGGCTATATATGCAGTTGAAACATATGCATTGAACAGGATGGCCCAGAAGTTCTAACAGCCTCCTGGAACGTCAGGAGCCTTAAGAAATGCAGTGCTTGAAACAACAATTCATTTTTTATAAAACATTGAAAAGTAAAATGGAAGTATTAGTCACCTATGCCCCAATGGAAAATCTGTAGAGATCAGCTTGAGAGTTTTTCTAAATTAGAACCACCAGATCTGGGCAAAGAAGAGGCAGCAACAAGCAGTTGTCATTTTCTGTTTATTTCTGCCGCTGAGACATGTTGAATCCAAAAAATGGTGACTGACTCACGTGGGTGGGAGCTGCTGGGGGTTCGCAGAGGTTCGGCAGAACCCCTAGCTAAGATTCTTACAGTTTGGAAAACCTCCCAAATCCCACTCCTGGCTAGCCCACCCACCCCTCCCCTCCCAGGAGTCCCCACTCGGCCCATTTTGGATGTAAGTAAGTGCAGGACGCACGCAGAGGCTCGGGGAGAGCAAAAAACGGGCCTCCCAGAAGTTTGGGAAGGCCAGAAATGAGCCCGTTTCTGGCTTCCAGAGAGCCTCCGGAGCCCGGGGAGGCTGTTTTTGCCCTCCCGGAGGTTCAAGGAAAACCTCCGGACCCCGGGGAGCCCCACATGGCTGGCACTACAGTACCTTCTGGATCACCTTCTCCAACCTGGGTTGACATCTCCAATACATAGGATCACACTCAGAGTAATCTCAGATTTCTATGAAATAAATGGGACTGAAGGGAGATTATGTCTTTCCATCACAGCACCAATCCTAGAGAACAGCTTCTCCTTGGAGTGAAAATGATTTCTCCCACATCATGCTTTCAGAAAGTGGTAAAACTGAGCTTTTCCAAACTTGAATGGTACCTTGCTATTGAATTAACTTGTGAATTGTTGGGGAATTATCATAGAATTGCTGAATTTCAGAAAACTGTTTTTAAGATAGTAAATTGTTTGTTGTGCCATGGCTTATCAATGATATTTACTGTGGATGTTTTATCCCACAGTACATAAAAAGATGGAATGGATATGGAGAAAATACACACCTGAAAAATGAACGACATTCTTCAATAACATTTGATTTATTTGCTGCTCATCTTGTTTTGAATGTTTTCTTTCTTGTAATAAGCATTCAGGTACATCTAGTTTATTTCTCATTCTCTAAACACTAGCATATTGACAGCGAAGGCCATGAAGACTTAGAACAGTAGACTCAGCAGTCTTTGCCACCATCACCTTTCAGGATTTCTTTCTGTTTAGAAGTTACTTTATCCCATGGTTTTGAAAAGCTGCACATTGAGATTTTAAAACGATCATCAGAAATTGACCCTTTTGAAATAGAAAAGATACAAAAAGATGGTGTCAATAAGTAACTGTGAAGATTTATTCACAATCCTAACTCTAATCTGAACCCAAACCCTAACTGTTGCTATTTGGTCCACATTTTAAGTAAGCAATGTGTCTGTTCCATATAAGCCAACTTTCTCCTTTTCTCAGCAAATCCATAGCCTTTCAAAGCAAGCTTTATTTCTTTAAGGGAAGTGACAATACAGTATCTCACTGACACTGGCTTATCCCTCCAAAAATGGGATAGAAGTTGACCAAGTAGTACTATAAAGCAGATTAGTAAAAATGATAATGTTGAAACAAATGTTTTGCAATGTGTCATCCTCTCTAATTTATATGTATTAATTATTACCAGATAATTTGTATTTTCTACCTGAAAATAGGTATTCTTCTCCTTTGAGAGGGCCTTTGTGTACATATCCACAATAATCATCTGAGACTGGGCTGTAAAGAAACTGTGCGTTTCTTAGTTTCTCTGGACCCTTGTATACCTTCAGAAAGAAAGATTATTCAGTATATAATAAAGAGAAGAGTAGGTCAGGAGAATTTGACATGAGAATAATAATAATATTCCTTTACAAAAGTTGAATGTATGCAAACCCTGCTGTTCCTGATAATGTTTCAGGAGGAGAGGCTTACCTCAATGGGCTGAATATTATAAATATTTTTGGGAAAATATGATGGAGATTCAGGATTTGGCTTGACACTCATAAATTTGGCCCTCATCACTGGAAAGACAGAGAAAGAGAGAGATTTTTTAGTAAGATGTACCTTCAGATTCTCAATATAGAGCAAATTCAGTGGTGCTGGTTAGTCTTATTTTATAGAGGTTTCTGAAACAAGTAATATGTTCAGTTTTCATGCCATAGGAATTATTTTCTGCAACTGGAAGGATTAATGCTGGCAGCCAAACCTGAAAAGTAAGGAAGTGGGGAGTACTAAAAGATGGAAGGGAGAAAAACATTCATTTTCAAAACTCACTGAAGTGATGTTTGCAATATGCTTTCTTGAGAGATGTTTGCTCACATCTGCAGGCCTCCGTGAGATCTCCCAAGAACACAAGGACAAGGAAGCTGGCTAGGAAAAATCCATGTGGTTTTGTAGTATCCATTTCTTGCTGTTTATGAAGCCGGTCACTTAGGACAGAGGAGATGTTTTCCTTCTGCAGCAGTCTTTCTGGAAGAGCGTTGAATGAGAAACACCAGCTGCAGATTGAAGGCAAAGTGGTGTTTGAGATGGTCCTAAAATTGGTCTTAGGACGATTCGAGTCCTGAAATATAAGGAAGGAACATGGGTGCTTCATCCTGTGGGACAAATTGAGATTTAAAGCTTTGTCCCTGTGGGAGTCACTCTCCACAGGACCAAAACCTTAGCACAGCCAGAATACCATAGCTTAGTTGTAGAAAAGAAACATATGACAAGTTAGCCTCAAAGGCACATCATACACCACATACTGTATATAATTTGTCAGTTTCCTGATAATGTTATTCCACCCCTCAACAAAATCAGAGATTTCTATGGGAGTCCAGGAAAGAGAGTCCCCTTCAAAGGGGAGAAGGGTCTGAGGCATGGAAGAACACCTTTAGGATAAGAATTATTGTCTTAATACAAGTATTTTATTCTTATTAGTTTCAAATAAGTCATTCCTTCTGGTTCAACTCCATGCATTTTCTTGATAACCTTTTCCATAAATGTTTTGCTGTTGACTTCTTTCTTTCTTTCTTTCTTTCTTTCTTTCTTTCTTTCTTTCTTTCTTTCTTCATTCATTCATTCATTCATTCATTCATTTATTATTTATAAGTTCCAAAATGAGGCCACAGTTTCTGTTTTATCGTTGGTCAGAAACAAAGCACTTTGGCTATACTCTAATGGTAGTTATCGACAAACCAACAATTGGGCCAGACTCTCATCTCCCAACATTTGCATTGCATGTTGTTATCTTGCAGCAACCCCCACTTGAGGATATTGACCTCATATTTAGGCACTCCCACTCTCCACCTATTCAATGTCCTTTAAGTAAGATAAGGGCAATCAAATCCATCAGCCACATTCTCTTCTGGCATTATTTCTTGTTCTGTGAATTCTCTCCTCCATCTTCTAATACGTTTTTGCTCCTGCCGGTCTTCATTTTTCTTTGTGTCATAAAATCTTCCTAGATCTAAGTTGATGAGTTTGGGGCACCTGTTCATTCAGAGGATAGTGGGGATCTTTTGGTTCCCTCACCATCTGTTGCTACTACTCTCCTAATCCTCAGTGGAGCAATACCAACAAGAGGATGCACTTTCTCAATTGGTGTGGGTTTAAGGCATCTTGACATGATCCACACTGCTCCATTGTCAGCAATGTCAACTGGCTCTCTGTGTGTGGAGGCACTCCATAGGAAAGCCAATTTGGTGCCGTGGTTAAGGCACTGGGCTAAAAGTGGGTTGCCCACCACCACAACTGTGCTGCTGAAATACACAGGCCCAAAACCGATGTCTGAAGAGTGAGTGGCTGAGCACCACATACTGTATATTATAAACTGTATACTGTATATAATTCCTGATAATGTTATTCCACACTCTAAATTTAGCCTTAGTATTCAGGCAATGTTGTTTAAATGAAAGTGTCCTATCAAGTCTCACACTGAGATACTTTGGGGCAGTGCAATGCTGTATTTGTTTCTCTTGCCATGCAACTCAACCCCTGCACCTCGATTTCAAGGAGGAAAAACACACACTTGGGTCTTGCTTGGACTGGGCTGCATATGATTGATGGGATATAATACCATCCTAATTTTTCAAGGGCTACAATGAGTCTTGCAACTAACTCATTGAAACTTGACCCTTCTGTGGTCACTGCTATATCATCTGTATAAATAAAGAATCATGTATTGTCAGAGACCTGTTGATCATTCCTATATACTGTATGTGACACAACATCAGAAATAATACATTTCCTTTCCTATGCCTAACTAGAAGTTTTTAACCTACTGCCTTGCCCACTATACCAAACTGTCTCTCCTTCAAAAGAAATTGACTCTTTTTCCCTCACCTATATTCTCTGTTACTCCTGGTTCTTCTCCAGAGGCAAATTTTGTCTCTAACCTATTCTGCTGGTATTTAAAGCTTCCCCTCACTCCTTCCGCCAAATTTCTTTCCTTGATGTTTATAGTTTTCCTTCAAACTAGCCACTCTTGATTTCTTCAAGAACTGGCAGCAGTTCTCTGATTTTCTGAGTAGATTAGATTTCTGGAAGACAAGTTTGGACACAGCCTATCTTACACTAATGTAATATTAACACTGACCATAAAAACCAGCCATTTGTGTTTCTAGACTCTTCACGGTCCAATGGGGGGGGGGGTGAGGAAAAAATAACTGAGTCTGAAACCTCCAAAGATTAAACCTGTGGTCCCAGTGACTGACCCAGATTGGATCCTCAAACATTGATCCTGGGACATGTATATTTGCCTTCGTTTGAAAAGTCCAAGACTTTTGCAAACTTCAGGATGTAGTGATCTTGGCTGCTAAACCTATTTGTTTATTAATAGATGAGCAGTTACACTTTCATCCCAAATCATATGAGAACTTGGAGTTATGGAATAACCAGATTTGAAAAAAGAGAGATGATGTTTTGCTAGAAATCTTGGGCAAATAGGAGATCAAAATCCATTGATTTCAAATGTTTTAACGCTTTGTGAGATTCTGTGTTGACGATTTTCTACAATCTTTGCATGGCTACATGTTGTGGCTCTGAGGTTTGAGCCTGCTTTGTTAGAGGACAAAGACTCGGACAATGAGGAAGAGGAGGATTTGGAAATGCCTTCCTCCCCAGGACCTTCCTCTTCATCAATGCCTTCCTCCCTGATTGTGCCTCAGGTGTCGGCAGATAACCGAGAGGGAAGACCTGAGGCTAATCAGGAAAAGGAGGAGGGCATATCAGAGTCTCTGACTGAGAATCAAGCAGAGGAATGCTGGCTTGATGCGAGGCAGCGTCGCAGGCAAAAGTGCGAGCTGCAACGCAGAAAGAAGGGACGAATCAGAGACTGAGCTGAGGGACTGACATTCCCCACAGGAAATAAAAGTGGGCATGTTTGCTCTGGGAGCTTTGTTCGGGACAACATGTTACTTATCAAGGAGCTCCGAAGTATTCTGTGACAGCTTGTGTAATTTATATTCCTGCTTTCTTGTCAGACTTGGCAGACAGCGTGTGTGAGTTTGCCAAGAGCTTTATCGGCTCAAGGAATTTAACTCTATAATTACTGGATTTGCTTGCTTGTTTGTATTCAGTTGGAATTTGGACTTCTCACCTCTTTCATACAGGTGAGACATAACAGCTACATATGCAGTTGAAACAGACTCATTGAACAGCATGGCCCAGAACTTCTAACAGCCTCCTGGAACATCAGGAGTCCAAAGAAATTCAGTGCTTTTAACTACAATTCGTTTTTTATTAAAAAAAAACCTGAACAAGTGAAATGGAAGTATAAATTATTTGTATTTGATTAATGACAAATTGGAATATCTAATTTTGGAGAGTCCATAGTTTCCAGTATTAAGAAATATCAGATATATTCATGACCTGAACATGACTAACTCCTCAGAAAGTATTATTTTGTGTATTGGATCCTGTGAAACAAAATTTAAAAAGAGATGGACGATCAATCTTTTTACACTGGTATAATAAATTAGGTAATTAATCCACTCAGGCTTCCTAAAAAAAAAAGACCCCGTACCCAAGATGGGTCTATGATAACTTGATGCCGCTAGCTTAACATGACCAGTTTTTTGGGGGGAGGGTCCTCATCAATGCCAAATTCCTTCTGCAAACTCGCTGCTGCCATTTCTTCACAAGACATGTCAACACTGGAAATTTGCAGTGGAGTACATGGAGTAAAGGCAAATTGTGACTCCTAGTTGGTATTTTCTACTTGAAAATACATATTCTTCTCCTTTGTGAGGGCCTTTATGTACATATCCATAATAATCACCTGAGACTGGGCTGTAGAGAAACTGTACACTTCTTAGTTTCTCTGGACCCTTTTATATCTTCAGAAAGAAAGATAATTCAGTATATGATAAGGACAAGAGTAGGTCAGGAGAATTTGTCATGAGAGGAGTAATATTGCTTCACAAAAGACTGAATGTCTGCAAACTTGTTCCTGATAATGTTTGAGGAGGAGGAGAGGCTTGGGTGAGCTGGGTGAAAACAATGGAGATTCAGGATCTGGCTTGACGCTCATAAATTTGGCCCTCATCACGGGAGAGACGGAGACACAGAGACAGAGCAAGAGAGAGAGAGAGAGATTTTCTTGTAAGAGGTACTTGCAGATTCTCAGTATGGACAAACTCAACGGTGTTGGTTAGTCTTATTCAACAAAAGCTTCTGATATAAGTAATATGTTTGGCATTCACGCCATATGAATGATTTTGCTGCAATTGGAAGGATTAATGCTAGCAGCAAAACCTACAAACTAAGGAAGTGGGAAGTAGTGAGGGATTGAAGGGAGAAAAACATTCGTTTTCAAAACTCACCAAACTTAATTGTGCAACATACTTTCTGGAGACATGATTGCACACAGACAGGAGTGGGCTTCAAAAATTTCAGCAACCGGTTATCTGCCTGGTTGCTGGGTGGGTGTGGCCAAATCGGCCTCCTGTACCACAGTGGGGGGGGTGGGCATGTTTTCACCCTTCCTGGGCTCTGGAGGCTTTCTTTAAGCCTCTGGGAGGGCAAAAACAGCCTCCCCGGTCAGAAGTGGGCCTGTTACTGGCCTTCCAGAACTTCCAGGAGGCCTGTTTTTCACCCTCCCCAGGCTCTGGGGGCTTTCCTCAAGCCTCCAGTAGGGCAAAAATGACCTCCCCCAGACTCCGGAGGCCCTTGGAGGTCAGGAATGGGCCCATTTTTGGCCTTCCCAAACTTCCAGGAGGCCCATTTTTTGCCCTCCCCAGGCTACAGAGGCTTTCCTCAACCTCCAGGAGGCAAAAATGGCTTCCCTAGGGTCTGGAGGCCCTCTGGAGGCTGGAAATGAGCCCATTTCTGGTCTTCCAGAGCCTCTGGGAGGCCCATTTTTCACCTTCATTGAGCCTCCTCACGAGCCCTGCACTTACTTGGCAGGGGCGGGGTGGGTGGGATGGGGCCAGCCAGGGGTGGATGGGGCGGGGTGGGTGGGGTGGGGCCAGCCAGGGGTGGGATTTGCTGGTTCGCCGAACCGGCCATAAAATTAGCTACTGGTTTGCCTGAACCAGGGAGTACCGGTCGCAGCCCACCCCTGCACACAGCTGCAGGAATCTGTGAGATTTCCCAAGAGCCCGAGGACAAGGAAGCTAGCTAGGGAAAATCCATGTGATTCTGTCGAATCCATTTCTTGCCTTTTATGAAGCCAGTTGCTTAGGGCAGAGGTGATGCTTTCTTTCTTTAGCAGTTTTTCTGCAAGTGGCTTGAGTGAGAGAACACCCAAGGTGTTTAAAATGTTCTAGAGCTGACTGCTCCCAGCAAAGAGGTCAGTGGGAAGTTTTGTAGAGTGGGAAGATGAGGCAGATTCCGAAATCAGAAGATGATTCAAAAATTGAAAATATACGGAAGGATCTTGGGGGCTTCATCCTGTGGATGAAGATTTTAAAGCCTTGTTCTTGTGTGAATCATTCTTCAGGGAAACAAAGGCTTAGCAGGGTCAAGATGCTGAGTTGTAGAGAAGAGTGAAAAGTTAGGCTGTAAGATGCATCAACAGTCGAAAACGTGAGAGATTTCTATGCCAGCCAGGGAAAGACAGTCACCTTCTAAGAGGAGACAAGGCTGAGGTAAGAAGGAAGATGTTAGGATAACAATTATTGTCTGCTGTTTTATTTTTATAAGCTTCAAATCAATCATCCTTGCTGGTGTCTTCATTTTCAACTCCATGTATTTTCCTGATAAGCTTTTCCAGAAACGTTTTGCTATGGACTTCTTCCTGGGACTGAAAGTAAGTGAACGACTTGTGGTCACCAGCTAGTTTTGATGCTTCGCTAGAACTCTTAAGCTTCCAATCTGGTGCCCACTATATCACATTGGTTTATCTAGAGAGTTTGTTACAAAAGAAAGTGGCTCTTTTTTCCTCACCTTATTCTCTGTTATTCCTGGCTCCTTCTCCAGAGGAAAACTTTTGTTTCCCAGTGTACCCTGATGATATTTAAAGCTTCCCCTCAAACCTTCTGCCAAATTTTCTCTTGCCTTGATGTTTATAGTTGTCATTCAAACTAGCCACATTTGATTTCTCAAAGAACTGGCAGGGTAATATGTCCCCATCAGTGGTGAGATTCAAAATTTTTCACTCCCAGTTCTGTGGGTGTGGTGTGGCTTGGTAGGCATGGCTTGGTGAGTGTGGCAGGGGAAGAATACTATAAAATTCACACACACACACGTTATAATCACTATCATTTTCTTTCCCTTTTGGCATTGTACTTTTTGGTATTTCACTATTAAATAGTTACTTGTCATTCCCGTTGGAATCTGATTCGGAGGAGGAAGCTGAACAGCTGACAAGGAGTGGGAGAGTGGCTCCATTGGCTGTGGAAGAAACAGGGAAAGGGCAAAGTCCAGCTGGGCAAAGCAGGAGAGAGGTAGAACAAGAGAGAGGGAATTCAGAGAAAGACCCAGGCCCACCCCCTCTTCATCCTAGGGCACGCAGGGAGGAACAGAGAAGAGAGCAATGTGGGTTGCATGGCTTACGGGGGAGGAAAGGGCCCTGATTCCTTTCATTCACTGCAGCTGAGAATACAGTGTATAAAAAAGGCAAGCTGAGTGAAACAGGCTGTTGGGAGCAAACGTGATTTTATCTTGTATCATTGTGGTTTATCTGTATTCCTGGCGTCTTCCCAACTGTGTGAGTTTTGCCGTGCTTTCAAGTCTGAAATTCCTGCTCCTGCCCTGCCAAACTAATTACTTTAGTTTGGTTTCTTTGGACTTTTAAGTTACAGTGTGTTTGCACCTTGTTTTGGACTGAATTTTCTACAGTAAAAGGCTGTTCCTGGAAGAGTTTTTCTCCAGCCTGAAGGTAACCTGGACATTGGGGGCAAAGTTGGAGATAATAAAGGGACTCTTATTGCTTATCTGACTGTGTTGCCTTTGTGCCACGCCCCAGGTCATCACATTACTATAGCTTCATCTGGTTTATTTCCTTTTTATTTCCTTTTAATGCTGCTAGATTCTGCAGGTCTGAGCAAAACTCTCAACACCCATGCTGTTCAGATGTTTTCATTTCTTTTCCTATTTTCTTGTTACCATAGCAGCTCTTAAACTGATTATATAGAGGGTGTATGACAGCTGACTTTATTTAGCAGTGTCTGATCTTAGAAGTATCACCATATGGCACCAGATATTTTGTTTTAATGAGGTAACACAGTGATTGCCACATTCACTATTATTTCATTTATGTGCATGTAGATGAAAGGCCTAGGTATTTGGACTAGGGGGCAATAGTCAGAAACACTAATTATTTTGAAGGTACCAAAAGCCTACAAATTACAGTATAATTCTAGCAGCATGCAAGAATTACAGTATAATTCTAGCAGCATGCAAATTTTTACTCTCCAGAAGCTCTTGAAACAAAGCAACCGGTTAGTAAGATTTTGTTGCTGACGCAGTCTTAAGTCTGTAATTTGACAGGACTGAACACACAGAAGAAATCCCTAAACCAGAAAGGCCTTAATATTCTATGATATTATTGCTTGATAATTCTCCACTTTGCTTCTTATAAGGAATGTCTACAAACCCCGCATTGTCGTTACTTTCATTGTTATTGCTTTTTTAATCACTTTTTTTTTTTACACTTTTCTTCTGACTTTCAAAACAAATGAACAACAGTTCCTGAAATAGGTTGAGCCCATTAAAAGAAGTGCTCCTGGAGAAGATGGAGCCCACATCACCTCACGGTGGGCTTTTTACAACACAGCAGCTGCTGTTTGGGAATTCCTTGAAGCCATAGGGCTAAGAATAGAATAAAAAATCAGGCCACACAAAACTCCTCAGTGGGACTTCCTCTGTCCATAGGGGTAGAAAAGAGAATGCAACGCCGACTGCACCAGGTTCCCAACTTTATGGAAAGGCTGAGCACAGCAGCTACTGGCCTCAAGGACTGCATGGCCCTTGGCAGCCTCACTCTCTGCATTCACATCAGCTGCGGAGCCTAAAGTGGTCAGTTGTGGGCCACACGGTGCAATGCAGGTTCAGAGGCACTGCGCTCTATCTTGGGCAAAGAGTGCTGAAGTGACTCAATGGAGGCCAGAATCTGAAAGAGAAGACAGAGAGAACAAGCATCTCACAAAATGCTATCTTAGCAGAGTTGGGTTCAAAATGCTATCACAGGTAGAACTGGCCTAGCTCTAAAAGTGACCCAGTAACAATAGTACTAAAGCTGCCAGACCATCTACAGAATCTCAATTTCCTTTCACCTTTTTTTTTTTTTGGCAGAAAAGCAAAATTCCATCCTTTGGGCTTGCTGTTCAATAGGCACAAAATACAATTATAAGAGCTTGAAGGCCATAGAAACTCAGCAGAAGTTTGTCTCTCTTTATGTGACACAGATGAAGAGAGAAAATGTGTAAATCTGCACTTTATTGTTCTCATTTCTTTTCCTTCTCTCCACAGCTCCAAGAAGTAGAATGATGTACGTTAGATGAAGATCTGTTATATGAAGATTTTGAGTGGTGCGGTGGCCTAGGGGTGGAGCTCTCGCCTCAGGAGGCTGTGAGTTCAATCCTAGGTAGAAGCAGATATTTCTCTCTGGGCACAATGAGAATTTATCTGCTGAATAAAATTCCGCATTGGCAACAGGAAGGGCATCCGGTCAATAAACACTTTGCTCCATTTAGTTGCCCAGACTCCATCCTGCAAGGGATGGTGGGGAGTCATAAAAAAGGAGATGATGATGCCATGAAGATCTGCGTGATTTATGTCTCTAATTGTTCTGTGATCTTGGAGTTTTGGTTCATTGTTAGAAAGAAGTTACATGTTAAAAAGAACACAGAGGCACTGCAATTGCATTGGCCTGCCTCAGAATCAAAAGTCCTAGGACGAAAGCATGAAAGTGAAGTCAGATACGGTGGCAGTTTATTTATGGAGATGAGAAGCTCAAGAGAGGAAAATGAATCTTTCTCTTTCATAACACTATGATATTTAATCAGCAACTTTAGGACAAATGCAATACACGTAGTCCTCAACTTATGGCCACAATTGAGCCCAAAATTGATGTTGCCAATTTGTTAAGTGAGTTTTGCCATTTTATGACTTTTCTTGCCACATTTGTTGAGGGAATCATTGCAGTTGTTAACATTAGAAACACAAGTTGTTAAGTGAATCCTGCTTCCCCACTGACTTTGCTTGTCAGAAAGTCACAAAAGGGAATCACATGATCCCGGGATACCGCAACCGTCATAAATGTGAGTCAGTTGTCAAGCATTCGAAACTAAACCATGTGACCATGGGGATGCTGAAATGGTCATAAGTGTGAAAAATGGTCATAAGTCACTTTTTTCAGTGCCGTTGTAACTTCAAATGGTCACTAAATGAACTGTTGTAAGTTGAGGACTATCTGTAAAGCATTTCTCCATTAACTTGATGGATAAGAGTGCATGGAAAGCTGTACAGCAATAGCCTGAAGGCTTATCCTAATGCAGCCAATATCTTTTGTCCACCAAAGCAGGAGATAAGAGCAATAATAGTATTTTGGCTAGCATTTCCCAGCAATTGAAAGTCAAATTATAATATATTGATGAATATAACCATTATGATTAGTTGTTTTATCTTTCAAAGATTTGTCTACAGACTTTCATGACAAAAGTTACCTCACATCTTCAGGAACAGGCAAGATTGGATCTAGCCAGACTAGATTGTTGGAGATACTTTCTGCCATGATATTTTGCTGATTGGTTTCTCAGAAATGTATGTTTGGCCATCAGCTAAAATATCACCCTGACTGATGGATCTTACATCCCAAATCCCTTATGGTCTCACCTGAGGGAAGAGAGGCCTTTCTTCACGACTGAATTTAAGGCAATCGCTCATTAGCCTGCGCATGGCCTTGGGGCAATTGCTTGGCACCTTGCTAAGGTCAGGGGACAGATATCCCCGACCAACCATAAATATGATCTAAAAGAACAAGAAAGATGCAGTGTTATTCAAAAGCAATGTAGGAAAACTGTGCAAAGACAGAGTTTCTGATGTTATTGTTCTGACCCAGGCTTTGTCAAACGTAATTAAACACAAACTTGTTCTAAAAGCAAAACCTATTTTATTGCAATGCTGGGAATTGCTTTCATTCCCAGCCAGAATTAATCTTAAACAGTTCCCCAAGATAAGCACACCTTTATCAGTGCTGTGGAATGCTGCCAAAAACAGAAGTATCCGATTAATTATAACAGAAACCAGCCGAAGTACCAGAAAAAACCAACCAGAGTACAGAGAGCCTCGAGGAGGATTCAGAATCTATCGCACTACTTTGCTTCCTGCAAAGATTTCATCACCGAGGCCTGACTTTTATCCCTTATGGGTGGGGCCATCACCTCCCAGCCTTACTCCCAAGTCACCCCTTCTGTTTCAGCTGCTCTCTCCTTCTAGCAGCCCTGCTCACATGCGCACTAGGAACAGGTTCCCCTGGGTCCTCTGCTTCACTACTGCCAGGCTCTGAAGGCTCCAAAGGCAGCACTCCACTCCCAGATGGTCCTGGCCCCATCCCTGCACTGGATGCAGGACCCTCGTCCAAATCCTCTCCAGATTCCCTGACGGGTCCCCTTTTTTCCTCACTGTCCGAGTCTGCTGCCATCTGCATCGGCTGCCAGTGAACCACAACAATTATTTCCAAGTCCCCACCCCCACCCCCAATAGCTCCACTCTGGATCACATGACTAGTAGAGAGGAAAACGTGAATGGAAGAGTTGGCAGCATTCCACTCCGTGCCCCAAAGAAAGACAACGGAGGAATTTTCCAGGTGTGTTTCTGGTTTTGGGCTGAATAATGCCTAATTTTGAACATGAACTTTCTAATAAAAAGGGGGACTATCTGAATAAGATAGGGCCTCTCCTTGAAGAACACTTCAGAGGGAGATCAGACCACAGGCAGAAGATGAAGAGACCTAGCGAAGACCTTGGCTACTTTGAGAATCACTTGAGCCCCTTCTATTGACTGCATTAAATAGCCGGTAGAATTAGGACACAGGATGCGGCTGAACCCAGTATTCCCTTCCTTCCTTACCTGGTCCCGGTTGTTGATATGACTATATGGAAGAGTCCCGGAGAGCAGCTCATAGAGGACGACTCCATAGGAGTAGACATCTGACTGGAAGCTGTAAGGATTGGGATCCTGCATTCGAATCACTTCTGATGCCTGAGGGAGTCCAGTAGAAAGGCATTCAGATGTGCAGATTTGCAGACAGATGCTGTCTGTTTCTTGCTACCTATCTCTTTTCCTCTCTCCCAGCCCTGGCCTGTTTTCAAAGTTTTGCCTCCCAACATACACACCATCCAGAGAATGGAACCACTGGGTTGTTCCACTTGCTGTGAGCCACTCCAACGTGTCTTCACTGTGGCAAGGCCAAAGTCACCAATCTTCACTGTCAAGCCTTCATGCAGGAAGATATCTGGCAGCAGTTAAGTGAAAGGACTTCAATCTTGGCCTGAGTTGTTAATCACTTGTCCAACAAGAAGCACCAGTTATCTATTCCTGACCTCAGTTCCCCAAAGTCTCACTTTTACCTCATGCAGTATCTTGGAAATACTTACAGTTTAGGAGCTTCAACAATGTAGTACAAACCTTCTTTTTTTTTCCTACTCTGACATGCTGGCTGTTAGGTAACTAAATCACTCAGGTTTTCTTTAAAAAAGGATTCCCACCCAAGACGGAACAGATGCAAGAGAAGGATACTATTAGATTTGAGGTCCCGGTGGATTATGTTCTTAGCATGGAGATAACTGGGGGGAAAGAGACAATGAGTTATAGCAATAGAATTTAGACTTATATATTGCTCCACAGTGCTTTATAGTCCTCTCTAAGCAGTTTAGAGAGTCAGCACATTGCCCTCAACAATCTGGGTCCTAATTTTATTGACCTCACAAGGATGGAAAGATGAGTCAACCTGGAGCCATTGAGACTCGAATTGCCAAACTGCTGGCTGCTGGCAGTCAGCAGAAGTAGCCTGCAATACTGCATTCTAACCACTGTACTACCATGGTTCTTATCTTACCATCTTGTCTTTACATCATCATTCCTAGGTGTGCCTCCCACTTTCGGTCTGCCTGCCTGCATGTATATTGGGCATACATTTCATGGAGTAATTATTTTGCTTAATTTTTCTGATTCAGGCATCTTTACATTCACCACAGGACCATTTCTGTTGCATTAGATCCATTTCTCAGAGCTCAGATCCCATGAACATACACGTGGTTCTCAGGTTATTACCTCTCATTCAAAAGCTGTTTAAATTTGGGGCAGTGCTGGACAAAGGGTCCTGGTGATGGGTCCCCAGCATTCCAGCCATTACAAGGTCCCAGTGGTCATGGGACTGAATCTGGATGCTTGGTGCCAGGCTCACGATGTTGTTGTAGTGAACCACAGTCACATGACCACAATTTCCGATATTCCCTGCTAGCTTCCCACAAACAAAATCAAGGGAATACTGACAGGAAGTCAGAAGTCACAGTCTGACACAAGGACAACAGGACTGCTGCCATTGCCATTACTAGGTGATGTGGTCATGTGAAATCACACTTTATAACGGACTCTTTAGTACTAGCAATTCTGATCTGCTGTTGAAACCTAAGGACTACTTATAATCACTTCTACATCTCTGATACTTATTATAAACCCAGTGGAATCTTATGACCTCTGCCTACAGTTGGTTGGATGTTGTGGAGTTCAACATAAGCCTACAGCCCAGGTGCTGATTCTCTATGCTGTGCCTGTCATGCCAGGAATATTGTTCCTCAACCTAGATATTTGTCATCCCTGAAGCTGACCTAATGGCAGCCATTTTGAGGCTTCAGTGTTGCCACACTGGAGCGAAGGGGTAGGGAGAGGGGAATCGAGATAGCTGGGGTTTTGTACCCAAAATAAAATACTTCCCTCTGGGAATGAAGGACATTCTAACACCTAGCCAGAGAGAGGAAGAGTGATGTTACCAGGCGACCGGACGGCACCTTGATTGGACCATATGACTATTTGGGGAAGGTGAAAAACATTTACTTTTAATTAGGTGAAAACCGCAGGAACCTTCAGAGTCGGTTTCCACCAGAACCAATATGGTTTATCCAATAAAGCTATTCTTGGAGGAATCCGCTTGCCTCGGAGTTCTGTTTGCTATTGGAGTATTACTTGGAACCCTGACACTATTCTGGGAATTGCAGCCCCAAAGCAACTGGAAGATGCTTGAGATGCTTGCTTGAGAAAAAGTGTTGCAGACAATATGGGGGCAAAACTAATGTTGGTTCTGGAAGTCAGATGATCTCAAAAAAAAAAAAATCCTAAACCTGGTCTGCCAGAGTTCTTACATTCCTTAACTGGGGTTGTTGTTGCACTGGCGATTTTGGTATAGCATATTTAATTAGCTCTGCTCTTTTAATGATTGTAAATTGCTGGTCTTTTTATTGGTTGGTTATACTTTTATAGTACTATCACAAGAGATTATTTAAAGTGTTGTTTGTTGAAAGATGTGTTCTAAATACATATATCATTTATTATTGCTAAAAACCCTGTGGATTATTAGGTTTCCACCTCAGTTAGCCGAGAGGTTCCGAGTAGACCCCAACCAGGAACATTGTTCATAGTCCGCTTTCTTCCTTTGCAATTGCTCTTCAAAACATGCTGCCTTAGGACTTGATGGCTCTGTACTTACTCCATGCCCTGTGCTGTCTGTCGGGCCACATCAATCCGTTGCACCATCTCTAGGGGTGTTTCCTGCACATGCAAATGCTGATAAAGGCTGCTGCCTTCACACCACTGGGTGATGATGGCAAAACTGGGTCGAGTCATGAACCCCATAAAGAGCAGTATGTTGACATGACGCGTCTTCCTGAAAAGTAGGAATGGAGTCAAAGATTTCCTGGGCAAAGTCTCCAGGATTGGCCTTTAAATCAGCCTTCCCCAACATGGCTGCCAGGTCATGCATGCACATACTTGGCCTACCTAAGCACCTGCATCTCATTCTTGAAGGCCTGCACTTGCTCACTGGTGGGGTTGGTGACCTTGAGGATCTTGACTGCCACGTCCCCATGCCAGCGGCCTTTGAAAACAGTGCCGAAGGATCCAGCCCCAATGCGTTTCTGCAAAGTGACCTCATTCGGGGAAACCTCCCAGTAGTAGCTTGAGTCCCGATAGCCCAAAGTTTTCTATAAGAAGCAAGGTGACACCAAGGAAGAGGAGGAGCCAAAGAGAAAAACAAAATGTTCGCAGTCATAGTGTTGGCTATCACCACAATGGAACACTGTTCCACTTATTACCCCTTGCTATCAACCCTCTAGCACCTCTTAATCCACCCTAACAGCTCAGCCATTCCTCTTCCCTGGTACTATGCTTAATAGTACAGATACCATCACTTCTTGTGGCTACCATTTTGAAATATCCAATCAAGAGCCACATGCCAAATTACCTACTTTCCCACCTCAATACTCACAGGCTTCTTCTTGTCTTCAGAAGGCACCTTGCGCTCTCTTGGAGACTCGCCTGGGGATTTGGGGTGTGGAGAACGTCGACCGGGAGAAACGGCAACTGAGGGGACTGGTGAGGTGTTAGGAAACAACTCAGGCCCGCTCACTGCTGTGGCAAGAGGAAAAGAGGGATTTTACCCCCTCCTACACAACCCCTTCAAACGACCTTAAGAAATTTACAACTATTACAAAAGTTAACTAAAAATCAAGGAATATGTAAAATAATTCACAGAAAGCACAGATTGGAAAATCAAAATTTGTCCATCTCATAACAGAGTTTGCAATCATTTCAGGAACTGGACTGATATCAGTGTCTGTAGTAATGAAAGGACATGGTTTCTTCACATACTGCACAATTAATTTATGGAACTCATTTCACATAAATCGTCAGCCAGGATTTATCCAGTATCAACACATTTGAAATATAAGGCTACAAATTAAAACCAGACTTGATAAAATAGAATACAACCACAAACATCAGTGAAGCCAACATATTTTAAGTCTAATTAACAGATTGTCTCACCTGCCCATTAATTAGTAATTTAGAAAAGTGGGCAAATATTAATACAACATTAGATTGCATATTACAATAGACTTCTGCATCTTTCTATAACTGGAAGCTTGATTTTAAACTGGCTTTTGAAAAGAATCACATGAATCATTGCAGACTGCAGAGGAGTGGAATATAGGCTGTTCAGATACTACTGGACTCCAAGCCTTAATGGTTCCTGCTAGCACAGCTAATGGCCAGAAGTGATGATGGCTTGCAACCCAACAGGTGGAGAACCACTCATTGTGGTGATAAATTATCTGGATCCCCATCAGTCTTTCTCATCAAAAACAATCTGATCATGTTAGTATTTAGACTCTGCAGCTCTGGTGCATCTGCTGTTGCATGACACTGACTGTCACTCATTCTCAGAGATCATTACCCCTGCTACCTGACACTTGGTCCCTACAATATAGTGCAGCACTTCATACAGAACACTCAAACACTCACAAGGCACCCCCTTCAATTACTAGTTGAAAAACTCACCATCTGTGTTGTGGTTCCTGGATATGACCTGGAAAAGGAAAAGGAAGACTCTGTGCTCAGTAGCTGTCTAAATAGAACTGGATTCTCAACACAGGTTGCTTGCTTGTACCTTGATATCGCTTTTTCTTCAAAGCATAAGGCCTTGACCATGACAGTAAAAAGATGGGATGATTTGATACAATACAATTTCAGAATCTTCCTCTGTGAATACTTCTCTGTTCAAGCCCACCCCCAGAGAAAGTTGGACTGGGTAAAGGATCTTCTCACATAAAAAGTAGAATATTATGGATTCCCCCAATGAATTTGAAATCCTGATTTCCCACATCTAATTTTCTAGGAAATATATGGTGAAACATTTCACCAAAACAGAATCTACCTATAGGCTGAAAGATAACAGCTCATGTTGCTTTAAAAAAAAAAACTGAACTCAAGTATCTTATTTTTTTTTAAAAAAAGACAAATGCAAAATCTAGTGAATTAAACTAGATCAGAATAATTAAGTTTTAGATTTGCCTTTCAGAGGCTGTGAATCAGTAAAAAGGACCCCAAACCACATGTCAGAATAAGAAATCTAGTTTACAGGCCTACTGTCTTTTTGAGACCTATGATCTCTTAACTCTCCAGATACATTTTAAGATATTTTAAAATGTACCAAATATCCTGAAGAGATTAACCTATAAATAATGCTGCAAAACTTGCATGTTGTCATATCTAGGCTAATTTTGACCAATAGATGTTAGCTCACTAAGACCAGTCCCTGGATTCCATATTTGCTGCAAAGCCATATGGATACTAGTGTCTAGGAGGTGACACTTAGCAGGCAAAAATAACTGAGAAAGAGAAGCATTTTAGAAAGGAGCGCATGCGCCAGGTTCAGATGGTCTCACCTCAAGGATGCTGCTGTCCACAGGGCTAGTGGTGCTGATCATATAGACGTTAGGGGTAGAAGTTGAGCGGTGTCGTTGTAGACGCCCATCACTATGAAGGCTGGGGAAATTGAAGGCATCTTGATTGATGGGTGAGCTACAAAGCAAAAGGAGGATAAGAGTTTTCACTTTCTAAATGAAAATTCTTAAGTATTAAGATTAGAGTTATTCATAATGTGAGTTCTTCTCCAGTTTTATTTGTATGAACACTTAATGCAACAGAACAAATATGGTTATGGATTAACATGTGCCTCCCCCTTGCCATTATCTACAGTCCCCTGGAAGTGCTTGTCTTTTTATCTGGATAATTTCCAGATGTGTCGGTATAATGACTCCAAAGGATTGCTAATGGCCCTGCTGCTGTCCTAACATATGTTGACATTACTAGTGGAGTACAAATTAAGCATTGTTCTCTCTGGCTTCATAGTACTCCCTGGTAGAGAGTTCTAGTTCACCTGTCCCAATGCAGCGGTCCAATGAACAAGTATCTTACCTGACTGCTTGAGGGGTCATGGGTTTGTAGCTAGGCTGGATAAGGGTTGTGAGGATATTGTCTTGACACAATTCATGGCTGTAAACACTACAAGGGAGAAAAATTGTCTTCAATACCAAACCAATGAGACCAATTTTTTATGGGCTGATCTTCACAACAGGTGAAAGGGAGGGATACTCACGGTTTGTGAGTTGTAGCCAGGTCCACGCATACTGTAGGCACTTTGCTACTGCAATGTTCATGGAACTTGTAGCCACATGTTTGACATCGAAAGCCATGGAACATGAATTTAAGGCAGAAATCGCAAAAGGCCAAATTGAAATAGGTCTTGCGGACCTGTACAAAGAAATGGATTAGGAATATGAGAGGAAAAATGGAGGAGGAAGGTTTGGTTATCTGCCTGATGGTCAACAGTAGACAGTGAGGTTATCTGATGAGATTTGGAAAAATTATCCAAAGTCATATCAATTCAGAAACAAATCAGTTCAGGCTATCAAAGTCTTTCATGCTCTAGGCTCTGGTAATAGAATCCAGTGATTTTGCTGAACAGCAGAACAGCACAGGACCTTTGAGTTGCTGTAGCTGATCTCGGGGACAGAGAAAATTAAAGCATTTTTATAAGATGGGAAACCTCCAGCCATGTTGCTGGTCTCCCACGTTCATCACTCCTGGCCAGCCAATAAGACACACAATCATCAGTGAGGGAGACTTTGGTCCAAGAATATCTGCAGGTCTGCAGATCCCCCATTCATTTTACACATTAGCCTGGAAAAGAACTATAGCACACAAGAATAGTAGTATGATTTTGCAGAGTTTTGCAGGACTCACAAAATTGTGCATAGTAAGAGGTACATTCTCCAGAACTTCTACAGAAAGCTCAGCCCCTTCCAGATTGACCAAGTCTGTCTCCCAATCTGTGATAGTTTTTCGCCTGCATAGAAGAAAATAGAAACAAGATACTAAGCACCATCTAACTTGGTGACCCCAAGCCTACGAATCTAACATTGCTTCCAATTCATGAAATCAAGGGGCAACATTACCCATTTTAGAAAGACCAATTTAAAATGTGTTCACATGTAGGTAAGTTCCATGTAGATCTCTAATATTAAAGTTGCAGATTTGGGAAACCAAAATATAAAATCCTGAAATATTACCACACCACAGCAAAACTTAATGGTTAACAACCTTCAACAGGCAGTGAGGAAATAAGGATCTTTTTTCAACAATACTATAGCCCTTTTTCTACTTTTGTGCCCCCTAATTATTCTCCACTCTATCTGCTTTTTCAAAATAGAATAAGAATAGAATTATTTATTGGCCAAGTGTGATCGGACAGACAAGGAATTTGTCTTCGGGGCATAAGCTCTTTGTACATAAAAAATACATTCATCGAGAATCATAAGATATAACACTTGGTGATAGTCATAGGATACTAAAAAAGCAATCAAAATTATACTAGGAAACTAAATAAAACAATATAAATCATAAAGATACAAGCAAGAAGGTTATAGTCATAAGTAGAAAGATGATAGGTAATAGGAAGGATGAGAATGATGAAGAAGCTCTGGCCTTACTATGGAATACTGACAAATATTACACAACTTAGGAAAACAAAACATGCCAAATGTCGGCACATGAATGCTGGGACAGAAGGGGAAATTGTCAGATTAGATGAAATTAAAATCTCACATATGTCTGGAGAGCAAATGTGCCTTTGATTGAAGGAGAAGTTTTCCTAAATGAAAGAAAGTGGGCTGTGAGGAAAGATTGTGTGAAATAGGAACAGGGCAAATAGGCTAATTGGAAAGAAAGATGCAAGGCAACCCTTCTTTACTCTAAAAATTGGGGCCAAATTCCAGATTTATCAGTCTGAGCCTCAGAACTGACCAGCCTTCATACTTTTGTGAGTGGACTGTTCTCTTCCTTTCTCTTTACAACTACAAACCAGAATCTCATGTCCTAATTAATGACAGCTGGAGATGGAGTTGCTACCAGTATGCAGACATTTGGTCCAGTGAGTAATTCCTTGTGAAAACATGTAAAACTTTGGAGTGTAAGATTTATTTGGAGTTTTGAGTTTGTTTGGAATTTGTTTCTAGATATTTATTTATGCTACTTATATGAGGAATGCTTGCAAAAACCAGAGAGTGAAACATACTGAAGATGATCTGCCCAAGTGGCAGGAGGCAGCTTTTTGGTCTATACACAACTAGCTCTGCTCATGTTTCCTCCAATTCCTTCTCATATCAACTTCCTCATTGGAATTACTTACCCATCACTCCTTTTTCTGTAAACAACACAGCAGTCCTGGTTAAGTCCACGCACTTTCAGGGCCTTGTCTAGGGAGTCATATACAGTCATACCTGGCCGGACAGTGACCTAGAAGGAAGCAGCAGAGTAGTCATGTGATCAAGGTGGCGTGTAGGGTCATGTTGTCAAATTGATCCTTCGATTCCTATTTCCCATCGAGGTTCTATCTGGGTTTTAAACTCTATCTCCTGTTCCTTGATCCCTACAATATAGATCTCAGCCTACTGGTCATCTGAACAAGAGTGGAAACCACAATCCTAAATAATGCTGCTAAAATGAAATCCATCATGGTTCACTGAAGCAGGAGAGAATCCTGGCACATAATGACTAATACATTGATTAGGCCAACAGTTGCAAAGGATCCTATAGGAATTGGATTATCTTTCTGTTAGGATTCAGATCTGAATAAGATGGAAACTATTGTACATTGATTGCTATGGTACATAATTGCAGCAAAGAAAGACTCATATAGAGAAATGGTGGCCTTCCTGATCTTATCCGACCTCTTGGCAGTATTCACTGCCACTAATCATGGTGTATTCTTGGACTGCCTTCTTGGCATGGTTTGAAAGTGGAAGACAGTTTTATAGTGGTTCCACACAATTCTGAGCACATAGTTCCACATAGTAATTAAGAGGGAGGAGTGGCTACACAAGGCCCAGCTATCTGCTCCATGTTATTTAACATCTCTATCAGAAGTCACCCATCATTTTGGAAGGTTGGGCTAAGATCCAGTGATTGGACCAAGGTCACCAAGCCAGCTTTCATGCCTATGGGAAGACTAGAATTTATGGCCTCCCAGTTTCTACCTGGACACCTTAGCCACTATGGATTCTGAAGATTAAAGTTGAACGAGGAGGAAATTGGTAGGATTAGGTGTGGGTGAGGTGTAACAAAGCTGCTCTTATCAAGTTTTTTTTTCTCTGCAGGCCCCCCAAAAATGACACTTATAAATCTCCAGCCTAGATTAAGTCACAGATGTAATGGAGATCCTTAGCTGATGTTTGGAAAGGTTGTGCATGAGCCTAAGCAAGCAGAAATTGAATCCTAACAGGATGGAGACACAGTTTGTTTACAGTTACTCTGGCTTGATCGTGGCTCTTATGTTGAGCTTGTTTGCATTTTGCTTGAAGAATGTCTATGATGTGAGTATCCTCCAGCACCAATGAATTCTGCCTGATCAGCAGGTTGTGACTAGAAGAGCTCCTGCTCAAGTTCAGATGACTAACCAGAACCCACACTTGATCAAATTTTAAAATGAAATTTCAAAGGCAAGACTCACAGCTTGAAATTTTAACAAATTTTATACTAATTTTGGTCCAGGTTTCATTGTGATGGGATTGGGAACTCTTCTGTCTCCCTATCCAATAAAAGCAACCTCAGTTCCCTTTCAATACACATAAAAATGTAATCATCCTTGTGTTGAGTCTGGTTCAGCATTCATTAGAATTACTTAAGAGCTTATTTTTCTAAATTTTAAACTGATTACGAATAACAAAAATAAACTGCCGTTGTTTTAGAACTATCATAAAATTAAACAAAAGCTGATTTTCAAAAAAAAAAAAAACAGAACAAAGCAATTGATTCATTATAAAAGAAACCAGCAAGATTTACTTTCAATTCTAACTTGCAAACAATAGGTTCTACATATATTTATTACCACATATGTCCTCCTTTGTCTCTTTCACTCTTCCTCTTTGAGATTTTCCTTCTTTCCCTTTCTGTCTGCTATTCTCTCATTCTCTACCTTCATATTTTTTCCTTTCCTTAAAAAAGGTAAACAAACATAAAAAGAGTGGGGACCCACTTTTGATGAGGGGGAGAGAGGGCACAACTCATCATTTTCATGCAGACATAGAAAACCTGAGGCTCCCAATTGTTGTTGGACTCCATCATTCCCAGCGAGCCAGGCCAGAGAGAATGGAAGTTGTAGTCCAAAACAGCTGGAAAGTGAGAGGATCTATATCCCTCCCTTACAGGAAACCAAGCATTTTAACCAACAGGAAGCACCAGATCCTTTGCTCTTTAGAGCTGTCTGAATGGCCAACTCACCACTGTTCGCTGTTGGTTGGGAAGATCCACCTTAATAGTGCCCCGATTCTCAGCCATGGCCCTCCTTCCTAATTTTTTCCTGCAAGAAGCAATCACCGTTGTCAGGCTACCCGAGAAAGGTAGGATGTCCTCACTGATACCCCCATTTGAAGGGTCTTGATCTGGAGAAGGTGAGGAGAAGCCATTGGAGAGAGAGTCGGAGGAGTGTAGGTTGCGCCTCATGCGGGTAGTTCTGAGGGAGAAAAAAAGACAACAGACCCAAATGGATATTGGAGACACGCTTTCACCTGTGTGCATGACCTACAATACTACAGAACATGTCTAATCTCTCCGGCTGGCAATAATTTGTTTGCGCCTTCTTGATTGAAAGAGCCAAATCAAATAAAACTTGTTTTAATCTCAATCCCAGTTTCATAAATAGGCACACACACATATGGGATAACTGAACCACATCTGGAGCAAAACCACAAGTAAACCATCCAACAGGAAATTTGACTGAAGTATTATTATACATTCCTCCCATTCCTGTGGAGAATGGAGATCATAAAGACCAGAGAAGAGAGAAGGCAGTGCATATCTCAACCTCTTCACCAGTGAGGTTTCTGCCTTGTTACCTCTGGTCAGCTAAGAGACAAATCAGGAAGCATTTCAAACTTTTTTATGGATAACGGACGCTTCAAAGAGAATTATCATTGTATAGTCAGATGTTAATAATTCCAAATAGACTAAGACAGAGTTCTCCAAACTTGGCAACTTTAAGACTTGTGGACTTCAACTCTCAGAATTCTCCAGCCAGCATAGCTGGAGAATTCTGAGAGTTGAAGTCCACAAGTCTTAAAATTGCCAAGTTTGGAGACCTCTTTACTAAGACATAGTGCTTGTTCTTTCCAGATAAAGTTGGAGACTAATTTTTTCTGAAAACCCCATAAATCAGTGTAGACTGAGCTGGATGAATCGATAATCTGAGTAAATGTAATGCAGCAGTTGATGCCCTTACGCTCCCTAATTGACATATTCAATGAATATTCATCACATCAGAATGAGTTTTAAATTACTATTATGAGGATATGCTTTAAAAATTAGGGAGTGCTGCCCCATTGTTATGAATGTAGATGTACCACTCAGCAGTATCAGCTAAAGGATCTCTTCTGGTCTGCTCTTCACAGACACTTATGGTTTATTGATGTTGAGATGTAGTGTAAGGGCCTCCAATTGTTTTGGGACTGTGAGGACATTTGGAATTTATTTTAAATTTATTAGAATGTTTAAAAACTAAAGAATCAACAGAACAAAAAAAAAAGAATTATGACTTCTGTCCTTTTCACCAAGCAGTTACCATCTTACTCTTTCTCCTCCTCTCTTTTTCTGTCATCCCCTTCCTTTATAGTCCCAAATCCATAAATGTTTGTGAGGTCATTTGGAAAGTTGAAAGTATGTTAGAATCATCCTTATAAATTAGGTTGGGCAGTAGCTAAGGAATACAGTGTATCTGAAGGAATACTTGCCCCCGGATATCATGCCAGGGACCAAGAGACTTCCATGTACTTGGAAGTCTTTACACACAGCAATTAAAATAGTCCTCTGCTTATGACCGGTAACTTCATGACCATTCAAAGTTACAAAGGACCTCCTCTACAGGTACAAGACCCAGTTCCAAAGTTTAAACCCTCCACCATAGTCATGTGACTGCAGGTCAGGCGCTCAGCAACTGGCCTGCATTTATAGCGGTTTGTGGCATTTTGCAGTCATATGACCATGTTTTATGTTTTTGCCAACAACTGTTATTTATGTCCAGTTTTCAGCAAAGACAACCCATAACGAATAATGGGCTTGCTTTACGACTGTGGGAGTCATGGCTGCAAAGAAGATCATAAAATTGGTTGGGTGACCCACGTCATGACTGTTATGACCGATGACCATAATGGGATGGTTCCATTACAGTCATAAGTCAAACACTACCTGTATAGACAGAACGTCTGCAGCTGTGGTAGAACAAGAGACAATCTAGGTTAGGGGTGTCAAACACGAGGCCTACTGGCTAGATGCATCACATGCTGGGCCCACCCCCGCCAGGTTTAGTGAAGGATGAGGGAAAGTCCTGATATGTCACATGACACCACCGTGACAACCTGAGTTGACACCCCTGGTCTAGATCAATCAGTTCCTCTGTGCTATTAGTAATTTCTCATCCCCAAGGAACAATGGGAAGAAGCTTCACAAAAATTTTTAGGACTAGTCTATAAGTATTGACAAATTGCACATTTGAATATGACAGATGTCAGAGAAGTCAAATCCTCTTGCATAAAGAGATTGCATGTTATACAAACTGGTCTACTAAACTACTACCTCACTAAGTATTGATCTACTTTTACAAGACAACCGATCCTTTAATTCATAAGTCCCTTTCTTTTACCCTCCAGATCAGGGCTGTCAAACTCCTGGACCATGGGCTGGATGCCTCAGGTGCTGGCCATGCCCATGACCAGTTTAATGAAAGAGGGGGAAGTCCTGATACATCACGACACCTCCATGACGATGTGAGTTTGACACCCCTGCTCCAGACCTTTGATTACATCTCTTATCATCACTAACCATGCCAGCTAAGGCTGAAAGGAACTGGAGTTGGGGGAGGAGGCCATACAGCACATTAGGAAAGCCTATCTATCAAGATCCATTTGTGGTTTGCCTGATTAAATGGGAGAATAATGGCTCTGAGGTCACCCCCAGCACATTAACAATTGTGTGATAAACTGACAGTGTTTAATTAAGTGATATTGTTTTCCTCTAGGAGAAAATGTTGTGGGTGGTCACACAGATGTATAGAATGGAGAGCTTGAATAGCATATATATAAAGATAACAAGGAGACAGCAACATAGTCAGACTGTAAGCAGCTTTGGTAAAATAAAGATATACCCTGCTACAACCACTACTCAAATTCCAAGTAGAAATTGCTCCTCAGCCCAGAGAACTTCAAATTTCAATTGCAGTAGACACTCTGTATTTCTGTGTATTAAATTTATGATGTGTGTGCATACATATATTGCTCTTTATATACACGTTTACCATATTTATAGCTCACTTGCACTCAAACTGGTCCATAGGGAGCAGCATAAAGAAATAAATGAGGGTTAATTCTATCTCAGGTCACAAAATTAGACTCTCAGGGGTAAATGCAATGTCCCCGCTATTCTTTATGCAAGAGTTTTCTGTCAGCAATTAATTTGCATCAGCTCTAGGGACTTGTTCCTGGTTAAAGCCTAACTCTCAGTAGCTGCTTTCACTAGATGAAAATTTTCTGCTGTTAAATCGTTCTCTAATGACGTGGGAGGCATATCCATAAGAAGAAACAAATGAGCAGTTTTGTCACTCAAGTCCATGTTAATCATAGGTATTATAAGCAGCAAATTACTACCTCAAAGTAGAAAAGCAAGACAAGGCATGTGAATGGAAAGGGTAATTACAAGACTCACCCAAATTGAGAGGAAACTGGCTATAGGATAAATGTCCCTTTAGTAGCTCTTCTTCAATCTGTTTGTAATCGATAATCACAATCTTTTTTTTTTCTATTAAAACCAATTAAGGGAAGTTTACAATCAATTTAGTTTACAAAATCCATCCTCAATGCAAAATAAAGATCCTAAGCATATTCATCAAAAAGGAAACAATTCTGCAACCTGATAACTTGCAGTTATCAACTCTTACATTCCCCATGGGTATCCTCAAAGTTAAGAGATATTGGAAACCCATCTGGAAAGTTACAGATTTTTCACCCCAATTTAAAAGCAAAGGAGTCCATCAGACCTCCTTTGCATTGTCTTGAATGCAGATTTCTTGCAGATTTCAGATATACCCCAATATTTCATATCTGATAGCAGAAAGGAGCAAAGTTGCACTGCACCTGTCAATCAAGCCAAGTCTCTTGCTTAGACACAGCTGTGTCTGGAGTGGAGGCAGATCTTTGTACCATTTTTTTTCCTTATTAAAAGGAAACAAGAGCTGGAGTGAAGGTAAGATCATTCACAAAGATCTCTTCAGTGTTGAAATGCAGATACTGCAAACAGAATAGCAGCCTAAGTTAAACTCACTTGCTGATTAATTAATCACTGGTTTTTATTTTATCTTCTCAATCCTTCTCAGTAGATATACTAATAGAATACTGTTGATCCACACAGATATCTTCTTTTTCTCCAACCAAACATCAAATGAATATCCACTTGTTTGAGGGCAAGTATGAAATCTAAGCAACCAAATCCTTTGATGTCACTCACTCTCTAAACACAGTCCAATTAGAAGAAGCCATTTTCATTTGGCTTCCATTTGTATTTTTAACCTTGCAGAATTTTGGACCTATATTTTATTTCTCAAATTAGGGGCTTCTTTCTCAGCATTTTTACCGTGAGAAATACATTTCTTAAAAGTTCTAGTTGCCCAAGCAAAGCAAGCAGCTGACTCAGTGAAAGCTCCATGAAAGCTCAATTCCAATTAACTATTCACGCATACTGAAATGCCCTCAAGCACATGTTCCTCACTGCAAGAAAACTGGCCTAGCAAAACTATTGTGTTTTGGATAGCCATTAAAACCTGGTTATTCAAAAGCATTTGAGAAATAGATTCGGTATGAGAAGGCTTCTCCCTGCTATAGGGCTGGAAGTTATTGACTGCATCTTTGGTCCTGCTATTTGTTGACTGTTATTTCTATTCAAATGTTTGCATTAACATTTAAGGCACTTAGAGCCTTGTTTGGATTAGAGTACCATTTAAACAGTAGAAAAATAATAATAATCTAGAACAGGGGTCTTCAAACTTGACAGCTGTAAGACTTGTGGACTTCAACTCTCAGAATTCCTCCTCCAGTCATGTTAGCTCAGGAATTCTGGGAGTTGAAGTCCACAAGTCTTAAACTTGTCAAGTTTGAAGACCCTTGATATAGAACAGGGCCCCACTGACTGACAGAAGCACCACGAGGACTTCTACTCTTCATCAAATTGTCTTGGGGCCACATTTAACCAAAGGTCCTGCCTTTACCTTCTTAGCAGGTACAAGGGACTGTTCTGCTTACTTTCCCCACTAAGCGGAAATTCTTCAAACTAGCACTTCTTTGACGGGCAAAAGCAGGAGCAGGAAGATACCTCCGGGGCAGCTGTTGTCTTTTTTTTTAAAAAAAAAATCTAAGGCATCTCCATCCTGAGACGGAGGGAACCCTGCAGGAGACTTGTCCGGGCTCTCTTGGTTCTACAGTTGAGGCTCAGACTGACTTTTAGGGAAAGGAATCCACGACAAGGTGGGCGGGGAAGATTTGCGGAAGAGAAAAATCCACCGACCTGTAAATGGAACCAGAGCCGCAGGCCAAATCCAGGCCGGTTCGGCAGCATTCCCGAGGTACGGAGGCTAGTTTACCAGCGGATCGTTTGGACTCTTGGCTCGAACTGCTGGCCCATGACCCGCCACCCCTTTTCCAGCGCGGCTTGCTCGACCCCGTTCCCCCAAATGCAACCGAACCCAGGAAGCGCCCCCCCCCCCACCGTTCACCTGCTCAAGCCCGAGAAGCTCCTTCGGCTAACGGGAAAAGGGCCTCCGGGGCATGTACATCAGATTCCCCCGCCCACAAAAGCGATCCTAAGGCGAGGAATGGGCGGGGGTCCATCAGAGGCGCTGGGAAAGGGACCGACGGAGTGAACTGAAGCACCTCCAGTTCGTATCAGGGCTCCTACTTACACGGGAAGATACCATAACTCGGAGGCGGGGGGGAGAGAGAAGGGGGCGAACCCGACTTACCTTAGTCCAGAATGACACGGGGGAAACCATTGTACATGACCGAAGAGGCACGCTCCAGCCGTTTACCCGCCCACTGGTCTACCACCGAGGGGTGGAGCCGAACCAGGCGAGCGGAATGAAAGAAAATGTAAAAGAAGGACCAACTCTCCCCCCTCCCCCTTCCTACCTGTCAGAGAGAAAAATCCACCATCTTGTATGAACGGCTCCGAAGGGGCGTGGCCAACGAACTGACGTCACAATGAAGGGAAGGAATCTCCCCGCACAAGGAAAGAGTTTTTAACTCCTCCTGTGCCTTACGCTGGAGAAGGGAAGGTGTCGAGCAGAAGTCTCGCTAGGCTGGAGAAAAGAAGACCGAAGGCATCTGAGGAGAAAACCAGAAGTGGTTGGGCAGCCCCCGGTTTCTCAGAAGCTTGAGTAAAACAGCGTTAATCATAATAAATACTGTGTTTCTAAATTAAAGGTTACACTGTACGCATGCTCACATCAGACTTTTCCGAAACGAGTCTCTTCAGCATTACAGTAGCACTTCATTTGTTACACGTTTGTTGCAAAAATTGCTCAAAGCCGGCTGGGATCTCCTAAATAAGGCTGGCAGATCTGAGCTACACAAATCTAGACGATTACTAGATGGATGGTAAAGGGATTCGGATTTTCCTTTCTCTCTGTGCTTCCTGAAATTGCAGGTAGTTGAAAGTGAAGTTCTCTCGTCTGTAACTCAACAGAATCTGATGTGAGTGAATAAAATCACCTGATTTCTTTGCTCAAATCTCTTGCAAGGTGGTAAACTAAATATCAAAGGGAGGAATTATAATACAGTCCTTTAAAAAAAAAATTCCAGCAGTTTGGAAAAATTCTATCTTATAGTTCTGCATTTGTAGCTCAAGATCCAATTCAGACACGGAGTGGGTCTATTTTGATACCTAAGAAATGGGTTCTGGTAATTTAAGATGAGACAATTACTTGCCCTATTGATAATGGCAGTGTTCACACAACAGACTTAATCCAGGCTTAGTAAATGTATTCCCACAGCAAACTGATTTTAGTTAAAGTAAATCCCAATTTCATTTGGCTTAATGCATTACTAAAGACTGAGTCTCAGTGATATGAATATGCATGGCTGGAGATTTTGTCTCAACAGGGCATAAGATACTTGCCATTGACTTTTTTTCCTTCCTTGTTTATTTCTCAAGTTAATATCCTATAACTCTGAGGTTACTGTGGTGGTCCCACATTTAAGTGCTACACTGTGATTTGGAAACAGCCAAATCTGACCAGGTTCTGCCACCTGGTTGAGTATACAGACACAGAAAATTCATTTATTAAGTAAGTTATGGGAATGTAGCCAGTGACATTAAAGCTGGGGCTTCAGATATCCATGCAAAACCAGGCCAAAGCAACACTGTTCCAGCAAGTGTTTGTCTCTTAAGATGCTGCTTGTACAGGAGGGTTTTTATTGTTGACTGCTATTTATAAATGTTATAATGCATTTTGTAAAACCTTCTTGTACTCTAGAGTTTGTTAGGATTGAGATGAGCTATCAATATTGTGAAATAAAAAGGTGTGTGTGTGGCCGCCAAAAAGTACTCTGGAATTGTTTATTCTCAGACACAGACACACTTGGCTGAGAATAAACAATTCCAGAGTACTTTTTGGCCACTATTGTACCATAGAATGAGTAGGCCGATTCATACTCCATTATCTGCCCCCACACACAGTACAGGTAATCCTCAACTTACAACTATTTGTTTAGTGATTGCTCAAAGATACAGTGGCACTGAAAAAGGTGACTTTTAACCATTTTTCACACAGCCATTGCAGCACCTCCATAGTAATGTGGTCAAAATTCAGACACTGGATAACTTGTATGTATTTATAATCTTTGCTGTGTCCCGGGGTCATGTGATCACCTTTTGTGACGTTTTGACAAGCAAAGTCAATGGGGAAGCCAGATTCACTTAACAACTTTGTTAATAACTTCAGTGTTTCACTTAACTGTAGCAAGAAATGGCATGGGGCAAAATTCACTTAATAACTGTCTTGTTGAGCAACAGAAATTTGGAGCTCAGTTGTGGTTGTAAGTCAAAGGACTACCTATATAATGAAGCAAATGAAAAGGGCAAATATTTCAGCAACTTAGCCAAGCTTCATTACTGGGTGTTCCTTTTGTTAAAAAAAATAGCCATGAAACTGGGAGGAAAATACAAGCTACCCATTTACAGCTATGACATTCCACAAATAGATTAAAAACAATCAAAACTAAAAGCAGAACACATCCATTCCAAAGAAAATCAGTCTTCCCAAAATGTCAGTAGAGAGCTGGAGTCCTCTCTAACTTTCCCCACCAAAAGAAAGGACATATGGAATAGCTCAGAAAGAAGATATAATAAAGATTTCCTCTCAAACTTGACTTTTTATAAAGGTCCCAGTGTGATAAATGAGAGAAGGTGATTTAAAAAAACATGGCTCTGGTGCAGTGGTGGGATTCAATTTTTTTTACTACTGGTTCTGTGGGTGTGGCATGGGCATGGCATGGCTGGGTGTGGCATGGCTTGGTGGGCCTGGCATGGCTTGGTGGGTGTGGCTTGGTGGGCATGGCAGGGGAAGGATACTGCACAATCCCATTCTCTCCCCACCCTGCTAGCCTGCTTTCCAGCTCCATTTTCCTGTGCAGGGCAACAAAAGAAGATCCAGCCAATCAGCTGGGATTCGGGAGCCTGTGAATAGATGGGGGCGGGGCCAGTCAGAAGTGGTATTTGCCAGGTCTCTGCACTACTCAAAATTTCCACTACCTGTTCTCCAGAACTGGTCAGAACCTGTTGAATACCACCTCTGCTCTGGTGGCATATATCAATATTTTGTTAGATCCAGCTACAGCAAATAATCTTTTGGACCTGATAGGCATATTAGTAGACCATCGAGCAGACCAGCCATGGATGATCTTAAGGATTGTTGAGGAACGTGGAGACGGAGACTATTCACAAAATGTGTAGCTATCAGAAGACAAACTTTCCAGATATTGATTGACTTTGAAGTTATTACATGTTTCCGGCCCTGATTCATAATAAACTGTAATTCAGATTCATAATTCCCAGTCTTCCAAAGGCTTAGGTGACCCTTTCCTTCTTGGAACTTAAAATCCTTAAACTCAATACTGTAAAGGTTTTGTCATCCATGGGGTGTGGTCCCTGAAGGTGGAACTCTTGATCTATATCAATCTCTTCCAGACTGCTGCTGCTTAAATATGTTGTGGCTCCATCTCTCAGACAGAAGTAGTGCATCCCAAGCCAACCAATCAGATTGGATTGGATTGAATGCATTACTAAAACAAGGAATGATGTGAGTACAAAAGGAGACACACATTTACATAGAAATTGGTGTAAAACTATGAAGAGTGTAGGTGTGTGTCTGTACTGTCTTCTGCCTAAGTATTGTTGGTGAATAACTCCAAGACCTTTGCCTTCCCTTCTTACTGATCTTTACTTTTCAAGTGAACGTGCACAGCTTGTACAAAAGCTGCCTTTTGTACAAAAGGGACACAGCCATTTTTGCAGTTTAATCAACATGGACACAACCATCTTGCTCAGCTGTTCCTGGAAGGAGTGGGAATGGTAAGCAAACAGAGCATATTGTTCGTGAGGGTTGTTCCTCAAAGTAACATTTGAATACCAGAACAATTGTTTAGACTTTTCAGGTTGCACAATAGGGTCCCGTCCCCCCCCCCAAGCTCATAAAAATGTCTCCAAGTATCTGCTTTTAAGTTTTTGAAATTTGCAATATTTTGATGGCTGTGAAAACAAACAAACAAACAAGGGAGATGAATGACTGAGCAATAAGATGATTAGCTTCTTGCCAGGCTTTAAAAGCCAGCTGCTGATCTCATAGATGGTGAAAATAGCTTGAAAAATGTGTTGTCCTCTGGACCATCTTAAGGTGCACCTCTAAATGAGGTTGCTATATGCTTAAATTAGTAATTGACATTATTACATCCTTCATAAACACACCGAAGTATAAGTATTTATGATATAGAATGCTATTTGCTTCTCTGTGTCTAGGCAGTTGTACACAGAGCAAAATATAGCCAATTATATTTACCTATTGTTGTTCTTCATGTTGGCGCCAAGAAAAAACACATTAGAATCAGTCACAGCATCTAAGCGCCAGGTTCAATATTGTGAAAATATAGTGGCTAATTCTGGAGGAAGTTGCACATCAATCAGAATAGAGCTGGAAGGGATCTTTGAGGTCTTCTAGTCCAACCCCCTGCTCAAGCAGGAGACCCTATACCATTTCAGACAAGTGACTGTCCAGTGTTTTCTTTAAAACCTCCAGTGATGAAGCACCTACAACATCTGAAGGCAAGCTGTTCTACTGGATAATTGATTGCACTGTTATAAAATTTCTCCTTAGTTCTAGGTTCCTTATTTCCTTTATTAGTTTCCATCCATTGCTTCTTGTTTTGCCTTCTGGTGCTTTGGAAAATGGCAGTGGTGGAAAGTAGTAAGCAGCAGAAAACTTGCTTGGCCTTTCTAGAATCAGGATTGATTCTATCCCTGTTCTTCCATCTAATATCAGGTTAACACGTTTTGCTAAATCGGGTTTGTTGCTCACAGTAGGCTGAGCTCATAGTAAAGTACCATCAAATAAATCACAGTACAGCTTTGAGCAATGTTTGCATATAACTGAAGATATCCCTGGATCTAATTGGCTACTCTAATCTTCTGGAGGGCCTTTATAAAGAAGTGAAACTTCTTCAGGTCATCACTGGAGATACTATTTGAATTATGGTGGCTCTCCCAGAGATATTTTTAATTGACAAAAGTACTTGACTTCTTCTCACTGGATGGAAACTTAGATCTTCTGTATCAGAGGGTAAAAAGGAAGAAGAGGATCCAGTGTAGTTCTTTGGACTCTATTTGCAGTTCAGTATGAGGCTGAAACCCAGCTTTCCTGTCCAACTTGCTTCCAACACTTCAAATGATGCAATGGCTGACCTCAGTGTCTTTCTTCCTCTTCTGACTTACTGGTTGTGAAGACCACAGAAACATTTCATCATGGCGAGTCCCCAGCTTTTGGGCTGTAAGGGGGACAGACTGGGTTAATAGACTTGTGGATTCCCTCTGAATCCTGTTTACACCTGTATATCCTGAAGTCCTGTTTGACTTGGAAAAAAGTTTTGATTGGGGGGTGGGGGCAAGGGAGAAAGCAGAGGTAGAGACTATTTAGAAGACATTATAATATTTTCCAGTATGCCTCTCTAAGGATCAATTCATTTTCACAGAAATGTGCAGATGGCCCCAATCTATGACTTGAGTAGGAAAATTGTGAATAGCAATAGCAGTAGCACTTAGACTTATATACCACTTCACAGTGCTTTATAGCCTTCTTTTAGTGGTTTACAGAGTCAGTATATTGCCCCCAGCAATCTGGGTCCTCATTTTACTGACCTCAGAAGGATGGAAGGCTGAGTCATCCTTGAGCTGGTGAGGATCAAACTCCTGGCAGTGTGCAGAGTCAGCCTGCAATACTGCATTCTAACCACTGGGCCATCAAAACTCATGCTTCAAGCAATAAAGGATTATCTCCCACTCACTCTGTCCCTTATATCAAAAGTGTAATGCAACAGATATGATATTCTGATACTGGGTGGATATTGCTGAACTTTATTGACCAAGCGTGATTGGACACACAAGGAATTTGTCTTGGTATAAATACTCTCAGTATACATAAAAGAAAAGATACATTCGTCAGGAGTCGAGAATCATAAGGTACAACACTTAATGATAGTCATAGGGTACAATAAGTAATCAGTCATACTAGGAAAGAGTCAATATAAATTGTAAGTATACTAGCGACAAAGTTACAGTCATACAGTCACAAATGGGAGGGGATGGGTGATGAGGAGTGATGACAAGATTAACAGTAATAGTAGTGGAGACTTTGTAATAGTTGAACAGGGTTGAGGGAATTATTTATTTAGCAGAGTGATGGCTTTCAGGAAAAAACTGTTCTAGTGTCTAGTTGTTCTGGTGTGCAGTGCTCTATAGCATCGTTTTGATGGAAGGAGTTGAAACAGTTTATGTCTGGGATGTGAGGGGTCTGTAAATATTTTCACAGCCCTCTTTTTGACTCGTACAGTGTACAGGTCCTCGATTGAAGGCAGGTTGGTAGTAATTGTTTTTTCTGCAGCCCTAATTACCCTCTGAAGTCTGTGTCTGACCTGTTGGGTTGTACAACCAAACCAGACAATTATAGAGGTGCAGATGACAGACTCAATCATTTCTCTGTAGAAGTGCTCCATGTGTGGTTCTCAGTGATTTATGCAATACAAGTCTAATGTTGCTGGCTGGTGATTTCATGCCAAGGAGCTTTTCATGCCTTTTTTAGTTCTCCCAAGTTCACGTATTGTAAAGTATATAATTGTAATATACTGTACTTTAACATATATGAACTAAAATTCTTTACAAGGGTGATTGTGGGTGGAATAGGAGTGAGAATCTGGAGTCCAATCTTCCATCATGGTTTGGAGATCTTTATATGTTCTCAGACAATTCTTGTTTGCAGAACTGAAGTGGTGGTGACAGCCCGCAAGATCTTCTCCTGAATTGAATCTCTGTTCCCATTTCAGCTCATTTCCCCAGGGGTTGCTAAAGGCCTGGGCCAGCTTGAAGCCTACACTGATATACAGAAAGGAAGTGGTAACTTTCTAGATGGACAACTGACAATGTGTGAATTTACAGGATACTAGTTCCGACTGGGCTGTCCAAAGTATAAGGGAAAAGACAGCATCCTCTAAATTCTGGATCACCTATCTGCCTTTGGGAAAAGCTATGATGAGAAATGGTATGTGAATGTTCCTTGGCCCAATACGTAAAGGCAAAGCCCCAGCTTTATCCATCCAGTGTGCCCAATACACATAACACACCACATTGCTATATAATAGTTGCCATAGAGCAGTGGTGGGATTCCATTTTTTTTTTACTACCGGTTCTGTGGGCGTGGTTTGGTGGGCATGGTGTGATTTGGTGGGCGTGGCAGGGGAAGGATACTGAAAAATCTCCATTCCCTCCCCACTCCAGGGGAAGGTTACTGCAAAATCCCCATTCCCTCCCCAGCTCACTAACCTGCTTTCTAGCTCCATTCTCCTGTGCAAGGCAACAAAAGAAGAGACAGCCAATCAGCTGCGACTTGGGAGGCAGAGAATAGATGGGGGCGGGGCCAGTCAGAGGTGGTATTTGCCGGTTCTCCGAACTACTCAAAATTTCCACTACCGGTTCTCCAGAACCGGTCAGAACCTGCTGAATACCACCTTTGCCATAGAGGCAACAAGGCAGCTTTCCAGAGGCATATTTTCTCAATGTTATAGTTATTTCCAGACCGTAACTGAGACATCGCTATTAACCTTTGTGAGTGTGACTCATTTCATGAACGAGATACCACCATTGCTTCTTGGAGCAGTGAACTGCAGAATATCAACAAGAGTGAAGTTCCAGCCCAAGACCTATTCACTATGACGTGGCCCCCACATGTTGCAAAGGCTCAATTACCTGGACTACAATTTCTGAGAAGTTTACAACTGAAGACACAACACCCAGACGAAGGAACAACCTGTGTCCCCGAGAAGGGATATCCAGGAGATGAAACCCAAGAATGTGAAGGTGCCCCCTAAGACCTCAGCACACGGACTGTTTTGTCAGGAAGCACCCTATTGTTTCTCCTGTCATACGCTGCCATCACTGCAGAAGTGAAACCTAAGAGAGAAATGGTGGGGAAGAATGAAGGTAGGGCCTCGGATGGAGGTGTCTATTGTGATCTCTCCTTGGAGGTCACTATGGAGAACCTGTCAGTCAAAGCAAGTTCTAGACATTGGAAACCCATCCCGGGCAAGAGTGAATTGGTGGCTAGTAGCTTTGCTGTTCTGAAGGAATGTGTTTGCTTAGATTCTGTACCTCAGGGTTTTTTGTTTTTTTTTCATACTTTTACTGTGAGGGCAAATTCCCCTTTAGAAGTTGTGAGCGAAAAACCAACCAGCTTCCTAAAGAGCCTCTCTCACAATATCTGCCTCTGAAGGACTGGAAGTTGTTTCCCTTTTTTATAATGCAAGATAATGGGGTGAGGTGAGGAGCCTTAGCTCTCCTCCTCACACCGGGCAGTAAAGACAATTTCATAAAATGGTCAAATATTTTTTAAAGCAAAATCTAGATTATTTGTGCATGGAGATTTGGAGAAGAAGATTGCTGAATCCATTGGAAATGCCCACATGCGGGAGAGTGAGTCATCCATTCATTTTTCTTCTAGGTTCCTTACACTTTGATTTCATTTACACCTGATACATAGTTCAGTGGTTAAAGATGCTGAGCTCATCCCCTTAAAAGCTGACAGCCTGGATTTGAGTCTTTTTTTTTGGGGGGGTTTTTTTTCTTTTCAAGCAAAAAGCAATTGCCATGTGACGGGTGTGCCTTCTAGGGTTTACGGTCCCTTTGCTCCCGTGTGGGCTCACCCCCCCCCGCGGGGGGGGGGGGGGGGGCCCAACTAGCTTTTTCTGCCCACCTAGCAAGTTCAAATAGGCAGTATGCACTCTAACCGGGGGGTAATAGTAGTAATAGCACTTAGACTTATATACCGCTTTATAGTGTTTTCCAGCCCTCTCTAAGCGGTTTACAGAGTCAGCCTATTGCTCCCAACAGTCTGGGTCCTCATTTTACCCACCTCAGAAGGATGGAAGGCTGAGTCAACCTGGAGCCTGGTGGGATTTGAACTGCCAAATTGTAGGTAGCTGGGTGCGGCAGAAACAGGAAACAGGAAAAATAAAAACGGAAAGAAAGTACAATCACAAGGGTCAATTTTCCTTGAAGAACGCTCCAATTTCCCTGGAAAAAGGTGCAATTATTTCAGATTTGTCCTGCAGATGGCAGTATAAAACCATCCTTGATCTTAAAAAAAAACACCCAGATTTTGAACAGAGACCAGGGATCTCTGGAATTCATAGTGCTGTAGTCTAGATTGAGAAGTCGGACATATATCCTGGATGAAGCCAATGGCAAGCCACTTCTGCCAAGGAAACTGGGAGTTTGGTTGGACTTCTTTCATTATTCTTGATTTTCATTATTGACTCTGAACGGGGTAACTTCTCCCTAAATCTGACTTTGGGAGGCATACAAACCAGAGGTGGTATTCAGCAGGTTCTGAGCAGTTCTGGAGAACCGGTAGTAGAAATGTTGAGTAGTTGGGAGAACTGGCAAATACCCCCTCTGACTGGCCCCACCCCCATCTATTCTCTGCCTCCTGAGTCCCAGCTGATCGGCTGGGTCTCCTTTTGTTGCCCTGAACAGGAGAACGGAGCTGGAAAGCAGGTTAGTGGGGTGGGGAGGGAATGGGGATTTTGCAGTATCCTTCCCCTGCCACACCCACCAAGCCACGCCACGCTCACCAAGCCATGTCCACAGAACCGGTAGTAAAAAATAAATGAATACCACCACTGATACAAACCCTTAGTTAAAACAAAATCACAACTATGAAAACACTTTAAAAGAGATTGTGGGAGACACTCATCAAAACATAATACAACCACTGCGCAGACTCCCCATTAGATCCCCAAGGTTGCTGAAGAACCACGTTTTCACAGACTTCCAAAAGGTTAAAGGGAGGGTGGAAGGATTGGCCTGTGAAGTTGCACCCTTTACTCAATGTTTCCGGTAGTTAAAGCCTAGGCTGCAAAACTCCCCATGATTTCTAAAGCAGAAAACAGTTACTTCTCGTGTCTCTTAATGGCCATCAGGATTTATGCAACTCAGATCTGGGTGTTCTAATTTAACATTTTGATGTATATTAAACAGAGTCACTTGAAGTTTTTTTTAATTGCATTGTATAAATAGACATGTGGAATGAATCAAGGTTTATTTTTAAAAAATTATCACAGTTTCTTTTGAGTTCAATCACTGTTAAAAATAGTTTCATGGACATCAATTAAGGGATCTACCAATGTAAAGGAGAGGGGGGTCTCATCTTAAATCCCCTCCCTAAACTAGAAAAATGACAGTTTACCTTCCATGCTATGACTTTCCCCAATATCTCCATTACTCACATTTATGCTAATGCAGTTTTGTTAACTATGATTTATTGAATAAACCAAAACTTTTTGGGGACACATTCTTAAGTTTAAAAGATGTTTTAAGAACAATGGATGCCACAAATGCTATGCTACAAATAAACAAGCTACACAATGACTTAGTTCATACATTGATTAGCAACTGTTTTAATGACAGTTGGCTGAGTAAGCTAAAAACAGATTGCATATAACTTAAGCCATGTGTTATAGTGGTGGGATTCAAACATTTTTACTACCAGTTCTGTGGGCGTTACTGAAAAATCTCACCCCACTAACCTGCTTTCCAGTTCTGTTCTCCTTTGCAAGGCAACAAAAGAAGATCCAGCCAATCAGCTGGGACTCAGGAAACAAAGAATATAGGCCAGTCAGAGTGGTATTTACTGGTTCTCCAAACTACTAAAAATTTTCCCTACCAGTTCTCCAAACTACTCAAAATTTCTGCTACCGGTTCTCCAGAACTGGTCAGAACCTGCTGAATACCACCTCTGATGTATTACAAAGTAATCGTGGGTTCATATACTAAGCCAAAAGGCAACTAGGTCTTATAATGGATTATGGTAGTTTTTGAATTAAATGTATGATTTAAGGTGACATGTAAATCTAGACATAGATACAATTCAACAACATGGGAGTCATTTGGGATTCCTTTACCTCAGAGGTCTCATTCTCACGGCCCATGGGCCAATTGCGGCCCGCAGTATGATATCCTGTGGCCCCCACCGTGATATGAAAGTAACATTTGAGGATATTTTTTAACATTTTTTTGTGGAATCCCTTATGCGGCCCAACCTCACCCAGACTCTGCCTCCAGAGGCCCCCAGGTAAATTGAGTTTGAGACCCCTGTTTTACCTATAAGAAAGAGCTGTATGTGACACAAATTAAGTATGTGTGCCTATTGAAGGTTTTATTACTGATTGCATAGTGCAAACCTCAAGTCATGCTCATTGCATTAAGTTTAATGCATTTCACTCAATGGTGGTTTAGCAATGTGAACTCAAGCCATTGTGGTTGGCCAGTCCTGATGCATGCCTGAACATGATGCATAATCCCAGTCATTCTGGGTTAGTCAGCAAACCACAAGTCTTAAAAAAAGCTACAGCAATAGAGAACCCACCTTATAGAAAAATTCATTTAAAATCTAGTTTGGGGGTGTCAGTTAGAAGGGTTTCATTGAACTGTATCATTCCCTGGATGCATCTGTCCTAGCAATGAAGCTTGAAAGAATGACCTTGTTTAATAGTTTAGAAACTTCTAAGAAGGATGAAAGGACTATTTTATCTTCAAGAAGATATGGTGGCTCCTGTAGCAAAGCAGTGACTTCTAAGGAAAATGTCTCCCACCCTTTAGGATTGTTGTCCCTTTTATTCAGTGCACTGGAAGATAATCACCTCACTTGCAATCAATTAGCAATGGCCCATGCTGGCCTTCGATTGGTAGATACACTGAGCCAGGCATATATGAAGGCCAACTGGAGCAAGAATACCTATTCTTTTTTTCCCCCTCTTCTCAGGACTCACCTTGTGGCAGATTTTTTGGTGGTAAGTATTTTTATGAGGGGATGGAGTGTTTTTCTTTCTTTCTTTGACTCTGTTTTAGGCTAAACCAGGTTTTAGCTTAGTGTGGAATGTGAACTTGACTATTGTGCTTTGCAAACTAGAGTCTCTTGAGGAAAACCCTTCTAATAGTAGTACTTAAATAGTGGCTCAGCCTAGTACGTGAATCCTGTTTTAGATTTCTGAGTGTAGTTCCCCCCCACTTCTTTAAAACCTGCTTTAGATGTGTAGTTCATTTTAAAGGGGCCTAGGAGATGACCTTAATATTGTAGTAATCACACATTCTTCTGATACTCTTCCACCTGTATGAATGTGGAATAGAAGTGTGAGGTTTGGCTCCTTGCTGAAACTCAAAGACTTCCTGCCTCGTTTCACACCATCACTGAAAGAAATTGGATAGCCGTTGCTCTGGAATGGTATAGGGTTTCCTGCTTGAACGAGAAGGCCTTCAAGATCTCTTCCAATGCTGTTACTCTGTACTTCTGGAGAACATCTGAGAGGCAGCAAAAGCTTGCCCCGTCTCTGGAAAAAGCCACTGAAGATTACTTCCTGCTCTAGTTGGCTGGAGTTCCACAGCAGAGCACATAATCTAACATTACTGAGTGGTGTGAAAATATCCAAATATTGCATCCCCTAACTCAGAGGTCTCCAAACTTGGCAACTTTAAGACTTGTGAACTTCAGCTCCCAGAATTCCTGAACTAACATGACAGGAGGAGGAATTCTGGGAGTTGAGGTCCACAAGTCTTAAAGCTGTCAAGTTTGAAGACCCCTGCCCTAACTGAGGTAGGGGTAACAACATTGGTAATGGGATACTTAAAGGCAAAGGAGTTCCATTGCATTTTGGTTACTGTACTTGTACCAGCATAAACCTATCTCCACTGAACAGGTTAATATTCCCTATGAATTGCTGAGATTATTTTACATGTAGAAAGGTAAATGCATCCATAATCTTGTACACTTTCCACGGGCCCCTTGGGAGAGGCTGTCCAGCTGCCTAGGAAGGAGAAAACAATAGGCAGAAGAATCAAAAAGAATGGGCAAAAGTGAGAGGGAAAAGAGAACTGGAGATTCCACTTTTATGCCAACATTGAAGGAAAATACTTTGAAGGAAAGTATAGTTGTTCCTTCCAGGACAGACAGCTGTTGGTAGCTTGCCCTATTTCTGCTAGTTTTCAGGGTGCCCAAGTGGCAAACTGCCAAACTTTTTCCAGACTTTCAGCTATTTCTCAATCGCTGAAAAATTCCAGTGGGTGATCTCTGTTACATGAATGTGATGTACTCTTTTTTTCCCCCTTTCTTCTAGTTTGGAAGGGACTTGCTGCAAGGACCACAAAACTTTTAAAAGAGTTAGCTTTGATAAGAGTTAGCACTTTACAGAGGGGTTCAGTGTGGGCTGAAGCCTTGATGGGAGGAGCCAAGAGTTGTACCTTAGGAAGCAAGTAGGCAGGAACTGGAATGGAGAAGTCATGGGCTGTTGCCTGTCTGCCAGGTACCCCTGTAACATCTTACTGTCCACATAACATGCTTGTGGCACTTCCGAGGATCATGTAAGCATCTGAAAGACAGTTGTGAGAATCCACATTGCTAAATTATTGAAGGCACAGGCCCTTGTTAAGACTCATTTTAAAATACCAGTGGGATGACTACATAGAATGTAAGGAAGCCTTGAGATTTGACCCATATGAATGTTGAAGAAGAAAGTAATGATATTGTCCTGAAGCCTGAATCTGCATGAGTTTGGTGACTAGCTGAGCTGGACTATTTAGTCTATGCAAAAAAAAAAAAAAAAAAAACCAACCCCACCCCATTATGATTTATCAGTTTGCACTCTTAACCATTTCATAGTTCCTCATTCATCAAAGACCAAATCATTTCAACCACTAGGTCCCTTTTGGGGAAAGATGGACAACTGCTCCAATAAATGATACCTTTGAAGTATAGCTCTGTATTTGAAAGATGGATCAAAACATCTCACTTAAGTGGATTCCATGAATCAGCCAAACATAATTCCAAGGGGCTTTGTGGGGGCGGGGGTGGGGTGTTTCCCACTGATACTGGGTTTTTGAGCTATTGGTGTCAAAGGATGGTCAAAAAAAGGGTAAAAAAGTTCATCAGTTGTGAACTATAAATAACTAGATTTAGACACTGTACTGTGATTTGACATACTTAACATGGTGGCTGGGTTCACAAACCAAAATCAAACCAATTGGAAGCAAAATGATATTGCACTGGTTAGGAAGATTTGGATCTTCAACCTGACCAAAAAAAACTTTGTGCCAATTGCAAATCATAATGGCTGTAGATGTTTTAAAAATGCTTTGAACCTTCTACAGGTATGACTATAGCACTTCTCTGCCATTTATTAAAGCAGCCCAATTTTTATCAAGCTTCCCCATGTACCTGAAAGTAGGATGCTGCTCTTTAAGGAGTCTCCCAATATCACTCTTAAACTTAGTAGCATTTTTTTTAGACTTGCATAGTTCCTTCCAATGTCTGGCTTGCTTTAATGAATTGCAGAGGCTGTGCTCATATGAAGTCAGAAACAAATTTTAAATGTACACTATCCTATTCAAATCAATTGGCCTATGCCACTTCCCACAGGATAAAGCCAATGTGTACCACTTTCATATCATTGGCATGTTGCATGTTGGTAGAGATTTTAAGACTGGAGTGGTAGCGATACTCTCAAGATGATCAAAGCCTATGCCTGAATTAAAATCACTGTGTTCCTGTTTCAGTTAATGGCTTTCCAAGTCTGGAAAGGCCTGGGACAACTTGAAGCCTACATTGGTGCAGATGAAGGGGTGGCTTTCCAGATGGACAACAAGATGTACTGGGATTCACTGGGCAATGGTTCACACTGGGCTGTGGAAGGCGTACCTGAAAAGAGAAAGTCAAGCAAATTTTGGCTGATTCCAACACCATCCGGAAGGGTTATGTTGAAAAACTGGCTAGGTTTGTTTCTTGCTGCAGTGGATGTACGTTCAGAAAAAATCTTCCCCATCCAACCTGTTCAGTACTCAACCAAACCATCCCTGAGTTTTGAAGTGTATTTCAGAGACAATATGGTAGCCTTCCGGGCCTCCAATGGTCTCTTTCTGTGCAGAACGTTTAGAGAATTCCATGGCCTGGAAGCAGCCAAGTTCTTTCCTGATGAGACCTGTCTTTTTCTACCCCAGATTGGAGATATTGATCTCCCAACTTTTGAAATCATAAGCGTGGTCCCGAATGACCTTTTCCCAATCCAGTATCATTGTCATTTTGTGGATAAACACATCTTCTACAACAGAAGTTCAAACTCAGTCCTGCATACCTTTGGCCTCAACTGGGTGACCAACTCCACCGACAGAGTGATCTGGAAGCATCTCTGGGGATTGGGATTGCCTTCTTCTTGCAGTTTCAGGATCGAGGATGCAACACCCATTGTGAAGTACACAGAGAGCAATCAGCAGAACTTTTCTCTGGTGAGGTCAGTTCTGGAGATCATAATCAAGAAGGTGGAGGTGCCTCCCAGTACCAAAGCAATAGCAAGCTTTTGGGTTGATATAGTGCATAGTGTGGTCGTACCATTTCTTGCCACAATCCAAAAAGTGACACCCCGTGGTGATGTGGAACAATTTAATGAAACTGGAGCGTGGAAGGGGATGGTCTATAAGAACCTTCGAGTAGACATTGCAATGGAGCCTTTGTGTGAGCTGTGCAGAGGCATGTGAAGTTGTGGAAACTACTCGCAGCCTTCCATGATAATTAGGAGCAGCCCACTTCCCAAGAAATATGGCTACTTGGATTTTATAATGCATTGATCAGTGGTCTTGCAGGATGAGATTACCTCACGGACTTGGTCCCACCTCTTTGTAGCTTAATAGAAGGCCTCTTCCCTCACTGGTAATTCTTTTTAATCTCCTGCTTTTAGTGTACAATAAAGGTAGTTCCCCTTTTTACTGAAAGAAGGAGTCAGAGTTACACACTTCACAGAGTAAGCACAATAACAAATAAAATTTGTCAAGCTTCTCTTTGGTACCCAAAAGTGTCAGGATCATTATTTGTACACAGGGAAGAGGGAAGAGTCAACACTGTATTCTTGGCTCATGTCAGTAATGGAGATAGCCAAGGATATCATTTAATGTTCAAAACTGCCAATCCAATTCACTATTTTGAATCCTGTAGGATACTGAATTGAATCCTTGGTCTTTTATAGGATCAATATACCGTTTATTACCTACTTGTTTGGCCACTTATTTTGTACCTTGTTTTCAATTTGAGATAGAAAATTACATTTTGGTAAAATAATTCATCTTGAGGATTTTCATTTTTCTTAGCAAGTTTAATTTTTTTCTCATCTTAATTTGGTACATATTTTAAAATTAGTCTCTATATATTTTGACAATGAAAATTGCTGCTTACTTGACCATTTCCCCATGATTTTGAATCCTATCACAAGATGCAGTTACTGCTTTTCTCCCTCTGCTAAATTCCATGTCGACATCGGGAAGCTGTTCTTATTATTGCAATAACCTGACACAAAACCATTCTGCTGTATATATCCATTATTTTGAGGTTGTTTCAATTTTTGTTCTTGACCCATGAGTTTTAACTTCTGCCTTTTGTTTGGACATACAGTCTTTTCCTTGCTAATGGTAATAAAGAAGAGGAAGGGGCTAGTTGTGGGGGGAGGGGAACCTTTATTTAGTTCAGTGTTTCTCAAGCTTAGCAACTTTAAAATAACGTGAATTTCAATTCCCAGAATTCTCCAGCCAGCATTTCCTCTGGAGATAGGTGCAAAAGTTCCTGTATTCAGGGAACTACAGTTCCTGTATTCATCCTCTAATCAAAGCTCTAAAAATCCTGAGGTCTTCAGGCTAAAAATTATATATAAGAATGAGAATGATCAAGCATAATTAATATGCAATCCCCAAACTGTGCATACACATCAGATAAGGCAGATACAGTGGTGAGATTCAAATTTTTTTACTACCGGTTCCATGGGTGTGGCTTGGTGGGCATGGCAGGGGAAGGATACTGTAAAATCCCCATTCTCTCCCCACCCCACTAACCTGCTTTCCAGCTCCTTTCTCCTGTGCAGGGCAACAAAAGAAGACCCAGCCGATCAGCTGGGACTCGGGAGGCAGAGAATAGATGGGGGCGGGGCCAGTCAGAGGGGGTATTCTGAACTACTCAAAATTTCCGCTACTGGTTCTCTAGCACTGGTCAGAACCTGCTGAATACCACCTCCGGGTAGATAGGTTTTTTAAAGGTTTGGTAACACTGGTTCCTCCATGTTTCTGCAATTCTAAACTTCCCTTCTGTTCCCCTGGCATTAACTGAACAAAAGAACAAACTTCTATACTGTATCGTAGCAATAAATGATTATATCCATTCTTTTCAAGGAAATACTAATCTGTTTTTGGTTATGTGTCCTCTTTTACCTTAGGGTCATATTGTTTAGGGCTTTTTCATCTCTCTCTTCCATTTTATAGTAATTCCATTTGCATTTATTTATTTCCTTGGAAAGTTTGATTTGATTCCACCAATTTTAATTCTATGAATCAGCTTTCTTGGCCTTACCCCCAGGTTTATATTAATACTTTATTATTTTATGTTACATCCATTGCCCTGATTAACACTAATGTTTTCCCTATCACACCTTTGCATGTTCTCCTTCTGTGTGTGAAGAGTGTAATTAATTATTCTTGGCTGCTCTCGGGACTTTATTACTGAGCTCACCTTTGAAGAATATATTCCTAGTTTTGCTTTTTAAAAACTTCTGAATCTCCTACATCTCACTGCAAGTCTGCTAACTGTTGGTTTTGGCAGTAAAACATTCAAAAGTGACCTTCAATTCGCTCAATATGCTTTAGAGAAGCGATGTGTGTGACTGGATGGCATATAATATACAGAAAAACGGACGATATGCAATTAAGGCTGAACTAGACATGGAACAATTTCATCATTTTTTTTAAAAAAAGAGAAACAGCCTTTGAAGGTTATAACTGGGAATTAAGAAACCCAGAATTGACCTATGTTCTGATTGAATAATTATGTGCCATCAACCTGGTGTTGACTTTTAGGAACTGTGTAGTAAGATTTTCTCCATATCCTTGACCTTTTCCTTGCCCATTCATTTACTCTTGCTGAGACTAGACAGTGGAAGACTGCCATTAAACTCCAGGGCAAGGACCTTATCTCTTTTTTTTAAGGAGAGGAAGGACAGACGTGAGAAGCAACTCTCACGTGCTTCATCACTTCTTGGCATGAACTTCTGGGGAATTTTAATATAAAGACATGACATCTTCTTTCAGCCCATAACTAATCTCACGCATGTATATTCTAGGGACAGAAAGGTCCACCATGTTTGATAGGAATTATAGACGTTGTGTTTTGAGAGGCTAAGCAATTGAGAAGGCTGGAACAAATGCACCATGATGGATGCCACTCCAATTTTGTCATTTTGGTCTCTTGTTGCCACAGTTTCTTCCTTTCTGTTATGATTTTGGTGTCATTATAAAGACTTCTTGGAAACCTGTGGGTGGGGAGGCTATGGGTGGAGAGTTGGCCTAAGGCAGGGCTGTCAAACTCCTGACCCATGGGCCAGATGCATCATGTGCTGGCCACGCCCACACCCAGTTTAGGGAAGGGGGAAGTCCATGACACCGCTGTGACACCGTGAGTTTCACACCCCTGGCCTACAGGGAATATTCTCTCTAAGATGTCAGTTCTTCTTGGTTCCCACCCTCAATCTGTCCACAGAATAAAATTAGAGACCTTCCCCTTGAGTTGCATACTCCTTGAATTGAGCAGAGCTATAGAGAAGAGTTCCCAAGACCAACTCCTTATTCTGATATAACTAAAGAGATTGGTGTGGACAAGAAATTTTTCTGATGCTTAGAAGGGTTGCTTCTTCTAAATTAAGAGCTGTGGGTACATCTGTGTTGTCAACCAATCCACAAGTGCACTGCAACATTTTCTTCACAATGTGTGTATTGGATAAGCTTTCAAACATGTATCCTATTAAAATTGATTCAGTGCAATTAGTTAAAATTCAGATTCACCTCATTTATGCCCACAGGCTGCTGGTGAACATGCAGAAGATTGCTTGGGTTTGGGAAAACATGAGATGTCAATGACAAGACAACTGTTTGGTTTGGCATGTAGATCAGTCCAGGTTCAGTCCCAAGCAGCTCCAATTCACACCGAAAACCATGATGTGCATCTACCTCCAATCCCAAACCTTGGCCATTATCCCCAAAGTTTCTACTGAAATATAATATTAAATATATCAATCAGAAAAAGGATTACATACTTGGTGATTAATTGTATTAATTGTTACACTTAACATAATTTTGATTCATTGTTTAATCCTATTGGTTGCTAGACTAGTGCCTGCAGTTTTCTTGGCAAGATTTTGGAGGTGATTTGCCACTGCATTTTTCCCAGGGCTGAGAGGAGTGACCAGTTCAAAGTCACATCATCTGGCTTCATGCCTAAGGCAGGACAAGAACTTATCATCTCCTGGGTTTAGTCCCCATTCCTTAGCCATTAAACAATATAATTTTAATCGTACCTAAAATGAAGCTTGGTGCATGATTGGATAGCAAATAATATACAAAAATGTATTTTAATATCAAAATATTTAACCGTGATGGCTCAGCAGTTAAAGATGCTGAGCTTGTCAGCTGGAAAGCTGACAGACCAGGTTGGAGACCCATGCACCATGTGACAGGGTGAGCTTCCATTTCTTGCCCATTTCTTGCCAAGCTAGTAATATGAAAGTATGCAAATGAGCAGATAAATAGGTACCACTTTGGTGGGAAAATAACAATGTTCCGTGTACTTCGGTGTTCTGCCTCACCTTTCTTCTTTCTCAAAAGATGAAAGAGTACAAACTCACACAAACACAGGCAGGCAAGCTGGCTCGGACTTCACAGAGTTAATTCTTTGGAACTGATAATGTCCTTGGCATTCCAACACGCTCTGCCTGCCAAGTCCGAACTAATAACAAGTAAAAAGCTACTTCCAGAAAATTACAAGGCAGACCATAAAATCATTCACAAAGAAAACCTGAAGCAAGATTAAACTTTGTCCCGTACAAAGTTCCAGCTGACAACACACCCACTTTTATCCCCTGTGGGGTGTGGCTCAATGACTCAGCTCACTCTCTGACCCTTCCATGTCTCCTACGTTGCTGCTCACGTTTCTTTCTACGACGCTGCTTAGGATCAAGCCAACATTTGTCCTCTTGACTCCCTGTCAGGGGCTGCTCCAATATGCCTTCCTCCTGATTAATCTCAGGCTGTTCCTCTCGGTTGTCTGATGAAACCTGAGGCATTATCAGGGAGGAAGGCATTGCCAGAGAGGAAGGTCCTGGGGAGGAAGGCATTCCCAGTTCCTCCTCCTCATCTTCCGAGTACCTCTTCCTCTAACAGCACAGGCTCAGGAATCGGAGCCACAACACTTCGGTGTATAGTTATGCTGGCCACATGACCATGGAAGTATCTTCGGACAATGTTGGCTCCCTCAGCTAAGAGATGGAGATGAACACCACCCCCTAAGAGTTGGAAATGATTGGACAGGGGAATTTTTTTTTGTTTTCTTTAAAATGAAGCTTGGTGTGTTATTGGGTAGAGTATAATATACAGAAAAATGGACAGTGTGCAATTAAGGCTGAATTAGACATAGAACACTGTGAATATTATGAAGTTGATTCATAATACTTTCCTCCTTCCATTTTTAAACTAGTTCAATCCATTTCAATATTTTAATTAACTCCCCCCCCCCCCATGGCTAAAAGTCAGGTAATGGGTGATGGGAAGCAGTGTTCTCTATCTGAGATTTCGGAAAGACTACATAGAAAGTGTCATCTTTTAGCCTGCATATTGTTTTGATTAAGCAAAATATCGTATTCCTCCATTGGCAATTTTGATTGTGCAAAACTGGGGCCCTGGAAAGTTCCAAACAGATTGGGGGCCCTGATTGCCCATCCTTCCTGTTTAGAAGTGTTTATTCTTTTTTTAGTTAAAAATAATGAAACACTTAGCTGTTAGGGTAAAATAGAACGGAAAACATGACAAGAAATTAGAATTCTGTTCTGAACTTTCTTTTCACAACATCAGTACTACTTGTCAGATGAAACTCTGTATCTCCTCCTCTTCCTCTTCTTCTAGAATAACCACTCTAACAGTGGCAGTCATTAACCTCCTCCCCAATCTAGCCACAGTAGTCCTAATAACTAAAACGTAGTTAAAGCAATTTCCAAAAGTGATTATAAAAGGAAGTATGCAAATCCAGTGTTCTTCAGAAAGGCATCGACCACAGTTTGAGCAAAAAGATGGGTTTCCTTTGTCTACTATGCTCTAAACCTGCCAGACACTGCTGTTGTGTAATCTCAAGTCCTCTCCTCCTCTGGAGAAGAATTATGAAGAGGTGGTCTATTTACCAGCTCATCATTCTTCTATGGTCATTAGCTCTACTTTTAGCAGAGCCATCTTCAATTTGCCATCTTTTCCACGAAAATCCAGAAGCAGGCCTTGCTGTTTCAACAGAACTTCCTCTTGGATACATTCGGTAATTGGCTTCCTTAGCCTCTAGATATGTTAGAGTCCATTTCCTATAATCTTCAGATCTACAATTTGCAACCATGGAGCCCATGGAGTACACTAGGCTAGGAAGAGTATTCTAAACTGTTGGGAAGGCTTCTCTCCCCCACCCCCCCTTATATTTGTGCTGTTTTTATGTTTGATGACATATCTTGCTGAGCCTCTTCTTAACTGCCTGCTTGACCTCAGTGTTACGAAGACTGTATATGGCAGGGTTGAGGGTAGGTATGGCTACTGTGTAGAAGACAGACGTCATCTTGTCAGTTTGTGCAGCATAGGTATCATCAGGCCGTAGGTACATGAAAAGAAGGGTACCATAAAGCACCCCTACAACTGTAAGGTGAGATCCACAGGTGGACATACCTCGAAACGACCCTGTTCGTCCTACAGTCCAGAGGATAATTCCATAGGAAGTTATAATGGTCAACAGGGTGATACTCTGGATAGTTCCACATACAACTAAGAGTAAGAGCTGGTTAATTTGTGTGTCAGCACAAGCCAAATCCAGAATTAGAGGGATATCACAGAAGAAATGGTCCAAAGTATTTTCACTGCAGAAGGGCAAGCGGAAGGCCATGCTGGAATGGATCACTCCAGAGGTCATCCCTGCCACATAAGAAGCAATTACTAGGAGATGACAGAGATGCTGGGGCATGGCAGTTCCATAGTGCAATGGGCGGCAGATGGCCACATACCGATCATAAGCCATGACTGCCAAGAGACAACATTCAGCATCTGAGACAGCTGCAAAGATGAACATCTGAAGGCCACAGGCTGGGATAGGAATGGTGTCATAACCTTTCAAAAGCCCCAAGAGCATTTTGGGGGCTACAGTGCAGCAGGAGCATAGGTCCATCAGAGCCAGGTGGCTTAGGAAATAGTACATGGGTGTGTGCAAGGCACGCTCAGCTTGGATAAGAATGGCTAGACCCAGATTCCCTGCCACACTAAGGAGGCACATGGGTAAGAAGAAGCTGAAGAGAAGGAGCTGAAGGTTTCGTTCAGAAGTGAAGCCCAGGAGAATAAATTCGGTCACCTTGGTAGTATTGTGGTGAAGAGCCATTGTACCTGTTGGAATGAAAAATCATATCATACCCTCCCTCTCCTTATTCCATAAGAAAATTGACTCAGTTCTCCTTTTGTCATGATATTGTTTGAAACCTACTTTCCCTCAGCTAGTGAGGATCCACCACTGTTTCAGAGCTTTTCTAAAGCATTGGACTGGATGGTGCTCTTTTTCCTTTCTGTGTAAAGAACACAATAGGAATGGAACAAATTTTCAACTACCCCACTGGCACTAGGATAGCTATTTCACTTTGTTTTAAGGCAGAGGTTATGCATATATCACCTCAAGCTTTCCAGCCTTGAACTAAATGCAGATACCAATGCTCAATATGAAAAGAAATGATAGCACAAATGTGAATGAAAAAATATAATAACTGTCCAAGCTCGAGATTTTTTTTTTTAAAAAGGATTTCATCAAACAATGTTCTTTTATCAACCAAGATGAGAGCCACGGTAGGGCAGTGGTTAGATTGCAGTATTACAGGCTGACTTTCTTTTACTACCAGGAGTTCGATCCTGACTGATCTCAAGATTGACTCAGCCTTCCATCCTTCTGAGGTTGATAAAACGAGGAGCCAGATTTTGGGGAGCAATATGCTGATTCTGTAAACTGCTTAGAGAAGGCTGTAAAGCACTGTGAGGTGGTATAGAAGTCTAAGTGGCTAAGATGCATTCACTGCATCACCAACCTTCTGCTGCAGGTTCACAAAATTTCTGTTGTGCTGGCTTTTATGTACTGTATAAAGCACTTGGCACTTATAGATAGAAGGATATTAGCATAGTGCCTACTCCCCAATTATCCCTTAAAGTAATGCAATTCAGGTTCCAGAATTCATTCAGCCATGGTTATCACAGAAAAATGTATATTCAGATTTAAGACTAAATATGGGTATACAATGAATGCCAAAACCGAGCTCCCTAATTAAAAAAAAAAAAAAAACTTTCCCAAGCAGTGGTAGGATTCAAATTTTTTTACTACAGGTTCTGTGGGCATGGCTTGGTGGGCATGGCAGGGCAAGGAGACTGTAAAATCTCCATTTCCACTCCATTCCAGGGGAAGGTTACTGCAAAATCCCATTCCCTCCCCACCCCACTAACCTGCTTTCCAGCTCTGTTCTCCTATGCAAGGCAACAAAAGCTGGGACTTGGGAGGCAGATAATAGATGGGAGTGGGGCCAGTCAGAGGTGGTATTTGCTGATTCTCCAGAACTGGTCAGAACCTGCTGAATACCACCTCTGTTGCCAAGGCTGTATTTCACAGATATCAACTTCTGATTCTGCTCCTGGGCAATTTCCATTATTTTGAAGAAAAATGTTGGGCATCACTGACAACTGTAGACAAGTACTTTTTCATGGAATTGTTAAATGCTAGCTGTTAGGGCAAGGAGGACATGATTAAACCCTAAACTAAAGATTACTGTGTAATCACATTTTCCTTATCCAGCTCCTGATATAGATGATCAATTCAGCTGACATCCATTGTCATGCTTACAAAATAATCTGGAATGATGGACACACACCCCATTCTTGCCTCTTTACTTATATTGAGTCCACTGGGCAAATTCCAGAGGATGGGGTTTAGCCCTTGTTGTACCTATTTGCAAAAAGAGCACCTGAGACCTGCCCGCTAACTATTGGCCTATCAGCTTCTTATGTGTTATAAGAAAGCTCTATGCTAGACATATATACATTTATTCAACAAAGTAGTTGTATAACTGGATTGGCCTAGAGCATATACTTCAGATGAACAAGTGGACTTCAGTCTAGATATTTTATTAATGGACACACCCTTATTCTTCAACATCTGGTCAAAAAAAATACATGTCCAAACCAGGTTCACCATTGTATACTACATTTATTGGTTTCAGATCTGCATTTGATTTAGTTCCCAGAGAAAGGCTCTGGTCTATGCTTCTGCATACAACCCTTGATAGACACTATTATTGCTTATGCACAATATTTATAAGAACTGTAGAATCCAAGTTTGATGTAGCACACAAAGCCACTATCAAGGAGTAAGCCTATAGAGGAGTAAGACAAGAATGCATTCTAGCCCCTTTGCTGTTTAATCTCTATGTAAACCCACTAGTAGCCCAATACTGATCTCTTCTAAACACAACTACCGTTATCAGATCAGTATGAAGTAGTTTCTCTGAATGTGGCCAAATGCTGTAGGCAAAATTAGGCAGACTCTAACTGCCCTCTGATAATCCACTACCAATCATAATATATTGTCTGCCATTTATTTTTAAATTTATTATTATTGTTTATAATGCTTTTGTTTGTAATGTTGGTCAATCAATAAAAATTGATTGATTGTGTAGTTGCACTTTCCAGATTTAGGTCCTAATGAAGATGATCAATTCAGTTGAACATTGATTGTACAGATACAGATACATTGTCTCTGTCTAATAACAAGCCTTAAGGGCCCTCTGCCACTAAGAAGAGGGAGTCAAGCAATTCTCCAAAATCAACTGTTTCAGAGGTGGGATTCAGCAGGTACTGACCAGTTCTGGAGAACCAGTAGCAGAAATTTTGAGTAGCTTGGAGAACCAGCAAATACCACCTCTGACTGAAGATTTTACAGCATCCTTCCCCTGCCATGCCCACCAAGCCACGCCCACAGAACCGGTAGTAATTTTTTTTGAATCCCACCACTGACCTGAAGGCAGGAAAAGAAGCCATGGATGGAAACTAATCAAGGAGGGTAGCAGCCTAGAACTAAGACAAAATTTCCTGACAGAGCAATTAATCAGTGAAACAACTTGCCTCCAGAAGCTGTGGTGCTCCAACACTGGAGACTTTTAAGAAGAGATGGGGCAACCATTTATCTAAAATGGCATAGGGCTCCTGCTTGGGCAGGGGGTTGGACTCCTCCAAGGTTCCTTCAAACTCTGTTATTCTGTTAAATGGGTCTCAATATTACTCATCCAAGGTTTCACAAGGCTGCTGCAGTGAACATTTCTTTAGATATTAATATGCATGCAACTGAATGGGGGAGAAGTTAATACACTTTCATCTGATAGTTTCCATTTCCTTCAACAAACCACATCCTATGGGTCACTTCATTTCTTCTAAAATTCTGGACTAAAACAATCCACCTCCTTCAACTCACCCCATAGTTTAAGAACTTTCTGGTTTTTCTCTCTTTTCTGCTGAGCTGTCTGAATACTTCAGTCCCTTTCTGTGATGCCATCAGAACAGGACATAGGTTAGAAATCTAGGAGTCCCTTAATCAGAATAAAAAATTGGTTCTTTCTATTCACCCCGCTACAATGCAGCAAAAACCGACTTACCTTGATTTTGAATATGCTGAAGCAAAATATTACATTATGTAAACAGAAAGTCCCCCTGAAACTATTGATCCTATTGGCTAATTGCGGCATGGATCGTGATCCCATCATACCTGAGCAGAGAGTATGAATCTCCTTTATCAGTCCTTGTGAGATTGCTTTAGATGCCTTTGCTTCCTGATTTCTTATACTGCATTATGAAGTTCTCTAGCTTTCCTTCCTCCACCACCCTCTTCCCTTGGGCTGAGAAGATGATGTAATTGTCACTACTTCTTGAAGAAAATCCTCATGGGACAATTGTAGTTTTTTTCTTTAAATGGTTAGCTGTTTCTACTTCCAAGAGACTTGTTATCTCTCTCTCTCTCTCTCTCTCTCTCTCTCTCTCTCTCTCTCTCCCTCTCTCCCTCTGGGAAAAAAGGTTTTTAAAATATTTAGATTTTAGACTTATACATGAGAAAACTTTCATACCTTTAAGTACATATTAATGAGTTTGCCATTTCTGGTTAAATTAATAGAAACAAAGATGGATGTTAGTAACATTCTCCATTTTGTACTGCTACACAAGCGTCTACCTCAGGGCGGGCAATTTGATGCATATAATTATTTGGAGACTTTAGCTCTTCCCAGAATTTAAGAGTATCCATGATTCCTAGTTGTCCCTGGTTATGCAACTTTTTCTGGAGGGCTGAAATGGATGGTGTCACTTTCTGTTATTCTCCCACTCATTGCCATCCTCAGGACAAATTTTTAATGCTCCGTTTCTAATGTATAATTTCCACATTTCATCCCTGAATATTCCTATATTTTAGCACATTTGAGATTGTATGCTTCTCTTTTGACAAGCTAGCTTCAGCAATTCTTTGGCTGCTTTATAAAGAAAGAAACCCCTTCAACTGAGTCACTGCTTATGTTGCATTCTCTAATTATATCTTGTACTAACTTTTTACTAGCAGTAATGAAAAACAGAGTGGCTACTATGTGTTGCTGGCTTGAAACCTGGCAGACTTTTTTTAAAATTACCATTGTTCTTTTTCTATGCTAGTTTCCTCCTGAACTTTTGTTTGTTTGTTTAATAGGTGCATATTATTATACTACTTAGTTTCTTGAGAAAATGCATTACCTTTTAAAATGGAGCCAAACATGGCAAATGTCATTAAAATGGTACATGATTTGAATGGCCTAAAATTCTTTTTGGGGATGACATAAAAACTTTCCTTAGCTCATTTTGAGCTTACTAGATTATCTTGATGATTCATCATGTGCCATCAAGTTGGTGTTGAGCTTAGCAACTACATAAAAAGATTTTCTTTCCATATCCTTGCCCTGGCCTTCTCCTTATCCATTCATCTACTGTTGGTGAAACTAGAGTGGAAGACTGTCATTAAACTCCAGGTCAGGTACCTCAACTGTTAAGGTATTGAGATTTAATAGCTGATCAGCTATTGTAAGGCTGATGCAATGGGAATGAATCAGCATGGTTATTGCTGCTTTATGACTGAGGATGAATCCACAGGGTTTTGCCACTTTAAGAAGCTGTCTATATATATGAGGCCATGAGAGGGAATACTTCTCTCTCCTTGTGTTCTGTCTCCATTGTGGCTCTCTGTGCAGAGTAAAGAAGACGGATTGCTTGCCAGGTATTTGCCTACCATGTATATGTACGTATATAGCTGTCTGTATATAAACCACTGTTAAAATACAAAGCCTCTGTGTGCTATGCTGTGTTCCTGGGTTGTCTCGCAATAGTAGTCATGCTGCAAACACACTGACAACAACACTTTTAATTTAGGAGAGGAAGAGCAGATAGGAGAAGCAATTCTTACATCTTGACATGAACTTCTAATGAAGTCAGAAACTTCTAATAAAGTCTAATAAAGAATCTTAATAAAGACGTGGCTTCTTCTTTTAGCCCACACCTAATACTAACCCTAATGATCCTTATACTGTCTTGGGGACAGAAAGGTTCCTGTTCACTATGTTTGATAGGAATTATAGAGATTGTGTTTTGATAGAGCAAGCAGCTGAGAAGATGTATCATGATGGATGACACTTTTATTATTACAGACCTTTGTTGTCATCGTTTCTCCCTTTCTACTATAATTCTGATATCATTATAAAGCGCCTTCTTGGGAATCTATAGCAATAAGATGGGAGGGGGAGTCCCTATCAAAATTAGAATAAAACTTTTTCTACACCTTCTTATTTAAGTCACTTCTGGCAATCCTCCTCCTCATCATTCCAGAATAGTGATGTCTTGAAAATGGTGCAGATCTTCAAAAAGGACTAATAGGCTATGACTGAAGCTTAATAGCTTAATAAAGGTAATATCAAATCAAGTGTTTAAGAAGTAAAAGAGTAAAAAAGTAAGAAGTAAAAAAGTTAAAACCGTACCACCCCGCTCTGGCTGAATGGCTCAAATGAAGTAAACTTTGTTTACTTTAAATTCCACAATTAAATAAATAGCACATACCTTCATGGGCAAGCATTTTGTTGTGGCTCACCAAGGAGAATATCTGGCCAGGTTTCTTAAACAAAAGGGGTAAGGCACAGTCATAAAAATGCACAAACTGCAAGAGCATAGGAACATGAATGCTTCAAGGACTGCTGTAAAAGTGTAGGATTTAAGAAACAAGAAAAAGGGAAAACATAGGTTAAAACTTGTTTTCCTTTTATTTGGATTGTAAATTAACATGCACACACACACACACACACACACACACAGTGGCAGAGAGACAGAGACAGGAGAGAGAGACAGAGAGAGAGAAAAAGCTACTGAGAGAGACAGACAAGACAGACAGAGACACGCAGAGAAAGAGACATGCAGGCAGAGAGAGACACAGAGAAAGACAGACAGACAGACAGAGAGAGAGAGAGAGAGAGAGAGAGAGAGAGACAGACAGAGACAGAGTAAGGGAGAGAGAGAGACAGACAGAGAGAGAGAGAGAGAGAGAGAGAGAGAGAGAGGAGAGGAGAGACACGCAGAGAAAGAGACAGGCAGGCAGAGAGAGAGACACAGAGAAAGACAGACAGAGAGAGACAGACAGAGAGACAGACAGAGTGGGAGGGGGGAGAGGAATGGCCTCTATAAGAAAAACAATGAATGAGGAAATAAGAGGATCATTGACTGATCAACCAGCTGGGGATATATCTGAGAATTTACAGAGGGTATTTGACAAGATAGGAAAAACTGTTGGACCATCTGTAACAGCAACCGTGACAGCATCTACAGAGGAGAAACTGGTGAATTTGGAAGAAATAATGAATAAGAAATTTGAAGAATAGGTAATACAGAATAAAGATGAGGTTCATTAAGTTAAAGAAATAGTAGAAATTTTAGAAACCAAGACTGAAGCAATAAGTTAAGACACAGAAAACAACTTAGATAATTTAGCACTGCCAAAATTGAGAGAGAAGGACTTTTGCTTGAAGTTAGACCCAGAAAAACCCAGGGAACTTATAAGGGACAGGATAGTTCAGTCTTGCAAATTTTTTGCAATGGGACAAAGAAAATATGGAAGCAGAATTGGATAATGTTTATAGAATTAATACAAGGTACACCAAAACTAAGAAATGTCCCCAAAGACATATTAGATATATTATTTTGTTAGGAAGAGAACATTGTACATCACTACAACAATTCTACAGCAACATTTTAATACAAAGTTAAAGATAAATAATTCTGATGTAATCCTACTTTAAATAAATACTTATTAAAATACTGCATAAAGGGAGAGTCTATAGCTTCCTGACTGACAAATTAAAGTAGAAGATACCATTTATGTAGAATAAATTGAAAGGACCGATTTTGACTTTTAAGCAACAGTGATTTTGATTTAATTCAGGTCAAAAGGTGAAAAACTTTTGGAAAGATGTTAAGGTTGAATTGGCAGAGATACCAAAAAGACAAACAGGGGCAGCTATGCAGTTGCAAGAAAATGAGAAAAATACCACTACTTTAGGTACCATTGATACGGACTTTTTGAAATGTATAAAAATGGAATTTAAATGCCTACCGTGGAATATAAATGGGGCAAGTGCCCTCCAGAGAAGAAAGAAGTTATTTCATTATTTGAAGAAATTAAAGTTGGATGTAGTTTGTTTATAAAAATACTTATAAGAAAGAGGAAAAAATTGTTTAATAAAAACTTGAGAGAGAGGATTTTCTTTTTTTGTTTAAGGAGGCTGAAATAAAGTGGGTTTTTTTTTGTACATAAATTCACAATTGCAACTGAAAATAATTTTATCTGGTGATTAAGGCAGATATTTGAGAGTGGAGATTAATTATAATGAAACTCTAAGTTCCTTTTAGTTGGGATTTATGTTCCAAATGAAAATAAACCTGCATTTTAATGCACTTTTGGGAAAGTTAATAGACATGTCATATGAAAATTAGTACCTAATGGGAGATCTGAATGCAGTAATCTGCTTACCAAAGAGAACATCAGTAAATGGGATTAAAAATGATACAAGGCAAACTACCCAAAATATTTCTTGAAATCATAGATAATCTTGAATTGATTGATACATGGAGTCTGGTTTTCCCCACAATGTCAAACCTTTTTTTAAAAAATGCAATTATTAATTCCACTCCAAAGTTTTATTTAAGTTTTCACAAAACATACAATTAAAATATCTTTTTTTTGAGAACAGCGTGGCCCCGGGTTATCACTTCTCTATACAGACATAAACTCAATACATATTTATCTTATACATTCTAATCTATATCTTATAACTATTTTCACAATTTTTTCAATAGCTTTTCCCTTTCTTTACTTCCTATAGCCTTATTTTAAATTATCTCATTCCTTTCTTAATTCAATTACATATCCTTTTCTAATTTTTAAAATCTTTCTAATCAATGTTCTTATACTTTCATCTATGCTGTTTACAATTTCATATTATCTTTTCTCATGAAAGAAATTTTCCCCTGTAATTACTAGACTGAAGTGTAACACCTTTGTATCTTTTTTCAAATCTTATTTAAAAATTTACGTTACATCTTTACAGTTATAACATTCATTTTCTAACCTCTATTTTATAACACATACCTATTTTCAATCAAATTCTGCTTGGTACATTCCCTTAAAATACACACTAAATTCTTAAAAGAAAAAAGTATATATGTATATATATCTGTTTTCTTAAGTTTTCACGGGTACTTACATGTATGGTATTCAGCTTTGTTCGGATATTTTCCCACGTCATTATAGTTGTGCTTTTAAAGTTGTAGCAACGTTTTGGCAGAATCTCATTTGCCATCATCAGCCTTCTTTATTGTGTTTGTCTGTGAGTTGGACTTTCACAGCCTTTTCTGTTTTAAATTTGGGGCTAGCCTACTGCTGTGCCAGAATGGTTTTTTCTTCATCCTGATTGGTTGGGAGTCTTGGTCTGTTTTTATTGGTCTTGGAGTTTGCTGTGTTCTGCTTGATTAGTGTTTCTAATATCTTCTGTCTATTTTGAGGCTTTTTTTGTCTTGATTGGCTGGCAACATTGTGTTTCCTGTATTGGAGGCTTTTAGTGCGGCTTGGCTCTGAGTAAATGGATGGCTATCATTTATTAGGAAGCTATGTATATCTGTGTATATATGTATAACAATAGTAAATGGAATAATTATTCTATTCAAGTACAGCTCTGCCATTAATATTAATAACAATTTTTCACATTTCTATTTCTTTTAACAAACATTACCTAGTAATATCAGTTGTCTTTCACTTTAATCATCTATATTTCATATTTTATTTATTACTGTCTTTAAATAAAAAACCAAACAATAGTTATTAACAGTAGTCAATAAAGTTATTATTCTTATTCAAGTTCACCTTATCAACTGATAAAAATCTTCCATGTTTCTTTTCAGTTTTTTTTAAAGTTCTTTTTAAATCATTGAGAGCCTTATTCTCTTTACAAACAAATATTCCACTACACATCAATAGAAATTTTTTCTATCAGTGTAATCATCTAACACATTATATAACAATGCTATCCCATGCACCTTTGCAGAATCTTCTCCTTAAGTTAAATTTTAACCATTGTCTCTGTGTCTTTTAAATAGGTTTATACCTTTAATTCTTGTACATTTTTCCTGTACCTCTATATTTTGTTTTCAGATTTGTTCTTGAACATTCTTGCTATTCTTGTCGGGGAAAGTGCCACCTGTAAAACATCTTATACAAATTTTCTTTATATGCTGTTGACATTGTCATTTTATAATTCTGAGACCACAATTTTTGCCATTTCTCTAAATCAATCCCATATCCAAAATTCTTCCCCCAAGCAATCATAGTTTCTTTAACTTGTTCTTCCTCTAGCTTAATTTCCAATAAATAACCATATAATTTTTTAATCACCTTTTCATCAGTACCTGTCAAAATCTTATCTAAGTCAGTCAATTTATCATAAAATCCTTCTGTTTTAAAATCTTCATCATACCTTGAATGTATTTGCGCATATGAAAACCAATTCATCTTTATACCTTGTTCCTCTAAATTTTGCATCGATTTAAGTTCACCCTTTTCACCCAATATTTCCCCATATCTAACTGTTTGTTCCTTCTTATAAATTATAGGATAGGAAAATGCTTCAATAGTTGATAACCAAACTGGAATTTTCAAATCACATTGTTTTTTAATCTTCTCCCAGTTTAACCACAAAGACTCCCGTATATGATGTCTTCTAAAATAGATTTTAACCCATAAATGAAAATGGTTGCATACCTTTAAATAAATATTAATGAATTTGCCATTTCTTCCTAAATAAATAAGGCTTCTATCTCTGTAGAAGCCTCTGCTGCACGGTGGGTTAGGATAAGGATTTTCAGTTACCTTGAATATTCCTGTGCATCGGAAACAGCACATTTGGGATTATATACTTTTGTTAATGTAGGCTAACTTCACCAATTCTTAGCTATTTTGTAGAAGAAGGAAACCCCTTCACTGCTCACTTTGCTCTCTAATAGTTTGTAATAACTCACTTTAGTTGCAGAGTGGCTACTAAAGGCAGAGTGGCTACTATCTTTGACTGGCATATACAAGGCTGAAATTTGAAACCAAGGAGAACCTTTCGAAAAATGTTTTTTTCTTTTGCTGAGTTAACCAGTCCAGGTGTGTTTTTCTCTGTGTGTGTGTGCCTGTGCACGTGTATATTGTACTCCTCAATAAACCCGAAAAAAGTTATTTTTTTATGTATGTGTAAAGACCAATTAGAATGCCAATAAAGGAAGCACAATGCTTTTAAAAATGACAAGATTTGAATTGCCAAATTTTCATCTTGATTGATAGTGCTGCCCTAGTTCATCTTTAACAGCTTAATCATTTTTCTATTACCTCCATCTTTATGCCCATTATTTTAGGCAGAAATATAGAAAATGGATTGAAATGCCAATATTTGTCCTGAAGACCAAATATACTTCCAATTATTTTCCGATTAAACAAAATCATGGGTTCCTTACTTTAAAAAAATATCTCCAAGTGAAATAATCACTATCAATCTTATAAAACAAATAGGTATCCCCAAATAGGTATGAATAGCACCCAGTATAGATTATCTGTCCATATTTGTCTGTCTATCTCTGCCTCTATAAATGCATAATTATAATTTCAACTTTAGGAAACAGAGTTTTAATAAAGAATATTAATTTTTCTCCTGTTGAATGATCTCTATAATATAGCAGGTACAACTCTGAGAGAGGAGTGAATGAAACAAATAGGTAAGATTAGAGACAACTGCTCATGCTGAATCTGTTAGATTCTACATTGGAAATATTGAGGGTGGCAGATAATCCTTTCTCCCTTCCCTTCCTTCCCTCCTTCATATGCTGGGCACATCATTTGGTCTAATGTTAGTATTTCCGAAAATTCAAGAACATGTAATGAAGAGTTCATCTGTAAGCACCTTAAAAAATAATGCAACAATTAATAGAAGTCTGCTGGTAGTTGAAAGGCATAAGTCTTATAAGAATAATTTTATTTCTCTTTTAATAACTTTATTGGTACATTATAGCAAAGCGGTATAATAATCTATCATATTTCAGCAAAGTCTTTGATAAGGCAGAACACTCTTATAAGCAAAATACTGTAGTTAAGCATAAGGTGGATAATTAATTTAAAACCATTCTCAAAATGCTCTTCAAGTTTGCTTTAATAGTTAGATATCTTAATTAGAACTGTACACTTTAAGGGCAAGTTAAATATAGTGTGTGTTTAATATTTAATCTGGTTGCTTCTGCATATGATGGACTCTCATAATTTATAGGCATTGAAGTCCATCACATACAGAAGACATCAAATTGGGAAAATCCATAATTGTTTTCACCACAAATTCTATATTTGCTTTTCATTTCCCCCCTCTTTTCATGTGGATAACAGTTTGTGTCTACTGTGACCAGAAATAAAGTTATAAGAAGCAAATCACGGCAATGTATGGTTATGTAAACAGAATCTATTTTTGGTAGATTTTCTAGAATCTTTCTAGAAGGATTTTGGCAAGAGTCATGACTATTGCTTCATTATAGAGCAATATAATACTCTGCCCACACCCTCTAGTTGGATTCTACTTTCAACTACTGGCAAAAAAAATCAGTGCTTCTACTGCTTTTCCTCCTGGTAGCAGATCCCAGTATGACTGATTATTTAGATAAGAATATTCCAAGTCATTCAAGATATTAACTCCCACAATTTCATTTCTTCACTGCATAGCCAGGATAGCAGGATGCCAATTGCTGCTCCCATGAACTCTTGTCATGAGTTATATTTATGGAAGTAAACTGAAAAAGAAATTTCCAATATTTTCAAGACACTGTGGTATCTTCCGGTCCTATATCCATGCTTCTAAGAATTAGGAAAATATGGTGAGCATTTTGTTAAGGCAGGCTGCTCCTATTACCAAGCTACACGGTGATCACTGAAAGATGGATGGTTTATAATAAACCAGGCAGAAAAATGAACACCCCCTCATGTGTAGCAGATTCAAAAGATTACATAAGAACAAGGATGAGATATAGTTTTTTGCTTCTTTTCTTCCCACATGATTGGTGTGACAATGGTTCCCTCTAGCCTCAGCTTTCTTTAGAAAGGTTGCCAATACTTGGTTCTTTCCACAGGCCTTTGAGTCAGGCTGTGCTGGAGCTCCAATTGGATGATGGTGTTATTGTTATTCAGATCACCTTTTTAAAAAATTTCTTGCTTTATTATTGTTTGTAGGTATATGTACTGAAATTTGTATTCTTCTTGTTAGGACTTTTGCTTTGGGGGGAATAAGCTACCCAATGTCACCTTGGCTGAGTTGGGCAACCTTATAACTGTTTTAAGTAAGTAAATAACTAAACTTCATTGTGCAGAACATCTCAGGATGATACCTTGGGGCATGTAAATGGCAGAGCAGAAACAATTACCCACAAACTGGGAAATGAAACTATTAGGGCTGTATATCTTGGGTGCTTCATTTCCTTCTGAATAGCTTCCTCAGGGCCTTCTTCATCCTGTCATTCCTCAGAGTGTAGATGAAAGGGTTGAGCATAGGAGTGACCATGGTGTACATGATGGCTGCCAGTGTGTCGTTCTTAGGTGAGAAACTGGATGAGGGCTGGAAATACACCCAGATGACTGTGCCATAGAATAAGGAAACCACTATTAGGTGGGACCCACAGGTAGAAAAAGTCTTCTTCTTTCCATTGGCTGAAGGGATTCTCAGTATAGTCATCAGAATGCGTGCATAGGAAAGGCCAACCACCACCAGAGCTCCATTGACAATGAAAGCACCTTCTGAGTGTACTACCAGAGTATTCAGAGCTGTGTTGGAACAAGAAATTTTGAGCAGTGGAAAGACATCACAAAAAAAGTGGGGAACTTGGTTGGAGGCACAGAAAGAGAGACGGGACATCAGGAGTGTATGGAGGAGGGAATGGAGGTGAGAAGCCAGCCAAGATGTTGTCACTAACAGGTGGCATATATGTCTTCTCATCGTGGTGGCATAGTGCAGGGGTCGACAGATGGCCACATAGCGATCCAATGCCATGGAGGCCAAGAGGAAGCTGTCAGTGATGCCAAAAGCAATAAAGAAGTACATTTGAGACAAGCACCCACCATATGTGATCCTCCTCTTTCCAGAGAATTCACCAGCCAACATTTTGGGCACTGTGGTTGATGTGAAACATATATCTACCAGTGACAGATTGCTAAGGAAGTAGTACATTGGTGTATGCAGGAGATGATGGTCCCGTCGGATGGCCAAAATAATGACAAGATTTCCCAACACTGTGATGACATACATGATCAAGAAAATGGCAAAGAGCCATGTGTCACATTCTTGTTGGCTTGAGATGCCAAGGAGGATGAAGTCTAATATGGTGGTTCTGTTATCTGTCTCCATCCTGTTGGAAGGTGAGGACAAAAGGCAAAATAAAATAAAAGGAACAAGAGTAAGTAAAGACATCCTAAACACATGTTTGAGTTCCCTTGCTTGCCTCTGTCCAGTTTTCTTGGCACTGCTCTGAAAGTGGTTACTTATTACTTTCTACAGTATCTTTTTTCAACCTCCCACTCTAGCTTTGATCTTTTTCATCTGAGCCATTTTACATAGGTATTGTCATGCATTCCTTTTCGGTTTTTCTGATATTTTAACCTAAGCTCTTGTTAATTTGGACATTTCTCATTTTGTCAAAACTCCCAATGCAGTTTGTATTCAATATAATTACACATAATAAAACCTATAAATATGTTACTAAGCATATTCTGTTCTGACAATATTTTTAATATGCAAATATTTGTCTCCCATGCATGGAAAAAAGCACCTTCTTGCATAACCAGAAACTCTTATTTTCTTATTATTGGAAACGGAAGAACTGATGAAAAAAGACTCTTATTTTATCAGTATGTGACTCACATATACAGGATACAGACTCCCTCAAGAATATTAGATTTTAAGCATTTGTTATCCCCCAACCATTACACATAAGGAGCTTTGTTCCTTGTGAAATATAATTGATGGTGGAAAATGAAGGGCAAAGGAAATATATTTACAGTGACTATTCCCTTTCTGCTGCTATTTAGGGTGATATAGTAGTTGTGGTAACTGTTCCTTTTCCTGGAGACCACACAGCAAACTTAGATGGTTTGAAGGAACTAAAGGCATGGAGGAGGGAAAGAATAGAAGGAGAGATAAACAATGGCTGATGAAATTCACTGGCAAGGTTCAAGGATGTAAAGAATCTGAGCATGCAAAGCAGAGGAGGAGAGGTAGTATTCAGCAGGTTCTGACCAGTTTTGGAGGAGCAGTAGTAGAAATTTTGAGTAGTCTAGAGAACCAGTAAATACCACTTCTGACTGGAGATTTTACAGTATCCTTGCCCGCCACACCCACCAAGCCATGCCCACAGAACCGGTAGTAAAAATTTTTTTGAATCCCACCACTGCTGAGGAGCAAAGAAGCTTGTGAACAGAGAATCTTTCATTCATAAAAATATTTCGTAGACTTGGTAAGCCAACACAAACACTGTGTCAATATCTATAAAGGAAAAAAGGGAGGCTGGCAGGCAGACAACCAAAGGGCTAAAGCCTTTCCACTTAGGCTGATCTGGATCCAAATAAACAGTCAATCTATTAATCAAAAGAATCAATTGCAGGTAGAACTGTAATGGGCATATTTAGGTAACTGAGCTCTTTTTAATGTTTCTGCACGTGGTGGAATTTTAGATTTTTTTAAAAAAAAATATCTGGGTGCTAGAGATATTAAAAGGCATTTATTAAGCAATTTATTAGATTGTATCTATGCAAAATGTATTCTGTGTCATTTCATGGCCTATTTTTAAAATAAATTTTGAACCATGGTGAATATATAAAATTCATTCTGAATCAGTGATTTTCACTGAAAGTGGAGCACAGAATTGAGGAAATGGCAAGTGTCCTTATCAATATTAAATCTGAGACATCTGCCATCTACTTCATTCCATACAAATGGAACAATATGCAGATAGAGCAGTAATTTGTAGCAACAATGGAAATAAAATCATTACCTCTCAATCCATCATTACCATATCTTGAGGCACGCCATTGATCACATTGGCCAGGGTTGGGTGACTCTGAACTTATTAGGAGAAGCAGGGGACACGAGAGGTGAGATTAGGTATTGAAATATTACATTAAATATTATATCCTAAATACAGTCCTCTAAGCACAAGTGCTTTTTGCATTCAAAAATTAAACTGATTAAAACCTCTAATCAGCAACAATGAATATATAATATTCTATTATTTGAATTCAGTGGTATTAAACCCAGCTTTCTTTAACGTTAGCCTGAATGTAATTCTCTCAACCCATTTTACCACACTTTAAGGAACAGCATTGACAATAAAATGAGCCGCAGTGGATGGTTCTGAACCTGTTGGATGCACATATAATATTCCTCCATTTGAATTCAGCAATATTAGACCCCAGCCAGCCTTCCAAATGCCTAACCCTGGGATGGTTTTCCTCCCCCCTCAATTTCTTAAATAAGAAACATAAGAGTTTCCTTGATGGATTTTTGCATGACAACTGTTTCATTAGTCAATAATAAACAAGTAATATAGCCTCTCACACTCACCTGAGATCATTGGTGGGTGGTGAAATGGAATCTTGGAAGAGGCAAAAATATCCCCAGTCTGTTCACGTCATATTCCTCTTCAATTTTGGTCCTATCATGGATTTTATTTTCAATAGCTCTATTAATATATGCAGGGAAACAATACCCCCAAGGGGTGCTGTTAGTGAATGAGACAGAGTCAAAACATTATGACCTCTTTTGAGCTGTGGCTCCTATACCACAAGGGAATCAGGAGATGTTTCTGTTGAACTTACTCTTTAAGCTGCAGTGAGTGAAAGACACCGATGTTTCTAACATCTTCCTGTGCTTCTCCAAATCGTTTAGGAATGATTGAACATCGAGGTAGAATTAGCAGGCAAGGCAAACGCTTCAAGTTCTCCAAATCATTTAGGGATGATTGAACGTCGAGGTAGAATTAGCGGGCAAGGCGAACGCTTCAAGTAGTTACCTGAGGAATACATGGAGTAAGGCTGTGCTTGTTTATCGTCATCTAAGAGCTCTTCCTCTCACCCCTGGCAACGGGTTCTCACACTGGTTTGAAAAGTATTCTCCCCACACCCCTCCTTCACCATTTCTCCTCCAGGGATCAGAGATGTGGCTGCCTAACACCCTAAAATGCCAGATAGTTTTAGCGCAGAAACCTGCCCTCTTTCTCCTTCATCTAATGTGGGAAAGATCTACCAGTCACTCCACTGAAGGAGCTACAGGGCAGGATTGGGGACTACTGTTTCCTGTCTCTTTATCCTCAATCAGTTGGGATATTTTGCATTTGGGGTATTTTGGATAGGGAAGGAATAATTCAAGGTCAAAAGTGATGCAGTGAAGCATTTCACTGAGCTGCCTGGTGGCTTCAGCCTTTATTTGCCTTATCTTGGCCTACCTTGCTTCAACCCACCTGCCCAATTTCCCCTTCACAAGTCTGGCGGCCTTCACTTATGATCCAATTCCAATACTGCTGCTGTCAATTATTGGACGTGCCCCTATGACCTTACAGCCAAAGATTCATTCTCAATTTTCTTATGAATTTTAAACAATTAGGGGAACCACAAAACCAGGATGGAGCAATGCTGTAATGGCCTGTTGGCGCTCAGCACATCCCCAATCTCTGAATGTTCCCCTTCCAAGCCTCTAGAACAGGGCTGTCAAACTAGCGGCCCGCGGGCCAGATACATCATGTGCTGGCCATGCCCACATTCAGTTTAGCAAAGGGGGAAAAAGTCACAATACATCATATGATGACGCCGTGACAATGTGAGTTTGACACCCCTGCTCTAGAATATCCGCATGGGGATACTTTTCCAGCACAGTGGGAGGCAACAGTGCTTTCAGCCTAGAGCCCTTCAATCAGGCTTCACCTGTCTTGTCAACAGACTGGTGATCAGATTGAGAAAACATTTTGAAGACAGGCCCTTGAGAAACCATTAACAGGGCACCCTGATACTCCACAAATAGTGCATATGTATGAACCAGTTGAGCAATAATATATTTTTAAATTTTACATACCATCAGAGAAGTGGTGGGATTCAAATTTTTTTACTACCAGTTCTGTGGGAGGGGCTTGGTGGGCATGGCAGGGGAAGGATACTGTAAAATTTCCAGTCAGAGGTGGTCAGGGGTGGGATTCAAATTTTTAACAATTGATTCTGTGGGCGTGGCTTAGGTGGTGGGTGTGACTTGGTGGTCATGTGACTGGGTGGACATGGCTTGGTGGTCATGTTATTGGCTGGGTGTACCCAACTCAATGTCATTCACATCGAGGCATGCATCTCCTTGCCTGGCCTCTCATGACTGTGGAGATGCTGCAATAGTCGTAAGTGTAAAAAATGGTCATAAGTCACTTTTTACAGTGCCATTGTAACTTTGAATGGTCACGCCACACAAGCAAAGTACCAGCAAAGGAGGGGAAATGAACTCCAGAGATGTTCCTGAGACAGGAAGTCTAGTCCTGCCAAGAATGTAATAAGGGTTAACGGAGAGGCAGTTTCTGTAAGCAACACCAGAATGTTTCCTTCTTGCCTTCCTTACAGGATTAGGCCAGTAATTTCTTCTAACAACTGGTTCTCTGAACTGCTTAGAATGTTAACAACTGGTTCTAGCGAATAGATGTGAAGTGGTAGAATCCCATCCCTGGAGGTGGTATTTGCTGGTTCTCTGAACTACTCAAAATTTCCACTACCGCTTCTCCAGAACCAATCAGAACCTGCTGAATACCACCTCTGGTTTTTAGATCATCAGCTAGAGATAATATGCCATGCCAACAGGAAACAATGATCTTACACGCTGAAAATCAGTGTGTAGCACATCAGAAATGGGATTTACCTGGTTAGACTTTGGCAGGCCTATGTATTTTGAACCAAAAAGAAAGCCAAATCCTGATTGCATCTAGTATTATGTCTGAATGGTCCTGCTTTTCTGTAGATGAAAAAGGAATGTGTTGAGGGAGGGTACATGTACATACAGAGAATGTGCCAAAATGTATGCACTTCAAAGTAAAGATTAATCCTTCTTTTAAAAAAATGGAAATACAGGAACAATACAGAGTAAACTGTATGTGAATACAAATAGAGGGACAGAAGTCAAAATCAAGTGTTTATCTCTTCTACAACCATGTCTGAAGGCAAAATGCTCTTCTGTTTTTTCATCTTTTCAGTTATCAAAGAGAAAATGATTGCACACTATTTCTTGAAGGCCTTCAATTTATTGAAGATGTTCCAAAGAGGTGATACAACAAGATGGACTGAAGATAATAACTACCTAACAGAGTGTGCTGAATGCTTCTTATATTAGGAAAAGCATCTAATTAAAGCAGTGGTTCTCAGCCTGTGGGTCATGACCTCTTTGGCGGTTGAATGACCCTTTCCCAGGCGTCACCTAAGACCATCAGAAAACACATATTTTTGATGGTCTTAGGAACCGAGACAACGCTACTCTATCCGTCTCCAAGCAGGTCCGCCCACATGCAGATATGCCCACATACGAGTACCCGGCATGATGACATAATCGCGCCAACCCCATCACATACACCCTGTACAAATACAGGTGTATGTGACAGGGTTGGTGTTATAATGTACTTATGTGGACCAGTCACACCTGTGTAGAGAGCAGCTACTGTGTAGAAAGCAGCTGCTGTGTTGAAAGCAGCTACTCTGATAAAAGCAGATACTGTGTTGAAAGCAGCAGAATTGGAGGTAAAATGACACTTCACGAATTATAATTACTGAGTAAATGTAAAATCATGTACTGTAAATTCATCAACTACTGCAAAAAAAAATATCTGTACCATGGGAACTTAATCTGGATGCTGATCGGTCTTTTTATATTTAGCTGTGGTTGATGTGAATACTGCCCCCTTGTGAAAGTGACAGGTATGTAAAAAAACAACACAGAGAATGGTAAATCATAGGAAACTTTAATGAGCTGTAAATGCCATGTATCATCTTTTGTATTATTAAAGTTATTGTTATATATTATAATGTCAGATATTTACATTACGATTCATAACAGTAGCAAAATTACAGTTATGAAGTAGCAATGAAAATAATTTTATGGTTGGGGGGTCACTACAACATGAGGAACTGTTTTAAAGGGTTGCAGCATTAGGAAGGTTGAGAACCACTGAATTAGCCTATGTACAGCCTTATCCAGAATAATGGAAATCCAATTTGCAGTCCGAAGTCCACTTTGAGATATTTTTCCCTTTGCAGTTTATTTGCCAATCGTCCCTAAAAGTCAAAATAAGAATATTGTGTATCTTAGAATATTGGACATGCTTAGCAATAATATTGAATGACATAAGACAGTGGGGGCTAACCCTTTTGGGCTCTTGTGCCAAAAATTGTGTGTGCGCTTGCGCTCATGTGCTCATATGCCAACACCCAGAAGGCAATGCACATGCCCCCCATGCCCCCTGTGCATGCGCACGCAATCTCCCACGCCCTCACCCGCTGCCCCCTTACCTGCACTGCACCTCCCAGCTGATTTTCGGCCTGTTTGAGGCCTTTTTCAGCCTCCCAGAGGCTTGAGGAAAACATCTGCAGCCTTTGCAGGCTGAGAAATGGGCCCGTTTCATCACTTCTGGTATTTCTGGAAATACAGGAAGTGACGAAACAGACCTATTTTTCAGCATGCAAAGGCTTTCCTCAAGCCTCTGGGAGACTGAAAAAGGCCTCAAACAGGCCGAAAATCAGCTGGGAGGCATGTGCATGCACAGTGTGGTAAGTTGGCCTGCGGCTTGCGTGCCGGCACAAATGGCTCTGCGTGCCACAGGTTCACCATCACAGATATAGAATCACATTAATAAGAGATGTAGGCTCACCAGACATTCATCTTTTTCCTGCCCAACACAATTCTCTTAACACATTCAATATCATCTCTGAGATCGTCATCTATGAGAGCTGAGGAAAAAATAATCAGTAATGAAGGGTTTCATAAAAGGGATCTTTTAAAATCAAAACCATCCACGAGACATTTTTCAGGATTGGCTATATATTTTAAAATTAATTTAAATTAATTTTGTTTTAGAAAGCAGGTTTCAACTCAATGGTAATTTAATCAGGAGATCGTCACTAAATTGAATTTTCCTTACTTATAGGATGCGGCCTTTTGGAACACCTGAATAACAATCTGAAAATCTTTCCCTCCTCTTTGCATTCTGCCAGGGCTTAGAGGCTTTGGCAGCTGTTTCTCGCAGAGATCAGAGATTGTACACCTACAGCTTTGCCTCCCAGATAGAAGACCCATCATCCAGGACTGGATCAGGGACAAGGAACAGAAAGCAATGGATGAGACCTACCTAATGCAGGCGCTGGAGGACATGTGCTGATGTTCTCTCTCCCTAGCCAAATACGACTTATGGCCACAACTGAGCCAAAAATTTATGTTGCTAAGTGAGACATTTGTTTTATGACCTTTCTTGCCACATTTGTTATGTGAATCACTGCAGTTCTTAAATTAGTAACACGGTTGTTAAGTGAATATGGCTTCCTCCTTGACTTTGCTTATCAGAAGGTTGCAAAAGTTGATCACCTGACCCTGGGACATTGCAACCGTCATAAGTATGAGTCAGTTGCCAAGTACCTGAATTTTGATCACCTGACCATGGGGATACTGCAATGGTCGCAAACGTGAAAAATGATCATAAGTCACTTTTTTCAATGCTGTTGTAACCTCCAAAGGTCACTAAATGAACTGTTGTAAGTCGAGGATTACCTATATTGAAGACTGAATGGGCATCAATGAATTTGACAAATCCCACTCCACCAAAGGGCTTAAACCCGGTGGTGGGATTCAATTTTTTTTACTACCGGTTCTGTGGGCATGGCTTGGTGGGCATGGCAGGAGAAGGTTACTGCAAAATCCCCATTCCCTCCCCACCCCACTAACCTGCTTTCCAGCTCCGTTCTCCTGTGCAGGGCAACAAAAAAAGACCCAGCTGATCAGCTAGGACTCAGGAGGCAGAGAATAGATGGGGAGGGGGCCAGTCAGAGGGGGTATTTGCCTGTTCTCCGAACTACTCAAAATTTTCACACTACCGGTTCTCCAAACTGGTCAGAACCTGCTGAATGCCACCTCTGCTTAAACCTTGTTCTACCAGTAATGAGGCCTTCTAAAGAGTTGAGGATTTAAGTAATGGAGGATCTTGATGTAGAAAGCTAGCCTGAAGCTGGCCTTGCCTTTCTCAGTATTTACTACTATTTGTGTTTATTATTTAGTCAGACACAGAAGTAAAAGTCGGAGTGCATTAGATGATTCTTTACCAATATGTTTGGTTTCCCCATTTGTAAGACTCATATCTTGCCTTTCATTTCTGAGTACAATCTGTATGTGTGTTCAGAGGGCAGGGCATAGTAATTTTCGGAGAGTAGCTAGACCTGGAGTATCAAACTCACGACGACATGTTGTTATCACGTGACGTATTTCAGCTTTTCCCCCTTCGCTAAACCAGGGGTGGGCGTGGTCAGCATGTGATATATCTGGCCCATGGGCCACAGGTTTGACACCCTGAGTTAGACTGAATAATTAGAAGTTAGAAGTTAGAAGAAGGGGGAAAGAATCAGAACTTCTCTGTAAATATAAGGTGATCCATCTTCTTTAGGACATTTCGTAAGCATTTTCCCTGCTTAGCCTCATGTTAAGTGGTTACTTACCACTGCAGGACACTTTGCAGAGATTAGCTGAATATCCCTGGTTATTGTCACACCACCAGCGGCTGTTTATCTGGAAAATCCCAAAGAATTGAATCAGTCTGTTCTTTCGCGAGGTTACCCATTTGCTGTTGAATCCGCTGCCATGATGAACCAGACAGATCCCTAGTTTTAAAAAGAGAAAGGGACTCCAGTAGCAGTTGGCAGGAAGGTAATGTTAATGAGGAAAAATGTTACCCTTTGCTTCTTTTGTTAATTGAATATTTTGAAGGATAATTATTTATCCTTCACAATCTTTCATGGATCTTATGAAGTAGGAAGGAAAGGAAAAGAGCCCCTGGTGATTTTACTCTGCTACTCATAATTGGCTATTTGGGGCAATTCTCATCTCTGTTTCAAGGGCCTCTGAGCCAGCTCTATCTGAAAACATTTCCACAGTCATGTGGCCAGCATGATGTCATAGAGCACGGTTTCGTCCCCACTGAAATGGTACCTATTTATCTACTTGCGTTTCCCTGGTTTTGAACTGCAGCAACTTCCTTTCTTTAAATTTTGTTAAAAACAACTCTTGGCAAGATGGTGCATCTGAGATGTAGAGCAGAATTGTCCCCCTCCTTCTCCACTTCATTGGGTGAAATTTCTGCTTCTTGAAATGAATACCCGCTACCACCCCTATCAGTCCCCTAAACAAAGGGTACCAGAAAGGGTATCAGGAGAGAAGAAGAAAAGCGAACTCACAGTCGTTCAAGCGGATGCCATGGTATCCATCCAGTCCTTTCAATTTCAGAAAAGAAGCAAGATGACACCTGGCAAATATTTTGGCCTCCCTGCCAGCAGTGAAGAAAATCAGGAGGCTGAGGGTCATCAAAGCCTTCATTGCTGCAGCTTTCCTGAAGATCAGCCTTCCTTGAGGTAACCCAGATTTTTTTCCCTTCTTTTTGGTAGTGAGAGATCTGGCAGCTTGCCCCAACTGATTCCAAGGAAATAGGACTATTAAAGAAATTGCCAACAAAGCTTGTTACTTCACCGAGCAGCACTGCTTCACAATTTCTGTATCGTTTATAATATCTTTTAAACCACTGAGAGTCTTGGGAGCATAACCTCCCTTTCAGTCTTCACCTCTCATTTTTTCCCTTTTTTGTTTTGTATGTTCATGGAACTGTTGCCACTGGTTTTCTTCTTTGAAGCCAATAACTGGGGCTATGTAAAGATAATTCCCAGATCTTGGATTAAATCTTAATCGTTTAACTGAAATTGCTTTGGACGAGGAGAACCAATTATTCTCTTTCTCAACCAGAAAGAGAATCACAAGGGGAACAGGCTATTCTGCCTTTAGCAACTCATTATCCACTGAAGGAGTTCCTACACCAACATCTGTGATTTTGTTTCCTCCTCAGTCCAGTCTTCCCCATATAGCTCATGCCTTTTAGAAGATGAAGGAGGGCTTTTTGACCAGAATGTTCTTCTCTGTTACCATTTGTACAGTGCTTTCGAATAGTTTGCTCCTTTGACATTGTTGATGGACATTAATTAAATGTGCAAAAAGGGTTCTTCTTTGTGCTAATATAATTGGTCTTTGTCAACTGAGAAAGCCTCATAACTTGTTCCCTGACTTCCCATTGTAGAAAGTTAGCACAAATCCCTCCTAGAAGAATGGAATATTTTAGGAAATATTAAAAAGGCAGAATATTGAGAAACATGCTCTTGGAGATAGACACTCAGAGACTCAGCTCCCTGCGCCACCCCACCCCACACCCCCAAGAAAATACTGAGCTGGGACAGCTTTAGAAATGCAGATATGGTCATCCATTCCTGCCTGAGCATGGTCTGGCTCTGAACAAAGGCAGGGCAAAGCCATTCAGCCACAATAGGAATTGTCCTTCATTGCATCACCCAGCAAGCTTCAACCAAGCCTGAGACTCAGACAGCCTACAAAGTTAGCTGTGACCCCTACAGCAACCAATAGAATATAAGCTCTTGTACCAGGAACAGGAAGCTCAAGGGCAAGGCCCAAGAGAAGGTATAAATAACCATCACTCTCCACTCCATATGTTCAACTGCCCAGGACTTCAAACCCATGTGGTCTTGTTCATCAATTCATCTTTCCAATCAGCCTCCATGTTTCTGGTGTCTTTCTCTCCACTTGGAACCGAATCAGATGAATATTTCTTCCAACACCATATTGTGCTAGATCATAGTTTGTTTCAACTATGTGTGATTGACTAAGCATCAATTGGCTAGATGATGTGGCTCTCTATCCTGCCTTTTGTAAATCATATTCCCTAGTCATGTATAAAAATCAGTAAATATATATCAAAGTATAATTCCTCAGCAATTATTCCCTCTGACCTAGACAAGATAAAAAGGAAGAATGTAAAAGAGGGGAAATAGGCTGCACAATCTTATCAATACTTCTTTAGAAAGAGGATCATTGAGACTGGCATAGCAGTGCCTCTTACTTTTTCTTTTAAGTTATACAGATGTGTAGTTTTTCAAAACTCTAATGCACAACTCCAGCGGTGGGATTCAACCAGGGTTACTACCAGTTCAGTGACACCTAGACAGAAGAACAGTTTTTTCCCAAAAGCCATCACTCTGCTTAACAAATATTTCCCTCAACTCTGTTCAACTATTACAAAGTCTGCACTAATCTTCTCATCACTCCTTATCACCCATGCCCTCCCACTTGTGACTGTAAGACTGTAACTTTGTTGCTTGTATCCTTATGATTTATATTGACTCTTTCCTAGTATGATTGATTGCTTATTGTACCCTATGACTATCATTAAGTGTTGTATACCTGATGATTCTCAACTCCTGACGAATGTATCTTTTCTTTTATGTATACTGAGAGCATTTATACCAAGACAAATTCCTTGTGTGTCCAATCACACTTGGCCAATAAAGTATTCTATTCTATTCTATTCTATTCTATTCTATTCTATTCTATTCTATTCTATTCTTATTGCTCCCAAAACAAATCAAGGAGACATACAGGGTGAGCATCCCGAAGAAGAATATAAGCAAGTACCATATCCACAAATTGCACCAAGTATCATTTATCATTCCTGATCATTTTAAGGGCTTACACTGGTTATTTTCCAGAGCTGAGAAACAGAAACAATGGTAAGGAGAAGGGTTTTAAAAAGTTATTTATCTATAATATCTATTTATTAGATTTATATTGTCACATATCACATATACATGACTGTAGGTGGAGATTTGGAGGGAGTGCAACAGGCTTTGACTCAACCCAAGCAAGACTGTGGCTTTTGGACCTTCTGCTGTTGGGAATGATTCATCTTCAGTTTTGGATGAGATGGTTACTGCCTCAGGCAGACCTGTTGAACCATCTGAAGTTCCTCTTGGAGTCAGGGCTCCTGCTTGAGGAGCAGGTGGCAGCTATGACTAGGAAGGTCTTTGAGCCAAATTGTACATCTTCAGGTTGTGCATTGGTGACACCTGTTTCTGGACTGGGAGGCTCAGCTTACCCTCATTCATGTCCTTGTGACCTCCTTCTGGGCTATTGCAATGTGCTCTACATAGGGCTGCCTTTGAAGGGCATCCAAAAGTTTCAACCAATGCAGAATGTGGCATCATGAGTAGCAAATAGCACCGGTTACTTGGCACATGTAACACCACTACTTTGTGAGCTGCACCCATTGCTGGCTTGCTTCTAGAGGCAATTCAAGGTGTTGATTATCGCCAAGTTCATGGCTTGGGACCAGGTTACTTGAGGGACTGTCTTTCCTCAGTTGTTTTTATCTGTCCAATCTGGCCCAGGAGGATTGGCATCAGTGATGGGATTCAAATTTTTTTACTACAGTTCTGTGGGCATGGCTTGGTGGGTGTGGCAGAGAAAAGGATACTGCAAAATCCCCATTCCCTCCCCACTCCAGGGGAAGAATACTGTATAATCACCATTCTCTCCCCACCCTACTAAACTGCTTCCCAGCTCCGTTCTCCTGTGCAGGGCAACAAAAGAAGACCCAGCCAATGATTAGCTAGGACTCGGGAGGCAGAGAAGAGGTGGGGGCGGAGCCAGTCAGAGATGTGTTTGCCAGTTCTCTGAACTACTCAAAATTTCCGCTACTGGTTCTCCAGAACTGGTCGGAACCTGCTGAATACCACCTCTGATTGGTATGCTTTGGGTCTCTCGTCAACTAAGGAATGGTAGTTGATGGATCCATTTATTGAGAAAAATGACATTTACCAAAAAATTCAGCATCAACGTGTTTAGAAAAGCTCTATAATTAAGCATAAAATTATTTAACTACAGGGGTATCACTTGTTAAATACAGTAAAAAAATATTTTGTTTAGCTATCTCTAAAAATGTTATTATAAGTTGTTAATGATAATGTCAAAATGTTTTTATGTTTTCTTAAGATCGTGTGTATGTATGTGGGGGGGTTGTTTTTTCAGATTTGCTATCTGTTTGAATTGCTTTTACTATAGTTGTTAAACTTTTGTTTCTTCAGTAAATAAAAAGGAGGCAGAGCTATTTAACTATGAAAATGTTCAATCCTCGTAGTGCAGCAGCTGAAGTGTGGAAATAAACCACTGCTTAAAATGGTGTACAGGTTTCCTCTTACCTTTTTTCTTAGATTTCTTGGGAACATTAAATTGATGCCTCCATTTGCCTTTTTTTTTAAAAAAAAAATGCTGAATATACCTCCTCTTCTCCCTATCCCTTTCACCATGTGTGAATGATCTCTAAAGTGGTTAAGGACTTATGACACAGCTTATTGGAAAATAGATAACTAGATAATGGTTGATAATGGGCTGCCTTTACTTGCAAAATACTTCTTGCATTTTTGATACAGTTTTCACAATTACCAGAAAATTCAGAAAATGTCAAAGAGGCAAAGACTTTTCTCCAGAACGGTACACTCAGGCATAGTATAAATCTGAAAAATAACAAATGGCACATCTTGATAGAAATTCATAGTAGGAACAGCAACAGGGGAACTGACATCTCAGGCAATATGGCAGACAAGTTTTTTTTAAAAAAATGAAAGAGCTGCTAATAAACTTAGTTGCTAAAAGAACTTTTAATGAGATCTATTTACTTCTATACATATAGGATTTTTAATGACAATAGAAATCACTGGGGAGTTGAGCCCTGGGACATTAGTCAAGACAAATGAGCACAGAGATTTATCTATTGTCCTTTGAGGGAAGATAAAATCATATGGACATTTTTTTTAAAAAAAATATAGAAATAATGTTTGAATATTTAAACATACCTACTATTGTCTATGCAATCAGCTATTATCAAAATTGTAAGACTCTGACCAAAATAAAGAAAGCAAACCACAGAGGGTAGTTTTGTTGTTTGAGACATTAGGAAATATGTATTCAGGCCTATTAAAAACATTTTTACTAGCCTTTGGGAATATTTTTTACTCTTTTGCATCCTTGAATTTCTTCTTCTTCTTCTTTATTCAGGAAGTAATAATCTTCTAAAGTGGTATCTGCTCTATTACACAAACATATATAAATGTAGAAGAGATCTCTTTTTCATTCCGATGATTATTCTGTAAAATGACATTTGATGCTATTACAGCAATTATTCTGAGGTGGGATAATCACCTAATACTCCAGTTGAAAGCACTAATTTCCTATACATGCCTAAAGTTCAGCATGTGCAGCATGTTAGTAGCAACTTATAGGCCTACATTAGATTCACACTTATTTAGTGTCATCAGAAGTACATTTACTCTACATCTAGAAGCTGTCATTGAACAATGATTGGAGTGGGAGCTGAGGGTGGTATCAATATTTCAGCAAGATAAACCTTCAAGCATGAGCAGAATGCAATAGTCTTTCCTAAACAACAATTAAAAATTTTCTGGAAATAAAAACTCCCCTTTCCAACTCAGAGATGAAAGTGTGTGTGTGCATGTATGTGTGCTGTGTTTCCCCAAAAATATGACCTATCCCGAAAATAAGTCCTAGCCTAATTTTTTGGGGTGGTGGTGGTGGCCCTAATATAAGCCATACCCCCAAAATAAGTCCTAGTGAAAGGGGTGAGCATGGCCAGCACAGGAGGCAGCCCTTTCCTTCCCCAGTCACCTCTTGGCTTCTCGGCCCCTTAACCACGGCCTGTGGATCAGCTGAGCCAGCAAGGGTCAGGAGCAGAGGTGGTATTCAGCAGGTTCTGACCACTTCTGGAGAACCGGTAGCGGAAATTTTGAGTAGTTCAGAGAACTGGCAAATACCTCCTCTGACTGGAGATTTTACAGTCTCCTTCCCCTGCCACGTCCACCAAGCCACGCCCACAGAACCGGTAGTATAAAAAAAATGAATCCCACCACTGGTCAGGAGTTATGTCTCTCCAGGTGCCTGGAGATATTTCCTGCACACTCTTGCTAGCCCCAGCCCTCCCCACAGTGCCAGGTAACCTTGCAGCTGAGGGCCTCTCTCTTCCACAGCTCACCTTGTGGCTCTGGAGCAGGTGGCGACTGTGCTTTGTGCTCCGCCAAGCCAAACTCAGGTGTTGCTCAGGCTGCTTTTACAATGAGGCAGAAAGCCATGCAGCCCATTGTAATTGGCTCCTCCCTCACCTATACCATCTGCTGCTTGAGAAAAGGACAAACAGTAAGCAATTCTGAAAGATTGTGGGAAGCATGTGCTTATGGTAGAAGTACAGTACAGCCTGTCCCTTTCAAGCTAACAAATGTCTCTGTGGTGTGTGTGTGTGTGTGTGTGTGAGAGAGAGAGAGAGAGAGAGAGAGAGAGAGAGAGAGAGAGAAATGGCGGAGAGGAAACCCTTTCAAACAGCATTGCCTGCAATTCTTGTTACTCCCCTCCATCATCATCTCTCTCTCTCTCTCTCTCTCTCCCTCCTCCCTCCCTCCCTCCCTCCCTCTCTCTCTCTCTCTCACACACACACGCACACACACAGAGACATTTAATGAGAAATGGTGGAGAACAACTGGGTAAGAGGTCTGATCCTCCTCCACCTCCAGCTTGGTGCCTTCTTAGGGTAGCACCCCGAGGCTCAGCCTCTGCTCGGTGACCCCTTCCTGACATGGAGCATTGGATATCTTCCTTCCTTCCTTCCTTCCTTCCTTCCTTCCTTCCCATCCCTCCATCCATCCATCTTCCCTTCTCTTTCCAGCAGGCAGGTGAGTGGCTGCTGCTAGTTGGGGGAGGGTGTAAAGGATTGCAAAACTGCCTGGGAAACTGTCACAGAACATTGAAAGTGAAGATCACATGACCACAGCAGCATCCTTTCAGTGCAGCAGCCACCAGTATCACTGAGGCAGTCACAACTTTCCCAAATTTCATTTCCTTGGGAGTCATGCATTCTGGACTTTGAAAACATTCTGTAAATTAGCACATTTGAGGTACTTTGGTTCAAAAATTGTTTACCTCTGGTGATCCTTTCACCCAGTTAAAGATCATGATCATGAGAGTTTTAGTGTTAAACTTGGTGTTTAGATATTATGTTGTTTTAATATCGATGTTTTTTTAATTGCTGGGTGGTAGCTGCCCAGAAATTGATATAAGATGGATGACTATAAAAATGTTTTAAATAAATAAATAAACAACATGGCAGAAAAAGGGTGTGTTTGGACTACGATTAGGTGCAAACAGCTTTATACATTATGTTATTATTTCCTGTCATGAAGTGGTCAAACGTTTTAGATACTTTAGTATAGGACAAATCAAGTGGTCTCAGTAAGCTTTTAAGATCTTCTCTCCTTTATGCATTGGATTAATGTTTTTGAATTCCAGAGAATATAGCGTTTTCCCCTGTGAAAAGAATTTCCCCAAAATATCAATGGGAAGAGAAGCTGCCTCTACCTCACCAACAGGCAAAAAGAGATTCAGTACGGTGAAATGTTACCTTTTTCAAATGATGGGTCATGACTGCAACCGATATACCAACATACTCAAGCTAAAACAAGCTCTTGAAAAGGAAGCAGCAGCAGCCTGCCTTGCTGTCTCTTGCTGGACAGAGGGATGTGGACAAAGAAGCTGGGATGGTGACTGCCAAAGTGTGGAGGCCCTCAAGAACATAATACCTAAGACAACTCCTATTCTTAGTTCTTCTGGCCCAGGTCTTAAAAAATATGATTTTCATGATCCAGTGAAATCCAGTGAATCTTCGGGGGCTTTATTGGACTCCACAGTTGATATTTTGAAAATGCAGTTAATTTCAAAGGATACAAGTACACATGCTTTAATTACATTAATCAATTGTTTCTTATTATGAGATGTGGTGGCGCAGTGGTTAGAATGCAGTACTGCAGACTACTTCTGCTGACTGTCGGCTGCCTGCAGTTTGGCAATTCAAATCTCACCAGGCTCAAGGTTGACTCCACGTTCCCTCTTTCCGAGGTGGGTAAAATGAGGACCCAGATTGTTGGGGGCAATAGGCTGACTCTGTAAACTGCTTAGAGAGGGCTGTAAAGCATTGTGAAGCAGTATATAAGTCTAAAGTGCTATTGCTATTTGTTGCATATTGTTACTGTGGTGACTCAGATTCCTGAGAGGAAGCTAAGGTTCCAAGATGTTAACATGTTGTTATAGTGTATCTCTAAAATTAGGAACCTGTTCATTTTGTAGATATATGGGAAATCCTCGACGTATAGCCATTCATTTGGGGATGGTTCAAAGTTATAACTGCATTGAAGAAAGTGACTTATAACCACTCCTAGCATTTGCAACCACCACCTCCGCTGTCACAGGATCAGAATTTGGGAGTTTGGCATCCAGCATGTATTTCTGAAGGTTGCAATGCCCTGGGGTCATGTGTTTGCCATTGGTGATCTTCCCAGCTAGCTTACAATAAGCAAAGTCAATGGGGGAAGCCAAATTCACTTAATGACCATGTGAGTCACTTAACGACTGCAGCGATTTAACAACCATGGCAAAAACGGTCATAAAATCAGGCACGACTCACTTAGCATCTTGTTTAGCAATGGAAATTCTAGATTCAATATGTGGTCATATGTTGAGGACTACCTGTAGTGCTTGGATTGTTGCTGAAAGGATAGTTATGTATTCTTGGAAAGAGGCACATGAACCAGACTCTAAATGTTAGCATGTTGAAATGTATCACTTCTCAAGCCTTCAGACTGATTTTTAATGGACACAAAGAAAATGGTGTATTCAAGTTTCAATTTGACATTTAAATATTGAGCTATCCAATTTTTAATACAATATAATTATATCTCTTTTGTAGAGAACTAAATTTTGTAGTTTTTAAATCCTTTTCTCTTTATGTTAGCTTGATTTATTTAGATTTTCATATATAATTTGAACTTGATAATATTCACAGATTTGGTGTTTAGTGTTGTCACTTAATGTTTTTTTTTTCTTTTTATGACCATTTAATCCTTTGTTTCAGGGTGAAATCAAGGTGACTGAATGGAGCTGAGCATTTACTAGCCAGGTGCCCTTCCTGAGGCCTAGGCAGAAATCACAGCAGATATTTTCTCTTTACGCCCCTGATAGAGAAACATCTGCCGCTGCCTATGACTGAACTCTCTACCTTCCGAGTGGGAGGCAAGCATCTTCACCTCCAGGCCATCGTGCCACTTGTGTTTTCACTTAAGTTTAGTTAATTCAGCTCAGTTGAGATATCAAATTATCAAATGAGGCTACGGATCGGCATCGGATCAGTGACATCATAAAGCATACCAGAGACTCCTTTCTGAAGTGCTTTTATGTAACATAATGGCTCATCCACATCACAGGTGGCATTCAGCCAGTTCTTACCAGTTCTCCCGAACCATTAGTTAATTGCTTATGCAGGCCAGAGAACCTGCTAAAAATAAAGAGAGGGTTTTTTTCCCCTCTCTCTCTCCCTTCAGTTAATAGCTCTGGGCAGACAGCCAAGAACCATCTAACAGTTGCAGCTGGAATGCAGCTGATATATGCTGAATCAAGCCAATAAACAACACAAGAGAAGGGAATCTGCTTTCCATCAGAAGCTGCATTCAAGGCCAAAGGGAACAGTCTTGGAGATACGACCATTTTGACCCAAATGAAAGCAGATTCTGTCTAAGCATACTTTTTCCCAGTTTATGTGCCTTGTTCTCTCCATCAGCTTCTTATCTGGCAACAACATTTTTTTTGGAGTAAATAATATCAAGAACTTCAAGTGATGGAGGAGGCGTTTTCTTTTTAATCATCCCCAAACATGGGAGAATCTAAATGGACAGTGAGGTTGTTTTTGGACATATTTTTTAGGAAATACAAGGTCAGGTCATCTTCTGCCAAAGAAGTAAATTCATAATGTTCTTGAAACAACCTACTCTTAAAATAATTAATTGAGGCCCTTTGTAAAACTCAACAAGGGCTAGCTCCTCCCAAACATTAAACAATCAGTTGTCATCTCTTCCTGTATCTTTTCTTTAATGTATGCTGAGAGCATTTGCACCAAGACAAATTCCTTGTGTGTCCAACCACAGTTGTCCAATAAAGAATTCTATTCTATTCTATTCTATTCTATTCTATTCTATTCTATTCTATTCTATTCTATTCTATTCAAAATGTTGGGTCTAGCTCATTGTTTCAAATATTTATATTTCAGGAGAGCATCCATTTATGTGTGAAGCCTAGGGTAAGCTAACTTATTACCCCTTTTGAAAGGGCCCAAAATTAAGCTTATACTTCATGATTCCTCAACTACATTGTGGTTGCCAAGAGAGCCCAGGTATGAAATCTGAGACCATTTGTATGCAAAGAATATGTTCCATCAGCACGGAAAGCGCTTCCCCTTATTCTCACTTCAAGCCAGCTGGAAGGCAGCTCAATGGCAGAGCCAAGATTTCACTATCATTTTGGAGGAAACAAGGATCCCTTTCTCAAGAGATTTCTCATTGCGCCTTTCACTTCTTTATTCCTGAGGCTGTAGATAAAGGGGTTGCACATTGGGGTGATGACTGTATACAGTAGAGCAAAACTTGGCTCTGAAGAATACTTGGAGGTGGGTGAGAAATAGACAGCAATGATGGCCCCATAAAAAAGAACCACCAGTGTGAGATGGGACCCACAGGTAGAAAAGGCTTTGTGCCTCCCTGAAGAAGTGAACTTTATTATAGTTGCTACAATACGAATGTAGGTGAGGATGATGAAGACAAAAGGCCCAAAAGTGATGATTCCACCTTCGAAGAAGATGACCACCTCATTGACACTGGTATCTGAGCAGGACAGCTGCAGCAAGGGCTGATGATCGCAAAAGTAATGGGCCAGGTGATTTTCCCCTCGATAACTGAGACGCAGGAGCAGGCCGGCATGCAGCATGGCATGTAAGGTAGAAATGATACAACACCCAGCCACTAAATGCCCACAAACCTTTTGGTTCATGACTGAGACATAGTGGAGAGGGTTACAAATGGCTACATAGCGATCCAGGGCCATGACACTCACGAGAAGGAGATCAGTGACGCCAAAAACATAGAGGAAGAAGAACTGGGCCATGCAGGAATAGAAGGGGATGGTCCTGGAACTAGTTATCAGGCAAACCAACATTCGTGGCATTGTGACTGAGATGAAGCCAACATCAATGACTGAAAGGCTACGGAGCAGGAAATACATGGGGGTCTGGAGTCGTGCATCCAAGGTGATTAGAAGAAACATTATAACATTGCCCAGAAGTCCAGCACTGTACATGAACAATAAGAGGAGAAAGTAGAGGAACCGGTTTCTATGCTTGGTAGAAAAATCCAGAAGAACAAAATCTTTGATTTCTGTTCCATTCTCACAATCCATGAGACCTGCAGGAAAGGTCAATTAAAATCAGAAAGTCATAATGGTTTTTCACAAGGAAAACACTCTGTTGAATATAATCTCACAAAATAATTGAAAGACTGTCAGTTGTAGAATGTCAAATTTCAATTCAGATATTTCAATATTTAATGTTTTCATATTTTTGTTGGAATTCAACAAAATCAACAGCCCTGGGTTATCAATATTTTTTTTCCAACATTTGTTAAGGCAGTTGGTCTTTTTTTCAACAAAAGTCCTTGGAGAATGACTTTCAGTGGTATGATCAATATTTTTATTCTTATTGTTTTGTTTATTTAATTTCTAGAGCCTTTTTCTGTCTTTTTACTGTGGTGTCATTTCATATTGCAAATCTACGTATCTTCTTTTAAAAGTTAACTTAGGTTCTTGTAATGTTTATTAAACCCATGTCATCCAGTCCTTCCTTCTTATTCCTACTCTTTATTATAATAAGGAACAAGTTTATTAATAAAAGACACATAGTAATGCTCTTTTTTTGACTATGTGTATCTGTATACCATGCACTTGCTTCTTTCTAGTTTATCTGTTCTCACTCTGGTTTATTTTTTTTCAGCAACCAATGCTGGTAGAATTTTCTCCTCATGGACCAAACGTGCTAGCACTATTTTTGTAAAATCATTCTGAAGATCTGAGGTAAACTATGTGAAGGACAATAAGGCAGAAATCAGCCAGATATACAGGTTGGTTAGAGAAACACTGAACTGTGGATTGGGAGAAGCATGGGAAGGAAGACTGGGCGGCGGGGGGAAGACACAAGATGCTGAAGTTGCTCCCACTCCAGCTTATGCAAAGAGCTTATTGGCCCATATTCCTCTAGCTGAGCTAGAGCAGCAGTAGCACCACAGAAATAAATAAATGTAGAAATAACATCAAACAATTAGGTTCTTCTGACAACACAGTTATCTTTTATTCCTCGAGTGAAGGATACTTTCTAGTAGGAACAGCGTCAGAGAAGCAAAAGAGCTACTTCCTCTCTGTTTCCTGACCAATAGACAGAGGGGTCTACTGTTTGTTAGCCATCCTTCTCTCCTTTGAGCTGGAAATAATTTTGAACACAATATTTGACTCTAATGGGGAACTCGAAAAAGTTGGTATTATTGGATGATGCTTCATTGCACAAAAACTCTTCATTTCTTTCTATCCCTCCATTCCTCCCTTCTTTTTAAATGTTGGCTGTGGATGCTTCAGAAACTGAATTATGGATTGCTACAGATGAATATGTGAATGTATAGAAATTCATTAGTTTTTACTCTTGGAAATCTGGTCTCCCTACTCTGGAGGCAGAGACATGCCTTTTATTTTCCACAGACATTTGCGAAGTTTTTTTTTTTAAAAAAACAGGATAGATATCTGTTGCAAACCAGGATGATGAACAGAAATAACAAAATGTTCATCTCAATATAACAACACATTCTAGTGTGTCTTGTACTTGTGTGGCAACATCAAGCACAAAATGTGTTTGCAGAGATCTGAACTCATATGTACTACATTTCAGAAGATAGTTGGTTTTTTTCAGGCCAATAATCTATTTTAATCACACCATCACTTGAAACATACATGTTATCATCCTTCATTTTCTCAAATCTGAGAGTAATCTATCTTTGGAGTGGTAGGGAGGGGGAAAGGCAGAATCTTGCATGTTCCCAACCCACAGTAATCATAGCATATACTTTCTAACACAACAGTACCCTGTTTCTCCATCAATACAGCGTCCCCGATTAGGAAGTCCCAGCATGTTTTATAGGCATGAAATGAAATTAAGCCCCTCCCCCCAAATTAAGGCCTATATTAAAACATGCAAAATGAGGGAAATGGTGGGGGGGGCTTGCTGTTAGGAAGTACTTTTGTTGCACACCCGGATATGGTGCTGCCTGCATTGACCCCGATATGAAGTGACCCACCGACGCCGAGGTCAACATCCAAGCCATCACCACCCACCCACCCAAAGATGCAAGGGAGGGAATTAAGTCACCCCTGAAAAGACAGCCTAGCCATTTTTTCGGGTCTCAAAAAAAATAAGACCCGGCCTTATTATATGAGAAACACGGTATAATTTCTCTGGCAAAACAATCAGTATTTCTTTCATGATTTTTTTTTTTTTTTTTGCATGACAAATGCTCAATTTGGATGGGGTAAGAAAAACAGAATAATAGAATAACAGGGTCGGAAAGGATCTTAGAGGTTTTCTAATCCCTAAACTCCCTGCTCGGGCAGGAAACCTATACCATTTGTGACAAATGTTGTCCAATCAATTGTTGAAAACCTCCAGGGTTGGAGCATTCACAACTTCGGGATTCAAGTTGTTCCACTGATTAATTATTCTAACAGTCAGGAAATCCCACCTTAGTTCAAGGAGAGATCCAACCTAGAACTAAGGTGGAATTTCCTGACTGTTAAAATAATTAATCAGTGGAACAACTTGACTCCTGAAGCTGTGAATAGTCCAACCCTGGAGCTTTTCAAGAAGAGATTGAACCCTCTTATGCTAATTCTCTGCCATTACAGAATATGCATTTTCTTATATTCCTACACTTCTGCCCCCCAAAAGGACTCATTCTCATTCATTATCAGATAACTACTGACTTTATTGTAAGGAATTCACTCTGTATATGGTCAGAATTATCTTCATACTTCTATATATATAGCTCCCCACCGCCCTCCCTCCTAAGTTGACCCTGACAAAGAACTAGGTTTGACACTTTTGCTCTAGGAAGTTTTGTCTTTATTCCTGCTCCCAAGAGAAAATGTTAGAAAAAGAAAAAGGAGAGGGACTGAATGAGAAGAAAAAGAATGACCACGTTGCTATTATTCCATATTCATCAAACTTATATCCCATATTTTTCCAAAAAGCTCAAAGTAGTCTACACTAAATAATTCTTGTTTCCTTGTTCTTATTTGAGTGGCATAAACTCTATGAGATGTTTACGCTAAAAATTATACCTCAGCATGTCAAGAGTATGAGAACCTGTGATTTCTTGGTTCACATCCAATATTCACTCGATTATTCTTCCCAGAAAGAAGATGAAACTAGTGAAAGACAGTGAACAAGAACAGGACATAGAGGGCTAGGATGGGTGAAGAAAAGGGTTCAAGAAAGGTGTTTAAAAGATGGAGAAGATCCCAGTCACTATTGCAAGTCAATCTCCGCTCAGCAAAGCAATATTCAAAGCCAGCACTCTAAGTTGAAGCCCTCAGTATCTATTGAAATACAACTTCCCCATTGCCTGCACACAATCCTCACTGCTGATTCAAATGTTGGGAGATATGCCAAAGATGCTTTTTCAAGAGGCAGATGGGCTTTTTGTTTTTTCTTTGAAGACGTTTCGCTTCTCATCCAAGAAGCTTCTTTAGAAGTGGCTTCTTGGATGAGAAGCGAAACATATTCAAAGAAAAACCAGAAAGTCCATCTGCCTCTTGAAAAAGCACCTTGACCTGGATGACTGAGTATCTCCATAGGCAGTTGGGAGATGTAATGAAACATAAACAGGATTTAGCTAGATTTGGAAAGATCTGAGATGTAAAATAAGCCATCTACTTGTTCTGGATTTCATCATCTCCAATTGTTTGGAATGGCAAAGTAATAAAAAGTATAGCTCACCATCTCTAAAAGGCACTAGGGTGAGAAAATCTGTGCCTGTTCTATTGAGCAACACAGATGTCAGCACCAAATCTCACATAGTTGTCATGGGATTTCATGTCTTACTTTGCTCTGGGTGAACAATTCAATTGCTTCCTCGGTCCATTTCTTTCAAAGTTGCTTTTATCTACTAGAACCTGTGGCAGATTCTGTATCCGAGTGAAATTACAGCTACAATACAAAGGTGTGTTGTCAATTATCAGTCTCTTACTTACCTGTATCAATGGATCCCTTCTGCTCTGGCGCCTGAATGATTTTGGGCAATGAACCAGACCTCCAGCCCAACTGAACATCAAAGATAGTCAACCAGGATTGTTTTGTCTCAACATCTGTAGCTTCTATCAAGAAGCCAGCAGGATCTCATTTAAGGATCAGCTGCAGAAGCCACCAGGGATATTTCATAGGCAGCTAAACAAGTCAGCAGAAATTCATATCTGGTGAATGATGGTCATGTGGAGACTACAGAGAGTGGTTTGTTATTAAAACCAGGAGTTAAAATGCAGAAAAACAAGTACCATTCTCTAGCACAAGTAGCACACCCTCCAGAAATTGGAGGAAGCAAGATGAGCTTTGAGAGAAAATTCTCTGGGGAGAAATAAAGAAAGTGTTTGGAGGCCAAAGAAAGACACAACAATGCAGAGATTTCCATGAAAGTTGGCAAGTTTACTAAAACTAAACTCGAAAGAAATTAAACACCCTTTTCAGTTCTGTCAGGCTCTTTTAACTAAGATACCTCAGAACTCGGGAGTTAGTGCCAAAACTTAAGTTCATCCAGAAGATTAATATGTTTCTAAGGCAGATGCATATGGTGCCTTAGCAGAGAAGACCAGATAGAGAAACATTTTTGGAAACTATTTTAAGATGTATTATGTAAGAATGGATCTAATTCTCTTAATGGCAGGTTGGCATTTTGAAGAATATGAGGCTCAGAACTTTGAGAATGAGATGGAGGGAATCCTTAAATTAGATAGATGATAGATAGATGATAGGATAGATAGATAGATAGATAGATAGATAGATAGATAGATAGATAGATAGATAGATGATAGATATAGATAGATGATAGATAGATAGATAGATAAATAGATGATAGATAGATAGATAGATAGATAGATAGATAGATAGATAGATAGATGATAGATAGATAGATAGATAGATAGATAGATGATAGATAGATAGATAGATAGATAGATAGATAGATAGATAGATAGATAGATGATAGATAGATGATAGATAGATAGATAGATAGATAGATAGATAGATAGATAGATAGATAGATAGATAGATAGATAGATAGATAGATAGATAGGGCACATAAACATTTGCATCCTAATATGTCTGTTACAGTTTAAGGGGATATGGTTCTTGAAATATTTTTCCTGGGAGAATGTAAAAAAATCATTGAAATATTGTGATTAGGATTTGACAGAATAAGAACAATCCAGCAATTTAGCAAGTATTCTTGATTTTGGGTATTGCGAATGAAGAGTTTAAAAGAACTTAATATATTTTTAAGTTGGAAAGTGTTTACATTGACTGGAACGTGCTCTCAATTTCTGTATTTTTCTTTTTTTATACTGTATATTTTTTTCATTTTGCAAAATCTAGGTCAAAAAACCCAGAACTCTCAGGATGCCAAGGACTGCACATTATTTTGCCCATGTGGGGCAAAACTTCCAAAGTTGCTTCTGCCAACTAAAACCATCATGTATAAGTGGATATGGCCAAAGTGGTTGAAGTGATTAAAATGAAATAGGCATAAACACATTGACACAAACAGAGGGACACATGTGCACAAGTGCACAAATTTAATCAAGGATACTTTTTATTGAATATTTAAACTATGCCAGGTATTAAATTCAAGACCATTTCTATGTGAAATATTTTATTCATTAATTTGTTCATTTATTTAAATTAGTTATATAGCTGCCCACTTTAACAGATTTGGCTTACAAAAAACAAAGACAATAAAAACAGTTAAAAACATACAACAGCACAGACAGCCTGGCTGATACCACCATAACAATAGCACTCCAGGGGCTCACAAACACATTAACCCCAAGACAGAGGGTTACCTCTACCCCCTGGGAACTGCAGGAGAGAGGATGCTGCTCATAGGTCAGTGGGATGCAGTTACAAAGGCAAGGGCTGTGACAGAAAAGGCACACTTACTTGTTTTTTTTTTAAAAGAGGGCAATGTTTAATAGAAGAAACTTCGAATGTACCCATTCTGCTGGAATGTATCAGGTGACCAGAAAAAGTTGGAGATAAGTACTCTCTCAAATATCCAAGCTTTATGCCATATATGGCTTTATAGATAATTACCCTCACCTTGAATTGTCCCCAAAAACTGACTGGCAACCAATGCAATTCATGTAACGGTAATGACATATGGCCATACAGGTAGTTCTCAATTAATGAGGACAATTGGGATCAGAATTTACTTGAAGTGACATGGTCATAAACTGTGCTGTCAGGTGATAGCAGTTCTGGCCCTTCTAGTTGCCATTGTTACAAACCCCATACCATTGTTAAACATGCCATGTTGAGATTTAAAGCTAGGTATCATCAGAATACTGACAAATACCAAAACCTGTACGGACAACCTCACTGAGAAGTTTCCTGTAGATGTTAAACAGGGCTGTCAATCTCTAAGGCACCTTACAAGTGAAAGGCCGTGGAGATGATCTTTCCCTCCCTTCAACACTGACTGAAATCAACCTCTGAGGAAAGAGGCAAATTACAGTGCCTCCCACTCCCAACTCTTGCAGTTGGGCCAGAAGAATACCATGGTTGACAGTACTGAAAGCTACTGAGATCAAGGAGCACCAGCTTAGATGCACCACCCCCATCCAGACTCTGCCAAGGGTCAAGCAGGCTCCATACTACATACTATACAAAATGAATATTTCAGGTGGGCAGACATTTATGTATAAAGCCTAGGATATGTTATCCTATTAACCCCTCCGCTCATTAAAAGGGCCCAGTATTAAGCCCACAGTTTATGATTACTCAACTGCACAATGGTTGCCAAGAGAAACCCAGTATTAAATCCAAGATCATTTGTATGCAAAGAATATGTTCCATCAACATGGGCAGCCCTTCCTCTACTCTCACTTCAAGCCAGCTAGAAGGCAGCACTATGGTAGAGCCAAGTTCTCAATCAGTTTTGGGAAAATGGGGATCTTCTCAAGAGATTTCTCAGACCATCTTTCACTTCTTTATTCCTGAGACTGTAGATATAGGGGTTGGACATTGGGGTGATGACTGTGTATACCAGAGCAAAAACTGACCCTCTCTGAGAGGAATAGCTTGAGGTGGGTAAGAAATACACAGCAATGATGGCTCCATAAAAGAGGCCCACTATAGTCAGGTGAGAGCCACAGGTAGAGAAAGCTTTCCATCTCCCTGAAGAAGTGAACTTCATTATAGCTACTACGATACGAATGTAGGTGAGGATGACGAAGACAAAAGGTCCAAGGATGATGATGACGCCTTCAAAGAAGATGACCGCCTCATTGACACTGGTATCTGAGCAGGACAGCTGCAGCAAGGGCTGATGATCGCAAAAATAATGGGCCAGGTGATTTTCCCCTCGATAACTGAGACGCAGGAGCAGGCCGGCATGTAGCATGGAGTGTAAGGTAGAAACGATACAACACCCAGCCACCAAATGCCCACAAACCTTTTGGTTCATGATTGAGACATAGTGGAGAGGATTACAAATGGCTACATAGCGATCCAGGGCCATGACACTCACGATAAGGAGATCAGTGACGCCAAAAACATAGAAGAAGAAGAACTGGGCCATGCAGGAATAGAAGGGGATGGCCCTGGAAGCAGATACAATGTGAACTAGCATTTGAGGCACAGTGACTGTGAGGAAACCAAGATCAATGACTGAGAGGCTACGTAGTAAGAAATACATGGGGGTTTGGAGTCTCACATCCAAGGTGATGAGGAGGATCATCATGGTATTGCCCAGAAGTCCAGCACTGTACATCAGCAGAAAGAGGAGGAAGAAGAGATATTTGTGTTCAGGTTTATAGGACAAGCCCAAAAGAACAAACTCTTTAATGTCTGTCCCGTTCTCACAGTCCATGAGACCTGAAGAAAAATAACTTCATAAAATTAGAAATTAACATAATTACTAGGAAACAGCTTTGCAAACAAATCTCACAAAATGATTTAGGGTTTAATTGTCAGCTAAACGACAATTAAATGTCCAAACTGAATTTGAAAATTTCAGTATTTGTCCAAATGTTTTTCTAGTTGTTAGACAGTGAGGTTTTTTTAAAAAATATTTCAGATAGGTTTATGTTTATTTGAAATGAGCACACAATTAGCAATGAGCACAAGTGTGTCTGGGAGAAAAATTCCAAGGATTCTTGTAAAACTGATTTCATTCAATTTACGTTTAATTCAATATAATCCAATTCCTCTCCAGTTAGGTGCAGTTCATCCTGATCATATTCAGTTGTTACCTAGGATGCATTTAATCCAAAGTTATTCTCCCTATTCCTACTGCTAAGCCAAAAGAAAGAATAACTGAATAATATTTAAGCCTTTATATACCTTGTTGATTTCTTGAACATAAATGATTTATGATTTGTGCTGAATAGAAACTTATTAATCTTTGACTCAAACCTGGCTCATCATAAAAGGACAATCTTTTTCCACTTTCCAGTTTATCCTACCACAGTGATATTCTCTAATATCCATGTATTGACTAGACCAAACTCAGTTTAGTTCCCAAGCCCAGACAAGCTCAGCCAACATAATCAGAATAAAGTCAACCCCCTTAAGGGTTCACAATTTCAACAGATCTGTTTTTCTTTAGGCAGGAAATTGGGCAATCTAAACATTACAAAACCCCAAATTTATTTCATATAACCTGAGCATCAGAATCTAAAGCTGGCCAAATTAGGGCCATTACTGTTTAAGGTAACCACAAGATTGAATGTATGAATTTATGTTGTTGTTGTTGTTGTTGAAAATAGGAGGAGGGAGGAGTATTATGTATTGTACACAACTTGAATTATTTATAAAAATAATAAAGGTGAGGTAAAAACAAACACATTGTAGGCTGTCTTTCTAGCCGAATTTCTTGATGTGCTTCTTAACAGATCAGGAACATCTAAGTTCTTTCATCGGCTCCATGACTGGTATCAGAATCTCTTGTAAGATTTGAAAAAGCTCCCTTTCTTGAACATTTTAGCCAAGGAAGATATTCTTTAGATTCCAGAAGTTACTCAAGAAAAAAGAAGAATGAAATAGAATAGAATAGAATAGAATAGAATAGAATAGAATAGAATAGAATAGAATAGAATAGAATAGAATAGAATAGAATAGCTTTATTGGCCAAGTGTGATTGGACACACAAGGAATTTGTCTTGGTGCAAACTCTCTCAGGGTACATTAAAGAAAAGGTACATTCGTCAAGAGTCAAGAATCATCAGATACAACACTTAATAATAGTCATAGGGTACAATAATTTCAGTTATTTCAACTGAAGTTGTAACCAACAGAGAGCCTCAGCACTAGGAGCAAATCCATACTTGTCAATGGTATAAAGTTCAAGTTATGCCTTTCTTGCATTTTGTTATCAATGAAAAAAAGGAACTGATCCACTTCATGAAAGTGAGTTCTAAATTCTGGCCAAGAATAGCCATTGGCCTCCAATATTCTTTGTGACAGTGGAAGACCCTCACCATTGCAACTTTTTCCAAATGCCAAGTTGGGTTTCAAAGTTGGCAGAAAAAGTTGCTTCACAGTGGATCTTTGCATGTTGAAAATCCCAGGTTTAATTCATAGACTCTCCAGATAAAACTGGAAAAGGCTCTTGTTTGAATCCTGTAATTAACCTAATCAGAGAGCAGTGAGCTAGATCAGGAGTTCCCAACCTGGGGTGCTCGCACCCCCTGGGGGTGTGAGACGATATTCCAGGGGGTGTGAGAAAAGTCCAGGTAAATAATAGGATATTGGCTATATGTTGGCATTTTTATTTTCAGGAGGTGCAAGGTTCGAGTGAAATTTCTTTAGGGGCGCGGGGCAAAAAAAAGGTTGGGAACCACTGAGCTAGATGGACACAAGCCTGGTTGGGCCTGGTTCCTATTTTAAATCTTTTTTTGGGGGGGAGGGGGTAACAATTGTGGAATTTGTAAACTTGTGGAAATTGTAAATGTTATGAAAACGCTGGCATTATCTCCAAATATCAGATAAGAAGCATCTAAGACAAATTGCTTTTCCTGTGGGATGCTGTGTACTTGCATTTCATTACAATCGCTCCAGAAATTCCTGCAGATGACTCCTTTCCTTTCCCATTTTTCCCAGCCTTGTTCTACTTCCCCCATGGTTCCCATCTGGATCCATAAAGACAAATAATGCGGCATTTTAGAAACAGTAGGTTGTTTTCATTTCTTAGGCTTGCAAGTCAGACAGTCAACTGAGGTAAAAGACAGTCGGTGGAGGGAAGGCAATCTCATGTGGGATTTTTAAACAGGTTACATGTGCTTTTCTTGCCTGGGTTGGGATGAGCAGAAGAGAAAGTCTTCTTGCACCCCATTTAATTCTTAATGAACTAAGGATTTGTAAACCTGAATATAGTCCGATACTCTTACTTGCTGCAATCACATCCTCTGGTGGGGGACCACTCACAGATCTAAGCTCAAATCTATCTTTTCCATCACCTACATCCATGCTTGCTACAAGATTTCAATGTATGGTTATTTGCTTCAGGGATGAAATAGCCATCCAATGTGCCACACATAATCTTTCAATGCAATCTCAAACCACTATGGATTTGTCCTAGGTTTACATTGCATTTCTAGCGTTATGCCTCTTTGCCTTCTATAACATGCTGAATCATAAAAGTCTGACAATCATCTGCTTTCCTGTCTCCTATTATTATTAGTGGCTCTAACAAGTGATTCTCAAATGGTCTACAGCAAGGTCTGAGGAAGAAACTAAGGAAACTGCATATTATATTGCTGTCTCTCTCCTTGGTGTGTGTGTGTGTGTGTGTGTGTGTGTGTGTGTGTGTGTGTGCTTTTTAGTCATTCTTGATCCTGCAATCCCATGGACAAGTCCATGCCTTTTTCTTGGCAACATTTTTTGAAAATGTTTTGCTATTGTCTTCTTCCTAGAGAGAGAGACTAACTGGCAAAAGTCACCAAGCTGACTTTTGTAGTTAAAAAGGACCAGAACTCATAGTCTCCTGATTTCTAGCATGGCTCCTTTAACTACCCTTCATGTAGAAGAGAGAGAGAGAGAGAGAGAGAGAGAGAGAGAGAGAGAGAGAGAGGAGGGAGGGAGGGAGAGGGAGGGAGGGAGGGAGGAAGAGAGAGAGTTTTGAAGGACTCAATGAACTTGAATGGTAAAAAAAATATAAGTTTATCTTCACTAACTGAAATTTAATTTTTCACTCATTGATTATTGTAAGCATGAATGTATGGTCAAACTTCAACCATGTTCATTAACTTAGTATAATATTAAATGGTTATTAATTTAATTCATTAATTAATAATAAAACTATTATATTGATATCTTTTAATGTTTTGATAACTATTTGAGAGTAATTGGCTTCCTTTGTAATGCAATTGATATTGCAACACACACACACACACACACACACACACACACACACACACATACATTTAGGTTCTTTTTCTGAGAAAGGAGATATAGGATTCACCATTCTCTCAAAAAAGTCCATGTTACAAAAAGATTAAAAACTCCTGCTCTAAATATGAAAAAAGTCATCTACTGTTCTCCATATGTATGCAGATCAAAGATATTTTTTAATCGTTATACAGATCCAGTTAAATACCAGTCATGTTTTGGATTAACTGGTGACCCCAAAGCAGATCACACTTATTTGTGGCAAAAGTTCAAACATTATTCCTTTGCATCTTTCATGCTCGATTATCCTTGTGTTAGAATGATGGCTACCTTGTTTTGCTCATCTTTAGTCTAAAGGGCTCAAACACATGCAACTTCTCTGTCTACTTCCACCAAGCTGGATATGGCTTTAGAGGTAAGACAGTGTTGATAGCATTATGTACAAGTCAAAACATCAGAGATTGCAGCAAACCTTAAAGATAGCAATTCTACTCCTGCCTACCTCTGTCCAGATGCTCTTAGTTTTTCTCCTAGGTGTGACCTTCAATAGTGGATCAAAACACTGGATAAAATAGAACAACGCCAGAGGGATCTGGCTTGGTTGAGTGTCTCAAGATTCCAGCAACAAGCAGAAAAAATTGCATTAGAGATTTTATACTGAAAGCCCTAGTGATATTTGACAAGTAGTCTGAATAGCTCCTGGGAGGCTGGTCTCTAATGCCAAAACTTTGGAGTCAGGTCCTATAAAACAAGTATAGAGTTGGCATCCCAAATCACAAATGAGTTTGTTTATTTTGGAGATGTCCTCATATATTTTTAGATGATTTTTCTGCAAGAAAAATTAATATGGCTACCACTCTGGGAAGTTTACACTTTCCATCTTTGAATGATGTCATATATTGAAATCTACTAATAAGATAGAAGCCCCTCACATGCTGTGATACAATACAAATTACAACTATATTAGAAAGCAAAGACTTAAATGTAGGTAAAGGAAATGACTTGGCTGCAGATGATAGAACAATACATGAGACTGCCGCAGCAAAGATCACAGTTTAATTACCAACTTGCAAGATAACAAAAGAGCTTTTAAAAAAATGCACTAGTTTTCTTTTATTGTTGTTCTTTTCCTCAGTTGTTTACCTTACTACTGAGCTTTTCCTGGTTTTCAAAAATCAGATCATTGAAGAACTGGAGAAATTTTGGAGCTTTCTTTATATTATTTTTACTTTGAACCTGATCAATGCAATAACAAGTATTTTGCAGTACTGGTTCATCTGAATTATTTGGAAGTGAGGTGAAATCACCCAATCTGAAGTGACAACAAAAATGATGAAACAGTACACCAGTGAGCCATTGTTTAAAGGCAGTGTGAAGTGAGTAATTTAGGAAAAACTATAATATTAATTTAAGAAATATGATATTGTGATAGAAAGATACAAAACTGACAAGAACAATGCATGGAAATGCCTCCTAATTTTATTTTTTTTAAAAAACAAATCCCTATTGTATTTTAACTGCAGTTCTTTCTGTGTCCTGGTTCCTTGGGATATGGATGAATGGATTCAACACAGATGTTACAGTCCAGACAAAGGTTGTTTTTTGGGGTTGAGAAAACAGAGGCAAGCTAGAAACTAATACTATCAGAGAACAAGATTATCTCAATAAGTTAGAACTGCCAAGGGGAAGAGGCCCTGTGCCTCCTAGGTTTTAAAAGAACCTTGATAACAGTAGAGAATATGCCTTCATGGGAGATAATGATGATGGCTAAAGGCCCTCGTACCCTCCACCTCCTCCTCCCCCCACCTCAAAAAAACCATCCAGCAACTATGGAAATGTCATTCTGCTTGTTCTTATTTTCTTAAGAAAGCTCTCATCCTGCCAAGAAGTCTCACTATTGCTGACTTTACCTCCTGGTTCCTTAGTGTATAGATGAAGGGATTCAGCATTGGTATCACCACTGCATACAAGAGAGAGATAAAAGTGCCTTTTTGGGCTGAGTACGATGAAGGAGGCTGGAAATAAAGGCAGCTGATAGTGCTGTAGAACAAGATCACCACAGCCAGATGTGAGCCACAGGTAGAAACCGCTTTGCATTTCCCAGCTGTTGAGGGGATTTTCATGATTGTGGAGAATATTAGTGCATAGGAGATAATGATGACAGCTAAAGGCCCCAGCAAATCCATCACCCCTTCCGTCTGTACCAAGAACTTTATGTGCCTTGTATTAGAACAGGACAATTGCAGGAGAGGGTAGACATCACAGAAAAGATAAGGGATTTCCATAGAGGTGCAGAAAGAAAGGCGTGATATCAGAAGGGTATAGAGTAGAGAGTGGAGCCCGGAAACGATCCAGGATCCAGAAACCAAAAATAGGCAGCACTTGTGGCTCATCACAGTGAGGTAATGCAGTGGGTGACAGACAGCCACGTAGCGGTCATAAGCCATGCAGGCAAGGAGGAAGTTATCTGTGTTACCAGAGGTGAGAAAGAAATACATCTGGGTCAAGCATTCATTGAAGGCGATGGTCTGAGTCCGAGACATCAGATTTATCAGGATTTTGGGAATGGTAGTGGAAACAAAAAGGATGTCAGCCAGGGAGAGATGACTCAGGAAGAAGTACATCGGGGCCTGGAGGAGATGATTGTCTAAGTGGGTAAGCAAGACAATGAGAAAATTCCCTAGGAGGGCCAGCAAATAAATGGACAGAAAAAGCAGGAAGAAAAGGTTCTGATATTCAGGTCTACTGGAGATCATCAAAAGGGTTATTTCTGAGTTGTCTGTTTGGTTCTGGTTTGCCATTTCACAGCTGAAAAAGAATGAGAAAGAGATTAATATCTGATTTAACTATACATTTCCCTTTTATCTCTGGCAGGGGGCTATAGATGTACATGATAATTTTATTTCTAATGTAGGCCACAGCTTGGCTCTTTTCTTTCCTTTGGCCTTATTTACTTTTGGGGTGATATGGCAGTATGCATACAGACACACCCATTTATAGAAGCTTACAGCTACAGATTTTAAGCTAGTATATTCTTCCTTTTACACAATATGTCTCAATTGTCCACAAGTTTCCAAGCACGCCTATGAACATCACTACCTAATAACAGTGATTCACTGCATTTATTAATTGACAATTTCAGCAAATAAATTAAGCACTCTCTGGGTTTTAGATGTCGGCAATAGCTTGACTTTTATTTTAGTTGTTTTGGAAAATGTTGATGATGCACCAGACTTTCTGCAAGACAACCAAGCAGAATTGTTGAAAAGCTTGATCTAAAATCAACACAACTGTTCTTTTGACAAATATCATATACTGGGGTTAACAAATACTCCTTGGTTAACATTTATGGGACTCTGCATTGATCAGACCCACATCCTTGGACCAACATCAAATTCCTTCATTTGTATTGATCTATATGTCCCAAATGAATCTCTTTGGGCAACGGTTTCAGGTAGATTTATGCCAAATCCTTTCTAATATTCAATATATTTAATTTGAGAATGGTGTTTATGTTAGGATAAAAATATAACAAAGCTGTGTTTACTGGAGATGAAACAGATACCTCTGTCATTCTGGAGTCTAGTACCAGGATTGCTTTATCATCCTCTATATAGAATATGAGTCTGCCATTTTGATTTTTTTGTAAATAGATTCACAGTATTTTTGTTTTAGTTTTATCAATGAAATTATAGTCCAGTCTATATCTATAAGGTCAGGGGCTTTTACTTTTTTCCTTCAAATGCTGAAGTTAGTTGGTTGGCATACCTTATATCTGTTTGAAAGTTGTATATTTCAGATTTACTCTGAACAGATTTTTCCATTTATAGTGTTTTAAAATATCCCAGTGTTTCATACATTCATTCCTAAAAATGTTTCCCATTTCTTCATGTCTGATAAAAGAGAATTTCTTGAAATCATTTTTGCTGGGTTGCTTTTGCTGATTAAGATCTGGAAACATTTGCTGCTGAAGCAATATTAAATTTTACTGAGGACTGTATAGGATCTCATTTGCATTGCAGATTGTGGAATGTGATCTGTAATTATTACCATACCAGTATCTGTCAAAGATGATTTATGCTGTAAAAGAGATGAAACAAATCTGCCTACACATTTTATGAGCTTGTGAATCATATGTGCAACCATAATCACAACCAATTTTCCATCCCATCATTTCATTAAGTTGAACTTAAAGAACAATTTCTTAAGTTTACCATGTAGCTTCTTGGGTACTTTTCACTGGTCTAGAATTCTAATTTGGACCACCCTTCTCCCCAATAATTTCACATTCTGCAAGGTTTACGAGCTTTACAAAAATGATTGTAAACCTGAAATGTATATGATGTTTAGACCCATGGAAAAAATCCTTTAATAAAGATAAATCTGCTTTTTTATCTCCCAGATCTCCTCACTTTTAGAGGCTGTACAGCTATAAAAGATAACCAGATAACCTGTGATATACTGGGACCCCATTCTAGAGATATTTTCTGACCAAGTTGAATGCCATCAACAATGGTAGAGTTTCCAATATATGTGAAAAAAATATTTAACATTCACAGAGATATTCAGAAATGTTTCTGCCTTGAAAGCAGCCTATGTTGAACTGTATTGTATAGTCAATCATTAGCAATTGACCACAGGAAATGTTTTTTATGATATTTTGTATTATGTGATAAAATACTTTATGATACATTTTATCATAAATATTTTATAAAATTTGCCACAGTTTAATTCCATGGGAATCATGGGTCCTGGATTTTGGACATATTCTCTAAGTTAGCCATTTGAAGTTCTTGACTGGAAAAAAAATTGCCCTATGTTACTGTTATGTCCCTGGAACTTGCCAAAGTCCCCACCCAGGTCCGTTCATGCTGCGGGGGCGTTTGCTGTCCCTCATTGGCTGGCCTCCCTTGCCAGCCGGCTATAAAAGCCAGCTGCAGGGTCCGGCCAGCCGCTGATCGCTGTGAGCCTGCTCCAGGCAGGGCTAACACGTTCAGTCCTTTATTGCTCCAATAAAGTCTTGTTGCACCCAAGCCCTGGTCTAGCCTCTCATTGCTCAACTACAACACTGGCGACGAAGGTGGGATGGCTACCAGAGGCAATTGCAACAGCTGAAATCACTAAAACCGCTGAGCCGCAGCCGCGCCGCCGGAGAGCTCGGTCAGCAAGAGCGAAAGTAATAGCGTCTGTAGCCGCTTGTTAGCAAGCTACAGAGGAAAGTGAAGCGCTGCGAGCCGCAGCCGCTCAGCACAAAAAGAGCGCGAAATTCAAACGGCTGTCGTTTGGATTTCTTGCCGGAATACAGCGCGGTGCTGTTATTCCGAGCTACTGACACTTACGCAGGCGCGAAATTCAAAGCGCTATCAGAGGCGGCAAGCCATCACCGCCTACGCTCTCCAGGAGCGCGAATTTCAAAACGCTGCCAACAGCCGTTGCAGCTTAGCCCAATTGTAGCCCAGAGAGAGAGCAGAGAGGTCTGTGGAGCCTCTCCAGAGCTGTAGTCACTAGCCTGACAAAAAAGCACAAGTGCCATTTTGTTGTCCCAGAGAGATTTCTCAACAGCACATCACGCAGGAGTCCTCATCATGAACTCCAACCCAGCCTTCCCACCGTTCAAGCCGGAAGAAGAAAAATGGGAGTCATACAAAAATCGCTTTAACCACTACATCGACGCTATCGGTCTAGCTGATGCTGGGGAGCACAGAAAAAAGTCATTCTTCCTCAGTTATTGCGGGGCCATCGTTTTTGACACCGCCACAGCGCTCGTCGCTCCACGTGAGTTAAAGAATGTCCCCTGGACAGAATTGCTAGAGATTCTCACCAACCATTACTCCCCCAGACCCTCACAAATCGCGAGGCGTTTCACCTTCCGGATGAGGAAGCAAGCGGAAAAGGAAACCGTCAATCAATATATGGCTGCCTTGAGGACTGCAGCCCTCCACTGCGGGTTCGGGAACTATCTTGATGACATGCTCCTCGACCAGCTCGTCTGCGGGGTCAAAGACCTTCACCTCCAGAGGCGGCTACTCACCAGGAAGGACCTCAACCTATCCCAGGCCGTTGAGGAAGCCTTGGCAGCAGAGCTGGCAACCCAGTCCGCCACTGAAATTCAAAGCCCCGTTCCCAAACAAAGCTGCGCCACCGTTCATTCAGAAGAGGTAGTCAACGAAGACGACCCTAACGAGCAAACAGACATCCACCACCTCACCCATGCCAAACAACCACAGGCAGGAGCCAGGCAAGAAACCAACAGCGCACCCAAACACATCATCCTGTGCCTATCCTGTGGCGGACCTCACTCGAGAGCTACGTGCAAATTCAAGGGTGCCATCTGTAACCATTGCCACAAAAAAGGCCACATCGCTAGAGTCTGCCAGGCCGCGCACAACTCAGCACAAAAGGTTCCTTCTTTTTCCCATTCAGGGTCCCAAAGGCAAGTACTAAATTGTCACACTTGCTACCATGCTAACCACACCTGTCACTCTATTAGTAAAATAACACTCTCCATTTTGTTAGAAGGTAAACCTTGTCGTATGGAGGTTGACACGGGGTCAGCGCTCTCAATCATCTCTTGGAGCACCCTCAAGAGAATCCAGCCCAGGCTCTCCAGAAACCAGCTCCAGAAGTGCCAGATCTCCTTGAGGGATTATCAGGGAAAGGACATTCCAGTACTCGGCAAAGGCAAGTTCCTTGTTAATTTTAAAGCTTTCAAAGGCCACCTGCCTCTAGTGGTAGTTAACGGCAACCTTCCCAGTCTTCTGGGGCTTGATTGGTTCCCCTACCTCGGCCTAGGGTTAACAGGAGTCCATGCTGTCTCAGCTTCTGACACTGACTCCTTATTCAATGACTACTCAGACGTATTCAGCAATGAGTTAGGGTGTTATAAAGGTACCCCCATATCATTTGCAGTTGACCCCCAAGCGGTTCCAGTCCGGCTGAAACTGCGCAGAGTCCCATTCGCCATTCAGCCTAAACTAGATGCAGAACTTGATAAATTGTTAAAGCAAGGGGTCATTGAACCGACAGACTTCGCCAAATGGGAGACGCCCATTGTCACACCCCTTAAAAAGGATGGCAGCCTGAGAATTTGTTCAGATTACAAAACAACAATCAACCGCTTTCTACAAGTTAGCGCGTACCCAGTACCGGTCATTCAACATTTATTGCATACCTTTGAGCCTGGCAACATTTTGCCAAATTGGACATGTCACAAGCGTATCAACAGTTCCCTGTTGACAACCAAACAGCCGAACTGCAGACCATTGTGACCCACAGGGGTGCATTCCGGTGCAAGCGTCTCCAGTTTGGCGTAAGTGTTGCCCCGGGCATCTTCCAATCCCTCATGGAGCGTATACTACAGGGCCTCCCTGGTGTAGTACCCTATTTCGACGACATATTGGTCTCGGCCAGGGACAGACCCCAACTCTTCCAGAGAGTCAGAGCAGTGTTAGACAGGTTCAGACAGCATGGCCTCAAATTAAAAAAGGAAAAATGTGCCATTGCCACTAGACAGGTGGACTTTCTGGGCTATAAAATTGATGCCTCGGGCATTCACCCCCTAGAGTCCAAGGTCAAGGCAATTCATGAGGCACCCACGCCAACCACTAAAGCCGAGCTCCAAGCCTTTTTGGGATTATTGAACTTTTATGCATCATTTCTGCCTCACAAGGCATCAGTAGCAGAGCCCTTACACAGGCTCTTAGATAAAAAAGCACCTTGGCACTGGGGACACAAGGAAGACACCGCTTTTCGCGCAGTCAAATCACTGCTTACATCTGACGCGGTCCTTATTCAATTTGACCCACACCTTCCACTGGTACTAGCCGCGGATGCATCCCCTTTTGGGATTGGCGCCGTATTAAGCCATAGACTACCCAACGGCTCCGAGGCACCAATTGCCTTCTTTTCCAGAACGCTCTCAGCAACAGAGCGTAACTATAGTCAGATCGACAAAGAGGCTTTAGCCGCTGTGGCCGCGGTTAAGAAATTTCATGAATTCCTGTTTGGCCACAACTTTGAGCTAATCACGGACCACAAGCCTCTCCTGGGTCTTCTTTCTGGAGACAAGCAGACTCCCCAAGTGTTGTCTCCCAGAATGACAAGGTGGACCTTGTTCCTGGCGGCTTATTCGTACAAGCTTATCCACCGCCCAGGAAAAACGCTAAGCCACGCAGACGCCCTCAGCCGCTGCCCCCTGCCAGCTCCAGCAGAAGACCCAGCCCCGGTCCATGCCATCTTCGATGTCACCGAGCTCGACCTTCCTGTCACCGCCCTCGACATCGCCACCAAATCCAGGACGGACAAAACCATCGCCCAGGTACTGGACTGGGTGAGGAGGGGGTGGCCGGGTGCTAACCTCTCAGCCGAATTCACACCTTTTAAGACCCGCCAACAGGAGCTGTCTAGCATACAGGGCTGCCTGTTGTGGGGCACCCGGGTGGTTATTCCGGCCTCACTTCGCACACCAGTCTTAGAGGCACTACACGAGGGCCACCCGGGCATCGTCCGGATGAAGGCGTTGGCACGGAGCTACGTCTGGTGGCCTGGTTTGGACAACGACATCGTCAAGTGGGTAAGCTCATGCCAACCCTGCCAGGAATCCAGACCATCCCCTCCAGTCACCACCCCCACAAAGTGGGAGAGCGCCAATGCGCCTTGGTCAAGGCTACACATTGACTTAGCGGGTCCAATACACGGCAAAACCTTCCTGGTGGTCGTTGATTCATACTCTAAATGGATCGATGTGGCCCAACTATCCACGACCACCACGCTTGCAGTTACCAAGGCTCTAACTCGCCTATTCGTAACACACGGGCTACCAGATACCATAGTTTCGGATAACGGCCCCCAGTTTGCCTCAACAGAATTTAGCCGTTTTGCCACAAATCTTGGTATCCGACATATCTTCATGGCTCCCTTCCATCCTGCCAGCAACGGACTGGCGGAGAGAGCCGTTAGATCCACAAAAGAAGCATTAGCCAGATTCAGCAAAGAAGATTGGCATCACAGACTCTCCCGTTTCTTGCTAAGCCAGCTCTCGACCCCTTGCATGGTCACCAACAAATCCCCTGCTGAACTGCTGTTAAGAACTGTGTTAGATAGGCTCCACCCTCATTATTGCCCTGACACCCCTCTCGCTTCAACGACGGGGGTCAGAGATTTTGTCTTGCAGGAACATGTATTTGCAAGGAACTATGCCGGAGACCCGTTGTGGATTCCTGGAGTGATAGTAGCCATCACCGGTCCCCGGTCGTACCGAGTACAGCTGGAAGACGGCCGCATCTGGAGAAGACACCTGGACCAGCTAAGGAAGCGACAGGGTACCTTTGCCAATGTCGGTTCGTGGGCTCAGGTAGACCCCCAGGTGCCACACCAAGCTCCCACCGAAGACCACGCCAGAATCGCTCCACCACCACCGCCCGGACCAGGAGAGCAGGCAGTAGACCAGGACTGCCCAACGGGTCCACCACCGGAACCAGAAGACGGGGCCACGACATCACCAAACACAAGCACAACACCGGTGCCTGTGCAACCCTCGGAGCGAGGCTGCACCCCATCACCAACCCCACCGGGTGCCTTGAACTCTGAGACACTTGGTAACTCACTGGAGTTACGGCGCTCGGGGCGCCAACACAGACCGCCCGCTTATTTAAGTGACTATGCATGTTCGCATCTGGGGGGAAGGGGTGTTATGTCCCTGGAACTTGCCAAAGTCCCCACCCAGGTCCGTTCATGCTGCGGGGGCGTTTGCTGTCCCTCATTGGCTGGCCTCCCTTGCCAGCCGGCTATAAAAGCCAGCTGCAGTGTCCGGCCAGCCGCTGATCGCTGTGAGCCTGCTCCAGGCAGGGCTAACACGTTCAGTCCTTTATTGCTCCAATAAAGTCTTGTTGCACCCAAGCCCTGGTCTAGCCTCTCATTGCTCAACTACAACAGTTACTATCATAGCTTCTTTATGTTAAGCATTTCTTTCCATCATACAGAGAGCCACGACTACCATTATAGCCAATCAAAGCTGCCTAATTTCAGTGATCACATAAATTATAACATGGGGTGGGGGGTGGGGGAATCTTCTTTTTTAATCTCCTTTTTCACAGACTTACAACATTGGGGGTTCAATTTAAGGGCTGTAAAAATAAAGGAGTGATACTGAAGCCACAAATTTTTCTCCCTCTGGAGTCATCTTTATTGGAGCAAGTAAGTATTATTTGCATCTTATTTGGATCTCTTGGTTTTGGCTGTAAATTTTGTCTCTTCTGAACAATTTCTCGAGGGGTATTTTGAGAAACCATGATTTCCTTATTTTTTGGTTTCAGAACAGAAGCTTCCTAATAGCCACTGTTTTTCTTTTACTTTCCACTGATCCATGGAAAATGAACAATGGTTTTGATTTATTTGCATTTCCTGTGTGGCAATGAATATTTTAAGGCCTCGAGATCATGTGAAGTATTCATACCATTGGTAAGACCACATTTGTAATATTTCATCCAGTTTTGGTCACCATGATATAAAAAAGATGTTGAGACTCTGGAAAGAGTGCAGAGAAGAGCAACAAAGATGATTGGGGCACTGGAGGCTAAACATATGAAGAACAGTTACAGGAATTGGGTATGTCTAGTTTGATGAAAAGAAGGACTGGGGGAGTAACATAGTTAGCGGGTGGCATAATAGCAGTGTTCCAATATCTAAGTGGCTGCCAGAAGGAAGAGGAGGTCAATCTATTCTCCAAAGAACCCCAGGGGAGGGGAAGAAGCAATGGATGGAAACTAATCAAGGTGAGCTCCAACCTAGAACTAAGGAGACATTTCCTTACAGTTAGAACAATTGATCAGGGGAATGACTTGCCTTCAGAAGTTGCAGGTGCTCCAACACTGAACGCTTTTAAAAAGAGATTGGATAACCACTTGATGAAATAGTATAAGGTCTCTTACTTGAGTAAGGGGTTGGACTAGAAAACCTCCAAGGTGCCTTCTAACTCTATTATTCTTTTATTCAAGTTCTGTTTTAAGGGCTGATGGAATATCTGTAATCCAAATCATAAACTACTCCTTCAAATTTTCCCCTGGAGATTCATGGGAAATACTAATACTCTAGGTCTGCTAACAATCTTCTTCTTTTTGTATTAAAATTCATAAAGTGAATTTCTTGTAGTTGATTAATCTGAGTCACATTTGACAGTATTCCAAATCCTTGAAACCGTCCAAATTGTTCCCTTTAAATCAGACCAGTTTTGTTTGATTCTGTATCTTTAGAGCACTGGATAAAGTATCCTCAGGCTGAGACCAGACTGACTCTTTAATGAATTAAAAAAATATTCTTTACTGAAATTTATTTTATTAGAGCTGCTTTTTATTTATCATTGCCATCTCTCCTTCCAGCTGTAGGTTCTGTGAACTAAATAGATCATATTTTCCCCATTGTTGAAAAACTCAGTTAACAACTTTTCTGACCTCCTTGCAAGCATCCTATTGATTATATTAAATTTGAAGGTTAATATTGTGAGATAAAGATAACAAAAATGAAATAATTTAAAGATTGGCTCAACAAAGTTCAACTCTCTTATTCTTTCCCTTTATTGTTGTGTTGTTGTTGTTGTCCTAACCTTGAATCATTCCTTGACTCCTGGTGACTGCCTGGATAATTCCACGCAGTTTTAAAAGATTTTCAGAAGTGATTTGCTCTTGCCTGTTTTCTAGTGTTGAGAGATAGTAGCCCAAGATCACAAGGCTGGGTTCATGTCCAAGACAGACTCATCAGCTCACAATTTCTGGCCTGATGCCTTTTAACCATCACATCAAACTGTCTCTTTTAAGTATTCTCATGATTTCCAATCTACACTCACACTGATGCAAACAGCAATGGGATGTAAAGGAAGGTAACAGCTTAGTTGTATCACATAACTGATTTCAGAATGCTCCTTGTCTCCCACCTGAGTGACAAAACACAGCTTCCAAAATAGTTTTAGTTTTATATGTGGAACTTTGCTGCCCTCTTTTGTACCTGATCATCCTAAACAGAAAAGGTGAAAGATGGAAACCAGGCATTGTGTTAAACAGCATCCTATGTTGCAGGGTCCGGGACTAAAGCTATCTGTTCATTACGTTACTTCCCCTCTCTTAGTTGAAGCAACAATTTGGAATCTAAAATCTTCTTGGCTTGCAAAGCAATTGATGGGTGGCTTCATCTTCTGGAGGTTTTCAAGAAGAGATTGGACTGCCATCTGTCAGAAATGGTGTAAGGACTCCCGCTGGGCAGGGGTTTGGACTAGATGACTTACAAGGTCCCTTCCAGCTCTGTTAATCTGTTAATCTAATCTGTTAATCCATCTAAATTTTAAAATAAAAGAGCTCAGACTCACCTCATCAGAAGCTGCAAGTTCCATTTCTGAATCTATGAGTGAATGATCTGTTTTAATCTAGACTGAAAATGAACTGAGAAGATCTTGGTTCCTTTTTTCTTTAAATTCCATAGGAACCTATTATGGAGCTTTATGAAAAAGGAAAGGAACCCAAAGCAGATGGAATTGTAATTTTAAAACCAATCAGATATTTTTTCATGGTTCTTATCCTTTGTAGTTTGGCTGGAGATGACATTTAAATTCAATTGTTAGTTGATTTGTCTTCAGAAATCAACCATTCCTCAGTAGGGCTTGTGCATTACTGTGATTCCTTCTAGATTATAAATAACTTGATAATAAAACTGCAAAACATTTAACTGTCCAGGGAATTGTCCACAGGAGTTTAGTCAATGGTGCATACAATCCTAAGGAGATCTTATTAACTAAATAATTGTTGATTTGCCATAGGTTCAGCACTACCTATCTTCCACCCTTATCAATCATGCTCTGAACAGGTAATGCTAGATACAGCCCTATCTTCTAAATATGCTAAGAACTAAAAAGGAAATCCCAAAGTAGGGGTGCATTTCAAGAGTTCTTTCAGTATTTCTGAAAAAAATGTGTAGAATAAGGACGGACAATAGTGACCAATTTTCCAGATTTCTAATTGCAAATTACAGTACAGATTTCTATAAAAATTGTGTCCTATTGGGTATTTTTTCAAGATTATTCTCATCAATGACTATAATTTATGATTACATTTCAGGCAAAAAAAGAGGAAGCAAACATGCCTACTCTCTTTTGAAGCTTAGGGACTGAAGAATGAATCATAGAGATTTAAAGAAACTTTAATTTAAGAATTAATTTAAAATTTAAAGAAATTCCTCTTCCTAGTTCGGTGGCCATCATACATTTTTTTACTGTAGTGTTTGGAGCTTATGGCCCTTATAACCCAAACTATTCTTCTCCTGCTCTGGGCATCTTCTTAGACTGTTACATAGTAGAGCTGGCCCTCACCAAGGCTGTGAGCATTCTGTTTATAAGGCTGTTATTGTTTTGGACCATAAGATTACAACGAAAAGTTCTCTCTTCGGTATATATATAGACAACGGTAATATATTCCATGCAGAAGTACTGATTGTTTCAAATGGGCCAATAAATGCACTTATATTCTTGCTAAAACCAGATCTGATATGGGCCAAAGAAAAAAGAAAAATATAACCATCCCTTGCTTGAAATGGCAAATCCTTTTGGGCCTAATAGAAAAGAATTGGAACTTTGTACAATATATGTTGACATCAGCAAGACTATTGTATGCACAAAAATGGAAGGACACCTTGAGTCCTATCACAGACAAATGGTTGCAGAAGCTGATGGGAGTTGGCTGAAATGGCAAATTTGACTATTTTGATTAAAGAAAAGAATATAAGTTTTTTTGTTTCCACATGGAGACCACTTCTGAACTTTGCACTTGAAGCGGAAAAGAATGAAACTTTGATTTTGGGTTCTACCAATTAGATAGATAGATTTTTATAGAAATGGCTAGTATATATTATTATGAAAAAAACAAAAAGTTGTGATTTGATATTAATGCCTTATTCTACTGCAACAGAGAGAGTTGGAAGTCAATGCTTCTTTTTTTCCTACCTTTCCTCACTTCTCTTCTTCCTCTTCCTTCCCATTGTTCGCCTATTTACGTTTGTATTTTGTATCTTATTTTATTTTATAATTCAATAACAATGTTAAATGACAAAAAAGAAATGGCAAATTTATAGATGTAATTGTAGCAATCCCTCCAACACTACCCAGAGAATCACTTCCTCTGATACCCGTTCTATTTCCTCCACTTTCTTCCACCTGAAGTTCTGGGGATGAGCAGAAGTGAACGTCCAGATAAGTAAGACATTCTATAGCTCATCAGCATCCCTGTATTTTCTATTTTAAAAATGGTCATGTCTTGTTTTAGAAAATCCATTGCTTTCTAACGCTTGAGATCCTGGTTCTTTCTTTATGGCTGTGTTGGAGAGCTCTGTTTGTCTTTAAGTACAGCTAGTCCCTGACTTACAGCCCTTTCATTTAATGGCTGTTCAAAGATACAACAGCCTTGTAAAAAGTGACTTTAAAACCTGCATATGGACTTATGACTGTCGCACCATATTCTCAAGTCACATGATCACAATTTTGGTGCTTGGTTTTTATGACCAGTTGCAGTGTCCTGCAGCCATGTGATTGCAATTTGTGAGCCTTTTTTGATGATTTCCAGTAAAACTATGTTCATTGGGGAAGCCCTGTGATCCTCCTGATGTCCAGGTTAACTTCCCTATAAATTGTCACAAAATTGGGTCTGCCTCTAATTATGAGTGGGAATTCTGGTCCCAATTGTGACTGGACCTGTAAGCAGAAAATAAGACTGCCATGAAACCGGTTGTTCCTGCTACCAATCACCCTATTGTGATTGTGCTTTTCCCAGTTACTGTGTTGTATTGATTTGTATTTAGTTATTTAAATGTATTAGCTGCTCAATTTTAAAGAAAGTCTGACTTCCTCCAAGGTAATGGGTGACAAAGCCTGAGAAAAGTTATACTCTTTGAAGTTGTCATTAGATAGTGTTTGAGCAAGAGTGAAACAGCTAAATATTGAAACAGCTAAATATGAGTTAAATCTATACCAGGGCCAGGAATGTAAATGAAGGTAATGTAATTAGCACCAAAAAAAAATGTTGCCATCTTTGTGCCACAATTAAGACCAAGTGAGGAAGGGCAGGAGACTACTATGGCTGGAGACTACTATGGGCAGGAGACTACGATGGCTAATTTCAGATGGAAACACTGACACTTTCCCATCTTCTTAGTTCTTATTTCTTCAACAGCTTTTTCTTGGCCACTTCCAAGGATTTGATATAGTTCTGTCTTTCATCAGCAATGATGGTGCCCTTGCTTGCCCTGAAAGTCCTCTTGGCAACCTTTTCTTCCACTGTCTAGGTTAGCTTCTTCTACCTTTAAGTTCTGTGGTTTTGGCTTAAATGGTTCTCCAAATGGATAAGCAAGACGATGAGAACATTCCGCAGTAGGATCCTGTTATGTCTCACCTGTGCCAACGAAGTGAGAAGTCCAAGTTTCCAAAGGAATATACACAACCAGACAAGACCAGTAATGACAGGGTTAAATTCCTTTGGCCAGGCAAGTTCTTGGCAGTCTCACACAAGCTGTCTGCCAAGTCCGATAATAAAGCCAAAAGATAAATCACAGGCTATCGCCACACACAGAGAATCTGACGGAGCTGCTCTCACAAATTAACACGTTGTCCCTAACAAGAAACCAGAGCTAACACACACACTTTTATTCCTTGTGGGGCATGTCAGTCTCTCATCTCAGTCTCTGATTTGTCCTTTCTTTTTACGTTGCATTTCACGCTTTTGCCTGTGTCTTTGCCTTGCATCAAACCAGCATTCCTCGGCTTGATCCTCAGCCAGAGGCTCTGATACGTTCTCCTGATTATCTGCCGACATCTGAGGCACAATCGGGGGGAAGATCCTGCTGAGGAGGACAGTCCTGGGGAGGAAGGCAATTCCAAATCCTCCAACAAAGCAGGCTCAAACCTCAGAGCCAAATCCTCCCCTTCCTCACCGTCCAAGTCTGTGTCCTCTAGCAAAGAAGGCTCAAACCTCAGAGCCAAATCCTCCTCTTCCTCATTTACCAAGTCCTTGACCTCTGACAAAGCAGGCTCAAACCTCTGAGCCACAACAGATCCACAGGTAGATAGACAGAAAAACCAGGAAAAGAAAAATCTGATGTTCAGATCTCCTGGAAATCATTAAAAGGCTTATTTCTGAGTTGTTTGATTGATTCTGGTTGGCCATTTCACAGCTACAAAAAGGAAGAAAGCAGAAATGAAGATGGGATCGAGCTGGTGCTATATACATTTTGTCACTCGCAAGAACAGAGAACAGTGATACCTGAACAAGGTTCATTATTCTCAGCTAGATTTTTTCAATTTGGTCGTGTCAAGATGAAATTCAGTAAACAAGACATTTTTAAAATGTGTTTTAATAAGTAATAAGTAAATATAGGGAGTCCTCAACTTATGATCACAATTGAGCCCAAAATCTCAGTTGCTAAGCAAGACATTTGTTAAGTAAGTTTTGCCCTATTTTACCACCTTTTTTGCTATAGTTGTTAAGTGAATCACTGCAGTTGTTAAGTTACTATCAGTTGTTAAGTGAATCTGGCTTCCCCATTGACTTCGCTTGTCAGAAGGTCGTAAAAGGTGGTTACATGAGTCCAGGACACTGCAACTGTCATAAAAATGAGTCAGTTGCCAAGCTTCCAAATATTGATCACGTGACTGTGGGATCCTACAGTGGTCTTAAGTGTGAAAAATGGTCATAAGTCACTTTTTTCAGCGGTGGTGTAACTTTGAACAGTCACTAAACAAACTATTGTAAATTGAGGACTACCAGTACAACAGTTAGTAAACATGATTAGCTTCTAATCAAGAGATACTGGATTCATCATATATATATCTCCATCCAAATCCAAATCTGATGATAAAGACTTTTCATCATTTGGAGTACACAGATTATATCCATTACCCCCAATATGATCTTTGCAGCAAGATCTATATCTGCAGTTATCCATCATCCACTGAGATCTGGCTAAATTCGAGGCTAAATTCTTAGTTTTCTTAGTTATAGTAATAGCAATAGCACTTAGACTTATATGCCGCTTTATAGTGCTTTACAGCCCTCTCTAAGCGGTTTTCAGAGTCAGTCCATTGCCACCAACAATCTGGGTCCTCATTTTATTCCATCCCGGAAGGATGGAAGGCTGGGTCAACCTTGAACCTGGTGGGATTTGAACTGCCAAATTACAGGCAGCCGATAGTCAGCAGAAATGGCCTGCAGTACAGCACTCTAACCATTGCACCATCAAGGCTCTTATGCAGGAATTTCCTTTCAATTCTTTCCAGTCTAATAAGTACCCATAATATTATTAACTCTTAATTAGTTCACTGTCTCATCTCAGTCTGGTATCACAACCATTTGAGATGATGAGAAGTTACAAAAACCAATTGCTTCTGTGAATTAAGCAGCAAATTTGATTTTAGGAGGTACTTCTCTCAGCCTTGAGAGTTTTTCCCCTCTAATGAAATTGTATTTTCAGTACAAATAAAAACTTAACCTTTTGTTTCTGTTAATTTTTGAAAGAAAAAAAAGGTGATATTGTACACTAAATAATTTGGATCATAATTGAGAATTGTTCTCATATTGCTGGTTAGAGTTAACACTTAATTGCAATCCTAATTGTTGGTGAAGGCACTTATTCTCTCCATCAGGGCAATGCAGCACAAAGTAACCAGGGCTCACAGCTAAATGAATGGGAGGAACAGATGTGATATGTCTATATGTTTGATCCTAAACTAGTTCAAGAATGACTCATCCTTCCATCCTTCCAAGGTCAGCAAAATGGGGACTCAGATTGTTGGGGGCAATATGCTGACTCTGTAAACCACTTAGAGGGGGCTGTAAAGCACTATGCAGTGTTATATAAGACTACAGGCTATTATTATATCCTGAACTCTTAAACAAAATAATAAAGACTCACCTTCATCCCACAAAATCTTCTTTTTAACTCTGAAATGTGTTTTGTGATTGTGTTTTGTGTTTTGTTATTCCATCTTGAAAACTGGCCCAAGGATGCTGGTTTCTTTTCTTTAGTACCAAAGATCCATATTGTTGCATTATTATCATACATAACAATAATAATTAATGTATTAAATTTATACACCATCAATCTCCCACTGAGCATAAAACGCCTCTTGCTTTTGAAACAAACTGGAAGCTTCCCCCATAATTGGAAACCCAATGCCGAGTCTAACTTAGAAGGATAATTGGTCATTGAGATAGAGCAGGTCTTTTGTTTCAAATAACTGGAGTAGCTCTTCATTCTGCCAGGGCTAAGAAAGGTTTCTCCAATTTTGCACCATTAGAACTTGTACAATCCAAATGTCTAAGATCAACCCCAAATTGTGGCTCTAATGACACCCTGCACCTATTGACAGGCTTTATGAGTAGGGGGTAGAGTGGGAAGGCCATACTTACCTATTGGCTCAGACTATCCTTTTTTTTCCCTCTTAGCCTTGCCCCATTAACTATGAGTGATGGGTTTTTTCAACCCACATGGAAACAGGCTTTGGCAACTAATATCTCAACCTGAGCTTCTATCCAGATCTTCTATTCAGCACAGAATATGGCCAAAGCACTCATTAAACAGCATGTAGCAGACACAGAGGGACAATTGGATCTAGTCACAACCCCAAATTTATTGGCAGTGAACAGGCATTCTAGCTCTTCTGTGGCACATCCAAACACTTAAGGGGTTTTACTCATGCACACTGTCAGGCCTTCCCTCAACTGTCCTTGATGACCAATACAGGAAAATTATTGACCCAGAGAAACAATGCCTCTGTGACTCCAGACACCTAGAAACAATACAACATGTCCCTCTCCACTGCCTGTACTACATCTATATAAGTCTCATCTCACTTTTTGTTCTTTTTACAACCCTGTAGCTTCTTAATTCAAGATAGGATCAGGGCAACTGGGTGGAGCTGAGCATTTACTAGCTGGATACCCTTCCTGATGCCTACTTGGAGCTTGCAGCATATGGTCATAGGCCATTTTGAATGGTACACAAATGTAGCTATATCCCTATCTGTCTATCAATAACAGATTGGTCTAAATGCCAAGCTTCTGGAAATTCCCTAGCGTTTTTGATTTTGCTTGATGTTCACAGTTTCCCAGTTGAAACTTTGGTTCAATCAAACCATGTGTTATGAGATTAAGATGTTTTCATTGTGTCTTCTAGCTGCTGGTTGGTGTTCATGTTCATGTTCATACATTCTGCTAATTTGCTGCCTGTCTATCCTATGTAGTGGCTGTTATACTTCCTACACTGAATACTGTAGATGGTCTCCTGTTTTTCCTTCTTGAGCTATTGGGACTTTCAGTTGTATGTGTGGAAATGCTGTACTTTCTAGATGCTACATTACAGTCTCTGCTGTGAGTCCTGAGAGTGGTAATCCCATAGTTGTTCTTCTGATTTCTTGGTATATTTGTCCATTAAACTAAAAGTATGTAGTGAGGGAGAGGCTGGTGAGATCCATTATTCTGGTATTTTAATCTTAGTATATTTGGCTAGGTTGGGTATGTTTTGTAGTACTACTGCCATGGATTCTTCAGCTCGTTCCAGGTCTATGGACATGAAGAACACTGCATGAAACCATAATTTCATTTTCTTCTATTTTTAGGCCTTTGATTTTCTGGAGGCACTGAGGGGGAGAATTGATAGAATATTCATTTCTCTCTATGAGATGTTCAAACTTTTTTGTTAAGTGCAGACTTTTTGGAAGAAGATTAACCAATCATTCTAGAATTTGTCAATTTCTTTTCCACCAGACTGCAAGGTCTGTACAGCCTCACTACATACAACCCAGCGAAAGAGTTTTGTCTACATATTTTGATGCATTATTGATTACTCCTTGAATGTACACTTTTTGCGTATTTTAAAATATTATAGATTTTAGAACAATTTTATTGGAAGTACATTTTCTGTGTATATGCTTTTATACGAAAATAGTTCCATGCTTATTTTTCTTCACACGTATGTATTTTTGTCTGTCTGTCTGTCTGTCTGTCTGTCTGTCTGCCTGTGTGTTAGGAAGTGCATCTCAATATTCTGAAGTCGGGGTCTATGATACATATGTATTCCAAGTCCACCTATGCCTTCAGCATGTCCATCCGAAATCAGCATATTAAAATGCCATTCATCTCTATTTGAAAATTTGTCAAGACTTGTTGCTATTAACATGCCAGGTAATGTTAAAACTCATAAATGAATTATCCTCTGAGTGGATTAATTTCATCTTTCATCTATCCTAAATAGATTTCATCTCAATTATATTTAGACCAGTTGCAGTCTTTCAGAACAGTTTCCTTGTGACTGTGATATTTCCAAAAATCATCAGAATGCTTCCTAAATTATTCTATAATTAAATATATTTAAAAAATTAATCACTACATTTTTAAAAAAATAACACTGGAAATGTTTGTGACTCTGCTTATTTCAGATCTTGGAATTCAAGTAATCATCTCCATCAAATCTGTTTGTATGATTCATTTTATTGCATTATTTGCATTTTTTTTAATTTTTCAAAAAGCCATCATTTGCAATGTTATTCTACTACTTGTAAATATGGTGAGTTCTACAATGTTTAGTTAGCTCAGTGGATGTGTTTTATAGATGATTTTACTTTGCAAATAAAAGAACAGGAATGTTGTTATCATTTTTTTTTTTTTTGTAAAGAGAAAGGTAACATTCTTAGAAAATTAATACCAATACCAGTTTTTACTAGTTTTGTAGAGTAACTCTGAGGAAATAGTTTTATGGGGTGATCTTTCAAGTTTCACTCCACAGAAAAGTTACTGGAAATTTTACCTGTTAATAGCAATTTCATTTTTGATTGCTAAAACTTTAAATCGTGAGCACCACCACACCCTCAACACAACAGGGAAGCATCAGCAGCCCAGGAGCAACAACAAGTTTGGAGAAACATAAAAAAGGATCTATATCAGGGGTGGGATTCTACCAGTTCACACTTATTCACTAGAACTGGTTGTTAACATTCTAAGCAGTTCAGAGAACCAGATGTTAAAAGAAATTACTGGCCTAATCCTGTAACAAAGGAAAGAAGGAAACATTCTGGTGTTGCTTCCAGAAGCTGCCTTTCCGTTAACCCTTATTACATTCTTGGCAGGACTAGACTTTCTGTCTCAGGAACTTCTCTGGAGTTTTTTCCCCCTCCTTTGCTGGTACTTTGCTTGTGTAGAGTGACCATTCAAAGTTACAATGGCACTGAAAAAAATCACTTATGACCATTTTTCACACTTACGACTGTTGCAGCATCCCCACAGTCATGAAAGGCCAGCCAAGGAGATGCGTGCCTCGATGTGAGTGATATTGAGTTGGCCACGCCCAGCCAATAACATGACCACCAAGCCATGTCCATCCAGTCACATGACCACCAAGCCATGCCCACCAATAAGCCATGCCTACAGAAATGGTTGTTAAAGAATTTGAATCCCACCCCTGATCTGTATGGAATAGATGCATGTTCAACTGGCCATAGGAAGCTTGCTAACTGATGGATTGGGACTGAGGATGGAAAAACAGGAGAACGGAAACTGGCTGGGCAAGCTGGCTGGGATCCTGAACAGGGTAGTTCCTGTTTCCTGAACCAGATAGTTCCCATTTCCACCAATCTAGTAAATATTTGAATACTGCAGTAAGGAAAATCTTTGTTTAGATAGAATTCCCCCGCACACACCCAATTATGCAACTTGCAAACATGCTTACAGACCCTACCCACACCCACTGCATCTTGAGCCCAGATTATACCAAAGATTGGTGGGGATATGATAACAATTAGATATGCTCCATTATTGCAACCACTTATTCTTTTATCAGTGAAAAATGGGAATCCATTTACCAGAAATGACACAGCCTGACATGTAGCAGTGGTTTCAATTCATGCCTTCAAATTTCAAATCTAGTTCTCCGCCTACCAATCCACTTTAACTCTCATAAGGTTCATCATGTACCATTAACTATAATCACCCAACAATCATCCCTTAGATTTTGTTCTCCTTATTGTTTCTATAGATATTCATTAAACAACAAATTTAACATTTTATGTGATTCCTGCAACAGGAGATTATCATTCTTAGTATAACAATATCCCAGGTACAAACTCAGATTGGGACATAGCCAGGATTCACCTTGCTGCGGTTTCCTCTCCCTCTCTCACAGAAATGCAGATTTTGAGGAACAGAGAAAGAACTGAAACAAGTCGGCAGTTTTTGTCCTTCCAATAAATCTTTTCAGAGCAGCTTTGATCTCCTTGTTTCTAAGAGTGTAAATGAATGGATTGAGCATGGGAGTCACCATTGTGTACATGAGAGAAGAAATCATGTTCTGTTCTGGACTCCTGGAGTTTGGCTGCAGGTAGACCCAGCAGAGGGTGCCATAGAAAAGGGTCACCACACCCAAGTGAGAACCACATGTGGAAAAGCCTTTTGTTCCCCGTTTGTGGATGGGACTCTTAAGAATGGTGCAGAAAATGCAGGCGTAGGAGATCACGATGAGGATAAATGGGCCCAATACATCCACATAGCTCTCAATTAGAGAAATTGTTTCTATAACGCTTGTGTCTGAGCATGCCAGACGTAACAAAGGGAAGAACTCACAGAAGAACTGGGGGATCTTCTTAGAGGAACAGAAAGAGAGAGGGAACATTATCAATGTATACAGCACTGAATTGAGGGATGCCAGGAGCCAACAGATTGCCACAAGTAAGAAGCAGCGCTTGTGGCTCATCCGTGTGGCATAAAGCAGTGGATGGCAGATGGCCATATAGCGGTCATAGGCCATCACAGCCAAAAGATAGTTGTCTGTGTTGGCAAAAGTCATGTAGAAATGCATTTGCATCAAACAACCACTATAGGATATAGTCCTGACCTGGAAGAGAAGGTTTTGCAGCATCTTGGGGACAGTCACAGAGGCAAAGCCCACATCTGCCAAAGAAAGATGCTTGAGGAAGAAATACATGGGGGTCTGCAGAAGGTGAACATCCGAGGAAATCAGCAGAACAATCAGTAAATTTCCCAGGACTGTCAGGAGATACATGGATAGGAAGAGCAAGCCCAGAAGGTGTTGATGCTCTGACTGGAAGGAGAAATCCATAAGAATGAAATCTGATGAATCCGTGTGGTTCTGTTTTGCCATAACTCAACTATGGAAAAGAATAAAAAAAAAAGATACAGAGATATGCAGCAGTTCACTCAGAAGAATCCCACGTTGAATGTGACCAAAGGTAGAAACAGAGAAAAGAAGCAAGACAAGCCATAATATGTGTGCTGGACTCCCTCCTGCCTCATTTCAATAGGTAAGGTAAAGGGTTTTGACACAAAGAGCGAATCAGGCACACCTGAAGGCACCCACCTTGCCAAAACAAAGCAAATTTGAATTTGACTGGTCCTTAGAAAATTGCCTCAGATTTTTTTCTGAAGACTGCAGGAGGCAGGGTTTTTTTTCGCTCTAGAATAAACATTAAAAACTGAAGACGACATCAAAGCAAGTTTTATATGTTCTGCTTTGAGGTATATGATGAAAGACAGATGGGTCAGAAAAGCCCTAAAGAAAGCAATTGAAAGATGACTTTGTTTCTGTAAACATTGGAAGCCACATTACAGGAGTATGCTTTAAAAGCATTTGTTCTTGTTGCTGACACCTAGTTAAATTACTTCATGTGGATCTGACAGCTTCATTTGTGTACCAGCCTACCTTATACGTGTCAGTGTTATCAATGAAGTCTTTTGTTACTCGAGTCCTCTGAACTAGAACATTATTGCTTCCTGGAGCAATTTACTTCTGGTTTAGCATTTACATTTAGAAATGAAACCATGGGAAACTTTTAGGAAGACGGAGGAGTTTGGGGCAGGGCTTAAAAAGGAAAGGCATGATGGCTCTGTGCCCTGATACAGATCGAACAGAAAATGACCTTACCTCATTCATTCCTGCTCAACCTGAGAATATGTTTCTTTGAATCTTTTTTCCACCAATTACATCCACAATATTGGATCTCTCATTACACTATCCAAGATGTCTCCAAATGTAACTTTCGGCCCTTGTGTGTCACCTGGATGAGAAAGATAATAAAAGTAAATACATTTAATAAGAAATAAACTCGGATATTTTCTACCTAATTGATTCCTTTCTTTTGGAGACAGCTTGATTTCTGTATTGTATTTGATCTATATGCTGAGTTAATCCATGGATTATTTATTTATTATTTATACTTCATTTATTTAGAAGTCGTATTTATATATCCTATATAACTACAGCTATTCTGTAGTTGCTCTCAACGCTGACACTTCCCATATTAGAGCATCCAACTGAATTATTCTACCTATCTGAAGGAATATATGAAAGGCAGGAGAGCAGATCAAGCCTATAAACCAGTAGTTTGTGATAAAGTCAAGCCAGGCACATTAAAATGTCATTAATTTCACATTCTATTTATCATATCACAAGAAGCAAAAGAACACAGAGACCTCTATGTAGAAAAGCCCAGGACATTTACAAACCCTTTTCCTATAGAGTAAGTATTCAGGCTTCAGACAGTTCAAAGACTGCAGGCACCCATTAGGCTCTGACAAGTAAAATTCAGTTGCTAAAAATGTACTGTGAACACGGGGGTAAAGAACACATATATTTGTAATGGTTCCTTTCAATTAGAGGTTCTATTGTCTAATATAGTGCTATTACCTCTTTGCTTTATTACCTCTGAAAATACTATATAACAAGGAAAGAGGTTCTATTGTCTAATATAGTGCTATCACCTCTTTGCTTTATTACCTCTGAAAATACTATATAAAGGAAAGAGGTTCTATTGTCTAATATAGTGCTATTAACCTCTTTGCTTTATTACCTCTGAAAATACTATATAACAAAGAAAGAAGAAGATGGATGGCACACAATAGTGGCATAACAGCTGCATTTTCTACATTACCAAAAAATATTCCCTTCCTATTCTGCACCTCACATGAGTTCCAGGCTGGAAGAACAACACATATCTAAATGCCAATGGATATTTCCCATATAATGGCTTAGGCTACTGGGATCTTGTTAATTCTGAAATTGCATCTCTTAGGATTCCTCCATTTAGTCAAGAGTGAGCTATCAGAATATTTTAAACTGATACAAACAAAACCTGTAGTAGGTCAGAGTAGACTTTGATTGATTTATGATTTCAGACTGATGAGAGGAGTCAACATTACAAAATAAACTAGCATGCTAGCAAGGTAACTGGGCTAAAATCCTATATCTTAATGGATAGATTTCTATGTGAAAGGGACGTTTTCTTATGAAGCATAATTCTACCATATAAACATCCATTGCAGTTTATAACAATATATGACCTACATGGAACAATCTCACTGTAAATTTGGCCTTTTTCCAATCTTGCCATACTTAGGCTGAATTTTTGTAGAAAAATAAACTTTGGAAGCAGTTCTAACTTAGGTAGGTTACAAGGAGCCTCCTAGACTTTGGTAGTTCTGGCAATTCATTTTAGCATCATTAGAATAAATGTTCTCTCTTTGCTAATAAATATCTTTACTCTCATGGAATTGAGACACTTATTGTTTAACTCTTTAGAACTTTCAAAACAGAGTGGAACCTCTGGTCACAAATGCTTCTGATCATGATCAAATTGGGTGACAACCAAAAATTTTGCATAATTTTTGCATCTGGTCGCGAACAAATACTCAGGTGGCAATCAAAGACAGCCATGCCAATTTCCCCTTCTGCGCCAATTTTCCCTTCCGTGCATCCGCAGAATTGTAGGTGCATGTGCAGTCAATCTTGCTTCTGGTCAGGGCCAAATCGAGTTCCGACCAAAGTTACAGAATGGATTACGGTCATGACCAGAGGTTCCACTCTAGTTGCATTCATACTTAACCTCCCAAACCTCTAAAATATTGGGGTTTGAAGCTAGCAAAAAATCTTGAGAATATCTAATTCCTAAGAATAAACAAATGGTTGATGAAACAAATTGTAGTTCTCACTTGAGGCACAAATGACCAGGTTTATGTTATTCTATTTCAGTCCTAGCTTTCTGGAAAAGGCTATAATGCTGGAAAGGTAGAAGGAAAGCGAAAAGGAGGAAAATAGGGATAGATTCCGTTTATAGCATTGATGAGTGCACGATTGGAAAACCTGAAAATTTGGGATAGATTGTAATGGAGAACATTTATCTATGTAGTTACTAATAATGGACAATGACTTGATGGACAATGTACATTTATCTATGTGGTTACTAACAATGGACAATGAGTTGACTTAAACAATCGATCAATCATAGTCATAAAAAAACAAATGGGCCATCAAACAAATAAACCCAGAGTTCTTACTCAAAACAAAAACGATCAAGCTCAAATTTTTATACTTCAAAATGTTTTTGCAAAGATCTAACTCTCTGGAAAAGTCTATAATCCTGGAAAAGATCAAAGGAAAAAGAAGAGGACAATCAATAATAAAATAAATGGGCTCAATTACAATGGTGATGGATTCACCACTGGAAGACTTGAAGGACCAGGCCAGGTTGGAGAAAATCCATCCTTGTGGTTCCGAAAAGTCACCACCAAGTTGATGGCAATCAATCAATCAATCAATCAATCAATCAATCAAGGTATTAATGGGAATCATCAGTTGCATTCATGATAATCTCCATTTTTACTTTATCTCCATGCCCAACGAGAAAGCCTTTCAGAATGCAAAAAGGGAAGAAATGATATTTCTTTTGCTATTCACTACTTGTGGTATGGCCATAAATAGTGATTGATGAGTTAGTGAGGTTCCCACATGTCTGAAAAGCACATACTGTAATGTATAGATAGATGTGAAACTGAATGACCAATGAAGCAGTGAAAAAGGAGATGGGATGTGTCATAAACTCTGCTACACAAATAGGAGCTACTCAAAAAGTGCACACAGAGGCAGCATGGTGAATTGAATAAAACGGGAAAAACAAACAGTTCGGGATTCATAGGGAATCAACTATCCTTGCTGTTGCTGTTCCTGGTGCTACTACTACTAGTAGTAATAGTAGTAGTATCGCCCACCACCACCTTATATTTTTACTGACAAATTTGAGGGTCTTTTGTCTGGGTATAATTTATGTTTCTGCTGTTTTTATAGATTAGTTTACATAGTATATATTATGTTATTGTTTTAATTTTCTATGTATTGCATTAAAAGTCAGCCTATTGATGGAAGGGAAGGGCAATGTTGTGATATAAAATATAATACTATAATTATGATAAAATAATTATAGTAAACTATAATATAACGATGAAATTAATATCAGTAGTAGTAACAACAAATTGAAATAAAATTATATCATTATTAGTACATAAAATAATTTTATTTATTCTACCCACAATGGAGGAATGGTTGGTGAAGATGACAGAATATGCAGAAATGGCAAAATTGAGTTGCTTTAGGGAGAAGACTATCAATTACCATTCATTACACAATAATAAACATAATATAAGAACATTTATCAATGACTAGAAACTGGACTTTTTGCTGAAAAGGGGGAGAAAATGAACTGTTGGTTTATGGATGATAAATGATTAGAAATCCATTACTCTTTTCTTGTGGGATCATGTTGTCTGACCTGTGTTTGATCTCTCTTCCTATTTACCTATGCATATTCAAGGATCCAATTTCCTCCACTTAACATCTTCCAGGTACAAATCTGGTACAGTATAAACAATTTGCTTCATGCTAATTGTATTTAGTTTCTAAAACTACTGTAACTTCCTGGATTACACAGGAATTTCTGTCAGGTGTAAATTTCTGTCAGGTGTGAAAGATCAGGTCCATAGGTGAAGGTTCAATTGAACTGATTTATCGTTAATTGTACCTAAGCACAATAATTGTCCCAGCCAACACTTAACACATGCTTGGTGTTAAATAAGGGTCAACAAAATTCAAGAGAAGTTGGACTCTTTTGAAACAATGTAGAGATTCTAGGCTGATCCCTCTTTTAACTACATCCCCAGCAGAGGTGGAATTCAGCAGGTTCTGACCAGTTCTGGAGAACCGGTAGTGGAAATTCTGAGTAGTTCAGAGAATCAGCAAATACCACCTGTGACTGGAGATTTTACAGTATCCTTCCCCTGCCACGCCCACCAAGCCACGCCCACAGAACCGGTAGTGAAAAAATTTGAATCCCAACACTGATCCCTAGGTGCTACCACTCCTTCTCTTATACCAAGGGTATCAAACTTGCAACAACACATTGTCATCATGTGGTGTATTGCAACATTTTCCCCCCTTCGCTAAACCTGGGTGGGCATGGCTAATGTGTGATGCATCCGGCCCACAGGCCTCAAGTTTAACACCCCTGTCCTGTACCATCTCCACTCCAGAAGAAAGAGCACATTGTGGGTACCATCAGTTAGGGGCCTAAAGTGATGGGTCCCAGGAGATGTGCCTTCTCTGCCATGGTCCCCTCCTGATGAAACTCCCCCGCCCCCCAAAAATAGATTAACTCCATTTCTTCTGACATTACAGAAGTCCGTCAAGACCGAGTTATGTAATCAATCCTTATACTGCCAGGGAACTAGAGAAATGCTTAGATGGCTCCATTGCTAAGGTGACCCCTTTGCACAGGATTTAGTATATTTGTTTCTATGGTAATATTTTTTTAATTTGGATTTTACATTTTTATATTTCTTGGTTTTATACCTGTTGTTACTTGATTGTTGTACTCTGCCCAGTCACCTTTTATGAAATAGATTGTCTGTACAAATTAGATAGATAGATAGATAGATAGATAGATAGATAGATAGATAGATAGATAGATAGATAGATAGATAGATAGATATAGATGTGTATGAGAGAAGCGGGAGGGGTCAGATAAATCTAAACCCAATAGCCTTATGTCTATTAACCCAGAACTATAATAGAATGATTAAAATTAAAGTAGTAATTTCTATATATTTGAGAGATTCCCCAGCTCTGCAAAATTATTACAATCTTGGAAAAGAAAACCTACTATCCACTCCCTCCCACATGGACATAATCCTGGGGTCAGTGAGTGAATCATTGTGGTTAAGGATGGTGGGAGTTGAAGTTCAGTCCATCTGCAGAGAACCAAGGTGAGAAAATCTACACCAACAAAGTGTAGACAGATAAGAGGGCAGCTCTGACAAAGGAATAGAAACATACACAGATATGAGGGCAGATAGAAAAGAAAAGAGTCATTTTTAATAAATGTTTTAAACTGTATTAAGTATGACAGAAACAGGCATCAGGTAATTTTAAATTTATTTTGACTGATTTGAAAAATTACATTGGTCCCTTGTACTATATTGCTTTTAGACATCACATTGAAAGAAATGAAAGAGTTAAATTATTGAGAAAGGAGAAATGTTTAGATTCAAATTTTATTTCACAAAAGAAGATGCAAGGAAGAACTCTTTTTAAATTGCTCAGCTTTAGCTCTGGGAAGAAAAGAACAGAAAGAACAGTCAACAAGAGCTGTCACAGACAAATTTGGACATACAGAAAAGCTTTGATGGGGATTTGGCACAGGCAGAGACATGTGAAAGATGCCAAGTTTGTTTCAAAAAGTTGTTATTCAAAAAGAGGAAACCTTGATAATTAAACATGGGGGAAAGTGTTTAGCATGACCTTAGCCTGAAATTGAGCTTGTATGAAAATTATATATTTTCCCTGTGGAAATAACCTGGAGATCTGTTTGAGAGCAGAAAAAAAATCATTAAAAAAGGTCATACTAGAAAATAAAGAGATTTCTCCTTGGGCATCATGACATTTTCTAGTCCATTTTTTGTAAAACTGACTTACAGAGACATGCGGACATTAAGAATGTGGCCAGAACAAAATGAAAATTCTGCCTCTATCCTTTTAAATTTAAAAACAAGAGTTCCCAAAAGCATTTACGTAATTTTTACACTATATTATTTTAGTAATTTTAATAATTTTCAGTCATGGGTTTTTTATACTGACAAATAGTTTTAAATGACTTTAAACAACAAATGAAGCTGGTTGCCATGTTCTGTAATTTTATGCATATGGAAATAATAAAAGCATGAAAAAGATGAAAGGTTAGTGAACATCAGACATCTTTCTACTGATTGCTGTCATTATCATTTTTTCACCCCAATTCAGAGCTTCTCTGGTGGCAACTCCAGTTTTTCTTTGACTCAGTTCTTATGAAACCAACTCCTAAATAACTTCTTTCTGGCCGTATGTATCTCACTGTTTATCAGGCTGTATATGAAAGGATTGAGTGATGGGATGACCACTGTGTATGCTATTGATGCCACTCTCACCTGGGGCTCAGAATAGGTATGGGTTGGGTGAAGGTAGGTGCCCATCAGAGAACCACAGAACAAGGTCACAGTAGTAAGGTGGCACTGCAAGTGGAGAAGGCCTTGTACTTCCCAGGTCTAGATGGAATCTTCATCACATTGAATATGATGAAGATAAAGGAGAAGAAAATGATTAAGAGGGATCCAAGAAGAGCAGCTGAACCTTCACTGATTAAAACCATTTCAACTAATGAGCTATCAGAGCAGGTGAGCTTCAATAATGGATGGACATCACAGAACAAAATGAGGAATTTCCTGGGAATTACAAAATGTAAATTGTAAAACCACCAGTACATACAGCAAAGAATGGGCATGAGCCAGGGAGCCAAGATGTAGCAGCTAATCGTAAAGCACATTTATAGTTCATGATTCTGGCATAATACAAGGGGTGGCAGATTGCTACATAGCGGTCATATGCAATGGAGGTCATGAGAAGGTTATCTGTCATACAGAATATCACAAAGAAATACAACTATGTTAAACAGCCACTAAAGGATATGCTATTTGACTGAGGCACCAAGTTCTGCAGCATTTTAGGTACAATTGAAGAAGTACATCCAATGTCAGCCAATGACAAGTGAAAAAGAAACAAATACATGGGTGCATAGAGGGGACTGGCATGAGAGAAGATCAATAGGATGACCTTAGCCTGAAATTGAGCTTGTTTCCTAACACACAAAGCAAATACATAAGAGAAAGATGATAAAGAGAAATCCTCAGAGATCTGGTGAGGAGGAGAAACCCAGGAGTATGAATCCTGCAAAGTTGATTTGATTCTCCTGATGTTTTTTCATGATTCATCTGAAAATGGAATCAGATTGGATAAAAATATGTTTATGTTTACATCTCTGGCCTGTATTTCACCTAGACAAAGAGAAGGAGAAAAACATACTTTAGACACAACAGTAACTGCTACAGTAATTTCTCTTCTTTAAGACAATATTTGACTCATCAAATAGAGGAACATTCCAAAAATCGGGGGGGTATTTGTCTCATTATATGCCTGGGAATGATCAAGACCTACATAAAATTTACTTCATAAGGAAGAAGTTGTAATGGCGAAAATTTAAGTTGGGCATTTGGTATTCTGTTGTGCTTAATGTAAAAGTCATTCAATCCTATAATAAGGAACTTTGGGGCAAAAACCAGTTTAATTTCTTTTGTTCACAGTTGCAATTTGCTCTAAGGATAGTGGCAAGGAAAATAAAATTTTGAGTAGTGATGAAAAGCTGCTGTGAAAAACAGCACATTCCATGTTGGAGCTTATTAGGAAAGGAATGAAAATATATAACAGTCAATATCAAAGTGATTTTATTGCAGTTGTGTTTATAGTACAGCGCCATTCTGAACACTACATATGAGAAGGATATTTAGAACTGAAAAGGAAGCTGAAGCAAATTTCTCTTGTGAAGGGTTACAGCTTTTGAACTTAGAAAAATTGGGGTATGAATGGGGACGAAAAATTGGATACAATGCTATGCAATGTAAAAAAAAAATGGGTTGAATATCTTTTTTTAAAAATAGAAAAACTAGGTTCAATGAGGTGACCCTTGGTTTTCTAATTTTCTAAAGTTGAAGGAAACATTTTGCCTCTACAACTTTATGGAAGAAGAGGCTATTAATAGCTTTTCCTTGTGATGATAATATGCCAGAATATTCTCATTTCCTCTTATTGGGGAATATGACTGTAAGATTGTTATGCTATTCATTTCTTGCTTGTTGACTTCCCATAAGCATGTGGCTGATTCCTGCTAACCCAGAATGCTGGCTTTAATAATTAAATGGACACACATAACTCTCCCTAAATTCTTAATTCATTCTGAAAGCTATTCTATAAACTTCCCAAATTTGAGCACCAAGAAAGGTCAGGCAACTAAGATGGAGAAAAAATGCCTCTGCACCATTTTCTGTCTTTGCCACCAGCCATTCTGAACACCCAATGATGCTCTCCATTTCAACTTCAGAGATTTCAGCAGCATGAGAATATGAAACAAGAATCCAGAGAACTTAGAGATTCTGAGATGTCCAGAATGATAACTAGAAAGAGATACAGTTGGTAATGATTGTCAAGAGGTAGAATGTGAGGATTTCTAGATCTACCTGCCTGATGGGTCTCCCTAGCTTCATGCTACCACTTCACATGCATAAGCATGCATGTGTAAAAAAAAAAAACTTACCTACTAATTGTGATGTCACAAGATCCTACAGAGTTGACTTCAAAATTCCCTTGCCAATAGCACATTTCCCTCTTTCTCTGAAGTGGACTGTTCTCTGGCACTGGAAAATGAGCAAGCTGCCTTATACTGGCAGAAACCATTTATCCATCTTTGTATACACTGGGTGGTGACAGTAGAAGAGTTTCCAACATGCATTTCCAAGCCTCTTTGTTGATAGCCATGGATTATGTCTGGAGAATTCTGTATGCAAAATGATTCATTTCCCCTAAGCAACAGCCCATCTCCTGACTGTCACAGAAGACGAATGGGTGAATCTTCCATGTTATTTAGCCAGTGAGTTTACACCACAAGCAGAACTCAGTTCCTTATAAATTCTCAGTTCAAAGTCTCCTTCTTCAGGCTGCAATTTCACCAACCAAGCCTATACATCCCTGTATTTATCTCCCTACTTGCAAAATGAAGGTGTTAGATCTGGCAGATCGGTTCACATTGAGAGGCGAGACTCAAAAGTGTACATTCAGCTCTTTATTGCTGTATATTGCATGTATAGAATGGAACAGTTCAAGACTTGCGAGCCGCTTGGCTTTATACAGCCGGCCGGTGGCTCGGCGGCCAACGGCAGCACTTCGAATCTCCCGCGATCGGCTCGGCCAATCGCGGTAGGTTCTTAGCGCACCAATCACAGGAGTTCAGTCAGCCAATCACGTCGCGGTCCGTGTGGACCAATCAGAATGCAAGTTTACAAGAATGTTAATATAGAACACCCTCCCCTCATGGTTTTGTCCGATGTAGCGTGGTGACATAGTCACGCAAGTAGGCGGGCTCTGTACCTGCCTAGTTGACTTGACGGCTCAGTCTGTGTGTGATCATTGGCGGTTCAGACGGGCTCCACGTCGCTGATGGAACCGCCTGGAAGGGTGAGCCGGGCCTGTCGCTGCAGCTCCCGCCCGGTCTACCTGGGTCGGTCAAGCTGCAGTCCCTGCTGTTCCCGCCTGGTCTTTCTGGGCTGGTTGAGCTGGCTTGGCTGTACCTTCCAGGTGAAGCTCCCGTCTGCAACAGCTCGAGATCTGCTGGTAAGTATGGCTGGTTTATTTGGGTGTTGCTATCTCTAGGTGGGGGGTGTTCGGCTTGCGTTTGGGGGTATTCTGCTGGTGTTTCTGACCTTTTGTTGTCCCCCTGCTTGGTTGTTGTGGTTGCCCCCCCCCCTCTGTTTTCTGTGGTTGTTGTTGTCGGGGCCTCGGGGGTGTTGGCGGCTAGCCTGGACCGTAGCTGGTCGATGTGCCGCTTCCAGCTTCTTCCATCAGTGGTTTGGAGTCTGTATGACCGGGGACCAGTTACTTGTGTTATTTGCGCTGGTACCCAGAGTGGATCTCCCGTGAAGTTCTTTGCGTAGACCGTGTCCCCGATGTTGAATGCCTGGTGCCGGCTGGAGGAATCTGGGGGTTTCTCCGGGTTGTAGGTAGGGTGTAGCCAGTCCAGCGGGGACCTCAATTTCCTGCCCATCAGTAGTTCTACTGGGCTTTTGTTTGTGGTCATGTTGGGCGTAATATGCTGTATGAGTAGCATTCTGTTTATTTTTTTCTTGAATGTCGCCGCTTTCAATTTTCTGTATGGTTTTCTTCATGTACTGAACCATCCGTTCCGCCCGTCCATTCGCCGCCGGGTGAGCCATCGAGGTTAAGGCGTGTCTGATGCCCCATTCGGCCAGATATTTTTCAAATGCCAGTGCCGTGAACTGCGGGCCGTTGTCCGACACTAAGACTTCTGGCAACCCATGCGTCGCAAAGAGTCTCTTAAGTTTATCAATGACGGCTTCTGTTGTTGTTGTCCTCATAGTGCTTACCTCCAGCCAGTTGGAGTAGGTGTCCACGGTGATGAGGAATGTATGCCCCTTGGTCAGTCCGGTGAAGTCTATATGTATTCGCGACCATGGTCCCCTGGGGGTTTCCCATTCCAGGACTGGAGCGGCAGGGGGGGGTGGACCTCGTCTCTTGGCATCTGTTGCACCCGGCGACCCATGTCTCGATTTGCTTGTCAATCCCTGGCCACCAAGTGTAACTTCTGGCCAGGGCTTTCATCTTGACAATGCCCAGGTGCCCCTCGTGTAGCATAGTCAGTACTCTTCTCTGTAGTGTCTCTGGTATGACTACCCGATCTCCCCAAAGTATGCATCCTTTCTGTGTGAACAGCTCGGTTTGCCAGTTCCTGAAGGCTTTGAACTGTTCACTGCCATCATTTTCCGGCCACCCCCGCTCTACCCAGCTCAATACCCGCGCCAGCCACATGTCTTTTATTTGTTTCCCAGGCAATGTCTGGCGTGGTTAAGAGCAGGCTGGGTAAAGTCTCTATTTGCAGGGTTGCTGTTGTGGGCGCTGGGTCATCATCCAGGTCTGGTAGGGGTGATCGGCTTAGCGGGTCTGCGTGCGGGATATTCTTGCCGGGTCAGTGTGACAGTTTGTACGAGTAAGCGGCAAGGAACTCGGACCACCTCGTCATCCAGGGTGACAGGATGCTCGGGGTGGCCTTGTTCCCTGCCAGTATCCCAAGCAGGGGTTTGTGGTCTGTAATGATTGAAAAGGTCCTACCGTAAAGGTATTCGTGGAACCTTTTCACTCCGGAGATGATGGCGAGGGCTTCTTTGTCCAGCTGGCTGTAATTCCTCTCCGGTTTGGACAGCGTTCTTGAGAAGAAGGCGATGGGTGCTTCCTTCCCATCAGGTAGGGTGTGACTGAGGACTGCTCCGATGCCAAAGGGCGACGCGAGACCAATCAGAATGTGAGTTTACAAGAATGTTAATATAGAACAGAAGGTTTGTAGAGGGATACTTAAAAAATAACAGCTGCAGAAAGAGGAACTATGCAACATCATTCATATTCCATTTGTATGACAATATATACTGAGGGCATATGAGTAGAAGGAAGTCTGAAAGAGTTTGAAGTCCTGTGTGAATGATCATATTGAGTGCCTTCTACTGAAGGAAAGTATTCATCCATCTCACCTAGTCCTTAATACCCCAACTGGCCATGGAGTGGCTTCTTCTGACAAGCTCTTCTCCCAACTCTATTTGAAGATGGCCAAAGAGTTCCATTGTGATATTCCGTATCTACAGCCTCTTCTACCCAACTGAGAATCAACCCTTCTCATCTAAGGGCTCCTTCCCAGGAACTCCAAATGGAGGAACCTAACCCTTTTCGTAGCACTATCTTTTCACTGCTGAATCACCTTCCTTCTCCCATAACAAGCCTTTGTGGCTATCCTACTTTACACAAAGACAGTTTGAATGGGAGTAATTGGAGGGGGAAGGAAGGTTAAACAAGGAATTACATTTACCCTAAGTTTCACTCAAATACATCATGCAGAGGATGCTCTGGGGTATAAATTTTGTAGAAGAAAGAAGTTCCATGCCATTGTAGGTATAGAATAAAATGCTGAATATTGAATAAAATGTTCAGTGAGATCCTGCCTTCCATCCATAAAACAGAAAGCTATACTGCACCTCCGATGGATCCACTGAGAACCAACAGGGAACTTGATAGTATATTTCACAAACCCAAATGACATAAGATTGGAGGATTAATGCAAAGCATAGATCTTGAGACAAATAGTATTTAATTTCGCCCAAGGAATAACACAAACAATGTCTCCAGCAACTGGGGGGAACCTCCCTAAATTTTTTTCATTGTGACTTATGACACTAGTTATCACAGTAATTTCTTTCTACCTCTGTGAGATGGGAAACTAGTACTTGGACTGTTTGTGGTGCAAATTGTGGTGGAAATGGTTAATTAGCAAAAACACTTAGAATTATATACAGTACTGCTTCATAGTGTTTTATAGCCCTCTTTAAGCAGTGTACAGAGTCAGCATATTGCCCCCCAACAAACTGGGTCCTCGTTTTACCAACCTCGGAAGGATGGGAGGCTGAATCAACCTTGAGCCAGTCAGGATCAAACTCCTGGCAGTGGGCACAAGTATTCTGCAATACTTTTACATGCTTAGTCAACCCTTCCACTTTCCCTGCATACATCTGCCTCTCGCCAGCCAGCGCATTTCTATACGTTGGTGCAGCTGCAGCTTTCGAGAACTATACATTATATACAGATAAGAGAAGCCAAGTTCATGGGCAGATTGAATCAATTCTCATAAGCTGCTGTTAAATCGGGGTAGACACACATGATACAAATTGAGCTGGTTTGATGTAGTCTAACCACTGTACCACCTCAGCTCCTCATATCTAGAAAATTCTCTGTCTGTCACTTTAGAAATGTCTTGGGAGATAAAATTGTTCGTTGATATGACAAACATCTTTCTACCACTATTAAGCAGCTAATTACTCTTGACGTATCTACCTCAGCTAGGACTTTATAGTATAGCTGCAAAAGTGAGCAGATTAATGATACTCTATGAGGTAGGGGCATGGGATAGAACTCCAGCTCAAATGAAAGATACATAGAAAGCCACTCCAGAGCAGAGAGATTTCTTCTAATATAATAGTCTGAAATGTAATGTATTTGAATAAAATGATTATGACACTGGCTGCTAATAGATCTTTCTTGGAATATGCTGCAAAAATAATTATACAGAGATGGATGGATGGATGATGGATGATATAATATATACACAGAGAGAGAGATTTTTTAAGATAAAGGAGATAAAAGTTGTTGAATTATTTGAGAAACTAATTAAAAGCTTGGAATAACCTGGAATAACTAGACCTAACATGAAAAGAGTTGTTGGCTTAGCAAGAAAAGATGGATTAGATTCAAGGATAAAGCAAGCAGGTGTGGGGGTTGTGTGTTATGAATTTTCTATACCTGAAACATCAAAAATATTCTTAAGAGCTGATCCGATTAGACTATATTGTAATAATTTAAATAATACAGAAGGTTTGGCAACTTCCAAGTATAAATCTTTACAAAGTCTAAATCCTGTTGTTGTGATTTTACTTTTGCAAGTTCTGTATGCAGTAACAATTTGCAGCCTTCCAGGAAAGCAAATGTTTTGAAATAGGAAGGCAAAAATCCACAGTAATGTGATTTCCAGAGCTGCCTCTAAGAATGGTAAAGGGGCATTAAGAAGTTAACTTTAACAGGTATCTTGAACAGATGAAAAGATATAACATTTGTTGTTATTGTTACTGCTATGTCCTGTGATTTTAGGTCTAGCTGGATTGTGGTATGAGAAAATTCTGTAATCCAGAAATGGTTGGTCATTATTTCATCTAAAGGATTCATAGGTAGGAACACCACTACAGCCTACTGAGAAATTATTTGTTTGACTGGAAGCTTGATTCTTTAGCCATAAAGACTCTTTTTTAGTTAAACATGTAGTAAGAAGATTTCTCTATACTTATGATATGGTGCTTATCATGGAATTTCATTTTTTTCTATATTGCTATATGTTTTTATATCATATCTATTGACAGAGGTTCTTTAAAAAAACAATCAACATTAGGTTGATTTAGACAAAGTTTCATATCTTTTGAGCATCTGTAACCTTATTCCAGGACACAAGAGCAAGCCCGAGTTTCACTCTGAAAAATTACATATTAAAAAAAAAAAGACATCAACTTACATTGTATGGGATATTAAAAGCTACAAAGGCTTAAATAAGTGGAGACAGATTTTTGATAAATTGAAGCTCTTTATGCCTCAGTTTTATTTTACAAGAAACTCATATTCTCCCTGATGAAAAATATCCTTTAGCCTGCAGGATTTTAGCAGATTTACACAAAAAATGGAAATTTGAAAGCTGCCAGAGAGGTAGTGATTTTTATTTATTTTTTTAAACTTAAATTATCATAACTGAACTAGAAATTTTTGATACTGGTATACAGTATTACATAATTTTGATAGTTAATCATGGAAATGGCTGGAGTTAGAGATTAAAATGTTATATGTGCACATGTAAGAGCTCCCGAAAACTAGAATCTAATCTGAGCAATGATCAGTAAAGCAGGTTTTAGTATAGAAAGGACATTTACAAATGCCTATTGCTGTGATGGTGAACCTATGACATGCATGCCCCAGATGGCACGCAGAGCCCTCTCTGAGGGCACACAACCCATCGTCCGAGCTCAGCTCCACTACACATGCACGCACACCTCCCACCGTCCAGCTGGTCTTCAGGTCTCTGCCGTGCATGCATGGGGGGGCGGGGTGCATATGAGGGTGGGGCACATGCATAAGGGGTGGGGTGCATGTGCAGGGACAGCATGCATGCATAGGGGTGGGTTGCACAAGCATTGCATTTTGGTGGTGTGCACACACACACACACGTACTTTGGGCACTTGGTGCTGAAAAGGTTAGTAATCACTGGCCTATTGCATTTGATTGAAATGCTCTAAACAAGCAAAGTCGAAGAGCATAGACCCTGCTTGTTTATCTGAGGACAAAGGCAAAAGTAAGTGACCTCACATTAGGAACTCTTAGATAAAGAGAATGCAGAGTGACAGTAAAAACTAGCACTGAGTGAATCCTTAGGCACTGAGCTTTACTTCCTCCTTATGACAGTAGCCCAGAGCTGCTGAAGAAGCAGTGCCATTAGATATGGATCTTCAACAAAATTTAGATTTATGCAGAATGCCCTGCATAAATGATTATATTCCAATTTTAGATTTACCTGAAACTTTGCATAACAGTTTTACGATTCTCATTTCATTTATAAACAAATAACTGTAATTGAGGATTTTTACATGGATAAAATTTTTCGATCTAGCTATGGAAGCATTTACGAATTGAATGTAATGAAATGAAAACAATGAAGTCTAAATAAGCAAGAAAATATTTTTATTATCCCAACATGGCAGTATAAAATCAGACTATCCTTAATATCTTGATCAATAGTTAAATTAGCTGAGGAATGTTATACTTGCTAAATTGCAGTTTGTTGTTGGATATGGTCTGTCTGGAGAAAAGAAGGACTAGGGGTGACATGATAGCAGTATTCCAGTATTTGAGGGGCTGCCACAAAGAAGAGGGGAGGGTCAACTTATTTTCCAAAGCACCAGAAGGCAAGGAAAAAACAACAACAATGGATGAAAATTATTCAAGGAAAGAAGCAACCTGGAATTAAGGAGAAACTTCCTAACAGTGAGGACAATTAACCGATGGAAGAGTTTGCCTTCAGAAGTTGTAGGGGCTTCATCACTGGAGGTTTTTTAAAAAAGACTAGAGAGCCACCTATCTGAAATGGTATAGGATCTCCTATGGAGGTTGGGTTAGAAGACGTCCAAGGTCTCTTCCAGCTGTATTCTGATTGATTGATCAATCAATGATTGTAGTGTAATGCCATAGAAGTTAAGGGAAAAGAATCAGGCTGGAAGCTAATATTTGAACATGTTATTGGTTTGTCAATCACCAATAACAAACAGGTGACTGTCACTGACCATATGAGATCATTTTGGGATTCATTTAAAGCCTGTATACAGGCTAAGATGAAAATTCATCTTTTGCTTCTTGAAGCAAAAAAAAAAATGAGACTCATTTTGTAGAAAGTAAGAATAAGAAGTAAATGATGCTTTGAATGCATATGCTAGAAAACACAGTTTATTTTATGCTTTTATATAAAAGACAGATCAATTATATGTCTTGAATGCTAAATTGTATTTGGAAAAGGAGAAAAATCTTTTAAACTATCGACTTCTCATTTGAAGCAGTAGGACATGGACTTGAATTTGTTGAACTTGTTCCTTCATGGATGCCACTGTGTTGAAATAGTATAATAGTGGTATAATATTTACAAAAGATATGCTTTGGAGTATCTCATATTTAAATTACATGAAATTAATCCCCAATTTGCAGAATTTTACATATACCTATATTCTGCTAATGTATCCATTGAACAGATAATGCTTTCTAAAATGGAATAAATTTTCCAGAAATGTTGGATACTCATTTAAAAGTTTAGGCACACTTTAACTACTAGAATTTTTTTAAAAACACTAGTAAACCAATGAAATCTAGAAAAGCCTCTTGGCTGGATGAGATACTTACGAAGTGATATAAAAAGAAAAACTTGGCATTTAATTTATTTGAGATATTTTGTATCTCAACTGGGAAAGGACCTTATAATTCTGTAAGCTATCATTATTTTTGTTAAATCTTGATGCCAAGATTTCAAGAGCCATTTTATCACAAAGTTTACAGAAAGCCAGCTTCAAAAATTCATCCATCAAAGTCAGCTTTTATGAAAAGATGTCACGCTACCGATAATATTAGATTACTGGTAGGCATATTAGCATTGTAAACTAATAAAGATGAAATAGCTGTTCTGGCTTTATTAGATTCATAAAAAAAACCATTGATATGGTGCAAATAAAGTTTTTAGAATAAGTGATCACACACAAAAAATGAATTTCCTGCTGAATGCATATCTTGGATTACCATTTCTTCTTCTAGCCCTTCTGCTAAAGTAATCACTAATGGGATTATGCCATCAGCAATTAAAGTGAGAAGTGGAACGTGATGAGGATTCTCCATCTCCTTTAATGTTTAATTTAACTTTGGAAAAATTGATAAACTGTAATGGTCCTTTTTAGCCTCTGCCGCCGCCGCCTCCTCCTCCTCCTCCTCCTCCTCCTCCTCCTCCTCCTCCTCCTTTTTCTTTCCTTTTACATGCTGTCTAACTGAAGTTACTTATAGTATATTTTAAGAGGCTAAAAACCAGGGGACCATGGCTTCTAGTTCCGCATTAGGCACACAGCCATGTGGGTGATTTTTTTGGCTAGTTACTCTCTCTCTGATCTCAGAAGATGGTAATAGCAAGCCAATTGCTGTTTAAAAAAGATGTTTCAAAGAAAATGCACCAACTTGTCCCGGCCATTTCCAGGAGTTAAATTGACAATGGCAGAAAGAAAGAGAGAAAAAAAACTATATTAAGAATGGGTATGGTGACTACTTTCTCATATCTGTTATTAATATTAATTATTTTAATTGCAGTTTACTTTGTATCATATCTTGTGAAGCATTTAACTCTTCTAAGCACAGGGAGGTATTATTTCAAAGGAAGCTGAAATTGATTTCTTCCGGGAACCTCTGGCTTTCAACAGAAAAACAAATATTGTTTAAGCTATGGGTATGTGTCCCCATTTGCGGGGAGTGGGGGGCACAATTTTATTTTTAAGCTGATCGACCTTGCATGGGCGAAGTAGCTGTGTAGTCAAACCACCTCCAGGCTTTGATCCCTACTTTTCTTGCACAGAGAATCCCAAAGAAATCAACAATTTTATTCATGTGAAATTCCTTAATCCTTGTAGGGAGTTATAAGAGTTGTAAGTCTGAAAAGCTTTGAATTAGGTGGCAGAGATGTATGTAAGTGGTAATACCAAATATATAAGAAGCATTGCTATTTTTATCAGTTGATTTTCCAACCTGATGGTTGAAGAAGACTGTCAGATGGTCATTTACAGGATGGTCTTCTGTGCAATATTTTTTTTTAATTATAACGTCTTCCTTGGACTAGAATATTTAAGGCCCTGATAACTATCCATTGAGAAACAAAACAGATCAATCAAACTTCAAGTCCGTAATGAGGTGCATATACAATCTCACATGAGTTGTGGTAGGTTAATACCCACTGGCTCCCACAACTGAGAACTCACTACCCACAACACCAATATCCACAATTCTGGGGAAAAATGAACTTGGTAATGCTGCCAATCAGCTATTCCAAAAATCTCCCTCTGCCCTGGTTTGCTTTAGAAGAGACAAATGGGCATCTTTTTTCTGTCTTTAAATTCACCAGAAGGAAAATGTACTAAAGGCTAATTCCTTTTCATCAAGCCCTTATTATAGGCATCAGGAATTTGAAGGAAGCCAACAAACACAAAAGAAGAAATAGGACAAAAATATTTATTTCTGAAAAGATTGATACATACATCATACATACACACACACACACACACACACACATACACACACACAAAAACAGAATGTTCCACAGCTGTGATCACTAGCTGAAATAAGTAGTAGACATATCATCACTTTCAACAAAATGCCTTCAACACTTTAACATGTACTACAGAGTGAAAAGTTTAACTGTTATTCCATGCTGATTTTGACACATTTCAACAATGATTACGGATTAAGTATTCTTTCTCTCTCCCTCCCGTGTTTGGAATACCTGTACTGATACGTGGCAAGGAGAAGAAATAACAGTAGCAAAAAATAAAGCAAAAAATAGCAAAAAATAAATAGATCCAACACCAGACATATCATTTGAAAATGCATTAATCTGGAATGATACTGGGAGGTAGATCTGAAAGCCTGCATGGAAGTTTGATTGAGGAAGAGAAAAACCACTGGAATCTGGAACTCATTCTATGTGGGACTGGCACCATTTCACTAGAAACTAGATGCCTACTTAATATTTCATATGTTTACATAATAGAAAACTCGCCAAAAAAAGTCTAGTTTTTTTTTCCTACAATGATCCTCACTGATTCATCAAGTCCTTATTAGGCATATTGAAATCCAAAAATGACAGGTAGAAAAATAAGGTGGAGCGGTAAAATCCAGAAGTGATGGATTTCGGGCAGTTGTCCCCTTGGCCAACCATCACCATTTGATGAGAATTTCTCACCAGCAGAAAGATCGGGAAGACTGCAAAGGAGTTTAAAAAGTTTTAAAGAGAGGCAAGAGATCTGGAGGAAAGTATTTCCAGAACTTGGTGGAAATCTGTCTTCCTAGAACCCATATCTTCATGATATGAAGATTCATTTTTCATAAGCATCTGAGACAAAATTGGCTTCATAACATACAAATCGATAAAATAAATTCATATTGGCCGGGGTGTAATCCCATGCTATTAAGTAATTCAGGCTTATTTTTTTCATTCAGATATGAACATTGAAAGTCAAAATGTAAAATGAACATTCTGGAAATTCAGGCAATTTAGAGATTATACAGGATATACTGAAATTACAGGTAGTCCTCGGTTTATCACCACAATGGAACCCAAATTTTTGTTGCTAAGTGAGTGTAATAGTATCCCTCACAGGAACAATATACAGTAGTATTGAAATGTCATCTTTCAGAATCACAGTAAGAATTCACTTTGCATTTCAGAATGGAAGACATAATATATGGAGTTTATAACAGTTGGCTTTCTTAGAGAATCTTTGAAGAAATAGTTGAAGGAAAAAAAAAAGATAGGGCTTCTATTTTCAATCTGGAACAACAAAAGCTATGTAAAATATCTCATCTTTTTATCTGAGTGCCTTGTTTACTGGTTTCACAGTTGACCTGCAGCTTCTTCTGGGGTAGCCTCAGTTTTATCACAGTTCATCTCTTCTGAAACCAGCCTCTTAATATTCTTTTCATTGCCTCATGCATTGTACTGTTCCTCAGGGTGTATATGAAAGGGTTGAGCATGGGAGTCACCACCGTGTACAATATTGATGCAATTTTAAATTTTGACCCAGCGTAAGTGGAGGATGGGCGGATATAGATGCCTAACAGAGTCCCATAAAACAAAGCAACAGTAGTGAGATGGGAAATGCAGGTGGAGAAGGCCTTGTATTTGCTGAGGCCTGATGGTATTTTCAAAACTTTGAATACAATGAAAAGGTAGGACAAAATGATCAGCAAGAGGGGTCCAAGGAGAATGGCAGTGCCTTCACTGACAAGCAGCATTTCAACCAATGAGGTGTCAGAGCAGGAGAGCTTCAGTAAAGGATGGAGGTCGCAGAAGAAATGGGGAATCTCTCGGGAAGCACAAAACTTAAAGTTGCACATTGAAAGAACATACAGTAGGGAGTGGGCACAAGCCAGGAGCCAAGATGCAGCAGCCAGTTGTATGCAGAATCTGTAGCTCATGGTTGTTGCATAATGCAATGGACGGCAAATGGCCACATAGCGGTCGTATGCCATAGAGGCCAGGAGAAAGTTATCTGCTGCGCAGAAGCTCACAAAGAAATACACCTGTGTCAGACAACCACTAAAGGATATGGAGTTTGTGCAGGACAGCAGGTTCTGCAGCATTTGGGGTACAATGGTGGAGCTCAATCCAAGATCAGCCAATGACAAGTGACAGAGGAAGAAATACATGGGAGCATGGAGGAGGCTGGCCCTGGAGAAGATCAGCAAGATTATCATGAGGTTTCCTAGCAGACAAAGCAGGTACATACAAAGGAAAACAGGAAAAAGGAGTCCTTGAAACTCTGGAGAGGAAGAAAAACCCAGGAGGATGAATCCAATAAAGTTGGTTTGGTTCTCCAGATTCTTTTCCATAAGTCAGCTGAAAATATGGATTTTTTCATCGTTTTATTTATATATCTGCTTTGTACAGTATTTCACCTAGACATGAAGGAAAAGAAGTACAGCACTTGAGGACATGGGGAAAATGACTAGTCTTTAAGCCAACTGAATTATTGTGATTTGTATTCCAAAAATGGGGCATGGGAGGCACATTTATTTCTGTATATGTCTGAAAATGGTAAAGGCATACATAAATTTCTTTGAATTCACTTTACAGACCACAAGCTTGTAATAAAGAAGATTGATATTGGACATTTAGTATTCTATTGTGATTGCTCTTAGACTCACTGAATATAAGTTGGTGTTATGATACTTTATTTATGGCTTAGGCATGTGTTGTGGTGAGTCAGGTGTCTAAATGACAGATGTTGCTTAATTATTTCGGACAGTTAAAACAAAAGAGTTTTGTGTGGCTTTTCCAGTTTGGAGGAATGACATTTCAAATTGGGGATGGTATTTTAAGGTTCTATTCTAAAGTGATGTATATTCACTTTAGAAAGAAAAAACCTACTTTCTTTATTCAACTCCTGAGGTCTGATTTAGAGATAGTTGAAATGAATGATAAATGGCTTTTCTGAATCAGGATGTGCCTGACTAAAGAAGCTGAAACTTAGAATGTACTTTTATAAATTCCTATTCAAAAATCTAATTGTGATGACGTTGGGTATTACAAATGAAATTCTTTCATTGTTCCTTGCATATAAGATAGCCCCTTCTTCCTCTGAAGTGGACTCAGACTGAAATGGCCCATTTAATAGCATTGAGGCTATAGTAAGCTGTCTTCTACTGCCCTGGATCATTCATCTATTTCATCTGTCCTTGTGTATCGTAACCGGCAATAGCATTGTGGCTCTTTGTTGATGACCAAGAATTGTCTTTGGGAAATTCTGTATGCAAAGCAGTGACACAACAGCCTTTCTCCAGATTCTCTGATTGTTTCCTGTGCTATTTAACTACTGTAGGACAAACCAAATTCTAACCCTAATAGTCCTTTTCAACTTCCTTTTCTGGACTGCTTTCTCATCAACACTTTTGTATAGCATTCCTATCTCTATCTTCCAGTTTGCAAAAAAAAAAAAGGCCATTTGATGAGGATAATTTGAGCAATAATGGCAGATAGAGGAGCCACACAACAAACTGTCCTTTTTCCATTTTCACAATACGATATATTGAGAATCCTTTGTATATGGTCCCTAAGTTCTTTGTAAATGATCATATGAAAGTCTCCTGCTGAGGCAGAACTTTCATCCATTGCCCCCAATCCTTAATGTCATGGATGGACTCCTTCTGACAACACTTTTCCCAGCCCAAATCTGAAGAGGGAGGAGGAATTCTCATGTGACATACAGCCTCTTTTCCCTGGCTGAGGCTCAGCCTTTGCCTCCTATGCTATTTAGCTGAGGAATCTAAATGAAAGAACTTAACCCTTCCATTACAATTGTCTTCTCATTGCAGCATCACCTTATTATGTCATGACCTCTATATGTACTACAACTTTGCAAAAGTGCAGTGTCTATGAAGATGACTTCATATGTCTATGAAGGAAGGGGAGGAGAGAAAAGCTGAACAAGGAATTATCTTTCTTCTTCGTTTCATCCAACTACAGTATGCTGGGTAGCAATAGGGTGGAAGGATGAAGTGCAATTCTATACAATTTTGATGTAGAGGGAGAAAGAGAAAACTCTTAAATAAAAAGCTTACTGGTTTGTGTCCATTAACAAAAAAAATCACTAAATATTATACTGTACCTCTGGCAAAAAGCTTTGATGTCTCCACTGAGGTCCAGTTTCTTTTTCTTTTTTTTTGTGAAGAGATTTTTATAACTTTTTCAATTCTGAACAAGGACTCAAGCTTCATGGGGGAGCATTTTCTTTCTCAAAATGATGAGCGCATACAATGGTGGGAACAAGCACACCTGTGGGAAGGAGGCAGGGATAATTTCTAGTTTGTGGCACCCCAAGGAAGAAACATTAACGCAAAAACAAGGCTCTTTGGGGAATTTGTTAACCACGGCTAGAACATTCAACAACAATAACAAGTGATGTAAGATTGGGTTGAAAAGTTGATGTCAAGCACAGATTTCTGAAGGGAAAAATGTCGTCAATCTGGTCAAAAAAGAAACATAAAACTGTATCTGTATTGGTCAGACCTCCAAAAATCTACTTCATGGAGGCATCTGAGACTGATTCTGTGATGACCCAGGGTGGGTTACAAAACAAACACAGTCACAGAAAACAGGTGAAGCCCCTTCTATTCCTTCACTTTGCTTCCAAGCTCTGAATATTCTTGACAGAAACCAAAAAACTCCCACACAAACAGTTACAAGAAGAAAGGAAAAAGCAACACAAACCAGGCAAGATAAGGGCTGGTGGGTGTCCACAGACAACACACACTGGGAAGGATACCAAACTCAGAGAAGAATCATAAACTAGAGATATTTCCACACTTTGTTTCCAGCATTTGCCCATACGCAGGTCCAAACTCTTATTCAGTTGTCACAGCTGCAGCCCATGAAGAGGATCAAGGCCCTCTCCTCCCAAGTAGACCACATCTCTCCCTTAACCTCTCCTCCCTGCATGCCCAAGGATGGAGAGGGGATGGGCCTGGGACCTCCTCTGACTGCTCAGCCGGCCTCTGCCCTTCCCCACCCTCCTCCGCAACCTCCAGAGCCACACTTCCACTCCCTGTCGGCTGTTCTTCCTCTCCCTCAGAGTCAGTCTCCATCAGGGGCATGACAGGTTCAAGTGCATTATATTAACATCTGTTTACCACTCCTGTATTGAAGATATGTCAGGATTAGGATTCATTTCCCCCACCCTGATGGTCCTCATGAACATCTTGTCACGTGTAAGCTTTTTAGAGCTCAGTTTTCCATATATTAATTGGGCAAATGCAATCACATACAACCCTGTGGCTTCAGTGCATTTTTTTTCCTGGTCATTGCTATGCCATTGTTATGCCTCCCAAGAAAAAAGCCAATGTTTTATTGCATTAAGTCTATTAAACAGATTTCATCATTGCTTACCATTTAATCCTAGCTTCTTCTGATTTGCTATTGCTTTTATGTTGCTTAGAATCATGACTGTACGTTCTTGGTTGCAGAGGAAAGAAGGCAAGGCAAAGGAAAGGAAAGGGAAGGAAAGGAAAGGGAAAAAATTAGTTCATGAAGGGCCAAACTAGTTGCTTTATGTTTAAGCAAAAATGCCCCATAGCAATTGCATTACTGGCAAACAAGCAGTCTTTTTTCCTGATCTTTTTTATTCAGGCACTTAAAGCATATAGATTGAAGGTGATTCAAGGCAGGTTCAGCCCATGAGTTGCTTTTCCAGGTATACCTGTTTTTGTGATTGATCAATTTTCTACTATGAACATTAGGCCATGTAGACAGAGGCTAATTGAATAAATTAATATGGAAAAACAATTCTAAAGCTCATTCCTCTCCCTTTGTTTTGCTGTTTTCAGGCTAAATCAGGAGGATCTAGTTCCAGTAAGTGGAATTCAACTTCCATGGAGTTTTCTTTAGCAAGATTTATTGAGTTGAATGGGATAGAGTTACAAGAATTCTAGCAACTGAAAAGTTTCCAGTTTGTAATCAATATATCATCATATATATTTTTAGGATAGAGACTTTCTGATTTTCTCTCTAATAACTTCTCTATAATTCAGCATGTTTCTCCATTGATAACAGGCAACATAAGAATCATCTGAACTTTCATCAGGCTAAGAGCCAGTTCTTACAAACCGCTGAGGCCCTACGATTGGAAACCCAATCAAATCCTTTCAGCATACTCACCTCCGGAGTAATGTTTTAAGTAAGAAGTAATTGGTCAAGATAAGCGTAATGTTTTGGTAATGCCATTGTTAGAAAATAAATGACACAGCACACAATCAATTTTAATAAAAAGGTAACGGAAAATGTTGCCAATTAGAAAGAATGCCAGGCAAAAATTGTTATAGAAATGAAGATTAATCTAATGTGAAGTTTAGAAGCAGCTATAAAAGGAAGTCAGAGGCTGCCTCATAGTCATCAATTTCAAAGAATGACTGCAGGAAAGTAAAATTATAACTTAGGGGAGATTATATCTCTCTCCTGGGGAATATTGATCTTGCAGCTCTGCTAAGTAGGAATTTAACAAAGTATACTCCATCAAATTTGTATTACATTGTACCGTACTATGGGAAAATTGGAGTATGTAAAAAATACTGAAGAGAAAAGTTACCTGCTCTAACATATGTCAGTGAAACATGGACACTAACTTCATAATCGATACAAAAGCTATATTTGGCTCAAAGAGCCATGAAAAGATACATGCTGGGCATTACAAGACAAGTTAGAAAGACCTGCACAGGGATTAGAGAACAAATGAAAGTATAGATATCATCAAGAGAGTAGAAGAATTGAAATGGAAATGGGCTGATCACATAGCCAGAAGAATTGATGGCAGGTGGACCAAGGCAGTCATAGAATGGATCCCACTTGATAAAAACCATCCACAAAAGAGACCTAAAACAGGATGGATCAATGACATCAGCAAGTATTGTGGGCACAATTGGCAAAAGAAAGCTCAGGACCATGTTGCTTGGAAACATGCAACCTGCAGTGGATAGACAATGGCTAAAATGATGAAAGAATACTGGATATATAAAGAAATTAAGCAATGTGTTACTGTCTCTTCTACTCACGATAAGCATGGAAAAAGATATATTCATTCTAAAACAAACAGTCCAGTTACTTTATTTTAAAGGCAATTTGTTTCATTTTAATATGTTATCAGGAACATAACAGATACCTTTGTGGTCTCAATTAAAATTGGGTCTAAATATGGAACTATCCAAGGTCCTGAAAACCTGACCTATTAGACATCCCTCTGCCTTCCATAACTCCTTTCAGGTGCTTGCTTATGATCACCTCAGGAGGGTAAGATCTATCATTCACAGAACATCTAGAAATATTTAGCTTGTAAAATGGAAGAAAATGAGAACTGCCCTTAAAAATCAGTGGAAACATTTGAGTGGGTTTATTACTCCAACATTTTGAAAAAAGCCCAATGAAAACTATGCTCAGTGAAATAAATGCTGATTAAATTTTCAGGAATAAAAACTTGAAAGACCCGAAGAGAGGACAGAACCGACGAATGAAATTCAGAGTTGAAGTGTTTAGTGTAACATTTTCTTGTAATGTAATTATTTTCCATCTAGTGGAAACTATCAGTCTGAGAGCCAAATAAGATATTCAAAACTAGCAACATTTCTGTATATCTGAAAGATTTCCCAAATCTGCTAAATTATTATAATCTTGTTTGGAGGAGAGATGTGAAGGACACCGTTTTTCTTGACTTCACAGAAACATGCCGTAAAATCCATTTGAAGCATGCAAGTGATGAATTTAAGCCAATCTTTATGCCGGCTGATGATAATAGAATTTGAAATATTAGATCTACAGGAAACCATCTGATGTTTTAATAATTAAAAGAGACATATAGACAAATAACGAGGAGAATGGTTTGGATAATTTTCCAATATTAGATTTACAAAAGAGACTTTTTGACTTTTTGCAAGACTTGGTAAGAAAAGACAAGGGAAAAAAAGAAAAGAAATTGAAAACTTTTAGGACATTATTTGAAGGGATTGAACAATGAGGTTTTAAGGATTTGTCTATAGATAGGACATAGAGGGAAGAGATTGTTGTATTTTAAGTGAAAATAATTTGTTAATATTGTTTACACTTGTTGAGACAAGGGAGAAGTTACTTTATATTTGTTTTTTCTTTATATTATTTTTTCTTTCACATTTTCTTCTTTTTTCTTCTTTATATTTTTTCCTCTTTATCTTTTATAACTACATATCCCTACAACTGTAATATTCAATAAAATTATTGGGAAAAAGAGGACACAATGTTGGGAAAAGCTGCAATAAGTAATCCCTGTCAACTATAAAGGATGCTTGTCAGGGAATGACTGGCAGTAACAATTAATCCTTGAGCTTCTATCCAGCAGTCTACTTAGCATGGGATATAATTGGGCCAAAACACTCATTAAACAGCATATGGCAAACATAACAGCACCAACTGGATCTAGCCAGGACACAGTCTTTGATGCCAGTGAATCCCAACAGGTACTCTGCCTTCTTTATCTCACTAATCTCAAAATACCTAACACCAAAGGGCCTTTACTATGACACAATGCCATGCCCCTCAATAGTGGGTTCCTATCTTGGTCGCTACTGGTTCGGCGGGTGATTGCATGTGCGCTCCTAACATGTGTGTGTGCACGCCCCTAACTCACCAATCACCTGAGAGGATGAAGAAACAAAAAGCTAGGAGTGAGCCTCCCACCCACCCATGCACTTGTCACTTCTTTTATCCTCTCAGCTGATCATCAGAGTGGGTTTTTTTACTACCAGTTCAGCCAAACCAGGCCAAACCAGTAGCATACTACCACTGATGTCCCATCCCTCCCCTCAACTTCCCTTGAAAGCTAATGCAGGAAAATTCCCTAGGGGGAGGTCAATGGTCCTGTGACTCTGGACACACAGAAACAAAAAACTGTGCTTCTCCAGTGCCGGTATTAGAGGGACATTCATACTAGCCTGATAGGTGTATTAATACCCAGGATAAACAGCCCAATTTTACCCCTCCTGCTGCTTTAAGATACTAATTCTGCTACAACACATAATGTAGAGGTGGTATTCAGCTGGTTCTGACCAGTTCTGGAGAACCAGTACTGGAAATTTTGAGTAGTAGCCACATCCACCAAGCCACTCCCACAGAACCGGTAGTAAAAAAATTTGAATCCCACCACTGATATAATGTCATCATGTTCTGCACAACAGAGCATAAAATTTATCAGACGATGACTTGTCCCATAAATTATTCTTAATTAAGATAGATAGATAGATAACCTTTATAATAATTTTTTTACTGTGGGCACACTGGCTGACATGAAAAATGAAATTCTATTGTCTGCTCTCAAAAGTACATCTATCTATCTATCTATCTATCTAGATATCTATCTAGATATAGATATATATCATGGTCAATCTTGAATACATGGCGGAGTTATGAGTTCTCAAGGTTGATACTGTGTGGAACAAAACTGTGAATCTAGATGTTCTGCTTCTGATACCACAAACCCTCCTCCCAGAAGGTAACAAGGAAAACAGATCATGAAGAGGATATGTAATGTCCCAGACAATACTGCAGACCTTGGTCAATCATCGCTTATATACTATGTCCTAGATAGGAAGGAAGTGAACGGCCAGTCACCTTCTCTCCCATCCTCACCACTCTCTGCACTACCTTCCTGTCTGAAGCAGTAATGCTTCCAAACCAGTCAGTGATGCCATATGCTCTAGATCGTCCTTCTATACAAAGTGTTAAGGACAGAGGAAGGAAGGTGTACTTTTTTTGTGTGACACAGAAAATGCAGGCACTGCTCTGCCCACTTCACCAGTGTCTCAATGTTAAATGACCAAGCCAGCCTATTCATTAGCTGCACACCCAGAAACTTGAATGAACATCTAGTTTGGAAATTCAAGAGGACTCTGCACTGGAATAGATTTAATGTGTCACATACTAAACTTCATGCTCCCTTATACCCATTCAATGCTCCTCTTTTTAGATACATTTTGGACTTTTGTTTTTATGCTTGTTTTATATTTTTAACTTTTTTATAATTATTCTGATGTATTTTCTATACTTTTTAGTTAGCTGTATCCCATCCTTCTTGTACTGGTCTCTGATCATAGTAAATATTTGATTTGCAATAAGCAATAATCAACTGCTTTTATGGGTACCTTCATCCCATCTGTAGAACTGCTGATTCAGTTCTACATAAGAATTATTGAGTCTGTCATCTGCACCTCTATAATGGTCTGGTTTGGCTCTGCAACCCAACAAGGCAGATGCAGACTTCAACAGGCAATTAGGACTGCAGAAAAAAATGATTGCTACCAACCTGCCTTCCATTGAGGACCTATATCCTGCCTGAGTCAAAAAGAGGGCTTGAAAATATCTACAGACCCCTCACATCCTGGACATAAATTGTTTCAACTTCTACCCTCAAAATGACGCTATAGGGCACTGCACACCAGAACAACTAGACACAAGGACAGTTTTTTTCCCAAATGCAATCGCTCTGCTAAACAACTAATTTCCATAAAACTGTCAAACTATTTAGTAAGACTGTAATTTCTATTATTCTTCTCATCCTTCCTATTACCTATCTCTTCCCACTTATGATTATAACCATGTTGCTTGTATCTTTACAATTTATATTGTTTTATTTGTTTCCTAGTATGACTTGATTGCTTATTAGTAACCTATGACTGTCACTAAGTGTTGTATCTTATGATTCTTGATGAATGTATTTTATTTTTTATTTTTATGTACACTGAGAGCTTATGCACTAAAGACAGATTCCTTCTGTGTCCAATCACACTTGGTCAATAAAGAATTCTATTCTATTCTATTCTATTCTATTCTATTCTATTCTATTCTATTCTATTCTATTCTATTCTTAATTATGACAGATGCAATAAGGCCAAATGATGGTACAGTTACTGATTTGTATTATATTTTATTTGTATTTATATTGAAAAAATTGTTTTCAACCATAGGCTTTAACAAAATAGGAATAATATGATTTACTGCTTCTGCTGTTTTTGGAATAACCATACTGATATAAGATAGGGATAGAGAAAGATAATAATTTGTTTCCTTGACTTATATCATTTGTTTCATACAAGAACTCAAGGCAACATAAATAATGCTCCACCCTCCCATTTTTCCCCACAACATCCCTGTGAGGTAGGTTAGATGAAGAGAGAACTTCTGGCCCCAAAAATACGAGTTAGCAAATGACAGTTTTAAATTCTGAGATTTAATTCCCACTATATGGCAAGCAAATCAAAGATAGCCTTTAAAAATTCCTGATTTCACCAGCAAATATTTGACACTGGGAGATGGATCTGATTGACAGCAAGAAAAGCAAGTGCTGTGATTCAGGAAGACAGACATCTGGCAGAAGAGAAGTTGACGATTCATTGTAGTTTATTTCAGACTCTTGTAACCTAGAATTGAAGCTGCCAATCGAGTATTTCACACCTATGCATAACTGCCATGGTGTGTTTTTTTTAAAGAGACTTATTTAAGGGCAGGATAAAATCAAACAAAATTAATCAGCAAAATTGAGCCAACTTGGTAAACTTGTAGAAATATCAACTGAAGATGCATACTCTCTAATTTCCCCTGTAATAAGAATAGACATTTCCTGCTAATTTTTGTAAGGAGAAAATAATGGAAATTTAGGGATTTAGTGTAGTGGTTGAAGGCACTAGACTGGAAGCCAGGAGTCAATGAGCTCTAATCCTGCCTTAGGCCCAAAGGTAGCAGGGTGACACTGAACTGGTCACTCTCTGTAGGAGAAAGGCAAAAAATATATAGCCAAGAAATCTATGGTAGCCAATAATCAATTGAACACCCAAAGAGACACACAAACATACACAGTACTTTAAGCACACTGAGATCTCTAGATGTTATATTTCAGAAGAATCAGTTCCTTAAAAGCAATAATAAACACCTGTTACTTCATATGCTTCAGCCAAAATATTCCCAGTAAAATAAATAATCTTTATTTTTGAACAAACACAACTTATAAAACGCTGCCTTGTGATGACAGCAACACCTCTGATAGCCTGCAGAAAACTACCAGTGTGAAAAGTCATTACAGAAGTTCTTTCAGATAAGAAGCTGTCCAAAAGTAGAGTATTTTCTGACAGTTGAATTTTATTTCATGGAACAGAGTGGCTTATAGTGCTATTGACAGATCTGCAGGCACCTTTTAATGTTGAGAAACAGCTAATATAAAAAGGAAGCTTGGTTGCACTTTGCTATGCTTTTACAGACAAGAGAATAACAGAAAATCTGGTAATGCTCTAAATGCTAGAGAACATTGGACATTAATAGCCATGCTTATTTGTACCCATGGCTGAGGATGCTGGCTTTGCTAAAACCAGTTCCTTACTAGCCTCTTTATGGCTGCATGTATCTCACTGTTCCTCAGGCTGTAGATGAAAGGATTGAGCATAGGAGTGACTACTGTATAGAAGATTGATGCCACTCTCAGCCTCAAACCAGAATAGGAAGATGATGGGCGGAGGTAGGTGCCTATCACCGTGCCATAGAACAAAGCCATGGTGGTGAAATGGGCACTGCAAGTGGAGAAAGCTTTGTACTTTTTGGCCTTAGATGGAAGCTTCACCACCTTCAGGACAATGAAGACATAAGAGAAAAGAATGAGAAGCAGAGGCCCAAGGACAATTGCTGTCCCTTCGCTGACAAGAAGCTTATCAACGATGGAGATGTCCGAACAAGTGATTTTCAATAAAGGGTGGACGTCACAGAAAAAATGGGGGATTTCTCGGGAAGCACAGAAGGTAAAATTAGATACCAACAGGATGTATAACAAGGCATGGGAATGAGCCAGGAGCCAGCAGCCAGCAGCTAACAGAAGGCAGCACTTGAAGCTCATGACTCTGGAGTAGTGCAAGGGGTGGCAGATGGCTACATAGCGGTCATATGCCATGGAGGCCAGGAGAAAGTTATCTGTGGCAGCAAAACTCACAAAAAAATACATCTGTGTCAGGCAACCAATATAGGATATTGCTTTTGTTTGGGTCGCTAAGTTGTATAGCAATTTAGGTATTGCAGCCGAACTAAATCCAAGGTCAGCCAGTGACAAGTGACAGAGGAAGAAATACATGGGAGCGTGGAGGAGATTGGTACTGGAGAAGATCAGCAAGATTATCAAGAGGTTTCCTAGGAGACAAAGCAGGTACATACAGAGGAAGAGGGGAAAGAGAACCCCTTGGTGGTCTGGTGAAGAGGAGAAACCCAGGAGGATGAATCCAGCAGAGATGGTTTGATTCTTCTCTTCTGCGTTCATCATGTAGCTCAGGCATTTAGGATCCAATTCTGGTCTGCTTCTCTGCTCTGTATTTCAGCTGGATCCAAAAATACTAAACTAGTTTGAGAGGAAGAAATATATTTACAGCTGTTAAAAATATTCATAGGAATTTCTCTTGTGACCGACATACAGCTTATTTTAATTTGCATTCCAACAACTGAAAAAGCCACTCTCTTCAAATAGGGTCATTAATCTCTGCATAATTCTCTCCTCTTTCACTTTTTCCAAGAAACTGAGAATCTTTTTGATAGGCTAGGGCTAGTTTTGTTTGTTTTCAGATAGATGGTGGAATGTACAATGATAAATTACTTATGAGTGTTAAAATAGGGGAAAGGACAGTAAAAGAAAAAGTTCTGGCAATTGGACTGATCCGTTAAGGGTGTTATTTTAAAAAATGACAAAAGGGCTCCACAATTCCTTTGCCAGTAACCCAGTTTCTTCTTCCTATGAAATGGTAACTACTGTAGTTAAGCTGAAATGGCTTAATTTAGGAGAATACAGCAGACTATCTTCTTCTGTGCAGAACATTTATCCATCTCACCCATTACTGTGTACATTAACAGGCAGGCACCAAACCCATATTTTTCAGGCACACTTTTTTTTGCCTCTGTCAAAGTTTAAAGGCTGCTTTTGTGACATATTATGTGCAAGTTTCCAATAAGCAATAGCCCTTTTAATTATGTCATTTTTCTCTCAGACTGTTTCCCCATTTTGTCTACACTCTGAACAAAGAGATAACAATCCTTTTCCAACTCAAAGTCTCATTCTCCATGCTTCTTTTTCACCAGTACCTCTGTTATACCACCCCATATGTATCTCCTCATTTGCAAAAAGGCGGTTTGCATGGGGATAATAGAACCACAACAATGACAGAGAGAAGAACTATGTAACAGCATTTTTCTATGGTTCATTCAGATGCAATGTGCTGAGAATGCACTGAGTTCAAAGAATGGGATAGCAAGGTGTGCACAGTTATATGTTGTTATATATACAGACACAAAGGAAAGGGGGGAATAAAGCTGAATAAAGCACTAAGAAGATCATATCCTTTGCTCATAATATATCATTGGATACTCTACCATCTCTCTACTGGAACCAGAAGTTTTGGTGTTTTCATTAAAAATGGAACTCTTTCATTATGCCATCGTTCACCGTCTTTGCGGTGTAACCTCTTCCTTCCTGAAGCAGAAGTGCTTTGGCAATGGCATAAATAGAACCCTTATTGTAATTAGATGAAGATAATTCAGCTTCATTGTGCTCCCCAAGGAAAGGAAGTACAAGTTGCAAGGACATTCTTCAGGGAGCTTGTTAATCAAAAATAAAATTTGCAGCAGGAATACTCAACAATCTAAAATTGGCCAGTTGTAGATGCCGAGTATAACTTGTTTAAAAAACCAAATAATACTTTATTGGAATAAACAGTATTTCTCACAATGTGTTGGATCTCCAGAAATCTACTTCCCAGTGGCAAATGTCACTGGTTGCAGTGTGCAGTCTTATGTTATGTTATGTTACAGTAAAGTTATGACCCAGAGTAGACCTTGCTTTTTCTCATTTGATAGGCATGGGTTATCAATATCTATGGCTATATTGCAAAAAGTCTTATGACCTCCTTATGACTCAATTCCCCTTGAAGGCCATTCTCAGGTTGTAACTCAACAGGATTTACTTCCACTTATCTGTTGATCTCTGTTTTATTTCTATTGCATTTTCTGTGTAGAATGATGTTTTATCAGGGAACAAAGAGAATAAGTTGGAAACTACTCCTGGGGACTCTGATGTTCCCTTCCATGTCCAAATTACATGCTGAAATAGGGAGAAAGCTGATAAATAATGTCTCAAATCTGAAAAATCATTACAATTTGGGGGGGAGGATTTGGGGGATACCATCTCTCTTAACTACACAGAAACGTGTTGTAAAATCAATCCTGGCATGAATTCTGGACTCACAACACTTGCACAAAGAGCAGGTGGCAGTCGTTGTTAAGAGAGCCTTTGCACAACTTTGGGTTGTGCACCTGTTACAGTCTTTTCTGGATTAAGAATGTCTGCACCCAGTCGTTCACACCCCAGTCGTCTCACGATTGGACTTTTGTAATGTGCTCTACATGAGGCTACCTTGAAGAGCATTCAGAAGCTATAGCTGGTGCAGAATGTGGCAGCATGGGCAGTTATTGAGGCCCAAAGAATGTCCCATGTAACACCACTACACCATGAGCTACATTTTGCTTCTGAGTGTAATTCAAGGTATTGGTTATCCTCTTTAAAGTCCTTCATGGCATGGGTCCAGTTACTTGAGGGACCAATTTATCTCACTAGAGTTGGTCCACTCCACTTGTTCCAGCAGGGGAGGCATGCTGTGAGCCCCATTGTCCCAAGTATTCTGACTGGCGGGGTCCAGGAGAAGGGCCTTCTCTGTCATTGCACCTGCCCTCTGGAATATCTTGCTCCTTGAGAAAAGGTTGACTCCAACCCTCTCAACCTTCCATAAGAGCCTAACCACCTGACTCTGACAGTTAGCTCAAGACTCCAATGGGAGAGCATCACAATGGAAGTGGTTGGTAGATTAACAACAGATCCCACCTACTAGATTACTCATGATAAGAGCAGTGAAATGTCAATATTTCTCCAGTCTTTTTGTGTCTGCCAATAGCCATCCAGCCACCCTGTGTTGCTTGAGGAAGGGTGGGCCACAGGGTCATCTGAAGGGCTACTGTGAGGAATATTTTAGCTACTTGGGTTATAATAAGTAATGCAGATCCACTCAGAGGTGGACTTCAGCTAGGAAGCTCCAGAAAAAAAAATCTAGGTCTTGCATTGTAATCTGGGATGAGTTTGAATTGAATGCTGGTGAGTCTTCAGGAAGTGGGCAGTATTCTCCAAGCTGTCTACATCTAGGTCCCTTCCAGGTTGTTGAGACCACTCAAGAGGTGTCCTGCAGTTGGGTCCATGCTGTGGAGTTGGCCTGTTTTGGGGATTGAGTAATGTCTTTAGCCTTGAAGGAGGAGGCAATGAGACTGGAACTAACAATTATTTATAATTATTGTCATGTCTTCAACTTTCCATTTAAAAATGGAACCTTCTTTGTTATTGAGAAGATGGCCAGATTCCAGTTACAAAGAAGTTTGGAGGAAGAAAATTATTTGTATCTGTTCCAGTCAGAGTTCAGGGATTTAGTATGGAGTCAGTAATAATTATGCTTGTCAATGACTTTTGATGTTGTTGGGAGGAGATTGTGTTGTTCAATGACCTCTCCTTGATATCTCAGCAGCTTTGGATACTATCAGTCACATGGGGAATGAGAGAATGGGAGCACCATGTCAGATTGGTTCTTCTCTTTCCTTCATGGCAATTTCCAGTTAGTATTGACAGAGGGTTAGAGGCTGCACCCTCAGCCCCTCATATCTCAACTCTGTAATGTTGAAGTGATGTAGTTGATGTCTTGTCTTAATTATTCCAAGATTGAATGGTTGTAGATATTAGGGCCCCTAAATCCTAGGATTCTTTGTCTTTAATCTCTGTCTTTGGAAAGAATTGCACTTCCTCATTCAAATCTGGTGTGAAATCTGAGTGGACACATGGCAAGCAAACACATCTCCACGGAGAATGGATATGATAAACATGTCAAAGACTGAAAAACTGGCAATACACTGATTCTTCAGAAAAGGCTAGTCTTCCTTCCATCTGGACATGGAGAAGATGGGAGAATCTGTGCCTTGAATGGCTACTCTTCCCATGGGTTTCAGTGCTGGAAAATGAAAGGCTCAATCAACAAGCTCATAACCATGGCATAGCCTTTTAAAGGCACTTGGTTCACTAACCTAATCATTTCTAGATATTGCCTATTTAATTATCTTAAAAGTATTGAAGATGTTCAAAAAGATGTTTGAAACTCTGCTAATGAGTTTATCATCACTTCTAAACCAAAGAAAATAACTATATATTTATGAACTTAAAAAGTTGAAATAAATGGCAAAAAGATAAATAAGATTATGATTCAAGAAAGTTATGAATGAATTAAGTATCCAGACAAATTTGGAATATTGAAACTTTTATCTCAAGATTTTGGAAGTAATTATATAAAATTAACAGCTTTTGGGGGGAATCAGAATTATTTTGTCTATTATAGGTTATAACAGAGATTAGAGACTTTATGATTTAAATTATACACTAGAAGGGACTAACATTTTGGGGAAAAGAAGAAGAAAAATCACTGCCTAGAATTGTGATTAGGATTGGGATTTACAAAATTACACCAAAAGAATTATCTGAATAATGTCTTTTAATTGGATTTACAACAGAGGCTTGAAGAAATCTATGCAATGGAATAAAGAATAATGGAAGAGGGATTAAATTTTACAGCAATATTTATTTATTTACTTATTTTATTTGCATTCCACCTCTATAATTTTCACAAATAACTCAAGGCAGTGAATATATCCAACACACCTTCCTACTACTATTTTCCCCATAACAACAACCCTGTGAGGTGAGTTGGGATGAGAGAGAATGACTGATGAACTTTAAAGATTAAAATTTTCAAGTAAGGAATATAAAATTGATTATTTGGTCAAAGTTGAAATAAGGTATGTTTTTATGAGATTCTGCAATGTGTATGGACATTGCTAAAATGGGCAAAGGCTTTCTTTAAAAAAAAACAAGAAATGCAAAAGTATTTGCATTTCTTTTTCAAAAATTTGGTAATGCAACGATCAGTCTCTCCTTTATAATATCCCTTTATCCTCCATCTTTTAGAGCTATTTCTGTTTTTGTTATTTGCTTTGTTTGTTGTATACAGCCCTTTTAGCAGAAAAATAATATGGAGAAGGTAATAAAAATAATTCCAGGGCAAGATCTCCAGTTCAGCAAAAGAATGGAGCTGTCCAGGGTCCTGTAGTTCTAGTCTTTTTGTACAATGCCTGAGGTCAGTAATAAATAGAATCTAATCACTTCATCTGTTGGTATCTCTTTCAGTTGCCTGCAGTTTTTCTGAGATCAGTGTCTTCTCCAGGATTTTTTCTACCCTTTACATTATGTGTCCAAAATGTTCAAGCTTTTGTGCTTGAATTTTACTCCACCACTTACTATTATTTTTATTATTTAATTATTTTTGAAGTCCAAAGTTTTGAAAAATGCCATCAGCGTTAAGAAACATCAGATATAAAGGGCAAGGAGTTTGGGAGGACTACTGCTGAAAAGAGAATTATCCATGTGCATTTCATCCAAACTCTTTCAGGATGTGGGGGAGGCCAGGAGCATTTGCTCTCAATGTGATCATGTAAGATGTGTAAATTCTACCTGACGTTGACACTCCCAGACATACTAGAATATGTACCCGAATATGTAAATATAAAATGCCTTATAAAGGTCATTACATTTCCAAATACAATGAAAAAATTCCCATTTCTGGAAATGTGACAATCTCAATTGTGATGGAGAACACACCAAGGAAGAACTTGACCGTGGATGACCTTCAAAATTAATCTCAAGCATGGTGAATAAGAAGCCAAACAGTTTGGTATGATGAAGTGTTTTAGTAAATTATTTTATTTTATTTCCCAATTAGGCTTCATTTTTCAAACTGATCTGCCAGAAGCATGAAAAGAATTATTTCCTATTTGTTATTTTGCAACTATGCCTGTTTATGGTGCACACTATTAATGTGTGAATATCTGCTCCTTTAGCAAGAATAAAGATGGCTCCAGGTGTTGTAATGACGAGGCAGTCGAGTTGTTTGGTCATGAACAACTGAATCATGATGATCTTTATTGGAGTCTAGTCTTGCATTTATACACATTTTTAATTATCCTCCATCATTGGTTAACTTTTGTTACTGCTTAACTTTTGTTACTGTTTAGCACAGTAATTAATTATCTCTAGTTAAAGTCTAACATATGTTTACTTCCTCTCTCTAATCCTCCTTTAGAAACTTTGTTTACCTGAGTTGCATTTGCTTGGAAACGTTCTTTATCTGAGGTTTGCCATCCAAGATTGGAACATTCCTGCAATTACAACTCTACATCCAGGGGTAGGATTCTACCAGTTCACACCTATTCGCTACAACCGGTTGTTAACATTCTAAGCAGTTCGGAGAACCAGTTGTTAAAAGAAATTACTGGCCTAATCCTGTAAGGAAGGCAGGAAGGAAACATTCTGGTGTTGCTTACAGAAACTGCCCCTCCATTAACCCTTATTACACTTTTGGCAGGACTAGACTTCCTGTCTCTGGAACTTCTCTGGAGTTTTTTTCCCCTCCTTTGCTGGTTCTTTGCTTGTGTGGAGTGACTATTCCAAGTTACAATGGCACTGAAAAAAGTAACTTATGACAATTTTTCACACTTACGACTGTTGCAGCATCCCCACAGTCATGAGAGGCCAGGCGAAGAGATGTGTGCCTCGATGTGATATTGAGTTGGCCATACCCAGCCAATAACATGACCACCAAGCCATGTCCATCCAGTCACATGACCACCAAGCCACTCCCACCACCTAAGCCACACCCACAGAGCCAGTTGTTAAAATTTGAATCCCACCCCTGGATGGCTCCATAAAGATTTAAACAGATCTAACATCAGCAACCTGCAATTGTCTCACTGCATCATTCTCCAGGTGGGGGTATGTAAAAGTCAGGAGCCAGAAAATCACCACATACCATCATTTCCACTTTGCAAGATGAGAATTTTCAAAGCAAATACAAACAGAAAAACTGGCAACTGTAGAGAGAAGGTGCAAAGCCAACCTCTTCACATTTTAAGCAGGCAAGTGAACGAGGAGCCATGACATCTCAGGTCCAGAGGGGAGAATAGACAACAGAATAACAGATAACAGAATAACAGAGTTGGAAGGGACCTTGAGGTCATCTAGTTCAACCACCTGCCGAATTTCTGACAGATGGCAGTCCAGTCAAAGTACACACAAGCCATTTCAAAAGTACTGCAAAGCTCCGCTATTTCTGATTTATCTAAAGTTGTGGCTGAGCTAAAAATAAATTGGCTAAGCTGTCCAGCATAGATATTAGTGTGGGAACAGGACCAAAGATCTGGGTGGAAATATGGCAAATTTACTAATATGGCAAATAAGTGCTTTAAAAAAAGAAAAGAAAAATACACACTTAATCAAATCTTATTTTAAATATTACTCAAACCTTCTTCCCGGGGCTTCAAAATATAACAGTAGCTTATTTCTACACTCATAATGACTTACATGATTAATCCATTTAAATCTAAAAGGGCAATGCTGGGAAAAGGCATAGAAGTACAAACTACTTAAAATAACCCATATTGTACATAAATTATATTAAGGCCATGAAGCTGAACTTTTAGAGTTTCAAGATTTTATAATGGCACACATCTTTGGGAGATTATAACCATTGTGTTATTACTTTACGCGCATGACATAGTAAATAGTGTGGAATGTAATGGAGGTTAAAGAACATCATATATCATTTTATTGGCAGCCCTTGTTTTCCAAACTGGCTCCAGATTTCTTATGAGGCACTCTCACTTCTGCTCCGATTTCCCTCTTCTGCACCCAGATCCTTAGTAATTTCCTCATGGCCACATGAATCCCACTGTTCCTCAGGCTGTATATAAAAGGATTGAGCATGGGGATCACCACAGTGTAGAATATTGAAGCTGTTCTCATCCTAGAACCAGAATAAGTGGAGGACGGGCGGATGTAAGTGCTAATCAGAGTCCCATAGAACAAGGCCACAGTAGTGATGTGTGCAGTGCAAGTGGAGAAGGCTTTGTACTTCCCAGAAGCTGAAGGAACTTTCAACACCTTCAAGATAATCAATATGTAGGAGACAAGGATGAGTATAAGGGGCCCAAGCATGGTTGCAGTACCTTCAATCATGAGCAGTTTTTCTGCAGAAGAGGTATCTGTGCAGGAAAGTTTGAGCAAAGGATGGAGGTCACAGAAGAAATGATGAATCTCCCGGGAGCCACAGAAAGAAAAATTAGCTATTGTAAATACATATAATAAGCCTTGGGAAAAAGAGAGGAGCCAAGAACCAACAGCCAAGATCAGGCAATGCTTGTAGCTCATGATTATAGAATAATGAAGTGGTCGGCAGATAGCCACATAGCGGTCATACGCCATGGAAGCAAGGAGGAAGTTATCGCTGGTGCAAAAGACCACAAAGAAATACATTTGGCTGAGGCATCCACTATAGGATATGGTGTTCTTCTGGGAGACCAAGATTTGCAACATCTTGGGTACAGCATTGGAACTAAAACCCAGGTCAGCCAATGATAGATGACTGAGGAAGAAATACATGGGGGCATGAAAAAGCTCACTATTGAAGAAGATCAGCAGCATGATCAAGAGGTTCCCCAGTACGCTAAGCAAATACATGCAGAGGAAGAAGGGGACGAGGAGTCCCCTGAACTCTGGGGAGCTGGAGAAACCCAGGAGAATGAATCCCGCCAAGTTGGTGTTGTTCTCCTGTTCTGTTTCCATGGCTCATCTGAAAATGAGAATAATCGGGATTATATCATTGCTCCTTCCGTTTCATGAACATAAAACTAAATGATCTCATGGGCTATCATCCCTCACTGGATATTGCTGGAAATGGCACTGACTGTTCAGCATCTCACAACCTGCTGATTCCAAGGAGCAGGACATTAACAATTTGAGTTCCTTTTTTGTCTACTGGCTTTTTGTCTATGAGGCTGTAATGTCAGGTTAAATCCTTCTGCTTTTGCTTTCAGGCATGCATGTACTTGCTCTATGACTCTTCTCCTGATATGGTACAGTTAGTAAGGTACTGGGTTTTGCCCACCCTTATCACTGACCTCTTTAAATCTCAGTTACATCACTAACATCATTCAGGTTAGATTCCTGCTAGTCCTGCACAAACACTAGTGCCCTGTAATACAGGTTCTGTAACATTTCTATGTAGAACAGTGAGCTAATGTCCTTTTAATTTAGTCTTTCTATAGGTAACTCGGTCTGAGCCAGGATGATCCTGCTGGAATGGCTGGAGATGGAAAAAAGTTAGTAGAACATTTTTGGAGACAGGCTTGGCATTGAATTCTAAACCTATCACATTCCTATGAGATGACCTTTCATAGATCTCAATGAACGCATGATATGAAATGGAAGAAGTTGTCCATTATTAGGTTCTTAAGGAGGACAACTCTGGCTTGCATGATGACTTTAAAGGAGAACAAGGGCAAATTGGAATCAGGTAGATAACAGAGGATTCAGTCCCCTGAAATAAACTATATATTCCATCAATGGGTTACTAAAATCAATATTCATATTTGGAACTCAATATATGAAGTTAAATATTTCAGTTTTGGTGAATGACCTCTATTTCCCCATATGTCTGATTGATCTAACTCCATATAATATTCTTCACATTTTTAAATGGGGCATTTTCAGTTTCACAGAAAATCAGGTGCAGATTTTGCCCCAAGCAGGATGGTGTTTCTGTTCCACAGCAGAGGGGAAAGCATGCCAAGTTTCCTCCTTACAGTTGGTATAAAATGTTTTTTCTACCCGTTTCAAACCCCATCTTTATCAATGCAGTAAGATGTGGATTTTAAGAAAATCAGTGTGAAGTTTCTATCCAAATAAGGAGCATATTCCAAATATAAACAGCTATTTTATTTCCTGAAAACTAAAAGCTCACATTTAAGACTGTAGTACATGCAGAGATTTTCAAAGATACAATACCAAATTAACTCAGCATGATATCCCTAAAATACCGAAGGAGCTTGCGCATCCTGAGAAGGACAAACATTAAGGGATTTATTGGGAAAAAAAAAAACTTGGGGATTGTTAACTTCATGGGCAATCTTGACTAAAGATAACACTCCCTGGATCTCAGTTCATGAAAATTAATCATTGGTTTCTGAAATATAATATCTGGTTGGGAATTTTGTTCATTTGCTGCAAAGCTTTCATTTTGTGTCATTAAACAGCCAACACATCTGAGAAAATTACATGAAAGATTTAGTCTCACTTTGTTGAATCTCAGCAGTCTGACAAAGCCAAGCCTCGATGCTTGCTGGATGGCCAAATGAAGGGCAGAAAAAGCAAAATCACTAGTGCTCTCCAACATGGAGGCAAAACATCAAGAGATGGTGGAAATGGTGAGAGAAGAGGATTTTGGTTTCAATCTGTAGTAAATGGTCAAACAGAAAGGAGAGTTTCTTGCTATCTGTAAAAGACAAGAGAAAGAGAAAAGCATGCCAGGTCAGAAAATCTAAGGATGGAGAAAGTCATGCAAAATTGTCATAAAGACCTCAACAACCATGGAGGTGTTCAGTAGACAGGAACTTCTTGCACAATTGAACCTCGGTTTCATTCATTGCCCAGAAAAGCAAACAGAAGAGAATATAAAAGTGGTATGAAACCAGGTGACAATGTCAGTGGTATGAGCTTTGGTTTCCATGGAAGAAAAGAGCAAGATCTGCAGGGATCTTGTTAAAGAAACATCTACAGGTGGTTGAGGTTCTGTAGTATGAAATCCCCAGACCCACTGTGCAACCATTAGCTGAATTCCCAACCTGAAAGCATATACTGTACTGTAGCTGGGACAGAAGGGTAACCTTGAAGCAAAAATGGGAGAATACAATAGAGACATTGTTTCAAATATCAATCAGCAGAAATTTCCAGGCACATATGACCAGTAGAGGTAGAGGTCAGCACACCAATTTTGAAGGGTACCAGATGGAAGAGGTTAGTCTAATTAGACATAGACATGACATAGGCTCATCCTTTAGACCAGGGGTCTTCAAACATGACAGCTTTAAGACTTGTGGACTTCAACTCCCAGAATCCCTCTTCCAGTCATGTTAACTCAAGAATTCTGGAAGTTGAACTCCACAAGTCTTAAACTTGCCAAGTTTGAAGGCTCTTGCTTTAGACAATGCTGTCAGTCATTTGATGAGGCTAGCCATTTGGGACAACGAGGATTTGGTTAATTAATAGATTAGGCTTTTTTAAAAGGTTGTTCCCCATTTCCTCTGCTCAAACTTTCCCTTCCATTTCTTGTGTGATCCAAGGAAATCTCATACCTATCTGCAAGGCCTTCATTTCCAATAGGGAAGATTCATGTACGCCAGAAATGCATTTTCAGCTGTTGGAATATCTAATTCTGGAGTATAAATCAATGCCATGTTCATATAGAAGGGGATTGGAAAAGGTGTAGAGTGATAACTACTATTATTCTCCCAATAGAACATATCTTTTCTCCCAGAATTCTTTAAATAGGCTATGAGACCAGAATTCTTTTTTTTAAAAAAAAGTTTTTATTTTTAAGACAAACATATACAAACAAAACATAAAAACATGAAACCATCTTCCATTTTATATATGTACAGTGTGTCAGTTGATTACAAATCTTTTGTGCTATTCTTTCATAGTCATTACGCACAGTTTATAGAAATTTTCACATTGTCAAACAAACATGTGCTTATATATTTATCAGTTATTAATCATCCATGACTAAACTATTTATTCCATTATTTTATATGAGATATTCCAGATTTTATTTTGAGATTTATATTGTACTTTCATCCAGTGGTTATATATGTCTATATTATATTATATATCAATCTATTAAATTTCCATTACAAAATTATCTAATCTATTACATTACCATGTCTTTTGTCCAACCATTGATAAAACAAATCCCATATCATATAAAATTGCTTATCTTCTTGCTCTCTAATTTCAAATGACTACTCATTTCAGCACAGTCCATAATTTTCTTAATAACTTCCTCCTGCATAGGTATTTTTTCATTTTTCCAATTCTTAGCAAATACAATTCTAGCCGCTGTCAAAACATTTACAATCAAATATTTCAGCTCTTTGTTGTATATTTCTGGTATAATCCCCAATAAAAAAATTCTCTGGTTTAAAGTCTATGTGTTGTTTTATCATTTTTTCCAACCATGTGTGGATTTTAGTCCAATATCTTTTTGCATCCGAGCATGTCCACCACATATGGTAATATGAACCAGGTATCTGATGACATTTCCAACATTTGTCCAATTTGTTCTTAAACATTCTCGCAATTCTCGACAGGGTAGGTGCCACCTGTAAAACATCTTATACAAATTTTCTTTATATGCAGTTGACATTGTCATTTTATAATTTTGAGACCACAATTTTTGCCATTTCTCTAAATCAATCCCATATCCAAAATTTTTCCCCCAAGCAATCATTGTTTCTTGAACTTGTTCTTCCTCCAACTTAAATTCTAGTAAATGCCCATAGAGTTTTTTAATTACCTTTTCATCAGTACCCATCAGAATTTTATCTAAATCAGTCAACTTACCATAAATACCTTCTGTTTTGAAATCTTTATCAAATCTAGATTATATTTGCAAATATGAAAATCAATTCATTTTTACACCTTGTTCTTCCAATGCTTGCATAGACTTTTCACCCTTTTCATTCAATATCTCACCATACCTAACTGTTTGTTCCTTTTTATATATTATTGGATAAGAAAAAGCTTCAATACTAGATATCCATAATGGAATTTTTAAGTAGTATTGTCTTTTTATCTTCTCCCAGTTCAAAAACAGTGCTTCTCTAATGTAATGTCTTCTAAAATACCCCTGTGTTTTAGTTCCCTTATACCAGAGGAAAGCATGCCATCTCAGCAGTAAGTCATGCCCTTCTAAAGTCAATAATCTACTGTTCCTTAATGTTATCCATTCCTTTACCCACATCAAATTTGTCGCTTGATAATATAACTCCCAGTTGGGCAAGACAAACCCTCCTCTTATTCTTGCATCTTGTAACAGTTTAAGTTTTATTCTTGCTTTCATACCCTGCCAAATATATTTCAGCACAATTCTATTTAAGTCTTCAAAAAACTCTTTCCCTAGTCGAATTGGAATTGTCTGGAATAAATATAAAATTCTAGGCAATACATTCATCTTAATTGTGGATATTCTCCCAATCAGTGATAGTTGTAAATTTTCCCACTTTGCCAAATCTATCGCAATCTGCTGTTTGAGTTTAAGATAGTTATCCTCCTTCAGTGTGCTACATCTTGGTGTAATGTATATCCCTAAATACGTAACCTTATTTGTGATCTGTATTTCTAAAACATCTTCCAATTCTTTCTTTTGTCTTGCTAACATGTTCTTTGTTAATGTCTTTGTTTTATCTTTATTTATTTTCAAACCTGCTACTTTTCAATATTCTTCTATCTTTTCTATTAATTTTGGTGCTGTTTCCAGTGGATCCTCTAATATAAATACCAGGTCATCTGCAAAGTCTTGTAATTTATACTCCTCCTTTTTAATTTTCATTCCTTTTATTTCTTTTTCTTCTCTAATATTCCTATTCAACACTTTCAATGTTAACACAAACAGCAAAGGTGACAGTGGACAACTTTGTCTTGTCTCTTTTCTTATATCTATGGATTCTGTTAATTCTCCATTTACCATAACCTTTGCAGTTTGTTTATGATATATTGTTTTCATGGCTTGAATAAATTTTTTTACCAAAGCCCATTTGTGTCAATTGCAGATGAATCACCAACTCACATTGTCAAAGGCTTTTTGTGCATCTAGAAACATCAAGGCCATTTGCTTTTCAGGATGTGCCTCATAGTATTCCAAAGTGTCCAGAATTATTCTCACATTGTCTTTGATTTGTCTCTTTGGCAGAAATCCATTTTGATCAGCATGGATAAAATTATTTAAATATTTTTTCAATCTTTCTGCCAAGATTGAAGCAAAAATTTTATAATCTGAATTTAATAGGGATATGGGTCTATAATTTTTAACTTGCTGCAGATCTGTGTCCTCCTTCAATATAAGTGTAATATATGCTTCTGACCATGTTTGGGTATTCTCTTCTTTGTTCGTTCATGACTTCTAATAGGTGAAGATTCAATATTTCCTGAAAAGTCTTATAAAATTCCACTGGCAATCCATCCGGACCTGGTGCTTTTCCAAAATTCTGTTTTTTTAAAGCTTCTGTTAATTCCATCATCATTATGTTCCCTTCTAGCATTGTTTCAATATCTTTGGATTATCTGGGGTAGATTTGCCTTCTGTAAATATTGCTTAACTTTTTCTTCTTGAATATTCTCTTGATAATACAATTTTCCATAGTAATCTTGTATAATTTTTTTCTTCTCCTCATTTCCATAGCAAACATGTCCTTCTTCATTTATTAATTTACTAATCCTTCTTGATTCTCTTTCCTTTCTCAATTTGTAGGCTAACCATCTGCCTGGTTTATTTGCATCTTCAAAGTAATTTTGTTTAGCAGTTTTAATTTTTTTTGTACTAGTTCCTCTTTTTCCATTAGTCCCATTTTATGTTTAGTTATATCCATTTTAGCTTTAATGCCTTTTTTTGCAGGGACTTCTGTTACTCTTTTTCCAGTCTTTTATAGTCATATTCCAATGTTTTGAAAGTCTTTTTCTGTTTTCTGTTTCTTTTCCTTGTATAGTCTATTATCAGGCCTCTTGTGTAGACCTTCATCGTGTCCCAAAGATTCTGTAAAGATGTATCCTCTTTTCTATTTTCTTTAAAAAAGAAAACCAATTCTTTCTCTATTTTCTGTTTAAAATCTTTTTCCTTTAATATCATATTATTTAAAGTCCATCTAGATCTCATCTTTTGTCCTTTTCAAATGATTGTCATTGGGTTGTGGTCTGCCCAAGTGCTTGTTTCTATTGCAATTTCTCGTATGTTAGTAAGTAGTTCTGCTGACATCCATATCATATCTATTCTAGACCATGATGTATGTCTGTCTGAGTAAAAAGTAAATTGCTTGTTTTCCACATTTCTCTCTCTCCGTGCATCTTTTAAGTTTACTTCTTCTATCATTCAAAAGAAAGATTTTGGTAGTATTTTTCTAGTTTTCTTAGTTGATTTCTGCATTTTATAGTCCAGCTGATCATTAATTATTCCATTGAAATCTTCCATCATACAAATATTAGCATAGTCCAGTTCAATTATTTTCATATGTAATTTCCTGTAAAATTCTTCTTGGTTGTCATTTGGAGCATAAATTGCAATTAAAAATGTTTTAACATTATTGTCCATTACTTCTACCATCAAAATCCTTCCATCGTCATCTGTAATAATTAATTCTGCCAAGATTGTATCTCTATCCACGCCTCTTTTTTTACATTGTGTCAACGACATGAATAATTTCCCTATTTTTTTTTGTTTCAATATATATTTGTGTTGTTTTTTAATATGTACTTCTTGTAGGCAAATTATGTCAAATTTTAATTTCTCTAATTTATGGAATAATTTTCTTCTTTTCGTAGCCAAATTGAGTCCATTTATGTTAATCATAATCAATTTTCCTTCATCCATGTTAAACTTTTTTAGAGGGTTTTATTGCTCTAGTAGATCTTAGTTCTCATTGCTCTTTGGGTGTACCACCTACTGCGCCTTCTTCTTTTTCTTTTTCAATTACTGCTATACGCTCCTTTTGAAATTCAATTAACGACTCTTCTTTTCTTGTGTCTTCCTCCTTTCCTCGGAAATATTCTAAATAAAATAGCTCAGCTTTTTCGATTGTATCAATTCTGTGTCTTTGTTCCTGCCAGGTGAACAAGAGGCCTTCTGGAATCAGCCATCAGTAGTTTATTCCTCTTTTAAGTAACTTTTTAGTCAAAAATAAATATTCTCTTCTCATCACTCTTGCTCTTCTTGGTACCTGTTTCAGCACCATAATTTCTTTGTCTTTGTACTTAATATTTTCTCTCTTGCCACCTGCAGTATCTGTGTTTTAATAATCTTCTTGGTAAATCTGATGTGAACTTCTCTTGGTAACCTATTTCTCATTGCATATGTTGTATAGACATGGAACACTTCATCCATCCCATCCATCATCTTCTCTTCTCTAGCACTTCTGCCAGTATTTCTGTCATGATTTCAGCAAGATTTTCACCTTTTCCTTCTACATTTTGAAATCTCAGATAGAATTCTGATCTATCAATTTCCCAGCCTAATGGTCCACTCCTGCATTTTTCAACATCGCTCAATTGAGTATCAATATCTCCAATTTTCTTATCCATTTGTATATCTTCTTCTTCAATTTTCTTAAATCTGTCCTCATATTTCATCATAATCTGTTGAATGTTCTCTACTTTCTCATCTGCCTTTTCAGTTCTTTGCTCAATATTCTCAGCTCTTTGCTCAATATTTTCTATTTTCTTTTCAATCTTCTGGATTCCTTGCATAATCATTTGCAGTATCACTTCCTTCCCTTTCTCCTGTTGTAATATTCTCTGTATTGATCGTTGTCCTCCAGATGGTGAAGAGAAGGCTATTGGTATTGAGGAAACTGAGGCTGTTGTCTTTCTGCTCATCTTATGGTACCTATCTGTAAAAAGAAAAAAGAGAAAGAAAAAAGGGAAAAGGAAAAAAAAGAACAAAGGCAGACAACTGCCACTCCAAAAAATAAAAAGAGAAGAAAAAAAATATTCAGGCACTTATATACCTTAATCCAATTAGTTGCAGTAATATGCAAAAAAAAAGAGAAGATATGGAAAAAAGAATAAAAAAGATTCTTTTGGGGGGAAAAAGGGGGTAGGGGGAAGGGGGGAAAAGGAAATAATTGTCTATGTGTTTCTCTTAATATAAAAGAGCAAAAGAAAAAATTTACATTCTAGTTCCTGGATTAAAAAGTTAAATTCCAAATGTAAAAATCCAACTAGAGGGGAAGTAAAAAAGAAGGTAAGAAATAACAAACAATTCTAATAGAAAACAAGCCACTGCCAATGAATATCAAGGCTCTTTGGTAAATCAACTCAGACTTTCCAGTTCCAATATTTTCAAGGTCACTTCAGTCTTCTTTCTTTCAACTTCAACTCCAGACTCCAGCTATCTATAGTTTCACAGATGAGCACCTGTATAAACAATCTACCATGCTCATCCCACTATCTTTTTCAGTGCAGAGCTCAGAGTCCTTGAGTATACATAAACAAGTAAAAGAAAAAAGAAAACAGTATATCCAAGCCTCTAGATGGCCATGCTACTTATTTTTCTTCACTTTCACTTCCCCCTCATGTATCCAAAGTCAGGAACAAAAGAAAAAATAAAATATTTTCTTTTCTTTCCTCTTTTGTTTTCTAAAAAAATAAATAAATCCCAAATCAGAAAGAAGATTGTTAACCAAAGCAGACTTTCAAGAAAATTGTTTTAAAAAAATAAGAATAAAACTAGGAAGTTTAAAAACACCAGTCCAGTTTAAAATTAAGAAGCTTTGCCAAGTTCCAATAAAAAGGGGGGGGGAGAAACTTTCAATTTAACTAGCTTAATCTCTCTGCTTAAGCTTTTTCCTCTTCACTTTTAATTCCTCTTTAAATCTTTCAGGGTGTTCTCTCCAAGAAACAATAAGCAAAAGTTCATCTCACCAAACTGACACACTTTCTTCTGATCTCTTCCGTTCTGGAGCTGTCCCAGCTTCAGCAGCTTGAATGACTGCCTCTCCGCCGCCAGCAAAAAGGGCATTTCCTGGATCAACCAGGGACTTTGCAATGTCCCTGGGATCAGCAGTACATGCCCTTATCGATCACCATCTCTTTGGGACGGTTTAGGTCCATCAGGACCATCAGGACCATCCAGCACCGGAGGGTCAAGGTCACGCATCGTACCGCCATGACGCCAGCTCTGCCCTCAGCCTGAGACCAGAATTCTGATCGTATCTCTATGCCTCTGAGCAGAAATATCTTCTTTATTAATTTGCATGCAACAATATGGAGTTCTCACTTCCCTTGAAAGCTGGGTATATATTTTATTTGCTCATCATTTGTTTATATGCATGGTTATTTTTTAAAAAAAATACTCTTCAATGCTATCATTCCCTGATTCTCAAGGTGATTTACACAATATCAAACTAAATATTTACACAAATATTTACCAATAAGGAAGATGACTCTGAATATAAGACTATGGTTCCCCAAAAGAGAAACTATTAGACATTATCCTCTTCTCAGCATATCTAAGCTGACATCCCCCTATTAATAATGAATTATTTGCTGCAAAGTCTAGTCATCTTTACAGGTCAATAGCATTAAAATATTTCAGAAGCAAATTGTCCCACATGATACATGCTGGGAGGACAGGACTGTGCATTAAAATTAGCCTTTGGGGTCCTTTTGAATTGCTACAGGGGTTTATTATGAATCAACATAGATGGAACTTATTGAATTTCAGACATGGGATGGGACAGTAGAGGCTACTTGGACATTCTCAGATAGAACTCATTCTAACAATTAGGAGATCATCATAGCATGGATAACCAAGTCAGGCTTTTCTAAATCTCTGCTATTAGGAAAGAAGATATAGCAACTTCGAGGTTTGAATAAATGAAACCATGTAATATTTAATCTATTTCTGATGTACACATAACTCACAACTTACAACAGTTCATTTAGTGATCATTCAGAGTTACAACAGCACTGAAAAAAATGACTTATGACCCGCTTTCGCATTTACAACTGCTGCAGTATCTCCATGATCACATGATCAGATGCTTGGCAATTGACCCATATTTATGACTGTTTCAGTGTCCTGGGGTCGCACGATCATTTTTTGCACCTTCTGACAAGCAAAGTGTCATGCCCCTGGTGGAGACTGACTCTGACGAAGAGGAGGAACAGTCAACAGGGAGTGGGAGTGTGGCTCCAGAGGTGGTGGAGAAGGCTGGGGAAGGGCAGAGGCCAGCTGAGCAATCAGAGGAGGATCCAGGCCCATCCCCTATCCATCCTAGGTCACGCAGGGAGGAGAGGAACAGGGAAAAGCGAGGTCTACTCAAGAGGAGATTACCATGATCCTCCTCATGGCTTGCAGGTGAGAGCTATGGATATAAGTTTGTAACTGCAGAGTCAGAATTGCTGGAGTCAAAGTTAAGTGTTTACTTTGAAAGAGGTTTATCTTTGCTGGTGTTTTTCCCATGGACTCTCCTTGGTTATCTTCTGGAATGTATGATTAATTATCTTGGCTTGCTTCGGAACTTTCATCAATGCAGTTTGTTTTGGTTTTCTTTTTGCCTCATTATTTACTTTTGTGACTTTGAACTGTGCCTAATAAAACAGTGAAGTTAAGTTGAAGGCATTACCGGACTTTAATGTATGTTTTGGGTCTTGAGTTATTTTGAGAGACTACAGGTCATCACACAAAGTCCACCAGTGAAGCCAGATTCACTTAACAATAATGTTACTAATTGAACAATTGCAGTGATTCACTTAACAACAACTGTGGCAAGAAAGGTTGAAAAATGGGGCAAAACTCACTAGTGTTCTGACATAGCAACAGAAATTTTAGGTTCAATTATGGTCATAAGTTCAGGACTCGCAGCAAGTCAGCTGGCCATGGAGAATGTCACCTTATCTCTGCTGCTGCCAGATCTGTATTTCTGCTTGTATGCTGCCGGATCTGTATTTCTCCTTGTATGCAGTGGGGCTGCAGGATGGAGTCTGAAGCAACTGCAGGGCTGGAAATGGCTCTTTTCATGTATTGATGTGATGCATATTGTTAGAGGGGGTTGGGGCATATATAGGTGGTAATTAAGCCTTAGGTTAAAACATGGTGAAGGTGGCACCAGATGGGGATTGGTGAGTAAGCGTTGGAATAGGTTAGGGATGTAGACATGTTATAGGGTTAATAGCATTTAGGGATAATGGGTTAGGCATGGTCAGAACTAGAATTGCATATAGGCCTGGGTGTGGTAGAATGTGTCTCGTGATAATGGTAATAAAAGGAAAGGGAACAAACTCAAACCCAACGCTAACCTTGCCTGGCTTCTAGCCTTTCTTCTCAAATAAGAGTATTTATTGTTTGCTGATCTAACGAATAAATCACCATTGTACTACAAAGGAGCTGGAGTTTGTATTCATTTCAGGACAAATCTTCAATACTCAAGGACTGGCTGAGATGAGAAAGCATAAACAGCTTCTATCCCAATTACTCAACAGGATATTTTTAAACCTTCCTCTAAGAAATTTTAATTTTTCACTCACAGGTGATGATACAGATCCTAGCATGTAAGATTCCACAGCAAGACCCAACTATTTCATTCTATCCTCCTGGATTTCAGAAACTGTGAGTAATCTGAATTCTATGAATTGAGGGAGCTTCTGCCCTTCGCTAGAAAAGGAACCAAAAGCATTTCTAGAACTGAATGGAACTTCTGCCCCCAAGAATAATCTCTGGACCTCTACAATTACCTATTGCTCATGTTGGTTTTTTCTATCATTCTAACAGATAAATTAATAGAAAAAAAAAGAGAATATATGAATCATGGGGTCATGAAGGCCATCACACTTCCTGTTCAGAAATAGAATCCAAAGGAAAGCATCAAACTAGTCTTTATTTGAATGCATTGTGTTTTTTTCCTTTTGCACCAAAAGTACCAATTCCATATTCTTTTCAAAACAGAAAAGAATACTTTCTCAATCAGTTAGAAGAGAATTTGGGGAAGGCACATTCAGATGTGCTCTTGTATATTGTTATGATTGAAGCTGAAGTATTCATTGCAGGTAGGACATTACAATGTATGATTTTATATACTATACTTAGATCAGACCGAAGACGGCATAATTCAAGGTTTTCTAGGTCTAGAATTTCAAGTCTGGTGGCATAAGGTATTCTGCAATGAGTAGAGGAGCGGACAACTCTTCTTGTGAAATATTTCTGGACTTTTTCAATTGTGTTAATATCAGATACGTGATATGGGTTCCAGACTGATGAGATGTATTCAAGTATAGGTCTAGCAAATATTTTGTATGCTCTAGTTAGTAGTGTGATATTACCAGAGAAGAAACTACATAGGATTAGATTATCAACTCTTAATGCCTTTTTGGCTATGTAGTTACAGTGGGCTCTAGCACTTAGATCATTAGAGATGAGTACTCCAAGGTCCTTGACAGAGTTTGGATCCTCAACAAGGTCTTGACTATTTAGCTTGTATTTTATTTTCTGATTTTTTTTTGCCAATATGTAAGACAGAGCATTTATTTGTTGAGATTTGAAATTGCCATTTGATTGACCATTCTGATACATAATCAAGGTCTTTTTTGTCTGTGGTGTTGAATAGCTTTACATCATCAGCGAAAAGAACGCAGTTGCTCTTAATATGATCACAGAGGTCATTTATGTAGAGTATGAGGAGAGTTGGTCCTAGAACACTGCCTTGGGGGACACCACTATTGACAGGTACAGAATTTGATAGGACACTCCCAATTTTGACCATTTGTTGTCTGTTTGACAGGAATGCTTCTATCCAGTTATGCAGGTGTCCAGAGATACCATAAGATTTTAGTTTTAGTAGTAGTTTGTCACGTACCACTGAATCAAAGGCTTCACATAAGAAGAGATTCCTACAAAATGCCCTGTAGTGAAGACAACATTGCTTGGGTAAACTTGCAACCTATTCAGCAAACTGGAAAATTGTCTCCATATGAGACTGCAGCTGGTAAACAGGGGAGCTTATTAACCAGCGAGTATTGGAAAGCACAATGTCTCCAAACAATTCTTTCATGAATCCCCAATACGTTCACATTCCAAAGTTCCTTTCCCCATTATTATTGTTTATGTATCTTCTAGTTATCCTATAGAAAAACATTTGCAGTTCCCCAGGGCTCCACACCCTTGAGATGTAGAGTGACCTCAGCCAGTTTCAGTCTAGAAAATCTAGATTGACTAGATTTAGTCAAGAAAATCAGACTAGAAAAGTTAGTCTAGAACACCAATCTTTTGGACCTCAGGGACCACCAAAATCATATTTTTAAATCCTGCACACCAGAGACCCCAGAAAAATCCCCAAAAAACTCAGCAAGAAAATTCCCCACCCTGTTTCCTACCGATCGATCATTCTTTATTTGGCATCACCGGATACTGTCTCCAGCTCCGTTCTCAGGGGGAGAAAGAGAGAGAGAGACTTTTGGCTTCATGCAAGGAAAGCAGCAGAAGTCTTTCTTTCTCTCCCCCAAATTCTGCCAGAAATGAGTCTTTGTGAGACTTGTTGCACCGGCGCAGCTTCTGCGATGCCTTGCAGGGTCCCAAAGATTCATTTCTGGTGGAGTTTGGGGGAGAGAAAGACTTTTGCTGCTTTCCTTGTATGCAGCCAAAAGCAGAAGAAAGAAGCAGAAAGAAGCAGGCCGGTGGCCAGGCCAGGCACTGGGGCAAGTGAAGCAAGTTTGTCCCCCTCCCTTTCTCCCCTCCCGTCACCACCTCGTGTTATTTGCAATGCAAGCGATGCAAGCCTTGTGTTCCCATGGGCCATGTGGGCGGCATAACCTTGTGTTCCCATGCAGCCTGGATTAATTGCTTTGGGGGATGCTTTGGGGGTGATATTTCTCTGCGGACCACCAAAATTTTCTTGCAGACCACCAGTGGTCCCCGGCCCACTGGTTGGCAAATCAGGAGGATCCACAAATAACTTTCCTTGGCCATGATGCTTCAATGACTGTTTTTGGTGATGGCCATGCTTCTACAAGCAAAAATCTCCCCTTCTTCATTCATCTAAACTTGATTCACAAAAGTGTTACTCTGTTCATCAGTTACTTCATCACTGCAAACCTTAAGAATATAGGATCAACCCAAGGCTGAAACTGGCTTCTGACATCCAAACTCTCATGATAAACAACTCATTATGCAAAATAGACCAGTCAGGTAGCAAAGAAAGATTCTGGCAGCCCTGACTGAAAGCGTATTTTGAAGGTGAAGCTACTATGAAAAAATGATGTTGGGTTATACAGGTAGTCCTCCATTTATGACACACTTGGGCCCAAAATTTCTGGTGCTAAGTGAGACATTTGTTAAGTGAATTTTGGGCCATTTTATGACCTTTCTCACCACACTTTTTAAAGTGAATCAGTGTAGTTAATAAGTTAGTAACTCGGTTGTTAAGTGAATTTGGTTTCCCTATTGACTTTACTTGTGAGAAGGTCGCATGACTTTGGGACACACAGCAAGGGTCATAAATAAGAACCAGATACCAAATACTTGGATGGAAGCCAATATTACTCTAATACCGAAAGAAGATTCAGTCTTAACGCAGATAAAAAATTATAAGCCAATTTCATTATTAAATGTAGACTATAAAATATATGCTACAATAATAGCAGAGAGACTAAAAAGATTCCTGAATGAATGTATACACCTGGACCAGAATGGATTTTTATCTAAAAGACAAATTAAAAATAATATGAGAAGTATCTTGCACATTCCGAAAAACAAACGGCATTGATCTTTTTAGATGCACAGAAAGCATTTGATAATGTAAATTTGCAACTTATGTCACTTCAGTTAAAACATATGGACTTTGGTGGAAAATTTACTAGTATGATCAAGGCAATATATTCTAAACAAACTGCAATGGTGATGGTTAATGGGGACATGACAGAGAACGTTAATATAAGGAAAGACACAAGATAAGGATGCCCTTTGTTTCCTTTACTATTTATATTAACAATGGAAGTATTAAACAGAAACATTAGACAAGACTCAGAAATAAAAGGTATGGGAATTAAAAAATGATATAGGAAGAATAGCTACAATAAAGATGAATATCTTGCCGAGATTATTATTCTTGTTCCAAGCAATTCAGATAAAGTTAGAAAAAAATACTTTGAGGAGCTAAATTAAAATGATGGTAAAATACATTTGGCAAGGGAAAAGAGCAAGAATAAGATTGAAATTGTTACAAGACTTTAAAAACAAAGGGGTTTTGGGGTTGCCAGATTGGGAGCTATATTACAGGCCTCTGGCAATGGGTGAAAGAATGGATAAATTTGAGGCTTCAACTATTATTAACTTTGGAGGGACATGATCTTTGACTGGGGTGACATAAAAAATAAAATACATAGATATTTTCAAAGACATTATGTTAGAAATGCTTTGTTGTTAGTATTGGGAAAAATCAAAGAAAAACATATGAAAATACCAATCTTGCTCTCCACAATGGAAGCACTGATACATCTGAATGTGGCTAATTTGGAAAAAACATATAAGATATAAAGACATTCTGAATGAACAAGGGGAACTTAAATAAATGCAAGAGTTGAATAATCAAGGGATTGATTTAGCATGGTGGCTGCATGTGTAAATACAATCAAGATATGAGAAAGATGTAAAAATGTATGTTTTTTATAAAGAGCCAACAGAATTAGACCAGATACTATTAGGGACAGATGAAAAACTAATAAAAATGTATAGCTATTTATCAAAATGGAAGAATAAGTGAAAGAAACAATGATAGTATGGGTCAAAAACTTTGAATATACTATGGAGTTAGATAAATGGCAGATATTTTGGGATAGAAATTATAAATTGACTATAATGAAAATCTATGTAAAATGTTTTATAGGTGGCATTTACCACCAGCAAGACTGGCAAAGATATATGCCAAATGTTGGAAATGTCGTCAGATATCAGGTTCATATTAATCATATGTGGTGAACTTGCCCAAAGACAAGAAAATATTAGACCAAAATACATATATGGTTAGAACAAATGATAAAACAACACGTTGATTTTAAACCAGAAATATTCTTTTTTTTTTGACAAATTTTATTGATTTTCAAAAACAAACACAAACAAACAAAACATAAAAACATAAAACATCTTTTTTGAAAGCAGCTTGATCCCGGGTTACATCTCTTCGTACAGACACGAATTCAAATTCATGCTCATTTTATATACCATTCCATATCTTATTGCTATTTTCCATTTTCTATATAGCTTCTCCCTTCTTTTAACTAACATTATTTCTAATACAAATATAACAATACAATCTTAGGTACCTTTGCAGAATCACTTTTTTAGTTAAGTTTTTACCCATTATCTCTAAATAAATCCTGTTTCTTTACATCTTGCTCCACACCTTTGAAGCTTCTCGTCCCTTCCTTCCTCTTTTGTTTCTTCTCTCTGCCCTTTTTACCCCCTTCTCTCTCCACCTCCATTTCCCTCTTCTGTATTCTGCCTTTCTGTTGCTTTCTAACATTATTTCCACTTTTCCTCTTATTTTTTCCTTTTTTGGTTGTTTTTTTTTAGATCTTAAAGTCTCCATTTTCTTTTCCTCCTTTCCCCTTTCTTCCCCAAGTAAAGTTACTTGTTCATTAAAGATGGCTTCTTCTTTGTCCCAATCCTCTTGTTGCGCAGTCCTTTCTTGTAGTCTCTCATAGGTACAGATCGCCATTTCTAAGAATTGAAAAAGAGAGCCAAGAGAGCCCTTCCCTTCTTGTTCCTCTTTGTATTTTTTAAATTCCATTTTCAGTTCATCCACAAGTGATGCCATTGTTAAAAAAAAAAATTTTTTTCAAACAACCACCCAAGTGTTTTTAGTCATTCAAATATAATTTCCAAAAGTCCCAAAGTCACCAAACAATCCAAATACACACAAGCTGTTTCTTTTGACACTTTCTTCTTTTTTCACTTTCTCTTCCTGGGGTTACTGCTTAGTTACAAAATTCCAGTTAAAATGTATCTTTTAGAAGTCTTGTTAGTATTTAATCAGATTCTTTTAAGTTCTAGGCAATCTCCTCCTTCTGAATCCTGCTCTTATTTCTTTTCCTCTCCCTTCCCACTTACAGCAAAAAAGATATATATATATTTAGTGTTCAGAAATCCTTATTATCCCCTTGACATTTAATTATCCACTTTAATTACCTATTAATGCCAAAGTGGGTTTTTCCGATTTCTCAATCATTTCTATTCACTGACAACATTGGGAAGGAGAGTTTAAAAAAAAAACTTTCCCCTTTTACTTTCATTCGCTGCTTCCAAGTCTTCTTTGGGAACGATGTATCTTTTGCAAAATTTAAATTCCAGGGTACCTTAGTTGTTGCTTTTTTGTCCCGGTCAGCCAAAAACTTTCACTCCTTAACTTCCTCCTGCACTTTCTTTTCCGGCTGCGTGCTTCTTTGAGGCGGCAATTTCTGACTGCCGCTCTTACCGCCTTTGGAAAAGGAAGTTTAGCTGGCTGAGGAGGAGAGATGCAATTCCACTCGACCCCTGCCAGGTCTCCCCTATCTTCACCACCTCTACGGGGGTGGCTTAGCCCCGAAGCCGGCTGGCTCGGGACACTCCAGTGGTGAGCGCAGGCAGAAACTGCGCACGATCGCGGATTCCTGCCTACCACGAAGCACTGCAAACCGGAACTCCAAACCAGAAATATTCTTGTTGGATATTTTACCAGAACAATATAATAAAAGGAATACCTATCTAATTTTACATGTGTTAACAGCAGCAAGAATTGTCTTTGCACTACGATGGAAAAATGAAGATATCCCTTTAGATGAAAGTGTTATAAAAATATATATTAGAATGTGCAGAGATGGACAGATTGACATTAAAAATAAAGGAGAAAGAAGAAATGGAATACTTTTTAACATGGGACCTGTTTTACCAATGACTAGCTAACAGAAACAGAAGCTAGAAATTAAAAAGATTAAGAGAATGGTTAATTATATAATGAAAGTTTTCTTGTATAGATAAGCCAGTGCTACTATTATTATGTGATTACTATCAATGATATATGTATATTATATATAATTATTAATTATATATAATTAATATTAATTATATATATAATTATATTAATTATTATGCTTGTCGTCTTTTTGCTGTTTAAAACTAACTACTCAGACAACACAATCTTCATATAGATATTGCGTTTTTTATGTTTATTAAAGCAAAATGTATCAATAAAATATATATTTAAAAATAAATAAATATGAACCAGTCACCAAGCATCTGTTCTGACCCACACCCTTTTCCAACAAATCAAACACAATTCAAAAAGAACAGAAACCTTTTACAAAATAATTAGCTGTGATAAGCACAAGCCTTGTCAAACTGTGCGAGACTTGCCAAAAGATAACAAACAAGAAATAATTTGCAAGATAAGAATCTTCAAATACAAACTCAGGATACTGGAAGGTCCACGAGACTGTAGTTTCAAAATGTCTTTGCCTTCTGCAAAGGTTAGTTTCACGGCTTTTATCTTCTTGAAGGAGGGGCCATTACCTTGCAGCCTTTCTCCTGAGTCACCCATGTTGTTGTAACTACTCTTTCCTACGAGCAATCCTGCGCGCACGTGCACTTGGCACAGGCTCCTCAGGAACCTCCTCATCACTGCTGCTAGCCCCCATACTCTCTAAAGGCAGCAGTCCACTCCTCGCCCTGTCAACTAAAAAGATACTCCTTTGGTCTATTTAGCTGCCAGAAAAAGGGAATGAGGGGAAACAAGGCATTTTTGAGATGCCTAGATAATCAACTCAGCAGCCCTAAGTGTCAGAGCGTAAGAAGGTTATTAGAGAGCGTGATGGATGGCTCTTGGAGACTGATGTGTCCTATTGGACAAGTCACATCCAGGGGGTGGGGGAAAGACCAGGGTCAAGGGGGAAATGTATGATGTGATTTGGTACCGGCTGCACCCAGCCACGCGCCAACGTGGCAATTTCTAATAAACCAATTTACTTTTTCTGAGATGCAGCTAGAGACTTTTGCTTTGAATGAGGGGGATTTGTTGGAGCCCTGACAGGTCCCTCATCTGAGTCCTCACTCTCCTCAGCCGTCCACACCTGCTGGCGGCTAACCACAACAGCATCTGAATTTTGATCACATGATCATGGGGATGCTGCAAAGGTCATAACTATGAAAATAGGGCCATAAGTCACATTTTAAATGAACTATAATTCAATTTCTGAGCCAGGCTATTCTTTCTGGATAGCTCACAGTAGCCCAGCATGCTTTATCTCATTCAGTATTATGTAATACAAATAGCATTTTTCAAATCATCATCACCATCTCAAGCTCCAAATGATTGATTCTGCAAACGGAAAATTGGACCCCATGTAGCTATACTTTGATCATTGAATGAGCTTCTCCCACTTCAAGAAATAGCTCTCAGCTCAGAGATCTCTTTTTTTCCCCAATGAAACTGCACATGGATACAAGAAGGGACATAGCTCCAGTGGGACTTGTTTAATATTTATTTATCAGATTCATGTGCTGCCCATCTTGTTAACCCTAATTCTGTTGGACATGGGCAATACTTTTTAAAAGAATCAAGTATATCTCAGACCTTTCATCTCTATCTTCTCTGTCCTCTGAAATTCAAATAACCCTTAGCAGTGGTCCATTTTAATCAAAATGAGATTTCAACAAGATTTGAACAGAACAGAACAACAGTGCCCCCTTGAGTGTATGTGCTTTATAGTTGCAGTATAGAACAATACTGTATACAGAACTTCTCTCAAATGAATCTGGGTTTTTGCTTTATTTTTGAAAGATGTTCATCCCTTCGTCAGAAGAGATGTGAGGAACTCAGTTAAGGAGATGGATTCAGAAGATTCTAAATTAATTTATGATTGTTCAGCTAGATTATTGGAATGGCCTTATATCGTCATTGGACAGTCTCCCCTAAAAGCCATTGTTTCTACTCAAATTCTTGTTATACAATAAAGAGGATATCTTGTTGACTTCTTAGAACCATCCAGATTTAGGGTTCAAGGTACTCCCACATTTTTTGGATTCCAACTTTGTTTTATTTTATTATAACAAGTATAGATATGAACATAAACATGAACAAAGGAAATAAATACAGATAAATGGGGACAGTAAGACAGGGGGTGCACTTATGCACACCCCCTTTAAGGACCTCTTAGGAATGGGGCGAGGTCCCCGGTAGACAGTTTGAGGTTGGAGCTGGGAGAGTTTGAGGCTGTAACAACGGAGTCGGGTAGAGCTTTCCAGGCATTGACCACTCTGTTGCTGAAGTCATATTTTCTGCAATCGAGTTTGAAGCAGTTTACTTTGAGTTTGTATCGATTGTTTGCCAGTATATTATTGTGGTTGAAGCTGAAGAAGTCGTTGACAGGCAAACCATTGTAGCAGACAATTTTGTATACTATGCTTAGATTGGACCCCAGGCAGCGCAGTTCCAGATTGTCCGAACCCAAAATTTTGAGGCTGAAGGCATAGATTCTATTGTGAGTAGAGGAGTACTTCACAGCATGGTTCTCTGTAACCTATTTAAACTGAAGTTTCTTCTCTGCCATACACTGAATGCAGGATATGTGGCTTAACAGTAATATATAGGGAAATCTGACCTGGATTTTAATAGAAGGTAGAGAAGAGCATGGTACGAAGCAGCTGTACAATGCTTTTAAATTGCAATAATAGAGCCTTCCCATCTTGCATTCCATATATGGTAGCCCCGTGATATGATCAATTTGAATTGGGGATTTAATTTAGTGTCAAGAGAGAATAATTCAGACAAGAAGTGAATACACATACACACACAGCCCATACACAGAATCAGATTACACTGTCTGAAATCCCTACCTCCTAGTCAGCTGGTGAGAGACTAAGATAAATGTGCTGTCCAAAATGTGGATTCTGGCTTAGCATAAACCTAATCAAATGGTGTCTTACCATGATGTATGAAGCTTGCCATTGTCTCTCAGCCTAAATAACTTCCGTTTGATACTTGTGAGTATAAAACTGAAGGGCGCATACAATACTATGAATCTTTTGATATTCAAACAATACGATCTCTTCCTATTTTAAGCATCTTCTGACATGGAATTTATTTTCTGAATAGGATTAGAAATGGAGAGTTCACTAGCTAAATGGAAATGCAGGACTAAAAAAAGAATATGCCTGGCAATAGAAAGGAAAAATCACTTTATTGTGCTACTTTTTCTCCTCACTCAGAAGTCGGATAAGGGACAGGAGAGCCCACTGTGACAATCTGAATTAATCCTCAATGTGTTGACATCCCAAGGAAGATATTTTCAACGTTTGGCTTGAGGTTGGAATATCAAAGGAGGTATGAATTGCTAAAATTGATATTGATATTCTCCAAGTGGATGCTTTCATCCCATTTTTGGAAATAATCTTGATACTCCATAAAGAAAATGAGACCTCAGTTTCTATAATTTTTAAACAATTTTCAACTAACTTTTCCTTAATCATGGGTGCTCAATACAAAAGACAGCTAAAAAGTTGCTTGGCTTTTGCTTTTGTTTGCATTTAAAAAAATGTTTGTCAATCTGTTAAAAAAAGAAAAAAGAAACAGAACAGAAGAGCAGAGCAGAGAAGGCAAATCAGATCTATCAGTCGAAGGCTTGCTTAAACAAGATGCTCGATATGTCCCAATTAAGAGACCAGGGTTAAGAGTTGCTGGTTTATATGGAATAAAGGGGTTATCCAGATAAGTTTATCCTAAGAAACTATTCAGCACATTTAATTTGGTCCAGAAAAAGGAGTACCCATTATAATATGGGGTTCACACTCTTCAGCACTAGCTGAAACTCCAAAATATTTTAGGAAATGGGATGTTTTCTTTGTCTTGGATTCTTTTAACAAAACAAATGTTTTTAAAAAGTTTGTTTCTGACTTCTAATCCATTCCCTGGATCAATTCAAAATGTTTTATGTTGACTTTTAAAAAGGTTTGGGCAAGAGCATCTCTGAGTTCTGCAATATTTAGTTGATCTTAACCCAGTTGAGAAAGCTAAGCCAGATCAGACCTGGCTGACCCACTGATGAGAGACCACCAAAACATGTTAAGGTTGTATGCTAGACCAGGAAGTTAAAACAACAAGCTGTAAAGTAACAACAATGAATCACTTCAGGTTGAATGAACAATTTTGATTGTTGAACAATTTTGATTGTTGCCAACAAAATTGCATAAATATGATGTCACTAGGTGCTGAACTCAATTGAATAGTTACTTTGTCATAAAGTGATATTTCTGTCCTGTCTATAGAGGTAGGCACTCTTAAAATTAAACTGTGGTTCCATTGTTCAAAAAACATCCTTCAATATGCCCAGTGTTAAAATATATTTCTCCATTCTGTATCTGTAAGTCAAATTTAAATGTTATTCTCCTTTAAGTGTAATTTGGTACCTTTTGGTTCCCTCTAGTGTCCAACCTTCAGAGTCTCATCCTATCCTTTTTTTAAAAGGGAATTCAAAACAGAAGCATTTGCCCACAAGAAGGATTCTTATAATTAATTCCAAACTGTTATTTCACATTCATCAGAACCCTTAGTCAGTTTTCAAACAGTTTTCAAAGTCACTTGTTGAGATTGGTGACAAATATAAATTGAATGAACTTTCCAAAATCAAAGTTCTAATTACCCTTTTGCTGTTCATTCCAAAATAATTTTAGGGCCTTAAACCTGTATTTAAAACTTATTTTGCTAAGCAGAACTTCTGAGGAAGAAATGACAAACAGAAGATGGCTCCATCTCCAACACTTACTTACTCACTTACTTACTTATTTACTTACCTACTTACTTATTTATTTTGTCAAGCATGTATGAGAAAACAAGTATATGAACATAACATATAAACATATAAGTATAAACAGATGTAAGTATATACATCATAAATGAATATGGATAAATGGGAACAGTAGGACAGGGACAATAGGTGTGCTGGTACGCTTATGCACGCCCCCTTACAGACCTCTTAGGAATGGAGTGAGATCCACAGTAGACAGTTTAAGGTTAATGTTAAAGTTAGCAGAATGAAGAACCAGCATATTGACCAGCTCTATATAATCCCATTCTGGACAAGGAGAGGACTTGAAGTGGCCCACTAGCACTCCAGCAGTTGCTCCTCATGAGGAGACTGCATGACAGTGGTCCCCAATGGGTTTAGAGCTCTGGGAGATGAAGGAATAACCATCTTGCTGAAACCATGGTCAGTGTCCTCAAGAAAACGACATAGAATTTTGGTACTTTCTTTTCTGAACACTTTTGCGTAGAACTTTTTAATTGCTTTTTTTAGAATTTCTGGATCAACAAATTTTACAGGACCAGATGAACTTCAGAGATGATTTTTGTTTTATCTAGAATTGCTGCAAACAGTAAAATATCTCTTGGTGCTGGGACTACAGTAGACTCTATTAATTAGATCCTTAAGGAGTTACTCTTTAATCAACCTCATTTGTTATTAGATTTCCTAAGTGACCTACTCTCTTGCCAGACAATTATGTTAGAAAAACAATCAGGAAGTTAATGAGAAAACTTTCTGAAAGAAGTTGACAAATATTTGGAATAATAGAAAGCTATGAACTTAATTAGTCTTGAGAGACTGAAATCCAAGGGACTGACTGAAATTAAACAGTAATAAAACAATTATAAAAAAAGGAAAGCCTTAGCATGTGATTTCTCTCAATAGCAATTCTAGAAGACATCTGGGACAGTATCACATGTATATTGTAAAGTGATAATAATAATAATAATAATAAGTCTTTATTGATTAGCCCTTGGGCCATATCAAAGTGCAAAGTTCCAGCAACAATTTGTTACTAAAATTTAATAAAAGCAATTCAAAATGAAATTTGATAAAATACTATTTAAAATGGAACTTGATAAAATACAATTTAAAATGGAATCTAGACAAAATACAATTTAAGATGAAATAGTAATAAAATACAATCCAAAATAAAATTGTAATAATGTACAATAATTTAAAATATAGATAAAATATAATAACATTATATTTCGGAGTCACTCTTGCAATCTACCCCAATCAATCCTACATATGCAGATCTCAACTGAATCATTTTGTTTAAATACTGTGCTACTTTAAATGTTATTTTCAAGTTCTGGCTAGACATAAGGTAAGTTATTTTGATATGAGTATCCCAATAGGTCATTTGTCTGATATATAGACCAAGATACCTGTCTCTCATTCTCTTATACAGGCAACAGTCAAATAGGATGTGAGGCAGGTCCTCTACCTCTGCCGCTTGGCAAATGCAGAAACATTCTTTGTACGGTATTGCATGAAATCTCCCATATCTAACCATTGTGTCAAGCTGTTCAAATCTCGCTCTCATGAATAGCTCCCTGAGATGTTTTGGGAGTTGTGACTTCAAGTAGCTATCTACTTGGAAAGTACATTTGTATTTACTCAACCATTTCAAGTTACCTACCTTACTAAGGATAGCTATATCAGTTTTTGCATCTATATCCTTAATTCTTTGGGCAACTCTTTTTTTTAGATTGTTCTCCTGTTACACAAGAGATAGGAAGACCACAGCTTCTTACAAAATTTGTTAGTTTAATGATCCAGGAGATTTGTGATTGTAGTTTTATTTGCTCTAGTAGGCATAATTTGGGTAGTCTATCAGTCTTCATTTCATTAACTTTGCACCAGTAGTTATAAGCTCTAATTTTAGATAATGCCTGAATTGTATAAATTCCCAATTCAGCTCTAACTGCTGCAGCAGATGTTCTTGGGTCTACACCCAAAATACATCTCAAATGCTGGGATTGTGTTTGTTCTCGGACTGTGATTGAGTAAAGACTCCAAATTTCTGCTCCATACAAGAGCATTGTGGTAACCTTAGCCTTATAAACCTTGATTAATGGGACTAGGGACCCTGGATAACTATGGTTTTTTTAGCTTGAGCAATAAATTCAAATAGGCTTTTGCTCTAAATGTACTCTGTTGATGATGGCAGGCCCAAGATCCAGTCTTGGAAAAAGTTACGCCCAAATATAAAAAGGAATTAACCTGTTCAATTGGTTCACCATCCAATTGCCACCTATGTCTCTGATGGCTTCTTCCAAACACCATTATTTTTGATTTAGATTTACTAATGATTAGAGAGTTATCCTGGCAATAAGAGCTAAATCTTCTTAATAGGCTACGTAATCCTACTTGTGTGTATGATAATAAAATCATATCATCAGCATAAAGCAAGCTGTTACAGTAAGTTTTTAAGATCATCAGCATGTGTACCATGGTATCCTTCATTAACCCTGGCAAGTCATTGATGTATAAATTAAATAATAATGGGGCCAGGATACACCCTTGCCTTATCCCTTTATTTGTGCAAATCCTGTTAGTCAGGGCCCGTTAACCCCATACCGCACCCTCAAACAGGTACTTATATAAAGGGCTTTAATCAAAGCCAGGAGTCTAGGTTCTATTTTAAGAGATGTCAGTTTACTCCATGGTACGTCTCTATTTATCATATCAAATGCTGCTGTAAGGTCTATGAAAGCAGCAAACAGGGGTCTTCTCTTATAGGCATATTTGGCAATTAGATGATTCAAGACAAAGCAGTTATAAATAGTAGATCTGCCTTGTCTAAAACCTGCTTGTTCTTCTGTGAGGATGTTGTTTTCCTCTACCCAGAGTTTAGTTCTGTTCAAAAGGTACCTAGCATATATTTTTGCTACAATGTCAATCAGGCTCATGGGCCTATAATTACCAGGATCCTTTTTATTCCCTTTTTATATATGGGGACAACTATTGCCATCTTCCACCCATCTGGTATATTTCAGGTGTTATTTATGTGTGTAAAAAGGCCTGCTAATATAGGGCCGCACCAGTTGGGAAATTTCTTAAATAGTTCTGCTGGTAGAAAATCCTCTCCTGGGGCTTTATTGCTCTTTAAACTTTTAATGATGGACTATATCTCCTTTTCTGAGACTGGTGGCCAGGGGGTGGGGGGAGTTTTAGGGTTTATTAAATCACTGTTTAAAAATAATTTCTTTGCCAGTTCAGTGGAGGCAAACAAGCACTGATAATAATTCTCCCAATCCTCAGCAGAGATTGGTATGTCAAATGCAAATCTCCGTTCCTTCAGGATACCTGCTACAGAATGCCAAAATAATACTGAGTTATGACTTCTGGCAGCCAACTCAAGTTCTGACAAGATTGAAATGGCAAAACTTTTTTTCTTTAATGTTATAGTTTTTTTATATTCCCTTCTTGTGTGCAACTTCTTAGCTTGTATATAGGCAGTAGGGCTCCTCTGGGCAAGCCTCATGGCTGCCTTCAATTTCTTTTTCAGTTGCTGGCATCCCAAATCAAACCAGTGAGGTCTACCCACTTGGGCTTTTTTTGTAGCAGCACTCTCACCCAAGGTTTCTTCAGTTTCAACTCCCTCTATCACTTCTTCTCTGTTTGTAAGAATTAAGTCCAGTATGGCTGTCCCTCTAGTTTCACCCTCTACCTTTTGGACAACAAAGTTGTCAGCTAGGTTGGTTAGGAACTTATTTGATTTCTCACTTGGTGCAAAATTAGTTTTCCAATTGATATCAGGATAATTGAAGTCTCTCATAACTATTGTTGTGTCTTTCCTGCATATGTTTGTTATTTGACTGGCAAAAGGGACATCTATTTTTTCTGCTTGATTGGGTGGCCTATAATATACACCTATGGCCATGTCATTCTTTTTTTCTTTTATATTGACCCATATGCATTCTAGGAGGTTTTCATCTTTGGTTTCATGCATTTCTGTAGCAATATAGTGGTCCTTTACATACAGTGCAAGTCCACCTCCTTTTTATGGGGTCTGGGTTTTTTTTTGAATAGTTTGTATCCTTCTACCTTCTACCAGTATGTTCTAGTTATGGAGCAGCTAGCTCACAATGGAGCAGCTGGCTCAGGGACAGCCTAATAGCTTTTCTATTACTCCAACGCCCTCTATTTACTCTCGTGTCATAAATTTGCAAGGTAACCTGGTTAGTTTGCAGACCGTAGTTATGTTGGTCATCTCTTAGGCCTTTACCTGATTGAGTGTTTTCTCTATATGTGTTCAAATTTTGGGGAGGAAAATGAGGTCCTTTGCTAGTTTCATTTTCTGAGTTAGCTGTCCCATATCTATCCATGGTTATCCTCCCAAGTCCTTCTACAGTATTTGAGTGGCTCCTAACAAACGCTGCAAAAGATTCTTTCAGGCAATCAACCTTATTTATGACAATTGACAAAAGATTGTATATTGAGTTTACAGTTTGAGCTGTAAGCAAACATTGTCTAGAGAGGAAGTCTGTCACATTTTCCTTCTTTAAATTTGTTACATCTCCCCCCTGAGCAAAGAAGGCTGCTGCTGGGCTCCAAGAACAAGAGGGAGGAGGACAGCTCTACACACTGCTTATCTTCCAGTTGGTTTGTAAGTCCCATTCCAATGAATCACATAAATTAAGTTTGTCTGACAAGGTGCCTGTGAATGAGTTACTCACTGGAACAGACTGTCTGTTCGCAATATAATCTTCCATTTTCTGCTGCTTCAAAGGCTTGGATAAACTCTCTGCTGCAGAGTGCTGTCTCTTCCTTCTTTTCCCCATTCAGTTTATCTTATTAAGTTTAGTGATTTTGTATATAGGAAAGAAGCCCCTGATAAGTAGATACTTATCAGTGATAAATATCTAGAAGAAGAGGCCAACTGCATGGAAAGTTCTTGCAAAAGCAGCAACCTCATTGCATGGGATGAGACACACCTACATGACTGCCATTTTTCATTTGGCCCTTCATTTCACAGTTTAGCTGAGCAGAACTGGTTTTAGACTTCCTATTTTGATGGTCTCCAGAAACAGCTCCAGAAGGTGACTGCCAGAATCCTAATTGTCAAAAGAGAGAGTGTGGATCAATGAAAGGAAAATAGTTACAATCACCACAGCCATCACTACCATTAGCTTTAATTACAATTGGAATGCTAATTACTCTATTAATTTCTGATAAAGCTTCATTTTAACTTCATTTTTATTTCTCTTGTAGATAGGCAGCAAATCAATTTCATAAATAAATAAATAATACAGTTCCTGGTAAATTAATGGTGGGCTTAGAGAGGCCACTTGGGTTGAAAGAAGCTATCAAGGAGCTATCAGAGTCTTCTGGGATCCTATCTCACTCAGAAAGGTGGCAGTACATAAAGATTCCAGGAAGGGTATAACTCTATTGAAAGCAAAGAATAGAAAATATTAAGTCATCTCAGATTTGCAGGCAACTGGTTTATTTGACTATAGGACAGAAATAGTTTTCCTCCCAACCTTCCACAGTATGTGTGTAGAAATCTTTGACTAAGTGTTGACTTCTGGCAATGCTTGAAGAAGTCTCTGCATTTTCTTGAAGTGGTTTGCCATTGCCTCTGTTGTAGAGCGATGGTAAGGACGAGGCATGAGACCAGAGCGTACAAGTAACAGGCTTTATTGCTATGAATAAAGAGTTGTCGCGTCTGCTAGCTAACTCGCAGACCAGCGGGCGACAACGGGCTGGCTCTGCTCGACAGCCGGCTTATATAGCCGGCTGTCAAACGGGGCCAACCAATGGGAGCTGCTGGTGCTCCCGCTCAAACAGCGGACCTGGTTGGGAACTCCAACCAGTTCCACAGACATAACAGCCTCCTTCCCAGGGCTAAGAGAAAGTACTGGCTTTGTGCCTAAGAGGATCCAGGGAATTCTGTCTCCTGTTTCTAGCCTAATACCTTAATCACCACACCAAACTGACTCCCCCAACCTTCCAAACCAACCCCTAATTTCCTGATGGTCTCTCACGCTACTCCCCAGGTTCAACTCAATTTAGTTTTTCATCACTCAAGATTGGCTAAGCATAGCTACCTGCTATTCTGAAATGACAGTGCTGAGACTTTATCTGTTAGTGGATGGACTCCAGACTGGTTTTTGTTTTTTGTTTTTTTGCTGGGAGAGAGAATAAGCTCTGAAATGGTAAGGCCAAATTGTTTCAAGACAAGACAGTAGGGGGAGAACTTGCACTCCTGACCAAGTCAGAGATGAAGCTGGGATTCCTGTGGAAATCTCCCAGGGTCCTTTTTTCCTTCTGGAATAGAGCACACATGCACCAAATCCCTCACCCTAGCTGTGAAGATAAAATGCTCTACCTAAAAGTATCCACAGCAGGTTTGTCAATGAAAAAATTGGTTGAGGCATATTGAAGCTCTGGCCAAAATGTTGATCTGTGTTCTCCACACAAACACATACCTTTCCCTCAGCCTTGAAAATCTGAAAGGAGGCATAAGAGCACTTCCTACCCATTCCCTTGGTCCTGGGATTTTTCCAGAGTCCTTTCTTTGAACATAAGTGGCACTTTCACAGTATTGCTCATTTGTTTCTTCTGAAACCCAACTTCCAACTGGTCTTTCCTTTCTTTTCATACGCACCAAGACAAATTCCTTGTATGTCTAATCATACTTGATATATGTATGTATGTATGTATGTATGTATGTATGTATGTATGTATGTATGTATATGTATAGAGGAACACTATACAGAAGCCTGATGATGGTAGATGCACAACTACAATGATGTGGGAAAATACCCGAACAAAGCTGAATGCCATACATGTAAGTACTTAATAAAACATACATACATACATACATACATACATACATACATACATACATACACACACACCCACACACACACATACACACACACACACACACATATATATATATATATATACAGAGAGAGAGGGAGAGGGAGGGGGAGAGGGAGAGATCCCTATTCTGGATAAGAAGGCTTCAGGCTGACAGGATCTACTTCCTTCTTCTTTTAACTGGAACTGCAAGTTTCCACCCAACATAAAGAGGTATTATAACATGGTGACATCCCAGAAGTCAGAGGCAACTGCCTTGTGCCATTGCTAACCCTACACATTGGAAGAAACTGTATGTGGAAAGACAAATATGAGTAACGGATAATCCAGACAAATCATTTTTATATTTTACAGTTAAGATTGTGGTGGCTAAAGTTTAAAGAATAACATACAACACAGGTCATGGCAGACAATTGCTGGATCCCCACACTCATTACTGATGTGATTTACTACTCAGTATATCTGTAATCAGCCAATTATAAGGTATCAAACTATGGCTCAACATAATGCAAGTTATAGACTACAATATAATAATAATAATAATAATAATAATAATAATAATAATAATAATAATAATAATAATAATAATGTCATCTTTATTGATTAGCCCTTGGGCCATATCAAAGTACAAAGTTCCAGCATTATTTTTATTATAGACTACAATATGATTTATGATCATTATACAATGGAGAGAGAAAGTCCCCTGTTGTTCTAATTCAACTATCCTGCAATCTATCAGATTTCTATCTATTTGCTTCCCATTCTTGACCCTAGCAGTGCACCAGGAAATTTCATGTTACACTTAGAAGTTTCAATTAACCAAGACTAAATTTTCCACAGGTGCTCTGTGAACTTTAGTCTCAGGACATATTGGCACTTGGCCTTTTCTCTATAATAATGAATTATAATGTTTTGTTAATGGAGAATAAAGTAAATGATTGTGTCCAAGAATAAGTTTTGGCATACTCCCTGATTAATCTTAAATCTTCCCAGAAAATTCTCTCAAAATAGTCTATGGTTTCTCTTTTTGTTTCTTGGATAGGCTGAAACATGAGTCAATGTTGGGACAGTAGAACAAAATGTGGCTTGGGATATTACTGGCAAAATAGGATCAGACTTTTCGGATGCAAACTCTATCATCAGAATGTCTGTAAATCACCAAGATGCCATACTCTAATCAATAGCAGGAATCCATGAAACACAATATATCACCCACCCACTGACCAATGCTTGCCAGAATAGGACATTATGAAAGACTTTTGGGACTTCCCCAGAACTGAATCCCCCAAAATGGAAGTCAAACTAAGGTCCTCCTCCTCTTCCCAAGCATGGCACAAACATGGCCTGGTAATTTATCTTTGTCCAACTTGTCCGTATGATCATAAGTAAAATATGATGGGTGGGCTGATACTAAGCTGGGCTGATGTGAAATTGTATTTTCTCTTTTATCCTGATACTGTGCAAGGACAGCCATAGATCTGCAAAATTGGTTAGACTGTAACCTTAAAAGGAAGTCAGGAGACTAGCAGTGACTTGAAACAAAGGCAATAGTTGCAATATAGGCCAACTCAAGGACAGGTGATGAAAGCCAATTTCAAAAAGTCAATCAGGTTTACCACAAATATTTTTATACCTACTGAGCTCCTGAATGTGAAGGACTAAGCTTCCACCTTTGAGATCATGGTGTTTCAATATGTACTGTGGCAATAGATGATACTAATAATTTTGTGCTAGCAAACACAGAGAAAAAAACTAGAAAAGAAATAAACTGAAACCAAATCCTGTTTCTTTTCAATCATGAGAAGTTTATATATTTCCTACTATTTCAATAGCCAACTGATCAGGGGTGTCAAACTTGTGGCGTCACGGTGGCATCACGTGACGTATCAAGACTTTTTCCCCCTTCCCTAAACCAGCACTGGGTGTGGCCAGCACATGACGCATCCGGTCCATTGGCCGGGAGTTTGATAGCCCTGCAATAGATGCATTGATTCATATTGAAATCAAACCCGAGGCACTCTAAAGCTTTGGTCTACTTTTGTTTAGCAGGATATATAAAATCAGTCATTGTGGGTTTTCAGCATGGTCTATGGCATAATATTATATGCGAATCTGGCCACCCAGGGCTTTTTCATGGTTATATGAGTTCATCCTAGCATGATGAAAAGCTCTTACCACCCACCAGTTGCATTTAGCTATAACAGTATAGCCAACTTTGGCCTTTCCAGTAAGTTACTCCACAAATCTCCAGACAAACCTCTATTTCTTCTTTCAAGACTTCGTGAAGCTGCTGGGTTGTGGCTCTTTGTGCTATCATCTACCCAGGTTTGTGTGTCTGTAGGTGCTTATTCACATCCCTCCAGTTAGCAAATTTATTCAGGGCCTTTAGGGTTATTTTATCTTTAGCTGTTTGAGAAGAACATTATTTTATGCATTTTCTGTCTTTTTATCATTTGATGTTTTTTACATTGTATTTGACCCTTAATGAAGGCAGTTTAGAAACGTTTTAAAGGAATAAATAATATTAATAGCCTAATATTGATGAAAGAGTTGCCCTGGCTCTGGGTTGGTAAATTCTGTTAGCAGTCATATCTCCTTCCCTAGACTAATTGTCTTCTTCCTTCCCAGTCCCACCACAACTGAATTCCTTTCCTTCCTAAAAGCATCAGGCATTCCCTCCTTTATTTGACTTCATTTACTTCTGAATGGCAAGAAACTTTGTCAGGAAGATAATGCCAAAGAAGAAAAACTAAGGAAGACAGATAGGAAGACAGCCCCCAAACTAAGGCCTGGAGACTCTGAATAGACCTGACCCTGAAATTGTAGAAATTGACTCTTTTCATCTCCAAATAAGGAATGACCCATACCCATTCCCAGAAGAGATTGTGAAGGAAAAGGCAGCCGCAGATAAGAGCGAGGAAGTGGCACTTTGTCAATGTTTGAAAATAAGTCTCCTGTGGCAAGCCCATTTTGAGCCAACCTGAATAGGCTGTCTTCTGCACCCATTCTCAACTCTGTGGATTATTATCCAACAATCTTCTCTTGACAGATTTTTCATCGATCTCATTCTGCAAGCAAACTCTTTGGGGGGGTCTTTTTAAGAGCTCAGTGTACTGAGATCCAAAATCAACCATATTAAACATATTGTAGAAGACACCTAAACCTTATTTTCTCCCCACCCTTATTTTGGATTGGAAGGCATCTCTGGATCTTTCTAACTTACCCAAACCTTTTATCTAATTAGCAGCTATGTTAGTAATTAGACATGCAATCAAAGGGGTCAACCCAATGCCTAGTAGCAACTTCCTGTTAGGCCCCGTCTTTATTGTGCTAAGATCTTGCCTGGAGATATGAAAGCCTTGGGGGAGAAAACCTGAATTTTAAAGAGAAAAAGGGGTTCCTTCCTCTACCTATAGATATTTTTATCTTTCAAAAATTGGAAGGGCAAGGGAAGAAAAAGTTATGAAATAATACTTAATATTTTCACTTGGAATAATAAATAAATGTTTTATATGTTTGGAAATATTCACATAGCAAACAGAGAAATAAATGTGGATAGGGAGGCAAGCAATCTTTCAGTTTTTAGAAATCCATGAAAATTATAACCTGATAAAAAGTAAAAATCATAAGTTGTCAAAATTGCTGTTGTGGTACTGTTGCAGCATCAGAAAATGACACTGATTAGACAATTTCTCATGCAGCAAGCACATATTTTTGGGATGTTTCTCCCCTTTTCTCAGCATTTCCTTTAAAATTATGCTTTCTATTTAATACAATAGAAGACCAAACCTAGAATGCATAACTTTATTTTATTCCAATGTTGATTTTTTTTCCCAATATGCATAATTTGCCTGCCAGCTTCTCTTAAAAAGGAAAAACGAATAATTTAACAACCTGCAACCCCATTCCACTCTTTTTTCTTTTTTCTTTATTAAGCATTGTTAGGAAAAGGAAAAGAAATATGTTACACAAAAAAAAGATGGGAAAGATAACGAAGTAAAAATAAATCACAAAATACTGTTGATAAATATATAACAACATATCTTTATGCTTTTTGTTAGTTATAAAACTGTGTCACACTTTTACAGAAAACAAGTTGTTTTTTTAAGTAATAATTGTGTTGATAAAAGATATTAAAAAGTTAGTATTTGCATGAATTGCAATTTTCTCTATAATTTCTATTGGGGTGGAGGGGAGGATTGATTTTTCACATTGTTCCAAAACTTCTGTAAATTATATACGTCTTAATTCTTCCTCTTCATGGGAATTATTGGGATGACATAAATGAATTATCTGCAATAAGGGATGGTCTCCAGAATTGTCCTGTTCCTGAAAAGAAATTATGGAATATAAATTAGGGGGGGGAGGGAAATGTGAGCAAGCAATTCCATCATAGCAGTGTAACCTCCTGGCTTCTCTCATTAGATATGAAAGTTGCAGTATAAGGAAGCCCAAAAAAGTGTTGACTGTTGGCCATAAAAAATATCCAGGTCAAAAATGTGAGGAAGGAAAGCCTTTTTATTAACAAATTCATTCTCACAAGAAAAGATGGCATACTATTTTGTGATCTTCAATAGGTTTGGGGACTGGCCCCTCATACTAATGTTAACAAAGTCATTCATCTTTTGAAAAGTTTTATGTAAAGAAAATAATTAAATAGACAGTCAAGTCCACTCAAAAGTCCAATGAGAATTATGTGTAGGCTCTAGAGAAGGAAGATTTCACCAGGGTAACTTATTTTGTTAACAAGTCCCCAGATGCTATACCTTCTAAAGTGCCTATTGGGTTCTATGCCCCTGTCTTGTGCCTTAATTTTACCTGTATAATGAGCTCCTACATATAATATAAACTGTATAATCATTCTTCTTACACTCACTGTTTTCTATGGAGGCTTCCACACATTGCGTGACTTTGATACAAAACTGGAAGTAACAGCAGTGGCAGCAACAGATGCCCTTGTTGTAGAATCAAAAGAACTCAAAGATTTGGTAAGCAAGGAAATGAAATAGCAAATTAGAAAGTGTGGGATCTTTTCATTTTGTTTCTGAAATAATTGGGAGAGTCTTATAAATTTTCCTTTCCCCCTTTATTTTTGCATCATTAACCTTAGATGATTCATTGTCCTGAGGACGAGTGATTTTTTAAAAAATGCTTGTTTGTAAATACATACAATGTAAATACATACATTGTATTTTAAGTATGCTTATATTGGAGAGAGGATATTCAGTTCCTTCCTTCCTTCCTTCCTTCCTTCACTGCCTGTCAGCCAAAACTTCAGAAGTGATTACAAATAAAATCCAATTGAAAGTAATAAAATCTCATCCTTACAACAGTGTAAAAGCAGCTGACAGTCAACAAGCTAAATCAATATGAGAATTTTAACCAGGTTATCCTTTGATTAAATAATTTGAGGTTTCCCCCCATTGTCCTTCAGCCTTTTCTTTCCTCATCCTTCCAACTACATAGATAATGACTGTCTTTAAATTGCACACATGCAATAATTTTGTCTAATTGTGTGGGTTTTTTTAAAAAGAACTTGTAAGATCCAAAGGAGCTTTTTTAATCTTGGACATCAAAATGGGTCAAAAGTGTGTAATGATTGAAAATCTATTATCCCCTAAGTTTCAGCCTATTATCACATAAGCTTCATCCACAAAAACAAGGATCCATCAAAGATTAGAAGACAATAAACTTGCTGAAGATTTAAATTGTATTGAACTCACAAAAATACTCCTTTTCTCTTTTTTCCTTAAAGAAAACTGCAACTCTGATCAGACCAGAACTGTATCAAAAGAAATTGTTTAACACATTTCAGCCATTTTCCTCTTTCAACTTTTTTACCCACTCCCAGATACTTTTTTCTATGCAAAGTTGAAAAAGATAAGAATATCTTTTGTTCCTTCCTAACATCTTTGAAAATGAAACAGCTAAGAATTCAGCTCTTCCAGACAAAGCAGTTCTTGATCATAAAATGGAGCAATTTGGTGCGTGTCTTAGAAGAGTGCAGGATTATAGTGAAATTCTATAGAAAGGGATTCTAAGCCCCATTGACCTTGAACAGAAATTATTTCTCCCAGAGATTGGCAAATGCAACTCCATAACTATTGACCATTGGTACTGCTGTCTGGAACTGATAACAATTGCAGATTAAACATCTAGAAGGCATGTAGAGTGCTGATATATAGAACTGAGGCCTTAGTTGCCCTTTTCCAGTGGTGTGATAGTTAGGCATGAGTAATTAGAATCAGAAAAATTTAGGATATTTGGGTATCAATCGATAGGTGGAATTCTATAAAATATACAGATAACTACCGTATTTCCCCATGTATAAGCACCCCCTTTGTATAAGCCACCCCCCTCAATTTTTGGACTGTGAAGTTTTGAAAAAAATATTTTATTAGAGAAACAAGTTATGAAGAAAGAAAATTTACAAAGAAACAAAATTCGACGTCTAGATCTACAACTTCGGTCATGACGCCGAAAGCGGTGCATGCGACGCTAGCAATCTACGCATCGGAACGAGAGTAGGAACGAAGCATTCAGGCCGATGCCTAGCGTATGCATTTCTATCGCGTACTCGCACTCGTAATCGTATCATCACGTACAATTTTTACAAAAAAGTATAGCATACTGCTGGAAAACCAGTTTATTCCTACTTTATTATTTTATGCATTTTTCACGTATAAAAAGTGTACCTGCTTTGTATATGCCACCCCCCTACTTTTTGGGCTTGAAAATTTTGGAAAAAAGGGGTGGCTTATACATGGGGAAATACGGTAGCTAAATGAAAAGAGCTGTAAAAGTGATTGTGTAAATGGCTAGATGTATTAATGTTAACATTTGATTTTATAATACCTGCATAGATTTTTAACATTACTTTTGTCTTTTGTACACTATTGTTCAATGATACAGTTATGGATTGAGAAAAAAAAACAATAGAAATGTCAGGACCACATAAATCATAAAGTAGGAAGGGATTATTATGTCAAAGTGAATTCTGAAGGATAGCTATGTAGGACAGCTAGTATCTGAATTAATTTGCAATTCGGGAAGAACTGTCTTACTTATTGTCTGGAAATGAACCTGCATATCATTAGTAGGATTGCACTCTTTATTTCAAATGCTATTTCAAAGAAAACAGGATATTTAGATCAGAATGGGTTTAACTCTAAGAGTGATTATTTACTATAAACATGTTCTATTGTTTTCTTCTATTAGTTTTATATTTCTGATATAATCAAACAACTAGATCAATGAATTTTCTGTTCTGTTCTATTCCATCCCATCCCATCCCATCCAGAATGTTGTACATAACAACTCTGAGGTATTACATATTCACAGTGTTTTCTTTAGGGTTAACAAATCTGGGCTGCAAAACTGGATAATCATTAAATGATAGCAAAGAATTACAGTTTTCTGTACCTCCTTTTGCCATCAGATGGCTTTCTGGATTTTTGCAGCCCATGTCTGTTTGCCTGTGGTTGCTATTGTGCCATACATTAGATATATCTTGGTTGGAATGTAAAAAAGAACAGAAAGTTCAGCAGCAAAATGATGGTTACAGATGCCAAAAGGAAACCTGGAGAGGGTTACTGCACTGATAGTCTTCCTTCTCCTGGCATTCAATTGATTTTCTCTGTCCAAGCTCAGATCCATGGATAGTGAAAATTACACCACCAGCCGCCCTGACTTTCTCCTCCTTGGCTTGTCCTCTCAGCCAGAACAGGACTACTTCCTTTTTGTTATCTTCCTCATTCTGTACTTGCTGAACGTGACTGGGAACCTCATCATCATCTTTTTGATCCGTTCTGATGCCCGGCTCCTCCATGCACCTATGTATTTCTTCCTCAGTCACCTCTCCTTTGTGGATGTCTGCTTCACCTCAACTACTATTCCCAAGATGCTGCACAATCTCCACACGGGCTGCAAGAACATTGCTTTCACTAACTGCATGATCCAGATGTATCTCTTTCTGGCCTTTGCTATCACGGAGAACTTCCTGCTGGGCGCCATGGCACTGGATCGCTTTCTGGCCATCTGCCTGCCATTACGCTACCCTGTACTGATGAAACCACTGCAGTGTCACGTCATGGTATTTGTGGCATGGTTACTGGCCCACCTTCATGCCCTCTTGCATACCGTATTGATGTCCAGGCTTTCCTTCTGTGACCATCGGAAGATACCTCACTTCTTTTGTGACTTCCAGCCTTTAGTGGTGATGGCCTGCTCTGATAAGAGCCTCAGTGAAATGTTGAGTTTCTTTGAAGGAGGGACAATTATTATCGGCAACTTAATTCTCATTCTTGTCTCCTACATTCGCATTGTCCAAGTTGTGCTTCGGGTTCCTTCTGGCCAAGGTCAGAGCAAGGCCTTCCAAACCTGTGCTTCTCACTTGATGGTTGTGGCCCTCTTCTATGGTTCTGCAATTGGGGTTTATTTCCGGCCCCTCTCTTCCTATTCTGGGGACAAGGACAAGGTGGCCACTGTTATGTATACTGTGGTGACTCCCATGCTCAACCCTTTCATATATAGCCTGAGGAATGCAGACATGAAAGCTGCCCTCCACAGAGCATGGGATAAACTAAGAAACACTTTGCAGAAGTCACAGACTATCAACACTTGATGTCAAATATTGGAGAATGTTATTTGATGCAGTGTCTTACACATTTAGCATGGGTTTTTATTCCTAAATAACTTTTTTTATTTTTAACCCAGTATGTGAATCTTTACATTTTGTTTGAATGAACATAGAGTTTATGTTCATCTTCCTCAACTAAGTGCTCACCAGAATGTTGAACTACAATTCCCATAAAACAGTCAACCAGTATAGATGGATATGGATGATGAGAGCTGTAGTCCAACCCTTGGCATCTCAGAAACCTTGATAAAGCATCAAGTCCCTGAAGACCTGACTCTACCAACTTGCTTGGGGTGCGCATAGAGCATGCAACCTCGAAATTTGTTAGGGACTTAAAGGGCCACCCACCCACCTTTATACTTTATTCTATTCTCGTATTAACTGCCTTCTATTGGGATACAATATTTATATGGTTTTTATGTTTTTAACTGTGCACTGCCTAGAATCGCTCTGTGAGTGAAAATTTGGTGTGTAAAAAATTAAATAAAGGAACAGGTATTCATGATGATCAGCATTAAAAAAACAGTCCTAGTTTTGTCATTAATTCTGAATTTGCTAATCCAAAATAAATACTACAGGTGATTATAGGATGGTCAATGATGGTCAATCATGCTTTTGGTTCCAGAATTAACAGAATGGACAACTGTTAAGAGGCAGTGCGATGCAGTGATTACATAGTTGGACTAGAGAGATCTTTGCTCATCTGTGAAGTTGTCTAGATGACTTTGGGCCAGAGACTCACTCTTTCTCCAGAATACCTTACCAGTTAAGAGCCATGATACCTTGGTCATCTCACATTTAAATTACTGCAAAGCACCTGACGTAGGGCTGCCCTTGAAGACTACTCACCTGGTCCAGAAGGCAGTGATGCTGACAGTGATGGGCATGTTGCATTATGTGCACAGGTTGCCTGGTTGCTATTTGGCTTCTGAGTACATTTCAAGGTGCTGGTTATTACTTATAAAGCCCTGTTTTGCAAAGAGCCTGGTTATATTTGAAAGACCATCTGTTTTGATGTTTTCACTTATCTGGTCAGGTCAACAAGAATGGCACACTCAAGAGCTTGGCAATTATGCAGTGTCATCTTACAGGACTTGGGAAGGATGTCTTCTAGGAGATTGCTCAGAGTCACGATGGAGTCCGTTTTCCTCGAAATGGGTATAATAAATACAAATAAAATATGAGTGGGATGAAGGATAATAACCTGAACCCCTGCTGCCCACATACATTTCTTCTGAAAGAGACACGAGGAAGAAACATGCAATAATGATGATCTTCGATTATTCTGCTGTTGAAAACAAACAGTTGTGGATATTTCAGAAATCTGTTTGTGGTAATAATCTAAACCTACTAACCTACTATGTATTATTTATTTTCCCACCTCATGTACAGCAACCTCCTGTAGTTATTTATTCAAGTTTGATAACATTTAAGAGTAGAATAGACCTACTAAAATAATCACTGGCTCTTATGAAGTTCTTCTTAGTAAGATTAAGTTTGGATCCAACCCATCTTTATAATCGACTTCACAAAATAGAAACTGTCAACAAAAATATATATTGTACCATCTTATATTATTGCCAAAGTGAGGAAGCCAAACATTGTTCCATTCAAACAGATCATTATTTTCTCCAGGAATTGCACTACTCTTAAATTTCTAAGACCTCTAGGAAGTAATAATCACTGACTCTTATGCAGGAAGTTAGCACCCACACCTCTCCTAGGAACATCCTAGGAAATATTAAAAAGACTGAATATTTCATCTAAAAAGAGTAGAAACTCAGGAGCAGAAACTCACCTCAGAAGCAGAAATTCACCCCCCTTTGTTAATGGGTAGGCCATTAGGGCCTGGGCCAGAACACTTTGCATAACAAAGATCTCCAGGTAAAGCTATAAAAATTGCCAAAAGCCCTTTCGGTGCATCATCATCCAGCAAGGCTCAACCAAGCCTGGAACTCAGGACAGCCTACAGAGTTTCCCCTGCATGGCCCCATGGGAGACTGACAACCATTCAGACTACAAGCTCCAATTCAAATCCCAACAAAGGTTATAAAACCCAGGCACTCTCAGCACCTCAGTCCCTTCCTTCTCTTTTCCTTCACCATGGAGCATGTGATCATCCTTCTTTGGAGCTTCAAGCCATGTGGTCCTGCTGTCCACCATTAAACCACCTTCCAAACAGCCTCCATGTTTCCAGTGTCTTTTCCCCCGCTTGGAACTGAACCCAGAAGGATATTTCTTCCAACAGACCCAAATATAAGATTACTACTATTTTATACTGCCTACTTGTTTTAATAATGCCTTTATATTGTTGTTGCAAAACAACTGACATTGACTAAAATACAAGATCATTTTAAAAGTACCTGGTTTTTATTACTATTTGGGGAGGTTAATAAAATTAAGACAGCCTGTTTCTCATTATGATATTGTAAAATATTCAATAGTATTTAAGACAGTCCTCACATTATCTCCTAGCTGTGGATCCATAAGGAAACTTACCCCGTGGAAGAACATCCTCATTAAGGCCAACTCAAAAACTCAAAAAATATTATGCAAATGTGAAGATTGATCAGAACTCTGACTTCAACCTGGATAACGATGTTAGAAAACTTTCAATGGTTACATCAGTTGGAGAAAGAAAGGGTAGCTTAGTCCAGATAAATTGCAGCTTATCCTTGCAAACACTTAACCTTAAGAATCCAATCCAATGTACATTCAGAGAAATGCCACATTTGAGTTTAATGAGACACATTCCCAGGTAAGATTTTGATCTATGGATTTGGAAATAAGCCTTAAAAAGCTCCCTGAGACTGGAGTCTAACTAAAATGCTGTCAGTTTATTCAGATTTACCCGCATTTCATGAATTAAACTTACATTGCCCAATGTCCCAAGATGAAGTGGGCAAGAGCAATATCCATTACAAAGCAGGAAAGTTGAGACAGGGCCTTCCCATCCATTCTAGGCGGTCTTGTTGCTCACAAGAGTTACCATCCAGTCTTTTGGATTGGGAGAACAGGACCAAACAATCCTCAGAACATCCGTGCCCTCAGGAAATGTATCCACCTTTCTATTATACACCCATAGAAGATAACACCCTAGACTGAAAATTCATCATAAAATGCACATATTCAAAACAGCTCCACTTTAAAAAAAAAAAGCATTCAAAACAGAACAAAAAAACTAACCTCACAGTTAAATTTATGGGCTATTGCTATTGCAATCTCTTCATAGGTAGGAAAAAGTGAGGCTTGAAGTCCTGGGTGATTACTTCCGATTACATAGAGTCAATTTGTAAAGCACACTGAGCCTTAACAAAAGATCTACCTCTAGTTGAAATAAAAAGCTTGAGCTTTTAATTAAAAATGCAAAACAAAATGTGTGGTGGGTTTTGTTCTGTTTTGTTTTTTTGTAAATTACCAAGTAGAAGTTCTATCAAAGAAAAGATGGATCTTGCCTGTGCTGGATTTTTTTTTTCCCTTCTCATTCTTGGGTTTCCTGGATGATAACCTGTCAAAATAATTGCAAAAACTTGAAAGTTTTGCTAGTATTATTTAGAACATTGTCAGATTGTGCTCCTATGCTCCCCACTCTTGCTGATGTTAAAAAAATATGTACACAGGAGAAACAATATCCATCTTAGTTTTAATCATAGTAGAACTATTAGCGTTATTTTGACTTATGAAGAAACAAAACATTACTGTAGGTTGAAATTGATTGTTAATTTTCCTTTCAAATGACAGTTCATTTTTTTTATATTGGTAAAATTCTTCAGAGCTGAATTCTTTCTTCTAATTTATGTTGTTAATGAACTCATTGGCAGTATCATTAAAATGCCTTTTCTGGCTCTTCTGCTTGCAAATGAATCGTGTGATTTAGCCTGTCTTTCTCATGCTTTTGAAAACTGGCAAATTCAGTTGCATTCTAAGGCACTGAAACTTTTGGTCTTTACTTCCTTGCTATATCTCATAGCATTCTTCAAAGAAAGCATCCAATCAGTTTTAAACATTGGAAATGCATATACAATCATCTTTGACAGCAAGCATTTCAATTTCAGTTGAGCGTTGAGCATTCCTCATAGGAAATAATTTGAGTAACATTAGAGTTGCTATTACCAATCATTTCCTTTTAAAAATCCTACAGGATTCTTTAGCTGACTTAATGACTTAATGTTCTTGACTTTCCGTACCTAGGAAGAAAGGGATTCTCTAAATCTAAATCTTTTTTGTTGTTCAAAGACATCCTGTAATTGCATCAAATTACCAAAATGAAGTTGTGCTTGATGGGGCTATAGATGATTTTGAGAGCTCTATTTTGGGACAATTTACACCAAGAAATGAAGCAAAGAAAAATAATATGCAAGTTTCACTCATATTCATCTACTTCCCCCAAGATCTCTCCTCTCCTCAAATGACATGTCATCAAAGAACACAATCAGCTCCAGGTAATTAAAAGCAAATGATTGTAAGGAAGCTGTTCTAATTGTCCACTTTGTAATGCAAAATTGTGTCAGATTTATGTTTTCCTTTTCCTGTTGAAAGTGTTGAAAAGGCAAGATATCTTGACAAAGTTCTCATAATAATGGTCAGACCACCTGCTATTCCACAGACAAAATAGCTTCCCTTTCTGACACATTCTCATTTCTTTCTATGACCCAAGGTGGAACAATGATATTCCTCTCCAACTTTATCCTCATAATAATCGTGGACATAATAATAGGACCATTCCTAGTGTTGCCATATCAGGGCTGCATATCTTAGTCACTATAAGATAGCAAAAATTTAAATGTATCCCTTTCAAAATCTCTCAAAATCATCTATAATCCCATCATCTAGCTGCATGTTGGAGTTTTGCAGCTTAAATGCACAACTGTACTTACCACCCGGGGAGTTTCTTAATCTAGTAATCCAAGAATTATACTAAACTGAAGTATCATGCAGGATCCCTGAAAAGAATAAGAGTTGGAAAGGATCTTGGAGAAGTGAAATTAAGAGCCTTGTGACATCCTGAAGGCATAACAGCTCTACAATGGTACTGTTTTTTGGAGAACCATCTGTCTGAAGTGGTTCTAGAAGACTAGAAGATCTAGTCCAATGCCCTACTCAAGCAGAAGACTTAGGCTATACCACTTCAGACAGATGGTTCTCCAATACCTTCTTAAAAACCTCCAGTGATGGAGTCCCCACAAACCCTGGGTTACAAAGATTGAGCCACAAAGTGCTTTGTGCTTTTTACAGAGAGTGGCATATTTTTTCCATATTTTGATAAAGTAATTTGCAGCATACCCAAAGCTTTGACTATGCTGGGAAAGGTATGCCAGCTTGGTATAGGTCCTGCCCTAGAAACCAGGGAATGTAAATGGTGAGTTCTTGGCCTCCCTTGGGCATGAAAGCCATGAAATCTAGCTTGGTGACTCTAAATCAGTCCCTCTCTCTCTCAGCCCAACTCTCTTCACAAGATTGCTGTTGTGGGGAAAGGAGGAGGAGGAATGAGTATTAAGATGTTCATTGCCTTGAGTTATAAGTGCGTGTATAAAAAGATAGCATAAAAATCCAACAACAGTAACAACCATAATAAACTAGGATGCTGGCAGCAACCTATGTCAACTATCAGCATCAGTCAATGATATTTGTGATACATTTTTAAATGTTCAGTTGACTGACTTTCATGTTTAATGAATAAAAGAGATCATAATAATATCTGTAACACCCTCAAACATCCACATCTGCCTATGCCAGGTCCTTGGCAAGGACTCGATAGACAGACAAAAATGCCAAACCCAGTCTGAACCTCTGGCTGATTGTGTGATCAATGATTATAACAACAACAATAACAATAAATAATAACAACAATATTTTTAAAACATTTATGTTCTGCCTCCTTAATATATCAAGGAACAGCATATTCTGCCTCCCTCCCATTTTAAAGTATTATTTCTCCAAGTTAGGGGAAAGACAAAACAATAGTTCCCCCAAATCCTGGACACATAATCCCACATAACTCTCTTCATAGTTGATATGGACTCATCCATGCCACCTGTACGATAATGATGAGCAAGGGCATGTAGAATAGCTGTCTCAGACACATGACAGGTCATCTAGTCACATTGTTCAGATCCCAAAGCTTTATGCCTGTGGCAACAATTGGCAAGTTTCCTTCTCTTAGTACATGGTTGTGTACCTCTGCTACAGGGATTCTTCGGGGCCTTTTAACCCTCTTTCTTTCCTGATTTTTGCGACCATAGACCAAGCCTTCTAACATAGGGTCACCAGGTGTGGTGAAACTTCCAAGGTGGGATTTTCAAGAAGACCATTGGATGCAATGAAGGAGCCCAGACTGTATCCAACTGGAGTTGGTTGGCTGGAAAGCAAGATGTGGCAGGAATTTTCCCCCCTCCTTGCATCCTCTTTCGCCTGCCCGCCCCCAACCCAGCCTTTCATCAACACTAATTGGCTCTTCTGATCTAATCTAGTCTGAAGCAAGAAGTGAGAAGCAAGCAGGGGTTCCAAAGCTCTCACTTCCCCCTCCCTGTACAATGGTCTACCTCCTTCCCCTCCCATTGCCCTTTGATATTCATGGCAGTAGGAGCCCAATTCCCACAGCGAACCGCAGGCGGTGTGAGACAGTGATGGGCAGACTTCCCTGCGCCCGCTCCAAGAAGACTTCCACAACTCCCACCCACCCAGAAACAGGAACAGCACCCTCTTCAATCTTGCTACCACACACAAACATGCAGCCCTAAAAATGGGCTGTGGGGAAGGTGAGAAATGAGGACCTACCCTGCTAAAGTAAGGATGAAGTGAAACATCCTTCTACAAGAAGATCCTCAAGGATTCAAATTAAGAGCCTTGTGACATCCTGAAGGCATAACGGCTCTACAATGGTACTGGTTTTTTTGAAGTAATAGAATACATGTGGGAAGTATTAATAATTCTCCATGGTTGACAAGTCTCTATCTGGATAAGAGACAAGGAAGACTAAAAAACAAGGATGGCCCAAATGCAACATGATTTTTCTTTTTTCTTTTTTTAAGAAAATGGGGTTACTCAATGGAAAGTAACCTGTCTTTGTGTGTATTTATTTGTTTTATTTATTTATTTGCTTGTCAAACTTGTACATGACAACTAGTATAAGGATGAACATAAACAAGAACAAAGGAAGTCAATTCAGATAAATGGGGACAGTAAGACAGGGATGGTAGGCATGCTGGCGCACTTATGCACGCCCCCTTTAAGGACCTCTTAGGAATGGGGTGAGGCCCATGTATGTATACAATGGAGAGGGGATGAGAGTGTCAGAGTGAACATTTCATGTTCATTTGGACTATTATGCAACATGTTCCATTCCATATTAATATGTACCTTAAGATTTGTGTGTCAATAAATCAATTTCACTTTAGAAAAAGCAGGCATGGTTGTTTTTCCCACTGAGATCTTGACAAATAGAGAACTAGGGATCCTACCTCAACTTTGAGAGATACAAAAGGGACAGAGAGGGGAGGGTGGTGAGGGAGAACCCCTGTTAGCCTTTGTTGAAAGGAGAGAAAATTTTAAGAAAGGCAGCGAATGTCTACCCAGAAAATGTGAATGTTACGGAAGTAAACCACATGCTTTGGAATCACTCTGGCAGAAAAATGGAGATAGCTAGTTACATGGGGAAGTAGAAAATCATCCCAGAAGAAAGCGATGGAAAAAAACCACTGCCTTATTGTCAAGAAAATTGAGCGGTTGGTCCTGGAGTCTTATCCTTAAATACAAGGTGGCATATTCATTCACTAGAAATCCATCAAGGGCAGAAAATATCAGCAATGACAACTGGATAAAAATGCTTGGTGTTGACATCACTTTGATGCCAGTCAAGAAGCACCCAATTATTATCCACTTTGCTATGACTGTAGACTTTCCCAAAGCACTCAGCAAGGCAGCATGGAAAACGAACACCAAAGGACAAAATCCATGGTTCTGATCCAGTTACAGGTTTTCTTACATGCTATTTACAAACAAATTTGAAAAATGTTGGCTTTATCTTGAAATTTCTAGTTTATTGCTTCCTAGCAATCATAAGCTAGCTGTCATTGATTAAAATATCCCTATTCTGGTGGAAAGAGCAATAGTTGCAACAGTTCATAGTATTTAGTTATTTATTTAATAAAACACACACCAGTCAAAAATGCACAAATGACTATTTGGGGCAATAGATAGGATGTTCTCCCATCTTCCCTTAACATTCAGGAGGAATAGATTGACTGTACATTTGGCAAATAGCCAGAAAAGAGGGAAAGGAGAGAACAAGAGGGAAAGATCCTTCCATTGGTGTCTCCTAGATCTGCTGAACCATCAATTTTCAGCAGACCTGGATGTATTCTTGGAGGGCTTCAATATCACAGTTCAAATTGATTTGCAGTTATTTGGCTGACTGAAACATGGTAGAAACAGCATGTATGTATGCATGTATGTATGTATGTATCTCTAATATCCAAACTTAGTTAAAAATTTCAAATGTGCTCGGAGCAGAGCAGATAGTCATAAAAATAATGAATATATCAAGATTCAGAAAGTCCTGCTTGCAACTGGCATGCTTAGAAAAACTAAAAGGCAAGAGATAAATATTTAACTAAAATATCCCACTTCATGTGGGTAATCTAGGAGGCTCTTTATGCAGTTAATAAATTTATGGCTGAAAAAGAGATTGATCCTAGGATCTTTTAACCCTCCCCTATTCCCCACCTGAAACAATATTTTCTGACACTACCTTAAACTAGGGATATATGCACACATATATGGGATTTGCTTCTTTTTTTTTTTTGCACTAAATCTGACCCCTCTGTCTTGAACAGACTTGATCCACCCTTTCCAAAAAATGTAATAGTAGGATTCATTTTGTGGCCATACCTCTTTTAAAACTACAGAAATGGTCATCCATGCTTGCTCCTGTCATTTGATATTAAGCCTAAATGTAGGAAATTTGGGTTCACATTTTAGCTCAGGGAAGAAACTTGCTATGTTTATTGAGGGAAATCAGTGGCTGCTTCACACATAAGGTTAAGCCTTGGGGGCTTACGAACCAAATTCCTGGCTTAGTACAATGTGTAAATCCAGCCTAATTCACTAAGGGAGGTAAAGTCTCCTTCAAGTTGAAGACAGGTCCTTGTAACTTCAGGCACATGTCCACACAGATTTTATCCATGACACATTAGCAATTTGGCATGGCCTTCTTCCAGCCTGTTTTTGGAACCTTTTGTGACTTTCTAGCTTACAATCTAGGATTTTCTGGCATTCTATCAAATAACTAATCAGATATCATCCTATTCGTTTTAAATCAGGTAAAGATGTCCAGATGCTTCCACATACGTTTGCAGAGAATCCCTGCAAGTATCAAACGGGGTTTGTGTGAAGACTCAAGTGCAAGATTTAGATAATCTGGGGAAACCATAAATGTATTAGGCTTTCTTTGGAGTATTGTGGGGACTTCTAGATCTAGAATACTATGTTGGAACAATGTGGTTCCCCAGCTATAAGAGAGCAATTAAAGATTTGTATCCTATCTCATCAAATTCATCTGGATTTACATATTTGAGCAGTTACTAAATTAATTCCTGTCTCACTGTTTTAAAATTTGTCTAGGCTCAGGAGGGGTCAAACACTTTCTCAAATAAATGTAATTATGATTGGAGCGCTGGCAACCTAAATATAAGGTGGCCATTCTCATTCCGGTGCTTACTTGAGGTGCATCTCCCATCATAGGAGTTGGCAGTCAATCATCTAAATGACAGTAGGTTGGGGAAATCTCATACATTCCCCCTTCCATTTTCTAAGGAGTTACTTCACGGTAAACATGCAGAGACTCCAATGGTAAATCATTTGCAGCCTTTTCTTGCACCACTCCTATAAGCTACTGCAGCCCTCCATACTATTGCCACGACTGTGCTTCTGTTCACCTTGGGAAGTATTGTAGGCAAACATCCCAGGGAAAACTAAGGAGAAAACCCAGGCATATCTGGCCATGAGGTGGCTCAGCTGTCTGGTTCAGAATGAATCCCAACTGTTTTTATGGATCAGCCTGTTTTTTCTGTTTGCTTCCTTCCTTCCTTCCCTCCCTCCCTTCCTCAATTTGCAAATGAATTTTAGCCTTGAAGGCCAAATTCCTGCATATCAGAGGGGGGGAGGATGTGACAAAGAAAATATCTTCTTACCTACAAACAACATTCTTCCCCCTCCTCCTTCCCCTGCTGTAAGTGATTGCTTCAGTTCTTCTCTGGGGATGGAAATAAGGCTATAAGAATCTTTGGGGCCCTGCATTTAATTCTGGGATCCCATCCATACTTACTTGAGAAAGCACCCAACTGATTACAAGAAAGTCTTCCTTCTGAATAAACATGTGAGGGATTAAACAGCCTGAGGAACAGATGCCATTCCACTTCCAAAAAGTCATAAAAGTAGTTGCTTTATACCTAGGAAACCCAATGCCTAAAGATTCAAGATTTTACTAGATATCGCCAATCCTTGCTACCACATCTTGCTATTTATACTGCACAAAGTGGTTAACTCATAAATGTATGTCTTCCTTTCATGCCTGCAGCTGATCTACCCTTATTTCACTGTATCCTGCATTTTTTTAAAAATGGACCGACCTTAATAAAAATTCAGGAGCTACTTTATGTTGGATTAGGATTCAAAATCTGTCAATTTGAATCCAGTCTAAAGTAGGTGATTTCTGGGCTAGATTCATCCAAATTTTTTGAAAGCAAATTATGACAAATTCAGCTTTTGGACTAAGTAATTATCAATTTTGTTTGTTTGACTGCAGGGTTATCCTTCAAAGGAAATTTCATTAGATGCCCCTGTTTAATGGAAAGCATCCGAAATCATGTCCTTTGAATTGTCTTTGGCTTGCTTTTGAGAAACATGGCAAGTGTCTTCCAGGCTGAATGTCCATTCAAATTCTTACAAGGAGAATTCCCCATCAAAAACTTACTGTGGGCATAGGTCATTTGGGCGTTTCTCACAGGAGCAAAACTGTTACCTTCTCCCACTACCCCCCAGATGTCTGCCTGTTGTAGAGTCTTAAAGGCACAGTCTTTATTCAAGGGTGAGAGGAAACCTAATCAGCAATAGAATAAAGCTGGTAGTAAACAGTGGTGTACATTGTATTGTTTCCTTACCCAAAGCTGTCACATGCTTGAACTTTCTGCATTGGCGCCACAGAGATTAACTCCTTGCTAATAATGACTGTTGGCTCACCCGGACATTTGCACAGAATCAAAATGCTCTCTGGAGTGTTTGACTGTGTTTGCACACTAAAAAGGATGTAATGTCTTAGCTACTGTACACACAAGAAAATGGTGACACATTCCATAGGTGGTTAGTGTGCTAGAATTCAAAAGGAGATTGGTAATTGCATCCTTCTTATCAGAGTAGCAAATCCCAAGATTAAAACTGAGCACGTAGGCCACTGGCACCTAATTCTAGGCCAGGAATATTGCATAATTATTATTTTTAGCACACACACACACACACACATCTTTGTTTTCAGTCCCACCTTTTGATTGTGCTTTTTCTCCTAAAAGGTTCTTGGCATCAATAAAAACAATCTGAAATAGTCACCAAGTGTTGGTGTTGCTGTTTTGAAAAATAAATAAACTAGCTATGGCTAGGACTTCAGAGTAAAACCGTCATTTCCAGAACAGCATCCAAAACCATACACACAGTGGTTGCATTATATTGTCAAAGGCTGACAACTCAAAATTCACAATTATTAAGGTATATGCCTATAGAATCCAGCAGAATTTGCCTTTCTTGCATAATCATCCATAAACCCATATGCTGTGAATGAATAATATGGCAGTTCCCTTTTTACACTCAGTCTTTGTGCTATGCTGACCTGCAATAATGCTAACCTGTAAAAAATAAACAAATCACAACATTGTGGAATTGGTAAAGCCCACAAAGATCCTCTAGTCCAGCTATCTGTAGCATGCAGGGATATTTATTAAACTGGCCTTCAAAGGTGGCTTTCCAGACTCTTAAAAATCTCCAGAAACTTAGAACTCACACATTCTGCAATTGTGACTTTTTACTATACTTCAAGTACTGGCTTTTTTTCTTAATGTGGCATCTTTAGATAGCAAGCAAGCAAATAAAGCAGAAGCATTTAATAGTTTAAAGCTCTCAATGAAAATAACAAACATGCTTTTCTCTTGCCAAACTTTTTGTTGTTAATTTTAATCTTGGATTTCAATGTTAATGGTATCCATTTTAAGGTTATGCTTCATTGGTTTACAGCAGAAGTCTTCAAACTTGGCAACTTTAAGACTTGTGGACTTCAACTCCCAGAATTCTGGCAGTTGAAGTCCACAAGTCTTAAAGTTGCCATGTTTGGGGACTCCTGATTTACAGCAATGTGGGAAGGCCAGTAATTAATGAATTAATGTAAGCTACCATGAGTATTTACAAAAGAGAAGGCAGAGGGCTGGCTATAGAGGGCTTCCTCCATTGATGGGCTTGATTGGTGAGCAAAATAGTATCAATGTTCTACTTTGAGCTGCCATTTTAAGTTCCCACCAGGCTTCCAATGTAGCTTTGTGGGAAACCAAAACAGCAATCAGTATTCAGTTGTTGCCCCATATGTTTCCTGATGGGAGGGGGGATCTCAGAAAGCATTGGACCCTGCCTGAGAGACAGGATCTGAGCAGCTGCTTGGGAAGGGGATGCAACTTCAACTTCTCTCTGAAGATTCATGCCTTTTTTCCTTCCCAACCTCCCTTTTCAGCAGAAGATGGAGTGGGTGGTTTGGACCCCATTTTTAATGTATGTTTTTGTGGGGTGTGATATGTTTATTGCTTCTTCAATGTGGGTTTCAACAACCGTTCAACTGTTATTGGTTTGATTGTCTTTCCTTATTTTAATCCTAATTATTTACACTCTGCAAACTACAAGATGGATGGATGATAGATGGCTCAGCCCATTCCCAATCAAGATAATAAAAAAAAAAAATTCAAGGAAGCAGTCGGTCCACTAAAGAGAGAAGACAGCAAGGAAATAACAGGTAACAGAGAGAAAGCAGAGCTGCTTAACTCATTCTTTGTATCGGTCTTCACCCAAAAACAAACTATAGCTCAATCCACCAAAAACACAGCTGTAACAAACAGACCAGAAATAAAAGTTAAAATAAGCAAAAAAAATAGTAAGAGAACACCTGCTGATGAACACAAATCACCGGGGCCTGATGGATTACATCCCAGAGCTTTAAAGGAGCTGGCAGAGATCATCTCAGAACCACTGCACCATATCTTTCAAAAATACTGGAGCACCAGGAAACTACCAGAGGGCTGGAAAAGAGCTGATGTGGTTCCCATCTTCAAAAGTGGGGGAAAAACAGACCCAGGAAACTATAGACCAATCAGCCTAACATCAATACCCGGGAAGATAATAAAAAAACAGATCTGCCAACATCTAGAAACAAGTAAAGTAATAACTAGCAGTCAGCACGGGTTTGTTAAAAACAGATCATGTCAAACTAATCTTATTTCATTCTTCAACACAGTGACTAAATTAGTAGACCAGTGAAATACTGTGGACATAATATACTTAGATTTCAGCAAGGCATTTGATAAAGTAGACCATAACCTACTTTTTGGCAAGCTAGAAAAAAGTGGGATAGATAGCACCACCACCAGATGGATTCACAACTGGCTGGCAAACTGTACTCAACGAACAGTTACAGGAACTGGGCTTGGTTGGTCTAGTGAAGAGAAGGACCAGGATAGCAGTGTTCCAATATTTGAGGGGCTGCCACAGAGAGGAAGGGATCAAACTATTTTCTAAAGCACCTGAAGGCCAGACAAGGAATAATGGATGGACAACTGAACAAGGAGATATTTAACCTGGAAATAAGGAGAAACTTTCTGACAGTGAGAACAATCAACCAATGGAACAGTTTGCCCTTGGAAGTTGTGGGAGCACCATGATTTGAGACTTTCAAGAAGAGATTGGACTGCCATTTGTCAGAAATGATGTAGGGTCTCCTGCTTGGGCAGGGGGTTGGACTAGATGACCTACAAGGTCCCTTCCAACTCTGATTATATGTTTAAGGCAGGATCATGTACTGCTGCATTTATTTCTATGGCATGAGAACTATCAGAAGCCCCCTTGGCCATGAGTGCCTGCATAGGGATCCAAACAGCCTGGTTAAAACAAACATGATGTAGCACTGTGTGTGAATCCAATGAGTGTCAGCTGTTCTCTAAACATTCAAGCAGGATCTTTTCAAAATATTATTGGATATGCCAGAGATTTAATCTGAGACCTTCTGCATATAGTGCATACATGTGCACTCCCACTCTGCTTTACCCCTCCTGTAGTAACACTAGGTATCTTCAGACATTATTCGGGTCTCCTTAAACTGCAAGCATTGATACAGTTATATTGTCAGGAAGGAAATGTACTGTGCATATCAAAAAGTACCACAGCAATTGTGCAAAATACAACCTTAAGCCATGTACATAAAATAGAGGCCCACTCAGAACAATGGCAGCTATAGGGAGGTAAAATTTTTATCCAGGCAGCAGCCTCCACTACTGAGAAAAAAAATTATTTGTCAGACATCAGAGAAGTTGCTTAGATGAAATCTTCCATTCTTTCCTCAGAAATTCATTTTCTGATGAATTCAATAAAATATTAACTGAGGAATGTTACATACATAAAATAACTAACGCAATATAATTTAGAGGAGTTTACTCTCAAGTAAGCATATGTTGTAACAGTTACTCAAAATCATGGGATGGAATAGGATAGAACTATAATTTATTTTGTAGTTTCTTTGAGCATTCATGGATTGCTATTTTCCTACCATAACAGCTCATCTATAGTGGTTCTGGAAAGTAAAATCCAACAGTTCTGCTCTCCAGACTCAAAAGCAGAACCAAGAAGTCACAGTCCTGGATAACACAAAGCCAACAACAACAAAAAAAAGAGTGGGTGAGTGTTTGGTTTTGGCTTAATGAGTTGTGTGAACTTAACCATGGTGGCCTATACCGCATTGTGCAACCTCAATCAGTTGCCCTTTGTTCAGCAAATCATGGCCAAACAAGCCATGGCTATATAAGCACACTGTGTGGACCCAACCATAAACTGAACTTTTTGGGATTCTTTCTTGTGACTAATAATTCATCTGAGGTTTTTTTAATCAAAATTAAGGGGACAATCAGGAATATTGGAATATTCATATAGCATCTTTTAGGACATTCTTTTGCAAACCGATCCTCCAGATATACTCACCACATGCTGTCCCTGCAAATGCCAATGTAACCCAATATATCTAAAGAGCACCAGGTTAGGGAGAACTAAGTTGGAGTCTTGAATTAGGAGCAGGGGGAAAAAACAGATTCCACTTCACCCCCTAATGAAAAGTCACTTCGTGAATTTAGGCCAGCCAATCATTCAATATTCACTAATATCATGACTGTTGTGAGGATGAGAGAGAGCAGAATTCAGCATGCTGCCTCAAACAGGAAATGTAGGCTAAAAATGTGTGCTAAATAACCTTTCCACATCTGCTGCATTTCACTTCCCCAAATTCTATTCACAAAGTGGCTAGGGGAATTCGTAGACCTGAAATCCAATGCATATGTATAAATCCAGATGGGGGGATATATTATGAATGGCTGACAGACTCAAACACAAGAATATCCAGTTAGAAGAATGATGAAGGCAGGCTGGGAACACAATAAGGCTGAATCTTGGCTTTCCTGGTTTTGGTTAAACCCAGCTATCATGCTTGGGAGGAAAACAACCCCCCTCTCTTCCCAGAAGATGATTGGATTTGGGCTGCCTCTGAGTCACCTTTGCCTAAATTGCGATAGCATTTACACAAAGGGTGGATGATAAAAGAATGAGTCACTCCCCTAAAGCACCTTAGGTACCATCCTTGGCCAATAGCTTAAATAATGTTGCCTCATCAAAAAGCTCAGGAAATTCTTAGGGAATTTGAACAAACCCTCTAGATTTTCAGAGTAAAGAATTTCCCCAAAGGTTGAGGGAAAGGGGCTTGAAAGTTATATTTATTGTAGCATGGTGGAAATAAATGACAGATTACTTAATAAGGTATATTTCCTTATTTAGTACAAAGCTCTTGAAAAAGAAGAGAGGGGTCAACCTATTTTCCAAAGCACCAGAAGACAAAGCAAGACAAGAAGCAATGAATGGAAACTAATCAAGGAGGAGAAGCAACTTAAAATTAAGAAGAAATTTCCTGACAATTAGTGAGAACAATTAATCAGTGGAACGACTTGCCTCCAGAAGTTGTGAATGCTCCAACAGTGGAAGTTTTTAAGAAGAAGTTGGATAACCATTTGTCTGAAATTATATAGGTTGGATCTCCTGCTTGAGCAGTGGGTTGGACTAGAAGACCTCCAAAGTCCCTTCAAACTGTTATCCTGTTAAAAGCTACAGAACTTGAGACCTGTGTTTTTGTGGAGTCAAATTTAGACTCTTCAGACTTTGATGACTTTATATCTAATACACTCCAGACACATTGGACTATCACTTCTATCATCCTCATGTGAGAATTGATGGGGATTATACTTTTGCCTATCTGGAAGAAACTTCCTGCTTCCAACTCTCAATTATATATATATAATTATATATATAAAACAACCCTTGAGTTTTGCAAGATTAGTTTCATGCACTAGATTAAATCAGCACTCAGTGGTAGTCTGATGGTAAACCACGAAGCATGTGAATAAACTACAATGATTGAATTCACACAGCATGCTAAGCCACAATTAAATGAACCATGTTATTTATTTATTAGATTTAATATTTTATACATAATTCAAACCAATGAACATACCTAATAGTCCTTCTCCTATTTTCACCACAACAACCCGGTGAGGTGAGCTGGACTGAAAAAGAGTGACTGGCCCAAAGCCACCCATTCAGGTTTTGTGTCTAAGGCAGAACTAGAACTCAGTTTCCTGCTTTCTAGGCCAATACGTTAACCATTGCACCAAACTGACTCTTACAGATTACTGGGATTAGGAAATCAGCAGGTTTTAGCCCAACTTGTTTTTAAGATTCATTTGCATCTTACATCTCATCTGGGGTTTGTTGCACTTGGTGCTCCCGAAGGTGACTTAGCAGGATGCTGTCCCGGAACTGACCTTCCTTAGTTCAGAATGTCAGGATATTGTTGGCTTCTTCTGAACAGTTACTTTCTGCAATGGCCTTTGAATGTTGATGGGTGGGGTGAGGAGAAAGCTAAGAATTAAAGCTCCAAGGCTATATTTTTACCCCTAAGATCAGATGCAAAATGCCAGTTTTGTGAATAGCAGTGTAATAGCACACTGTTCTGCTCTTCACCTCCCCATAGGTGCAAGAACCAGGACAGAGATCAAAACAGGCTTTTGTCTGATCCAGCTCAATTTTTCTTAAAAATTGAGCCTGTCATTTCTACTTTTATGCCAGCAACAGTATTCCAAGTTTGTGTGTTACTTTTTTATGGGGACATTTCCCCCAAATAATAATACATATTCCACTTCTTCAGGAGGGAAATATTAAAAGCAAAAGGTGAGGTGGAGGTAGGAGATAAGTGAACACTGCACCTGAAAGTTCCTTGCAATGTCTTCAGCAGCAGTGGGCTGCTTCCACAAGCAGAGCTTTTACAAAAAAAGAGGTAGAAAGACCATTTCCATACAGACACCACTGTCCTTCAGTTTGAGAATTCAGCAAGTGATGGAAGGAAGCTTAAGGACAAAGGAGATTGGGGAAAAGGCAGGACTTCCCATTTGCCATGGCAAGTTCTGTTGATCTAGTCTTTTTCCTGACATCTCAATTGAGATTGACAACTGTGGGGTCATTCAATATTCATCTGAGAGCCAGGTTCAAATCTCAGGAATCAGGTGGCTTCAAGGCCAGAAACAGAATTATTTTACAGATTTATTTTATAGCAGTTATTCCCCATCTCTCTTCCAAAGTTCTCAAACACCAGGCCAAATTCTCTCCATCTCACATTCTCCTTCTTGTGTCCTACATTTCATACTCTCAAGTGTCAGAGTGAAATATATGCTCAAGGTCATCAAAGGATTCACAGTGCTGAGTAAAGAATACATCGCTGTGTCATTCTTTAGTACATCTTCCATAATTGGGGGGCCTTTAATAATTATGACCACCACTGGCCATCTTAGCTGAGAATTCTTAGGCTTATGATCATAATGCATCTGGAAGGCACCGGGTTCAGAAAAGATGGGTTACAGATTATGGAAGCAGAGGAAGACAGATGGGCATATAGTTTATGGAGTTCATGTAGGATTATCCCCCCCACCCCAAACAAAGCATGTCCCAAGAATGATTTTCTATTTCTTTGCCTTAGGTTCATTCCATCTTTAATGGAAGGTTGTTTATAAAGTGTCTTTGCAAGTCAACCTTGGCTCCAGGGCTTCTGAAAGAAGACCAGGAAAACATTTATGATGGGAAGGCAGAGAAGGAGGTTTTGTGGGAGGTTGTTGAGATAGTTGGTGACAGGGCACTTAATCTTCTCATCACAAAGCCCTTCTGTCTATTCAATTTCCATTCAAATGCAGAGATTTCACCCCCAACCCACTCCACATGGGACACAGATTTCCTGCCTCTTCCCTCCTCCTGAGACTCTTCCCCAAAACTATTGATATGCAGGAATCTACACTTAGATAGAGTAAGCCTGGCCTCCCCAGCTTTCATCCTCTTCATCCATCCCTCCAAGTCATCTTCTACCATCAAAATTGTGAAGCTGAAGTTTGCTCCTTTCCCAAAGTTTCAACTTTGTTAAAGACTCATCCCATCTTCAGCCTCATCAAAATGTAACAAAAACTGTCTTGCGATATTGCTACAGGTTTAATGAGAAAGGATATGCCAGCTTTATTTTTATTTTTTTATGAATAGAGATTATTTTAGTTACGATGTCCAAATGCAAACACAAAGGGAAAAAAATCAAGAGAAACAAGGAATAAGAGCTAAAAGAGATTGATGGGTGGTATCTTATCCACATCTATGCAAAAATAAATCCCATCAAAATCAGTGGGGCGTTTTTGTGGGCTTCAAGGTTGCAGGCAAAAATGCTTATATGAGGACTGGATTGTATCCAAAATGCTCAAGTCAAGATTCATATTGAGTTCAATTAACAAAAATATAGTGAGAAGTACCTAAACTAATTGAATCAAATCATTGATTTTTGCCATAAGGCCAGATACAGTAAACAATCCAATGATAGAATTAGAAGTACTCATATTGGATCTGTGGCTACTTCAAAAAGTAACAAATTTGAATAGATATTTCCTTCTTTGTTTAGCATAGTTCATAAGCCTTGTTGCCACTTTATAAAAAGCCAAAATCATATCATCTCAGAAATTAGTATCAGAATTTACCAAAACCACTCCTTTACATAAAATAGATTTCAGGTTAGCATCATATAATCTTTTTTTCCATGCATACAATATCTAAGCACCTCCTTTACTAATTCCCATGCAAATTTGTCCTGCAAACCTAAAAAACTAAAAGGATTAATATATTAGCATATTAACAATACTGTATTGTTCATTTGCTGTTTTTTTTTTCTCCCCAGAGGAAAGGAATGAATCGAAACACAGCAAAGTGAACACAATGAGTCAGGAGAAAAAGAAAGCTGTCCCATGCTTGTAAAGTGGTGCAAAGAAGAAATACTTCCAAATATTTTCAGCTGAAGGAATGAAAGAATACCTCTTTTCTAGTGGTTCTCAATGGGAACATAGTCTGCTAGTTTATTTATTCCAGCGACAACCTCCGCCTTATGCCAGCAATAAATAATATACACAATTGATTATATAACTAGTTTTAATAATTTAAAATTACTCTTCCATGATCCATGCAATAAACTTGCAATGTGGGTCAGTCAGTTCAATTGCCTGCATATTTTCTATTGCAAGCCACCATGCATGCTTCCACGTGCATACATGCAAACCCTTGTTTGTTATCTTTTTTTGTTTTTTATCCCGTTTTTATTAATTTAGAAGTAACTCAAGGCGGTGAACATACCTAATACTTCTTCCTCCTCCTATTTTGCCTCCAACAACAAGCCTGTGAGGCAAGTTGGGCTGTGAGAGAATGACTGGCTCAAAGTTATCCAGCAGCTTTCATTCTTAGGGTTGGACTAGAACTCAGTCTGCTGTTTTCTAGGCAAGCCCCTTAACAGATCTGCAGCCCACATTTCCATTTCCCTCAAACCATCCCACGCTTAGCTTTCTTTGCACAGCCCTAGCGATGTGGAAGCCCTCTTGTTTGTTCCAGCTGCAGCCAGGGAAGCTCACTGGGTGGCTTTGGGTTTTGTTTGTTTGTTTTTTTCTCAGTCCAGGCTACCTCACAGAGTTGTTGTTCTGGAGAAAATTGCAGAAGGGAGGGCTATCTATACTGTCTTAAGCTCCTGAGGGAAACGCTTCATATGAATAAAAATCAGCACTTACATTTGATCACATGTTGTCACACAGTTGTTACACAATTGTCACATAATTCTACCACCACTTCCATTTTTGTCTAGGTATGATGGAACAATCCAGGCCTAGCCCAGTGTCAGAACCAGTTTTCACAGTGTGAGAATAAAGAACTACAGCACATTCACCACTGCAGCCTATTAACTAGATAAGACTTTGGCTTCAAAAATATAAAGACATTTTGTTGGGAAAATCAATCTCATCACATACATGAGTTTCTTGCCTTACCTAATGTGGATGTAGGCAGCATTTTAGGGTATATTGTAGATGTAGTTATCAGGGAGCCCACTGAGCTTTGGGATGGTATGAAGGCCCCATCTAGCTACAAAACAAAGCATTCACTATCCACCTGATCAACTTAACAGGGTTGTTGTGAGTTGCACCAAATTTCTTGGAATGAAATGCAACAAAATTTAGGATATTTCAACCTATTTGAACACAAATACAATATTGGGGCAGCTGAACAATTAAGAGCAGACTTCATGAGCATCTACCCGTGGCAATTAAGGAACCTGTAGAAATTTAGGGGAAACCCAAAGAGAAACTGGAAACATGATTTTCTCAAAATGTCAGCATTATTTGTACTGCCATCTCAGAGAGGTTAAAGTATCTCTGGCTCCAATTCAGTAATCAATTGCAGGGATATTGGGGCACATATAGTCTTGGGAACCACAGGGCTGGCTTCAAAATAGTCCTTCACCTTCACTCCACAACCCTGAAAAAGAAAAGAGTCTGTTCATTCAATCCTCACCCTTTTAGATTTGAGCAGGAAGAACCGCATATTTTCTATTGCAAGCCACCATGGAAGAAATCCTGTGTGTACCTACCAGTATAAACTCTGACGAATTATAGTCCTCCTCTCGAAGCCCAGAGTAGCCCCTTTTAAACCTTGTAGCAAGCAGGACATCTTTGTGAAGAGAAGCAGTGTCCCTGTGAACTGTTCCTTGCAGGCATTTATGATGCATCTTTGTCAGTTCAGATTTTTGTCCCTTAAAAGTTTTCTTGAGCTTTTTTTTTTCTTTTTTTGCTCATGGGCCCTACTAAGCCTGATTTTTTTCCAGTCCAGGTCCCATCACTGGTGAAAAAGATTGCCATTTACAGACTTGGCTTGCAAATACATGTTTTTATTTATTTAAAAAAAATCAGTAAGGCAGTGTTACAATGCATAATTACTTACATAATTTTATTTTGAATGTAACTCATTGGTCGATTAATGTAACTCTAACCCAGACAGTAACTGGGTTTCTGACATCAACAAAGCACTATTTGCAGTATAATTCACTTTATTTTTCTGTGGGCTCATCAGCACATGTTGTGAGTCCCATTGCATGTTTCGTCTGTGGCTCCCTTGAAATAGCTATCTAAATATCTAATGTTTGAAATGTCAAAATAAGGCCCCACTGCCTTAAAAGCCAGCAGTGCCATCCTGCAATTCGGGATGCAATTGTCATAAGCTTCCCTTCCTCTTTAGATAGCCAAGAAAGTTACCTCATTTCCTTCACAATGTGGTAAACTATCCCTGGCCATTGAGTTGAGTGGAATCCTAGACTTTCTTCCTGCAAATTCTGTTCTGAGAACTTTAAATCTTCTCGTGACCTCTTGGCACACATAGGAGAACTGCATTCCTTTCCAGGAGTATCTACCCATTTTCAGGTAATAGCTCAGGTCTGTAAACTCCAGAATGAAAAATGAAGGGAGAAAGGCAAGTGCACTCATACACACACTCCTGCACACTAACCAGTGAAAGCAACAGGAGATGTGCAATAATAATCTTGCTCACTTCCACAGAGGTTGCAAAAGAGGATTTCTTGTGCAATTTTGCATGGTGCTCCAATATTAAGTTGGGGAAAAGGAAGATCCGGTGTGTAAGATCTCATTGCTTCCAAAGGTGCCCTCGGGCAAGCTGACCACAACCCCAGATGGTTGATCTAGGAAACAGATCCAGGCATTTACTTGTAGGGCAGTTATAAAGATGAGTGAGACATTCCACATTCTTTGTATACTCAAAAGGAGCAAAAGGTTGCAATATTAAGGGAGATTGGGTTGAATGGGATCCAATCTTGGTCAAATCTTTTACTCCCATTTCCATCCGTGTGTGAAGTCATGACTAACTCAGACCTCATGTATTATTTCAAGATTTAAGCACTAGAACCAATGAATTAAACTTAATGTGAAATTCCATCTTGGTCTTACTACCTGCCTTTTTCCACCAGCATTCAACCAAGCATTTCATTCTTCAGAAATGTTTTTCCCCTGACCTTCCCCAACTCTCCCCTTCCCCCCCCAGTTCAAACCTCACCTTTACTGATCTGGCATTCATACTAGTTCATTCAAGATGCAGGGAGATTGTGGTTTGTTTGGGGGGGGGGAAGGAGAGGCAATCTGCACACACTCAGATGCCACTCTTCTCACCCATCTGCCAGGATATTGAACATCAGAAGCATGTTGAACCAGGTCAAAAATCCACCCGGTTATCTTATGTTTTGCTACATTTTCTAAATCAGATCTTTCAAAACAAAAATCAATTAGGCATGGTGGTGCCTCCATTTAAACAAAAAAATCAAATCATAGTGAAACTTTGACCCGGAACTTACATATAGTCCCTATGACTGCTCATCACTGATAAACTTATCCATGTGTTTAATACCTTTTTAAAGCAGTTCTTGTAGCAATACACCCCATGTGTTCATTATGCAGGGAATAAATCCTTTCCTTGGTGGGAGAGGGGTTGACCAGCTATTGTTTTAGCAATCTTTCCCCCGTTGGAAAGAGGATGCTAGACTAAAAGAGGGAGATTGAGTTCAAATTCTCACTCAAGGAGAAATGCACTGCGCGATGTTAAGCCCATGCACCCAATAGAAGTTGCTATGAGGACAAAACACCAGCAGCAGGAAAATCCACCTGGAATCTTGGATTGAAGGGTATCAGTTGAAATAAAAATGTGGAGAAATTTTGGACAAAACTCAGGCAATTGGCTTTTACAATATAATGTATGTTGATTTCATTGCACTTTCATTTCCCCTTCCTTAACACCCCCAACCCCCTTCCAGTTGCTCAAGAATAGGCTCAAATAAAGCCAGCAGGAGTAGAAAACCTATTAGATGACTCCCATATAAAGGGAGAAAGAAGGAACTTTAAGATTACATTACAAAATTCCATACCCCGAACTAAAAGGACTTTGGAATTCAGTGGATATATATATATTTAAGTAGGCATAGTTTGCATTGGAAACAATCTTTTGTTAACTGTATTAAAATAAACTAGGGTTTTCTTAAGACCAAAGAGACCTATGCTTTCATCTCCACCCTTCTATTTGGGCTATGGGTAGCTGAGTTTCTGAATTTCCAGCCGTTATCCTTCCAAAGTGCATACATTGTCTTTGGTGTGATGTTATTCTCAAACATTAAAAAATAGAAGAAAGAAAACCCCAAGACATGCTTTATTTATTTTTTTTAATATGAAAGAAGAAAATCCTGCCACGGGGTATTTGTTCTAACTTTTCAAAACCTGCATGTTTTAACAAGGAAGAAAATTGATGTCACCTGTCACCCATCTTCTAATATACCACATCAACAAGATGCCACTGAAAAGGCAAAAATCAGCTTCCTTTATGTGATTGGAAGACTTTTCAGGTCAGGCAGTGATTCCTTAAATCAGTGAAGGCATAGTTTTATTGATGGATTTCCTTCAAGGGCAGCGCGAGAGAGAATTAGGGAACATGGAAATAAAACCCATCAAGGAAGAGTTTCTTAGTTGTATATTGTCCCAGAGAGCAACAGAATTTCATGCTTATCCTGAGCTTCATACAGCAGACTAGGGGCTTGTCAACCGTGGCAAATTTAAGCTGGCTGGGGCATTCTGGGAGTTGAAGTCCACACATTGTAAAGTTGCCAGAGTTGAAAAGCATTGCAGCAGATTGATACTCCTGGATATATTGGAACTACAAGACCCAATTCTGGAACATCTACCCTGTTTCTCCAACAATACGGCCTCCCCCAATAGGAAGTCCCAGCATGTTTTATAGGCATGAAATGAAATTAAGCCTCTCCCCCCAAATTAAGGCCTATATTAAAACATGCGAAATGGGGGGAATGGTGGGGGGGGCTTGCTGTTAGGAAGTACTTTTGTTGCACACCTGGATATGGTGCTGCCTGCGTTGACCCCGATACGAAGTGCCCCACCAATGCCGAGGTCAACATCCAAGCCGTTGCCGCCCGCCCGAAGATGCAAGGAGGGGGGGAATTAAGTCACCCCCGAAAAGACAGCCTAGCCATTTTTTCGGGGCTCAAAATAAAATAAGACCCGGCCTTATTATATGAGAAACACGGTAGTTCCAACACTTTTAGGTCACAGGTTCACTGTCATAGAACAAGGAAGGACTGTTGTTTTGGGGAAAATAGGAGGAAAAAGGTGTGTTAGATAGTTCAACGCTTTGAGCAATTTTATAAAAATAATAAAGGTGGGATATAAATTAAACAAACATACACATAAATCCCACACCCCATACAATATGATACATCTCCAGGGGCTCATAGAATAAAGAGAAATGATATTTTCCATGGCCCTTGAAAACGGTAGAAAACAATTGAATCCATAAAATAGGAATTTCCAATTTTTACTTGATCAGATATGTTGAGTTTGACTAGGAAATGCTGAAAGTTGAAATTCAACACATATGGAAGACATTGGAATGAAGAAAATTGCTATAAATTTTAAAAACTAACCACTCCAGAATTATCAATGATGCTACCCCTACTTTCTGGGACAAGGTTTAAGCAGTGGCAAGAAACAAGCAGTCTCCATTTGTTTTCTACACTCCAGTACTATTGATTGGTCCCATTTCATTCAAAACAGGGCATCAGATTATATCATCAATTGTTTTAAAAAATGCCACTCTCAAACAATTATTTTGAGGGTGCATCTGAAAGCAAACAATGGAACTAAAGTAGAAAGAAAAATAAGAAATAATTAGGGGTGAGAAAATCTGGAAGCTTTTTTGTTTTTGCTTTTTTGCAGATGAATGAAGAAATAGTGAAGATGTTCGTTGGGTAAATTTCTTTGTAGCAAAAACAAAGTCTCATTACAAAATGAAGGCCCTGGCTACAGAAGAGATTTGTAATTTCTGTAATTAGTGATCACAACTAGAAGAAATTTTGATTTAATATTCCTTGATTAATACTGCCATAACCAATGAATATACCTAGGAACAAGGAAAAAACCCATTCAATCAAGGATAGAATATTTCTCATGAATTCTGTACAACTGAGCTCTAGAACTGAACTTATGTCACTTTGCTATGGTGTCTGGAGAATTGATATAAACTATCTAAGCTTCAGTTTCTATGGCTAAAAGCCAACATCAGAAGAATGCTGTAGAATATATTAAAGATACATGAAGTAAGGACAGTTATTGATACATACAGTGTTGTTCTTTAAGCTAAATTTCTATATCCTTTGGCCTACTCCAACTGTTTTTATGGAGTATTTGTAAAACCAATCTGGGAAGAATATACCTATTCTTTGCAATAAATAAATAAACATGCACCTATTTGTGGCTGGGGAATGGCAACTCTTTTGGCCACAGGTTAAAAAAGTTTTAAAGGTCATGGATAAAACCCAAAGGTTGAATTTTCCTCCTTAATTTTGCCCCCAATACTTTTGAATGGCCTTTTCAAGTGCTACAAAATCCTGAGATTTGGTTTGATCACCTGAATATTTGTAAAACAAAAGCATTCCTCAACCATCAGGCTAAAGAAAGACTGGCCCATTGGAATGGAATGGGCGGGAATATTCATGCCTGAGGCTTCCTGTATCATCCACCTTCCTGGATGGGGTGGGGGCCCCGCTTGACCCATTGTCTCCAGCAATGGATTGAGCTATCTGCCCTCCATCAACTCTTTGATTGCTTTACCTCCTTCCCCTAATCCACTCCTTGATCAGACAAGGGTTTGGTCAGGGGAGGGGAAAATGTGGGTGGAGAAGGGATCACAGCTCTTGAACTTGATTGGAGGAGGAAAGCCAATGGTGGGAAGTCACGAGCCAATGGCACCCCAGAAGTCCCAAGCTTTATAAAGCGTGGCGCACTGGGTGGACAGCATAGGATCCCAGAGGGGAGAGAGAGATTACTGCTGTCTTTGCGACGACTGGTAAGCAAGAGCGGAGAAGCGGGCTCTGGGGGGCGCTGCTTTGGAAGACGCTTCCAATTGGAAAGGGTCGCCTGAAGAGGGAGGCACGCGGGAAATTTAAATTCCTGGGATTCTTCAAAGGGGAGTTTTGGCGGTGCGGCCGGGAGGGTTGCAGGGACAGTCCCAACAGATCTGCTGCTGGGCTTGTTATCTCCGATCTCCCGAACACGTGAGATCTTTCCAGCTTACCTATCTTTTGACCTTCCTAAACTATTTATGGGACCGGGTGGAGTGAAGGCAAGCTGGAAGCGGAAATTGGTACCCTTCATTTTGGTAAATGGGAGGAGAGTCGGGCCAGCAGAGATGACATTTCTTACCCCCACAATTCTTTCTTTTTTTTACCCCCACAAGACGCCTTCAATGTCGCTGCTGCCCGCGCTTGAATGTTGACAAGACTTCAATTTGCAAACGCCCCACTTCCTGCAAATGGTGGCTTTTTCGACGGCAGGAAGGATGCGAAAGGTGATATAATGCGGGCAATCTGGGAAGTGGGGCGGGGGGATATCTGGGGAAATGGAAAAGTGAAAGTCGGTCCCTTTTTGAGTTGGGTTGAGGACCACGTGGCTGGAGTAGTCAAAGGATCACGCTTTTTGAGGTCTTTGTGGGGCGAGGAAGTGTCTTAGATCGGTGCTACATGGGTGGAAAGGTTTTTGGGCATCCCAGCTCAACTTGCGGATTGGTAACGAAAAGAAAACCCTACAGGCCTTTGAGACGGATTGAGGACGCGGTGCACCTTTTTCCGCTGCCTCGACGCCACCAATATAGTTGCACTACCTTGTAATCTTAAGAAGAAAGTGCTTCCTTGTATTGGCGTCGTCTTGGTCACGTTGTCTCCATTACGTGCCGGTGGATTTTGTGTGATTGTAACGCGTCATATCTCACAAAAGGGTCTTTGCGATGGATGTTTTAAAACTTTTATAACTTTTTTTGCCCTCATCTAATCCAGGTACTTTGAGCCATCCGCCGCCCAATTGGCCATACAGACACTTAAAAGTAGTACGATTCATTTCGGATGTATCTCCCCTAGTGGTAGAAAACTGAAATGGCGGCCTTACGCAACTTTTTTTTAAGACGGTCAAGTCGCGCCTACTTTGCCTCCGTATTTTAGCAGCGGCGGATTCGCACGTGTTTTAAAATCTTCAACCGTCCAGTGTAGGCGACCTTTCTAAACCGATGGTAAGCTTGCATGCGCCATTGGGCTCCCAACAAATTTGTTGGGTTGCGGGCTGAGGTCAATCACGGACCGGCTATTTGCAGGACTCTCCCAAATAGGCGGCCTGCGAGGAAACTCTGCGCCCGGCATCGTTTTAAAATCTTTTTATTTCGTAAGTTTTGTCGGCTTTTTCTCCCAGGAGCTGAATGTAGGGGTGAAAGGCCTCCTGAAGCCTACGCAGACAGTGGCACTTTCTTGTAGTAATAAATTCAATTAAGTGCTATATTGTTTGTGTGGGATTTGGGCCTGGCACAACTACAAACCCGGCATTTTATTGCTTTGGCTTCCCTTAAAACTGGAATGGACAAGAGGTGCATTTAGTCTTTTATGTTCTCTAAAATAAGTCTTTTCTGCCTGCAGAGCTCCAAGCCAAGGGAAGCATCTTCATGATTCATCTCACTGACTGAGCCTTGCCCAGATATGGGCACTTTCTTTTCTAATCTAGGAAAGTGCTTCATTGTTTGGGTGAGGCTCTGGCTCGGGTTCACGCCATATTGGACTGCTTGGGATGTCTTTCTGGTGTTCCATCTTGTGAGATCTTCATACAGTTCCTGGAGACAACTTCACCAGGAGTTCTTCCGTGTCATATGTGCGCTCCTAAGTGCTCCGTGATGAAGTGGTCTCTAGGTGCCTAGGACAGCTATCCTGGCTTAACTTCTGGATGCACAACCTTCTGGCTGGGTGCAGCTCAAACTTTAGCACTTTCATGTTAAAGCAACTCTGTAAGTGCTACATTGTTTGGGTAGCTCCCAAATCAGGATTTTCCAAATGCATGGAGAAGAAAATCTTTTCTGCATACTTGTAATTAAGCATGTACTTTTATTAAAATACTTCTAAAACACAAACCTGATTTTGATAATTTGCTTTTATCAAATTTCTTATCTATAATAGCAGGTTATTGTATTGCATTTGCATGCAAAATGTAAACTGTATCCTGGATTTTTTTCAGTATAATGTTGCAAATGATAAAATAAAATTGCAATAAACTCTTTTAACTCCTGTGTTTAGTTTTAATTGCTCATATATACCAAGGGGGTAAATGTGAAGGGACTCTTTATTAGGTCTTATCAACTAGTGTTGGGAGTTTGCAAGAGAACAGTGCTTCCCAAATTCTAACTTGAGACGAGACAAAAGCTATTAATTTAGAAAATCATAATTGCTTTCCAAAGTGTCAGCTTGAAAAATGGTTCATACATATTTCTAATGGTTAGCCCACTAAGCAACCTTGTAAACTTTTTAATTAAAAAGCAACAGTTTTATACTGTGAATTATACCCTCATTTGGTGTTTCCTAGTGATGGGAGAATTCCTACTATGGTGGGTATTAAGGAAGACTAGATTAGTTAGCTTAAGTCTTTTTCCTTTTTGAGTTTAAAATTTAAAAATTCGTAAAACCAGATGTGCACATGTATGGGAAATATTTTCAAGGTGAAATGGATGGGTTTATCTTTCTAGCCAAAAAAATTGGGAGATTTAATTACAAGGCCTCTAAAATTGTGAGAACAAGGTAAAATTCTGAGCAATGGGGTTTGTCACTTCACTGTTTCCAACAATCCCAAACTTGGGTAATATCACCAAATTATGGATGGCTTTGGTAGGCTTAAGATTTGCTACTTGTCACTGCCTTATCTAGGGATTAGGCAAATTAGTTGGGAGATGTCAGATTAGAATCCAATACTGAGTTGTTCAAAGATAATGGAACTTCTAAAACACCAATTCAAAGCTGTGGCCTTGAAAGCAAAATTCTGAATTTGATGAATCATAAGTTTAAACTCAAACTTAAAAATACTGCTACAGCAGAAGTTTTCAAACTTTCTAGTTACAACACTAGGATTACACATGGAACTATAGATACCTTGGGTTACAAAGAAATAAGCTTGGCCAATCCTTATAGTCTAACTGCTTCTTCATTGAAAGCTTAAGTACATCAGAACAACTCAATTCTTTTTATCTTTGCTTATTAAATGGTTAGAGATTTATAATACATGTTTTGAGAGAAAGTCATTAACATAAACATCTGGCAATGTTTGTCTTTTATGAATTGTAAACTGGAACATCACAAACCACAGTCCAAACTTACATGGGTTTTTAATAGATGTCATTTCAATCATTGCTTGAATAAGCTTTGTATACCACAAGATCTGTTTCTCAAGAGTCCAAGCTAGAATCACTCTTCTGGTAAGGTACAATCCAGAGGTTTTTAAAAATTTATCGGATAGGGTTTGCTTAAGTTCAGGAAGGCAACAATCCCAGGGCTCTCATCATTCTCATGGCTTTCAGTACATTCTTTTTTCTCTTGGTCTCATAGTTTGCATCCTTTCAACCAGGCAGACAACTGTAGGCCTTCACAATTTTCTTTCCAACCCATCCTGAGCAAAGGAGACAGGGGAGGGGAGAGGAGAATCTTATTAGCAAATTCAACCAAAGTAAATAGCACAAATGGAAAGAGTACAGTTTAACCCTTTGTATAATCTCTACAAAGAACAATGCAATTACAAAAGCTCAATGAATGACTTGAAGAACGCTTAACTGTTCAACCCAAGAAATGCAAGGTAGACAGGTTTTTCTATCTGTAGCTTCACAATTATTGCTAGGCCAAAGCTGCACATGCATTCATGCTTAAGACATGCAGTCATCCATGCCTCATACATATAGGACTTTCATGTCTGACTTTACACAACCCCCTCAGTCTAGCAGCAATATTAGAATAAGGAATAAATGAGTCTTCAGTTCACCACCAGAAGCTTGTTTAAAGATCACTGGATCCCTCCTGTAAGAAGCAATTTTCAGTAGATGGGAAAGAAGATTATTGTAACCATTATAGGTAGTCGATTTAACAACCACAACTTGAACCAGCAACTCGGTCATTAAGTGAAACAGTCATTAAAAGAAACCACAACTGTTTATAATCTTACTTCAATTTACCGTTGCTTTATAGACCTGAAAAAGATCATAAAGGTGAGGATTTGTCACAAAATGGTCATTAAACAGAGCAGTTGCTAAACAAGGACTATCTGTATATTGATTGTGAGAATACAATTAGCTTGGGATGTATAAGGGAAATTTCAAGCTAGAAATGCCTAGATTGCATTGGAAATAAAACTTACAATTAGTTAAATGAAAATACCAATTTCTTGGAGGTTAGTTTTGGTAACTACTTGTGTCTTTTCATTTAACTAATCATAAAAGTTTTATTTCTGATGCAGACAATCTCATTTCTAGCTTGGCATTTTCATTATACATTCCCAGAAAACATTGGTGTTTGAAATAAGAAATCCAAATGGCATGGAGTATTACCACAAATGGGAAAAGATACACCAGGATATAGTCATTGGACTGTGAGCCAATATATGCCTACCAATATAGTTCAACTTGACAAATGCAGTACTGGAATGCTAGATATTTTCCCTTGGCTGAGGAACTTTGGGAATGGAAGAAGCCTGTGTGGAACCAGAATAGGTGTTATCCTAGATTGTCAACAATGTCTTGAGTATTTCATAGGGAAGAGCTGATCTCTGCCATCAGTCCTGTCCCATTTGCTCTGCCCTACACTTTGGAGAAGCTCTTATAATATGCATCCTAATTGCCTGGGAGACTCCATATAATGGAAGAGAGGTTTGTTAGTAAAAAGAAACTCCTTGGCAGACATTTTTCCATGCTCAAGGAAATGTGATGGGGCTACTTAGCACTGCCTAGCCTCCTGCTTTAAGAGGTTGCAATTTTGCAAATAGCTCCAACATAGGGTTAGTCCCATAGGGTTAATTCCTACTTAGCTGTGCCATATGCTCAGTAATCAAAGCTCCATTTCATCTTTCTCATAGGGTAGATATGATAGTTGGAAGGATACAACAGAAAGGGAACATGATAACAATCCCAATCTCTTTGGAGGTATAAAATAAAATGGTTAAGTAATCTATGGCAGTGGCTCTTAACCTGGGTGGAGACCATGACGTCGCCACAGAGGGTCCACAAAGACTTGGAGAAATATTATGATTTAAATCTTGAGTTAAATCTTGGTGGTCCATGGCCATGGTCCATGCCCACAAAAGATATTTAAAGGGGGTCTGTGATGAAGAAAAGATTGAGAACCACTGGCCTGTGGATAATATTAATGAGCCAAAACATTGCCAAATTCGGGTGCTGAAATGCAAATTCAGTGACTCCACACTTTCAGAGTAGCCACTAGATGGCAGCACATACAGTAGTCACTCTATGGCTATACAGTACAGTGTCTATACCTGCAGTACAGTTGTGTGATTAGCAATTAATTAGCACAAAGTAAATCCCCAGGGGAAGAAGCTTTGCAAATAGAATGGGAGAAGATCATTTTCATAAGTTGAAAATACCACCTAGGACATTTTTGCAAGTGTTATGAGATGTGAAGTTGTTGCATCAAGTTATGGTGTTCAGATATTGAAGAGAAAATGTAGGACATTCTCTTCATCAATTACTGTGTTGGTGTTTTTAAAACAATAGTTTGGGGCAACCATATCTAACCTGCAAAAAATCCATAAGACCACTAGATGGCAATCAAGAGATAAGAAAAATTCTACAGTTTTATTGCTCCTTCACTCTTTCCTCTCCCTCTCTCAAGCTCTGACTGCAGGTGACAACCCTACAGGTGAGTAATTTATAGTGTTTAGATATTTTATAGAAGTATTTAGTGCTGTTACCAGGACTGAAAATTAATAAGCGTTAATCAAATATGTGGAGCATTAATCTACGTAGATTCAAGTTAACTGTAAAAGACACCCGCCCCAAAATCTAGTGATTTTCAGCAATTATTATGTTGTTTTGATTAGTATGAAATTCCAAATATATTATTCAGAAATGTACTCAGTTAAGAAGAGATTTTCATTCTGATATTTGTAGATTTTTTTTTAAGTTGTCCTCTTCTTCAAGTTGCCATCTTTCATTATTTTAGTATAATATACGTGCAATGCATTTTCTGTCTGTCAAATTATGTTTTTGGTATTTTCGTGTATTCCTTGGTTAGTATCCAGAAAACTAAGCTTCATTCCGTCATATTCAAAGCAGCCTTCTCCAACCAATTATCCTCCTTACGGCTTTGATTAGAACTCCTAAATGGACTGGACTATCAGAAAGATACTCAGTTGGAGAAGGTTACAGAAGGTGCAGAAGATGGAATTAGCAGCAAATGTTGGATATCTGGATAGTGACTTGATTTTTTAAAAAGTCTTGCATAAGACAATGGGATATATACTCTTATTTGGGGTTTGGGGTTCCCCTCCCCCAAGTTCAAATTTCAGACCTCTTTCTCAAACAATTCCCAAATCCATCAATGGCTTTTCTTAAAAATAGGACAAAAATCATGATGTCCATGCTCAAGGTCTGTGGTGCACATGTGAGTGACCACGCAACAGCCAGTGCACCTTATACATAAGACTCATTTTCCTACTCATTATCAAAGATAATGCACTAATGAAGCATGTCTTTGCAAATCGAAAAGCAAAGGGGGAGAGAGAGAGAGAGAGAAAGAGGGAGAGAAGCCGCCTTTCTCCTTCAGGAGTTAGGCCGAAGCCTGAGCATCTTCTGGTAGACTCCAGGCAGAAGAAGGAATGGATCACTAGAGGGTAGAGGGATCAAAGCAAAGGGGAAAGTTAAGGGGAGAGAAAGGGAGGAGAGGTTCACACCTAGGAGCTTGGCTGAAGAAAATGTTAAACAATGTGTTTTTTTGATCCCACCCAAATGTTAAAGCATATAGATCTGTACAAGATGATAATGATATTAAGAAACATAAAAACCACAGGACTTTAAAAATTATCGTGGCTAAATTAATTAATTAATTGTACTGCAACTAAGTGCTAAGGAAGCCTGTAGCACATAGGCTAAGAAAAACATTTTCTTCCACTGAAGATAGTGGTATATAGTATGACTGTCACATGCAGAAACCAAATTTAGTTGTGATTGTGCTGGTCGAAAGTCATGGCATTCGTAAAAATTGATTGCCTAAAGAGACATTGCAATGAAAAAAAAAGAATCCCTTCTGGATGAAATGTGCAAAGTATGAAAAATTCAACAAGGCAATGGATAAAACAATTAGTAAGGAAGTGAAATACTAATGTGAGTTCAGACTTTGGTCTGCCATTTCCATGAATGCTTTAGTGCAAAACACCCACAATCACATAGCAAATTGGACTACACTTCCAAAAAGATGGGGCTGCAAAAGTTATACTTTGGAATTTGTTGCGTGTATTAACCATGTTGTCTTCCAAAATGTCATGAATGATATTGAATGTCTCTTATCACACATTAATGGTAGGTGAAAGTAGCAAGATTCCAATTAGTAAAGTCTGGGTTTTATCTATCAGTGATATCACCCACCTGTCCATGGACAGAGAGGTGAGGCGACAGCAGCGCTACTTCCCTGGCCGGCAGGTCTGGCAGAGAGAGCCCGAAGCCGCCTGTCCCTTCCTCCCCTCGCCCAGCCTGTCCCCATCCCCACGCATCTCCAAATGCGCTGGCAGCTCCAAACGCTGCAGCAGCATGAGCATTGGGCAGAGGCGCTCACTCAGCGGGGCTCAGCTTGGAGGACGACACAGAACAGGCCGTTGCCTTGCCTCCCTGTCCATGGATGGGTAGGCACTATCACTGCCTCGGGCAGCTGGAGGGACTTGGGAAGGAAGCCAAGCTTGGGTCCGCATGGCTCTGGCGGGATGAGTGGAGGGTCCGGCGGGGAGGTGCTCGCTGCCTTGGCGGGAGCTCCACCGCTGAGCAGAAGGGCCCGCCTATCAGCTGCGCTGGGCACCCCAGGCGAAGCTCTTCGTGCTCTGCCCAGTGCCAGGCAGGGATGGCGGCTGGGCACTTCTCCTGGGGTGGGCCGATCCTGCGCTGTGGCCCCGGGAGATTCGCCTCCTTATGTGGAGTTGGGCTGTCCTCTTGGGCAGGGGAGGCTTTGTCGTACTGGTGGTAGGGTGTCGTTTTTAAAAGAATTGGCTTTGCCTTCGAAGGCGAAGGGAAGGCGGCGACAGGAGCGCCTGAAGCCTAGTGTCTCTGCCGGACTCCAGTTGCAGGGAGGAGACCTGGCTGGCCACGCATGGCTGCGCCAAACGCCGTGGCGTTGCTCTAAACGCCGCGGCAGCACGGGGAGAAGGGAAAGCAAAGGTGGCGGAAGGTTTCCCGATATGAAGCGCCCCACCAATGCCGAGGTCAACATCCAAGCCGTTGCTGCCCGAGAATGCAAGGGGGGGGAATTAAGTCACCCCCGAAAAGACGGCCTAGCTGTTTTTGGAGGGGGGGGGTCAAAAAAAAAATAAGGCCCAGCCTTATTTTGTGAGAAACACGGTACATTGCTACTGCAGCTGAAAATGTTGTTTTGGCTGAATTGGTAGAAATACTGTATACTGTGCATTACACTAGTTGAGGCTTTGGAATTTGCTAAGGCCAGGATAGGAAATCTGCCCCAAAGTGAAAACATTATTACTAGCATTGGAGTAGTGATACTGTTCTCTGATTTCTAAGTAAGTATGTAACCATCTGGATCAGAGTTGGTATTCAGCAGGTTCTGACCACTTCTGGAGAACCGTTGGCAAAAATTTTGAGTTGTTCAAAATGGCAAATACCACCTCTGATGAGAGATTTTACGTTCTCCTTCCCCTGCCACGCCCACCAAGCCACGTCCACAGAACTGGTAGTAAAAAAGATTGAATCCCGCCACTGATCTGGATGCCGAACTGAAAGAGTGAGTTGCATTTAAAACACCAACATTACAAGAGCAAAATTATATATTTGGGAATGAAGAAATTCAAAATCGGGTGTGTAAGTATGCAAAGATTCTGAATTTGTCACCTTTAATCAGTGTTTGCTTAAAATGTGACCTATACTATAAAGGATATAAAATCCATCTATCCATATCTATCCATCTTAATAGATATAATAACTTTTTTTCTGGAAAAGTGACAAAAACAACAAAAACTATGAAGAATCAACAATTGGTCATGCTGATAATAAAAATAATCACTGATAAATTTGATTAAAAAATATTAAATTCAAGCATTCCTATTTAAATTATTTTTTTAATTGTTTTGATTCGCAGATGTAATTTGTGCACAATAATGTAATCAGCTGAATAAAAACATTAACTTCTCATTTAAAAAAGTAATAATTTAGAGAGCTTTATACATAAAGTATATTGTGCACTTCCCCCACCCCCCCCACCCACCCCTCAAAAATCACTGCCTCGCTGGCCCAGGAATGCTCAGACCAGCCCAATTGCTGCTTAGAAGGTATCATGCTTTGTGCATCTGCTTGCCTGTCTTAAAAGGGATCATTGCCCCTGCCCCAAATGATTTTACCAAGATCCCAGGCCTCTGGGTCCTTGTGCAATCCGCATGGCACAGACGATATCGTCGTTGATATTACTCGTCAGCAGATCTGTAATAACAGAGAAGACGGTATCAGGCACTGAACTGTAGCTCCTGTTCCTTCAGAGCTATAGAATTCCTGGGGGCCTTCCTCAACCATTTGCTTAGGATGCTATGTTAGGGAGGCCTTCTAGCTTAATCTAAAGTTCAGCACATCTCACCCTTACAGCAGCTCCTAGACCAGGGAACCAATGAAATTCGATTTTATTGAGGGCCATATCAGGGTTGTATTTGACCTCGGAGAGGGGGGGGACATGTCCAAGGTGGGCATGGCCAGCCTGAGGTCACTCATGTCAAGGGTGCCTGTGGTGCCTGAGCGCTCTGCCTGTGAAAACGGGCTCCCAAGTTCTGTTTTCGACTGCAACAGCCTCCTGCAGCCCTCTGCCAGTGAAAACAGAGCTCAGGTGGGCTGCGTGCAGCCCCCCCCCCATACCCCATTTTGGCCACGATGACCTCCCGCAGCCCTCCCCAAACTCAATTTTTGCTGGCAGAGGCTCCGTGGGCCGTTCCTTTGCTGTTTCCAGAGTGGCCCTGCAGGCCAGATCTAAGCAGCCCATGGGTCAGATCCAGTCCACGGGTCTTGAGTTTGACACCCCTATCCTAGACTATCTGGCACAGAGTACCAGCATGCAAGGAAAAAAAAAATTGTAAAGCTTGCTTGTGAGTTCTCTATAGTCTACTAGTGTTGCTTTTATCCAAGCATCTTCTAATAATGGGAGATAATAATTCTATTAGATCTTTCCATGTCATATATCTTGAGCCATTCAGTCTTCCCACTGACCGGTATGCACAGATCAGTGACTTCCTAGCAATAAATAAGGGAAGAATTACCCACTGAGTGGTAATTGTAAACAAAAACTAACAGTAAAGGCTGAGCTAGATCCTAGTGACGTTTTCTTATATGGCCGCCAGGCAGCCCAGTTAAATGTCACTGTAGAGAACTGAAGCCAACCCACTTGAGAGCTCACCGCTGCAATGCATTTGGCAGGCATTTGGTTCCCTGTGTTTGTAGTCTTCACACCACAAGTGACTGTTAATCTGAAAGATGCCATTACTGGTGCTGCCATCAGCTTCATGGTCCACAAGCCCCGAGTCAAAGTGGCTCTCATAGAAGGCTAAGCAGACCCCTGTATCATGGAGAAGAAAAACGGGCAATTTGGAACTCTTTCCAAATTAACACAACATAGGATCTAGGGAAAGCTTGATGATGGCCCTTGGAAGAGGTATACTAATTCATCTAAGCATTTCTGAACACAGACCCTTGCTTATTGTAATGCAGAGGTGGTATTCAGCAGGTTCTGACCAGTTCTGGAGAACCGGTAGTGGAAATTTTGAGTAGTTCAGAGAACCAGAAAATACCACCTCTGACTGGCCCTGCCCCCCATCTATTATCTGCCTCCTCAGTCCCAGCTGATCAGCTGGGTCTTCTTTTGTTGCCCTTCACAGGAGAATGGAGCTGGAAAGCAGGTTAGTGGGGTGGGGAGGGAATGGAGATTTTACAGAATCCTTCCCCTGCCATGCCCACCAAGCCACGCCCACCAAGCCACGCCCACCAAGCCATGCCCACAGAACCAGTAGTAAAATAAATTTGAATCCCACCACTGTTGTAACGGTTTTGGTTCAACTGTTCATGGGAATAAGTAAGTCACCAGCTGTTCTTAGACTATGACTTCCATCGCCTTGTTTGTTGGCCGTGTTGACTGGAGCTGTTGGAGTCTGGATCCCAATATTTGAAGGGTGACTTAAGAATCTAGTTTTTCTCCTTTTCTTTGGAAGATTAGCTTATAGTAGTTTGGACTGTGACTTTTTTCTGCTCACATGTTACTGTCGAAATGTATCAGTCTAGTGCCAATAGAATTACATTTCTAAATAATGGGATTCAGCTCTGGACTGATAGGATTGCTCTCGCCTAGAGGTGGGAAAATGGCAAAGAAAGGATGAAGGACTCACAATCAGCCAGGTTGTATCCACGATATCCCTCCAAGCCAGCTTTCTTCAACACTCGGGCCAATTCGCAGCGTCCAAAGATCTTCCCCACAACACTAACTGAAAGGCATATGAGGAGAGACAGAAGCAGAAGATACTTCATCCCTAAAAAAACATTGAGTAGAAGGAAGACTATCCCAGGTGAAGGGCTGTTAAGGTAAAGGCAGGAGGTTCCAAGGTGGCCTGTGAGGAAAGATAAATGCATTATGGACCTTCACAGGCAGAGATTCAAGCAGCCAGACCATCCATTTATTCCATTGCATTTCATTCATTCATTCGTTTATCTTTCCCTTGCTTGCTCTCTAACTCATGGGAAATGTCACCCGTGGGCCAACTTAACAAAGTGCATGTTTTATTTTGATGCTTCAGTGCTTCCCTTTAAAGGAAATCATCTGGCAGTGAATATTTGAAATGTTATCATCAGCAAAAAGCTATGTTCAGGTTTCAATTTGACTGTTTTCACCTTTTAATTTATTTTTCTTTAGAAAAGGCAGTTAGCTGTAGAAAATGTGCAGTTTTCCATACAATCCCTCATTCTACAGGAAACCTAGGCTTCAGCGCTCCCTAGAGGTGGAGATAGGTAACTACTGGCCTTAATTGCCTTATATAGAGGTCATCTTTAGCTACACATATCACTTCAGTTGCAATCAGCATAACTATCACTTCTCTTCTTCCCTGCCCAGAGTTCCTCCATGTAATGCCTTCTATGTTCCTGTTACCTTAGAGCAATTCTTCACAACTGTAGCAACTTAAAATGTGTAAATGTCAGCTCCCAGAATTCCCCAACAAGCATGCAGGAGTATTCTGGGAGCTGCAGTCCATAAATCTTAAAGTTGCTGGGGTTGTAAAACACTCCCTTACAGCAAAAAGAAAAAAAGAAGTGGGATAGATAGATAGATAGATAGATAGATAGATAGATAGATAGATAGATAGATAGATAGATAGATAGATAGATAGATAAAAGAAAGAAAGAAAGAAAGAAAGAAAGAAAGAAAGAAAGAAAGAAAGAAAGAAAGAAAGAAAGAAAGAAAGAAAGAAGGAAGGAAGAGAAGGATGGAGGGTCAGTTCCAATGCAGTTTCTTATTTTAAACAACTTCAATCATTATATCATTTTTATTTCCTGACTGCTGAAATAATAAGCATTTGTTTCTGCTGCCTGATGCATAAATACCAAATATTGCTTTTCTCTTGTAGCCTTTAACATACACACAATAACATAAGCAATTACAAATATGTATGCATTATAAAAGTAAAAAAAATAAAAATTTAAAAAAAATCTAACTGTAAAAAATGTTTTAAATTTTAAAACAAGTTTTAAAACTGGGGGGAGGGATCACAATACACTGCCCCAGTGAGCACTAACATCCCACGGCAGTAGTTGCTATTTTCATTCCCTTCCCTCTCTGACTGGTTATTGGGGATCCTAGGCTGCAAGGCTTCAAGCCAGCCCATGACACAGCTCTAACTGTCCCACTGCGAGTATATACAGGATTATAGGTAGTCTCTGGCTAAATACCACAAAATGGGGAGGAATTTCTATCAGAGGGGTGGGTTGTCTTACTCCCCTCCCAAAGGCAACTGAAACACCAATTCATAGAAAGGCTTTTTTTAAAAAAAAATACAACTGCCTAAATCTCCCACTCTTTCAATTCTGCCCCAGCTTCCATCATCCAAAGTGCTGCCAGATGTAGCTTTCCTCCAATTTCTTACCCCAAAAGGAAAGCACACTCCTCTCCCAAATCAGAACAGAGGTGGTATTCAACCAGTTCTAACCAGTTCTGAAGAACCAGTAGTGGAAATTTTGAGTAGTTCAGAGAACCGATAAATACCACCTCTGCTGGCCCCGCCCCATCTATTCGCTGCCTCCCGAGTCCCAGCTGATTGGCTGGGTCTTCTTTTGTTGCCCTGCACAGGAGAACGGAGCTGGAAAGCAGGTTAGTGGGGTGGGGAGGGAATGGGGATTTTGCAGTAACCTTCCCCTGCCATGCCCACCAACCCACCAAGCCTACCAAGCCACGGCCACAGAACCGGTAGTAAAAAAAATTGAATATCACCACTGAATCAGAACTGAAGAAGCTTCTTGGATGAGAAACAAAACATCTTCAAGGAAAAACAAAACCCAGTTGCCTTGTGAAAAAGGATCTTTGGGACAACCATGACCTTTGGGACTGAGAATCTCCATAGTCATCCTCCCCCAAATGTTTCTCACCTTTCAGAAGTTTGGGGGAACTATATACTAGAGTCAATTTTCTTTAGAGAGTTGGAGACAGACCCTTATCATTCCAGCACATTAAGCACATACAAAAGGCCTCGGCCCTGTTTCTCTTGCAGATAAACTACAATTTAGGAATCTAGCTTCATGCACCTCTGCCCTTCCGTTTGTCCCAGAAAACCACATGTCCATCCTAGAGTAGCGGATAAGGGTCAGTCTAAAGAATTCACACCCAACCTGGGGCTTGTACTGCCCTTACTGAGAGCCACTTACTGAACAATCATTGAATAAGTTAGACGAACAGTCTGATTCTCTCTGGAATTGAAAGCGGTGGGTTCTAAGTCACAGGTACTTCTAGAACCCAACTAGACTTCTGTGACATTGCTTTGTGTGGACTTGAACATTCCTTTACCTCTGCCCTGGACTCTTGCTGCAACTTGCACCCTCTGGCCTTTCCTTACTAGTGGGTGCTCAGAGCATTAGATATAACTCTTGATATAATGACACCTATTCCTGAAATGTTGCATTTTGTATTTTGCAGTGCAGAAAGCAAGAGGATGAATCCACGTAAACTCTGGGCTGAGGCAAGGCCAGTATCTTTTGGACAAGGGATAAAATTGCAAAGTCACTTGGTGATACTGCAGCACTCTGTTGTTGAATGTTGTGTGGTCACAGTTCTGCATATTCCAATATGATACTCCCTGTGGGCTACCTCGCTTTGTGCGATAGTTTAAATTTTATAGCTGACATAGCTCAGGATAAGGCAACTCTAATTAAGACTATGTTCAGCTAAGAGAACTATATTAGCCCACAAATATCTATCACCCAATCACCAATATTGTATAAGACAAATATAATATAAAGTATACGATATAAAGCAGTGGTCAGTCTTGACTCCCAAGAGACTATCCAAGGAGTTGATAAATGGCTGGAGAGCCAAAGAGAGGGTGAGTAAATAACTGGAGGTCAATAGGTGATTGATAAATAATGAAAAGTAAATTGGGGTCAGTTCAGTGGTGGGATTCAATTTTTTTTTACTACCGGTTCTGTGGGCATGGCTTGGTGGGTGTGGCAGGGGGAAGATACTGTAAAATCCCCATTCCCTCCCAACTCCTGGGAGAAGGATATACTGCAAAATCCCATTCCGTCCCCACCCCACTAACCTGCTTTCCAGCTCTGTTCTCCTGTGTAGGGCAACAAAAGAAGACCCAGCTAATCAGCTGGGGCTCAGGAAGCAGAGAATAGATGGGGGCAGGCCAACTATTGAAAATTTCCACTACTGGTTCTCCCAAACTAGTAGTAACCTGCTGAATACCACCTCTGAGTCAGTTAGTCTTTTGGGATCTCTGTACAGCTCCAAACCAGTCCCAGGCCCTGAAGATGTGGTGACTACCATAGTGGTAAGACTCAACCATCATCTAGAGCAGCCTTGAGTTGTCTCTCTTTATTGTAACAAATAATTATGGTTTGTCACACAGCAAGCCAAACGTTTAGACTGGATTTGGTATTTTTATCCAACTACTGTCCTTTCCCAGTGGCAGCCCTAAATCTATTTCAAGACGGATCTGGAGAATCTGAAATAGGCAGGTGTTGTTTGATGGTGTTAAAGATATTGTCACAGGATGTAACCTGTTTCAGGTAAAGCTGCCTTTTGCAATTGACTGATGGTGATTTTTGTCAATGCTAATAATGTTCAAGTGGGGCACCATTTGTTTTGCAATTGCACCCACAATGCCTATTACCTATATTGGTACTGTCTTTCCTTTCTTTTGCCACAGATGTTCTCCTTCTATTTGTAAGTCTTTTGATTTGTAATTTAATTCTGGATTTGATTTAATTTAATTCGTAGTAGTAGTAGTAGGTAAAGTATTATTTATTAAATCATTTCATATAATACATATTGAGGGGGTCACGGAGCAATCTGTAATGTCAAGAAGGGCTCAGTGGACTGGTGTTTGGAAAAACCTCTAATATAAAGTAGTCTTAAAATAAAAGGCCAATCTTTTTTCCAGTGTTGTACATTAACAGTTCTAAATACAAATGAAATAAAGACTACAAATGTATTTTTTTTTAAAAAAAATCATAAAATGTAAAAGAAAAATAGGATAGAATGGAGAAATGAGGTCTTTCATCAATGTTAAACAGAAGGGGAATAAAAATATATAGAAAAAGCTGTTAAGGAAGAGGGAAAGCGTGGAAAAGAAAAAAAAGGAAGAAATTCAGATACAACATAACTTGACAATATACCAAGCCACTAAACAAGAAAGGAACAAGTTAGTTAATATGTTACAGTTCAGATGAATTCAAGGAGGAAAATCAAAGGTATCAGTTTTCAATCCTGTTAGGAAGTCTTTTATTGAAGCCATTTAAGAAGGGGATTTTAAAAAACGATAACATTCATGTTGAATGTTATTCAACATCCTTTCAATATTTGAGGATAGAAATCAGGAACTGAAAGAGCAGAAGTACCTACTGTTTCAGCTTTAAGTCCCATTAAAAGGGTTTTAGCCGAAACTGGCGTTTGAAACTTTTGGACTCTCCCTGATAGTTCATACAAAATATAAGGGAGAACTGCCTAACATATTGCAGCTGGACAGATTTAGCAAGATTCCGTCCTTTGGAAGTTTCTTCTCTTGTCTGCAATCTCCTTGGAACATTTTGGGCAGGTAGATATTTTATTCTTCTTAGGACTCCGCTCCAGTTGAGTTTATGCTTACCCTTGTCTAGATCTGTGTGGTATCCCATATCTTGTGGTAACATGCAAAAATTCAACAACAGCAATATTTGAACTGGTCCCAGCAAAGAACTTCACACAACGGAAGCTCCCAGCTGGAGATGGCAGTGAGAACTTACACCTCTCGTATATTTTCTCTTTAAACTACATGAAATTCTGCACTGCGTGGACAAGATTTTGTCAAAGCAATTCAGTTTTGCTCTAAATATGTCAGCTAAAACCAAGAAAGTTTCTGCTACAACACCAGCATGAGTTGTGTCACCCTCTTTTATATCAAAAAGCAGGAGAGGAAGGTGTCTGAGTATTTATTAAAATAAATTATTTGCCAATTATAAGGTTGGAAATCAATTTAAGAACCTCTCTTTTCTTTGCAAGTAATAACTACAGAAATTAATAAACCTTTAAACAGATCCAAAAGAAAGTCTCTATCCTTGAGGATCAGATAAAAGGTCGGGAAATGGTGATGTGTTACCAGGTAAAGGAGAATATTTGTAGCTCGGGGTTGAAATGAGGGGTCCTTGATGCTCTCTGAGCTTGCTTGTTTTCTTGTAGACACTTCATTATCCTAACTAGGTAACATCATCAGTCATCATCTTCATTTAACAACCCCATAATCCATTGTGGAGTGGAGTCTAGGCAACTGAATGGAGCTAGTAGAGTGTTTTAATGGCCTGGATGCCCTTCCTGTCACCAATGCGGAGTTTTAGTTCAGCAGATATATTCTCAGTGTACCCAGAGAAAGAAATATCTGCCTCTATCTAGGGTTAAACTCATAGCATCCTGATTGTGAGGTGAGAGCTCTACCTCTAGACCACTGCACCACTAGTAGGTAACATCAGTGCTAGTATTGAATTATCACATTAGCCCCCTGGACTCTCAGCTACATGAAAAAATAAAAATCTGTGATTGACACTGAGAATATTCCTAATCAATTTTGCTTTGCAGAATTACTGGAGAATTTTTAAAAATACCTTCTTTCTTTGCCTTCTGATTTCTTAATTGAAAATGAACTCCACTGGATAGGTCTTGCCAGATGGCTGATCTCAGTGTGCATGTTCCTAGCCATGTTTCACTTCTTCAACCTGGAGAAATTCTAGATTGCAGTGGAAAATAGCTCTGATGTGTTGTTGTGTTGCAGTAGCAACCCCAAAAGCAACCTCATTCCAGAAAGGCGTGTACCTGACCGTTTATCCATTTTCAGCTAAGATTTACATTTATTCCATGAATGTCATACCAATGTTTTAATCGTAAAATACTGAGATGCTAAATCTCAATATAATAAAAGAAACATGCTAAGTATATCTGAAAAGAAAAGCCCAGGTTGTCAGTTGGCAAGAGGTCTAATATGGAGACAAAATCCTAACTTGGCAGTTTCATTTGGACACAAAAGGAAATCTTTTAATTTAATCAGTACATTCCCACATTCTTAGATTTCTCTTTTTATTTTTTAACATTTAAAACCTTGATATATTGGTTTACAATGTTGACAAGCAAAGGAGGAACTAAGTAAAGTGTTGAATAAACAACCAATTAGTACAAAAATCTCAAGAAAATGTCCTCCTCAGGGCCCGGTGAGCATCAAAGCATTATGATTTATGTTTAAAAAAACTATTATAATTTGCTCCTTCAAGAACTCAAAATACTTTAACATCATGTTTGCTTGGACCAATCTGGATTGGCAAAGAAGGGCGATTATTATCCGTTTGTTTATCTCCACACTCCACTAACTGATGTAAATCCTGCCTAGTGAACCATGGTGCTGTCAGTTGACATTTAAATTTGAAGTTGAGGCGATCACTCTGATGTGCAAAGTACACGGCCAATGTGTGAACTCTTTCTCCAGAATAAAAGAGTTGGGGGCGGCTATCTGGGTAGCATAGTCTTGCTTTATTCATGCCAGTCTCCTCCTTTTCTAATCATTCTTGGTGAGCTGCTGCTCGTATTTTGTCCTTTTTTCCTTCCCTGTATGGAAACTGTTGGGACAATTATTGAAAATCACGCCCGTGTCTGGTGTTCTTCAGGGTTTCCACCCTCCCCTCCCCCATTTCTATCAGATTGCTAGCACTTCAGGATCTTGCTACATGGTGATGGCAAGAAGGAGAAGAAATTTGGGTTCATCCCCCATTTTCTGACCCATCTCATTTTTGCATTTGGGTACAGTTTTAAATCCATCCCAACTACAACTTTCCATTTTGGGTGCAAACAGTAATGCAAGTAGCCAACATCTTTATTTACTCTACAAAATTTTCACTAACAATTTTTATGACATATTTTAAATGTATTTTCTCTTTTAAAGATATGTTGGCATATATGTAGCTGGCAGAAATAAATGTTTAGACTGCATGGCAACAGAAAAAGACTTTAAACATTATTTACTGGAATGCAAAAAGCTCTTTATAATATCCCTAGCATTTAATTCTAGTGATTTGAAATTGCCATAAAGGAGAACATATGTGGATAAGGGTTTCATTGTTGAGTTCTTGGTGATCTTTGAGTTTGTATCTTTCACTGCAGATCTTGCATTATAAGGCTAGGTAACATTATTATTGCATGAGAGAATGGAGTTTGCTAGCTCTTTATTTGTGGTAGCTTCTCTTACCATCTTTGATTGGGGTATTGTTTCTTCTTAATTTGGAGGGGGGCATTCTTTGTTCTTTTATTGTTCTTGCTTATCCAACTGGTACCTGCTTATCTGGGTGTTGGTAAATAGATGTGATAAGGAAAGGTCTGTGTAGGTCTTTGCCACTTTCCTTGATCTTGGGTTGCTTCCTTTCTTGAATGGTGTGAAGATGGAGCTTATCTCAATGGGTCTTTTAATGGCTGATTCATCGGAACTATGGGCATCTAGGAATTCCCTTCCAGTTTTGGATCTGGCTTACTCTAAGATGTCTATAGTTTCCCAATCAAAACTGGAGTTATTGTGAGATAAGGATGTTATATCCGGCCTTCTTGCTTAAAATTATACTAGAGAATTAGCAAGAAAGCACCACAGTGTTATTCTTACATTACTGTATTTAGATTTATTTTACTTTACATCTTATGAAGCATCACCTTCCCACTGAGACATCCTTTTTTAAGTCATTTTAAACTGAATCTTATACAAATTAATAGCTAACAAGTAACCCAGTACCTCAAGAGCCTCCAATACTAAGGATAAAACACTTATTTGGATTGTGCTGTTTGCTTTTTTTCAATGTGAAGCAAGTAAATTTAAATTGAAAAAAATAATCTATTCTGCACCTTTCTGTAAGATCCATGTGTAGAGTTAGATAACAATTATTCACTGAGAGCTGGGGAAAGAAGTGAAAATTGTTTGATTTAGCCTATTTAGCTGTGAGAGTAAATGACCAAATAACATGGACAGTGTCACAAATCTAAAAATGACAGTAGCCATTACATTTTTAAACACAGATTCTATTTCACAAAATAAATGACATTCAACACATTTTTGTAGAGAATGTGTCTTCCATTAAGAAAACGGATGTTTGCATTACCTTTTTAATGTAACATTTCCACATCAGATAAAACCCAAATGAGATTTGAGCCTATTTTCCCCAGTTTTATTCATTAGGCCATTGGTCACTTCATTTTTTTAAAAAAATATTTTAAGTAAACCATTAGAGTTGCCAATGAAAGATTTTGAAATCCATTACACAAGGTTTTTTTAAAAATAAATGCATTAAGACTACTCTTATCTGAAGTGATACAGTCTTCCCATCAAAGATTAAGTGAACAAGCATTCTAATCTGAGAATTTAATATACTGTTCCTCATAATTAAGCTCTGGTGATGCATGAGCTAAAAATTAGCATTATACTTTATTTTATGAAGCAATGAAGTTCATACTTTAGTAGAATGCAGCTGATTTAATAATTAAAAGGATTGAAACCTGAAGTTTTAACTGATTTATAAAGATGCTGCTGAACTGAAATGGATATAACTCTGGATTCTCTTTCTTATTCTCTATTTCCCTCTAGTTTCATATTTTTCCATTGCCCTCCCTCACAAGCAGTGATGAATAGAGGGTTGAGAGGGGTGAAGTGTGGATGTAATCCGAATTACAGAGGCCCATCTGTCAGGTCAAAGGAAAATTTCAAGATTTTGAGAAGATTCTGATCCGAAAGCCTAGCTAGGAATCCAACCATATACACTCCAATGAAATAAATACTAAAACAATTGGACACTTAGCCAAAAAAATGAACAAATCTTTATTAGGGTCAGAGACAAGAGTAAAGAAGTTGGGTTACAAACAATAATTTTAAAAGGCTAAAAAATAGAAAAACAAAAGTTACACAAGGTTAGAAAGCCCATGCATTTATAATTTATTTTAAATATATATGTATGGAAGGAAGGAAGAAAAATAAAAAGAATCTAAAGGGAGGAGTAAAAACTTTAAATGGCTCCAGGGGAAATATTAGTGTACGGCTAACTAAGTCTATCATAATGTAAGGCCCTCTTAGTGGCTTGATGCAAAGGCCATCCAATATCTGATGGATTTTAGATGCTATTGTGCAGAATCTGGCAACATTATATGGATAGGATTGTGCCATTTATCCTGCATATTTATATAATAATAGTGAGTTGAGGTGAGTGCAAATGTCTTGATCTCACCCCATTCCTAAGAGGTCTGTAAGGGGGCGTGCATAAGCCCATTATGTCCTACTATTCACTTTTATTCGTACCCATTTCATGTAATCATAATCATGTTCTAATTTTATCTGTTATCTAATAAATGTTTGATTAAATAAATAAATAAATAATAACAGTATGTATGCTGTTGTTTCTATGTGTCCAGAGTCACAGGGGCATGGTCTCTCTGGGTGGAGACCTAGCCCATATTTAATGATTGGAAACTACTTCAGTTCTGTTGGCTCCACCACGGTTTTTTGGAAGCCTTGCAGACACGCTCTGGAGCGCGCGAGTGGTTTGCGGTAAAGTATTTTTAAGCCTTTTAAGAAAACAAGTTGAGAAAAACATTGACCAGGTGTGTCAGAATCATCCATCCCCAGCCTATAATTAGCTCAGATGTATTCCAGATTGATCTCAATTCATTTGACTAATGGAACTGAAAAATAGCTGAATTTGCAAGACTAGGCCTCTTTGTCCATCAGGTCGCTCCTTCTTCACCAATCAGGTGCTGACGTGTCAGTTGTTAGGAACTCATGTATCTGCTGATACTTGGGTCCTTAGAAATCCCACCGTAGTATGCTGTCTCTGTTATGAATGATCAGAGGTCCTCATTTCATGAAATATTGCTCCCGTTCCTATCGTTATCTTTAATTTTGGAGTTGGCATCATGGTTTTCTAAAAAGCCTCCTGTTCGTATCTTAGCACTTTTAAAATTACTTTTAAAGACAGTGCCATACAGGAAATATGTTTCAGAATCAACTCAAATGTAACAATCCACTCTAGAGAGCTTCTATTTTGTACATGGATCTCACATTCCATGTATGCTTCTTATGTAGTTTTACCTTCAGAAGAATCACAGGCATCAGTTTCCAAACATGACAGACACATAACTGCGTGGAATTTGCTGAATGCTATTTTCTATCATATTGGCAATATGATTTCAAATAAATGTAATTATACAGCATGCTAGATGAGAATTTTTCAATCAGTTTATCAATAGATAAACTTTTAAAGTTTTCTCTCACAAAACTCCAATTTCAAATTTTCTTAATTTTTTTTACCTAATTATATATGAACTATTTTCCTATCTAGAAAAGTTTCTAGTGAAACTCCCCCTTGATGAAACGTTATTTAACTGGCTGGTTTTCAGAAAAATTATGAGAATGAATGACAGATACTTACTTCTTTCTTTTCACGTAAAATAACAATCTGTTTTCAAGATACAAATTATACATATCTAAGCTAATAGAAAATTATTAGTTCAAAAGAACAGTGATAAATAAATATTGAGCAATAAATCAGTAAATCCTCTGCTGAAAAAGCAAAATTTGATCATTTCACATGGACCAAATATAATTTAAGAGCTGAGTAGTATTTTGAGAAACTAAAGTAATCTTATCAATAAAAACTGTTAAATTAATCTGGTATTTCCAAAGGCATAGTGTGGTTTCTCATTCATCAATTTGAGATCAACACCTCTAACCTTGACAATAAAGTTCTCAAAAAACAAACAAACAGAGAATAATAAGGTTTAACCGAAGATATTTCAGTTTAAAACAAACTTTCGTTATGACACGTAATGGTCATCCAAAAAAGAAGATTAGAAATGTCTGCTTTTAGATAAACCAAAGGTGATAGTTCACTTATTCAGAACTTCACTATTCACACATGAAACACAATAGCAAGATAACTTAAGGAGGCCAGTATAGTATCATATTCCTTTGCTCTGGGAATGTGAAAGGAAATATCCTGTTTCCAAGCTTCCATGATGGGTTTATGACTGTAGAATGAGTTTATTCTCCATCCACTACAAGGCTTGCCTTAAATTCAAAGGATGAAGGTTCTTCAAGGTTTTGGGATTAAAGAAAGGAAAAGGAATAACTCCTAACACCTTATATGGGTAGGGACTAGCCAAACTTTAGAAAAAAATAAAGTAGCTTTGAATAATACAGGGTGACCATACAGTGAAAGCTACCAGATTATTTCCGCTCAACCCCTCCTTGCTAGTTGCATGACAAAGTCTCATTCTTATGCTCTGATGTTACTGTCTCCTGAACAAAAGGTCAAATGGAGACAAATGATTCAGAAGAAGGTAGATAGACCAAATATAGTTCAAGATTTACTGAAGGGTCTCTGAATAATATGCAAGGATTTTTCTGACTCCATTTTCTACACCGCAAAAACAAAATGATTTCTCTACTTTCTGAAATTATAGGCCACTGAAACAGAGTAACAGGGGGTGGGGGGGCGGGGGGGAGAATCTCAGTCTACACTGAAAAATTTTAAAAGGCAAATATTCCATTGCTTGATGATATGTAATTTAATAGACATCTGTGAAAACCTCTAAGCTCGACTTCTTAGTAGTTTCAGAGTGTATTAAAGCACAAATATATAACTATAGTAGCCATTGGTTTATAACATTATTTGGATTTTCCATATACTGTATATACTACAAAGAATAGATTTGTAGAAACTTTTATGAAATCAAACTTTAAAAGATTAATTTAAAAACTTAAGACAATTGTAATGTTCAACCAACAAATGATACAATTTTTAAAATTCTACCAGCAGCAAGGCATGTATATATCCTCTTCATTTATATCCTCTTCACACACACACAGACACACATAATAACAACCTAATGAAAACAACAGCAAAGATTTTCCAAGTCTGAAAAATGGACATTCCTTGTTTAAATTATTTGAGATGCCTAAACGAAGGGAAAAGATTAAAGATGGGTTTGCTTTTGTTGTATATACCTCTAATAGAAATCACACACAGAGAGAAAAATATAGACTGCTCCTCCCAAGTACAAAATGGTCTATTTCAGGTAGAATCTGCCTGACCAAAAGATGCTGTCAGGGAGGTCAATAGATGCCAGTCCCTTCCTGTCAGCAAGGAAGACATGTCCAAACAGGAAGTACAAATCATGAGTGCTAACATTACCTTCACTGCAAGTTTACAGTGACAGGATCTTGCCAGTCTATAAGTACTGCACTGCCCTTGACTTCACTTTCCAGAGAACTGGGGGAGGGGGGGTCCTTTTGAGATGCTTTGTACACTTCTTTTGCATGATGGTTGTCTAGGATGGGGCTCTTCCGTCTGTGTCCCAGGGTCATTCCCACAGACCATTACAACTTCCCACTCAGTGAGAGATAGGACAGCACAGCATCTGCCAACAGGGAACACAATCTGCTTGAGAGCTGGCACCGCATCACCTTCCAGGTCATGCATGTTTGTATGCACACACATAGGAAAGAGGTAGGACTTCAATTGTGGCACCACGCCTGCCATTTTGCCCATTTTTACTCCTGTATGAATACCCCTGGATAGGAAGAAGGACCCTGGAAATGAGAAGTTTCTGTTAGGACACCCTTTGAGAAATTTGACCCTGAGTGGCATTTGTCTCTGTTCCCCAAAACATATGAAAAGTGATTAAATTTATTTTTTCATAGAACTTTCAGGAACAGATGAGTGGCGTGCTTAACTATGGTATAAGCATGTTTTTCCCCATCTTTTGAGAGAAGAGTTCTGTGGAGAAAAGGAATTTAATATATATTTAGGCATGTTTTGCCAGTTGCCATTATTGTCATTTTGTCATTTTTTGTGTATTTGTAGACTATTTCTCTTTATGGATTAGATTCTGTATACTGCTCAGAGTTGTTATACTGAACTGAGGTAGAAATCTCAGTAATAAAGGGTCCTTTTAAATTCAATTTATTAAATTAAATATTAATTCTGAACGGTTTATTAAATTTTAAATAATTATTAATTTTTTAAAAATTACATATGAATACATTGCATATTAAATTTAAATTTTAAATTATTTACTGATTAGAATTATAGACCCTCCCAAAACTTAATGCATGTTGGAAATCAAATTTAAAGAGTACTTTTAAATCATATAGCACTTTTAAGAAAATTATCAGAACATTCAGTATTTCGGATATAAACCATACTGGGAAAATAATTATTCCCTTAGTTATACAAATGCCTGCATAACAAGATAAATGCTAAAGGACACTTTAAAGGAATGCTAAAAGGTGGGAAGGCTAGTTCAACATTTCCAGTAGAAACCAACTAATTCATCCTCAGAAGTTTGTAAGAATGGATGGAAAATAATTAACTAGATAGAATACGACACTAACAAAATTGCTAAGACTTTTTTTTAATCATTAAGAATCTAACAATTAGGAGCAGCAACCTTTCTTTTTTTTGTTCTTGTAATCCGGAAATCTGCTTTAAATAAAGGACTTATTTGTGAATGTTTGGTCTTTTCTGCCTGGATGCAAAGGATTTTTTTTTTTAAACGGAATAAAACACATTGTTAGGATAACTTCCATTATCCCAATTCAGTAGGACCACACTGTTTTGGAAGAAATAGAACCTGTGTACATTCAAAGCTTGAAGAAATCCCCCATGGAAATCCCCCAGTACAGTTATAATCAGCTTTATGCTCTGTTGCCTTAAGCTCATCACTAAGCTATATTGCCTGAAAGTCAGGAAAGAAGCTGGTTTTGTAAGCAAATGCTTGCAAATGAGTTTGAGACCCATAAAACACTGTGCCTGGTACGTGTTCTCTACGGTGAAGATCTGAAAACCGGCTTCGCTCCAGAGACCCACCCTGAGCAGAGAAGGATGAGTGCTAAGATCTTGCTGTGCCTCTCATTGGCTCTCTCCATCCAGGGTGAGTACATGTGCCAACTAAAAGAGTGAGAAAAGAGAAAATTAGGGCATAGATAGATAGATAGATAGATAGATAGATAGATAGATAGATAGATAGATATTTCCATTTTTTTTTCAGGTACATGGAATAAGCAGGAATCTCAATGACAAGTAGATAGAAACAATTATTGTCATATTGGTCCCCTGAGCAAATAATGCTCAAAGTGGCCTCTGATGGTCTGTGGGACAATACCACAAGATCAAGAGACCTCCACTTTGAAACGTCTGCAAAGTTCCTGCGGTGATGTGTATTGGAGATAAGGCTAAGAATCCCAAGCTCTCTCCCCTTTGTTACATAGCCAAATGCCAGTTTTGAGGTGTGCTGTAAATTGTTTTCCTTCTTGCTGTGATTTTTTTAAAAAAAATAAACTAAACTAGAACAGAAAATACTGTATTACCCCGCTTCCATCTTTCCAATCATTAAAACCTCTTTCAAGTTGTGCTTGACTTCTTGGAGACTAGCTTACAGCTCTGAATTTTCCCCTTGTCTCTCATCTAACTGCTAATTAGTTCCTTTCATTAGAGTATTTTTGTTCAACCAAGATTACCTAGATTTTGCCACCAAGCATGGTTCTGGCCATTCTTTAACCAATACTGAACTAGCAGCGTGGAAAGTTTCCTAGCAAGTATATTTTTTAGTTCTGTTATCAGGCCGTACATTGAATACACAAATACTTTGTATTTGTGGGACTGTGGGATATTGAAGTTATGATCTGTTTAAATGTATTAATGGGATTGTATTAAAGCTGACAAATATATAATGTTACCATTTATGATACACTCACAGCATGATTTTTTTGTTATCTTCTGTGGGACATGCATACATAAGTCTGCTTGGGACAAATTCTCACCAAAACCTCTGTCTAACTAGGCACATTTAAGTTTAGTATATAAGTCAACCAATTGTCCTGTGCTTCTGTGAATGGCTGAGAGAATGGCTGCCATTGCTGAAAAGCAAGATGCTACATAATGTTCTAAACAACATTTCCCTGCAGGTTTACAATGGAAGGTTGTTAGCAATATTATTGCAATGTATTTCCCTTTCTTTTGGTCACCTTAACATAGCTTGCAAAGTAGCAAAAGAGATTGTTCTCCCCCCCCCAAAAGGCACAGCCTCATATTACTATTAATTAAAAGGCCATGTAATACTATTTAAAACAGAATATCTATGGAATCACACTTGTGAATCTTGAAAGTCCCCTTCAAAAACATGAGCTTTGTTCACTTTGGCAGACCAATAGGCTTCTGAAAAAAAAAAATCAAGAGCTTTTGAGCCATGATAGAAAAGCTGCAGAAACAGAATATACTTAACATAACACTTAGCAATAGCAATAGCACGTAGATTATCTACCCCTTCATAGTGCTTTTACAGCCTTCTCTGAGTGTTTTACAAAGTCAGTATATTGTCCCCAACAATCTGGGTTCTCATTTTACCAACCTTGGAAGGATGGAAGGCTGAATCAATCTCGAACCCCATCAGGATTGAACTGCTGGTAGTGGGAATAAGAGTTAGCCGGCAATGCTGCAGATTCTAACCATTGCATCACCATGGACCTGTATGGCTATGAATTCCCTGTTTTAAGGAGAGGATGTCAGTGGTATTGCAGAGTATACTGAACCCTGAGCTAATCCATGGGTCAAGATAGGGATAACTAAGTAGCCCAAGTTAAAACCAAGTTTAGGATATTCTGCAAATTAGAGCTGCTCTGTCTTGAATTAATTTAATTAAGTGTGTTGCACAACCAAATAAAAATGCTTTGTTTAATGGGCCCAACCAATTTTCCTTCTCTGGAAAGGGAAGTTCTCCATACAGATCTCAGGCAGGCAGGGATGAGCAGATTCTTTCAAAAGAAAAACGAATCAAGGTGTTTCCAACTTTCAGCTGTAGGGTAGATCTCTGCTCCTCTTCTTCCTTCTTCAGGGGGAGCCTTGCAACCCGTGCCTATCCAGCCACCTCAGGCCTCATATGCTGAGGGCTCTACTGCTGTCCTGCAGTGCCCTCTGCAAAGCGGCAAGATCCAGGACTACCATGTCTTCTGGTTCCAGCAAAAGCCAAGCAAAAGCCCAGCCTTCATCCTGAAGCATGGCAACGATGGGAACATAGACCGATCCTCTTCATTTGACGCACGTTTTGTGCCCATCCGGGATGCCGACACCAATGCCTACGTCTTGCAGATCCAGAAGGTGCAAACAGAGGACAGTGCCACCTACTTCTGTCTAGCAGAGGGAAATTATTTCCAGATAGCAGTCTCAGGGAGTGGAACACGGCTCAGCATCACAGGAGGTGAGCAGGAATAATACATAACAGATGTAAAGTAAAGGCATTTTCTTTCTCTGTGTCTTTACAAAGGAGGGAGGGAGGGAGGGGACAAATGCTGCTAGAATACCAGAACAGGGAAAAAAGTAGTGAGATGCTCCCTTGAGCTGAACCCCCTGAAGCAAAAGAACTGAATGTTTTGTTTCTGCCGAAGATGAGGACAGTCTATAGCCATGATGGCGAACCTATGGCACGCGTGCCACATGTGGCACGCAGAGCCATTTGTGCCGGCACGCGAGCCGCAGGCAAACTTCCTTCACAGCGCATGCATGCGCCTCATGGCTGATTTTCGGCTGGCCTTTTTCGGCCTCCCGGAGGTTTGAGGAAAGCATCTGCAGGACCTTCAGGCCAAACAATAGACACATTTCATCACTTGCTGTATTTCCGGAAATACTGGAAGTGACAAAACGGGCCTATTATTCGGTCTGAAAAGCCTTCAGAGGCTTTCTTCAAGCCTTTGGGAGGCCGAAAAAGGCCTCAAACCGGCTGAAAATCAGTTGTGAGGCATAGTGCAGATAAGAGGGGTGGCAGGGGGGAGTGTGTGCATATGTGCAGGGAGCATGGGGGGCGTGCATTGCCTTCTGGGTGCTGGCATGCGAGTGTGAGCATACGAACACAGGAGCCCCAAAAAGGTTAGCCACCACTAGTCTATAGCATTTAAATGTTATGAAAATCTGGGTTGCCCTGAGGTTTTAGTGCAGGAGTCCCCAACACCCAGTCCATGGACTGGCAACCAGTCCATGGCATGCCAGAAATCAGTCGTTGCAAATAAGCGAAGCCCCATCCAGGGGATGCAAGCAGCACATGAAATCACAACCCCTCCGGTTCACGGAAAAACCTCTCTCCATAGAACCAATCCCTGATGCCCAAAAGGTTGGGTTTCACTGCTTTAATAACTAACAAATGGGGTTTGGTCTTATTGTGAGAACAGCAGCCATTGGCTAGGCCTCCCCTGAGAACTCTACATGCAGCTGAACCAAATAACTGAAGGCTGCCAGCTTATGGAATGCTCTATTTACAAGGGGCCACTAGATGGCAGCAAAGTTAATGTTGATATTGCTTGTTATCCTTTAGTGGGGATCCGGCTTAGACTGAATTTGCACAATGGTTCTGTTTCCACAACGCATATATCCCCCAATCCAGAGGTGGTATTCAGCAGTTTCTGACCAGTTCTGGAGAACTGGTAGTGTAAATTTTGAGTAGTTTGGAGAACCGGCAAATACCACCTCTGACTGGAGATTTTACAGTATCCTTCCCCTGCCATGCCCATCAAGTCACACCGACAGAACCAGTAGTAAAAAAAAATGAATCCCACCACTGCCCCAGTCAGCTATTAACTGAGTCAAATCTCCTTACCAGTGATTCTGACAGCACTCAATTCTGTCCTATTAATTGAGTGGAGAAACATGGAGGACAGAGTAGAGCAGGGGTGTCAAATTCATGGTGTCATGGCAGCATCACATGACATATATAGGGACTTTTTTTCCCCTTTGCTAAATTGGGTGTGGGTGTGGGCAGCGCATGATGCATCTGGCCTATGGGCAGGGAATTTGACAGCCCTGGAGCAGAGCAATTAGACCTGAATGGCAAAAATCTTTACTACTATCCAGTAGTGGTATTCAATTGTTTTTACTACCGGTTCTGTGGGTGTGGCTTGGTGGGCATGGCAGGGGAAGGATACTGCAAAATCCCCATTCCCTCCCCACTCCAGGGAAAGGATACTGTAAACTCCCCATTCCCTCCCCACCCCACTAACCTGCTTTCCAGCTCCATTCTCCTGTGCAGGGCAACAAAAGGAGACCCAGCTGATCAGCTGGGACTCGGGAGGCAGATAATAAATGGGGGCAGGGCCAGTCAGAGGTGCTATTTGTCGATTCTCTGAACTACTCAAAATTTTCTCTTCCAGTTCTTCAGAACTGGTCAGAACCTGCTGAGTATCACCTCTGCTACTATCTAATAGTAATGTGGATTTCTGCAGCTAGATCTGGAAAAAAATGTCCATACAGCTTCTCCAGGAACTGATATCCCGCAAGGCCTTGCACTAGAAGGGAACTGGCAAGATTACACGTTATCACTAATCCAGTTCCAATTAGCCCAGAAGAGAGCAATACAGGTAGTCCTCGACTTACGACCACAATTGAGCCCAAAATTTCTGTTGCTGAGTGAAACATTTGTTAAGTGAGTTTGCCCCCATTTTATGACCTTTTTTGCCACCGTTATTAAGTGAATCACTGTAGTTGTTAAATTAGTCAAACTGTTGTGAAGTGACTCTGGCTCCCCCATTGTCAGAAGGTCCCAGAAGGGGTTTACGTGACCCCAGGACACTAAAACTGTCATAAATATGAATCAGTTGCCAAGCACCTGAATTTTGATCACGTGGGGATGCTGGAACAGTCATTAAGTGTGAAAAATGGTCATAAGTCACTTTTTCAGTGCCCTTGTAACTTTGAAGGGTCACTAAATGAACAGTTGTAAGTTGAGGGCTACCTGTAGGTATAGCTTGACCATTTCAACTGTCTTGTGTCTGAAATGCCTAGTCTGTGTCACTAAGCTTCAGAAGTGAGTTCTGTAATAGAAAGGCTTAGATTTTTTTTTAATGGAGGACCAGAATTGCAAAGAGGCCAATTGATATGTTTTGATGGTTCCCACTTACAACTGACTGGTGTAAGGCATCCAGAAAGTATCCATGATATCAATCACTCCGAGACATATTCTCTCCAATTGATTTATTTAGGAACAGATCTGGTACATCTAAGGCAATTTCCCAAAGTGAAAGTATTTTCGTGCCTTACATAGAATCCACCTTCTCTCTTCCCACTTCTACACTTCATAAATCACGAGAACCAATTAACTGCAACTGGAATTTCTTAGTATGACATACAGAATAACCTTGAACTTTTCAACTCCTCCACCCCCCTTCCATTATATGTGGCAGCTGAATTTCAAAGCTGACAACTGGATCTGTTTGGATAATTTTTTTTTATAATTCTCACAACACATTAACCTCTCCTTGATTCAGAAGCAAGTTGTGAAAAGATGGCTAATAGATAGTAAAAATCATCCATAGAAGACATGAAAAGGCTCAGACTCATCGGGCAGCAACTGAAGATCTGTTGCTTTCTAAATGCCAGACTTCAACTGCAGAAGTCGCACCTTTACACCAGTGGTGGGATTCAAATATTGTTGCCACCGGTTCGGTGGGTGTGGCTTGGTGGGCGCACTTTGCGTGCGTGCACACACTTTGCATGCACACAGGCACCAAATGCGCACTTTGCACAGGCGCAGAGGCATTCTAACTCGCCTCCTGCAAGCCTGCACGATCCCAGTCGCTTCAGCAGCTGCCACGCAGCACTATTCTGTGCCACACAAAGCAGCTGCGCTTCAAATTTAGCAGATAAAAGTGAGTATGGGAACCTGGGCGGGCGGATGGGCCCAACAGCAGAGTGGCGGGGAGAACCAATTTGGTCTCTGCTGGTCATCGCTCCTACTGGCTCACCAGAACCAGGCCGAACTGGTCGAATTCCACCACTGCCTTTACAGATCTCAGTGTTGAGTGAGTGCTGCTGCAGCTAATCAGCCAATCCAGCAGGCTTTTAGACCAGATGACCTACAAGGTCCCTTCCAAGGTCTGTTAATCTGTACCTGTATCCGATCTCAAAAGGCAAGGGTTGACTCCAAATTGTAGAAGTATGGTTCCGAAACAACAATATTATGGCTGTTTGGGAGAATGGCAAGACTCAATTATCCTTGTTCTCCCCAGGACAATCAGTACAAGTACCATCATCCGTCATCATATTGTCTGACGTTTCCCAGAAGCCAGAATCTTCTGATGTCCACGCCATATGTGTAGTTGAAGACTTCTACCCAGGCTTACTAGAGATCAAGTGGAGTGCTGCTGGGAAAGATATAACTGAGGGAGTGACCTCTGGATCAGTGATCTTGAATGGGGATGGCACTTACACCACCTCCAGCATCCTGAACGTATCGCGCAATTTCTTTAACTCTGTCACCCCTATTCAGTGCTCTGTGAGTCATGAATCTTCTGGGGCCAAGATTGAACGGAGCCTGGAATGGTGCATGTAGAAGTAAATGGTTTCACCTCAACGCCTCCCTTCTTCCCATGCTGCTACTTCTCATTCCCCTTTAGCTCTCGGCAAAGTGTGCCCTGCTCCGTGCTTTGGCTCCCCCCACCCACCCAGTAAACATATATTCACCACTTAATGCTGTCTGATTATTTATTTATTTATTTATTTGGGAAGAGCACGGAAGGAAGTTGGGCAGTCTCTTGTAATTTGAATGGTGCTTGGTCAGTAGCTGCCTCCCCTTGAGTTCCACTGCTGCTGCTGCCTTGAATTCATGCATCTCCCCTATTGAAAGACTGACCTCTGATGAAGCCATTGTGCTTACATGGGGCTCGCCTTTAAACATGTTATGAGTTGGCACAAGCCCTTCCATCATAAATGAAATCAGTGGAGCTGAACTTACATTACTTGCTAAGTTCCATCCCCATTAGCCAAGGTTACTACTAACTGAACATCCAACCTTAAAAGTTATGTACGTGCATCTCTATGTTAAATGGAAGTTGTCAAATCTGATGATTTGAGTAAAGCTTTCAAAATGCCCATTTTTCATTGCCCCCTCCTTATCCTCCCCTTTATGGAAATGAAGGAAGAACTTAATAAGCCTGTTGTACGAAGGCATCCATGTGGCGTTGTCTGTATATTCAGCAGCATTGTCTATCATGTGGTTAAGTGTGATGAGACTACAGCCTTTCCATAACTTTTTTTGTTTATCCATGTTTCCCCCTTGTCGCCCCCTTTCCAAATTTTGCTCTCAGCTCACTCACAGTGACCATTTTTTTTGCCTGCCATGTTGCTCTACTGTCAACACATAAAATATTTCTCTGGTCTTTTAGAGTGGCCAACAGAAAGGGAGGGGGCAGTAGTGTAGCAGCTGCAAAACTGAAACTGCATTCCATGAATATTTCATAGATAGTTTCCAGGTGAAGTTTCTGCCGTGCAAAATTCTAACTGGAGAGTGTGATTGATGACTCTCGGCTATGGATGTGTCCCATTGGAGAATATGAATTATGATACACCCGGGGGTGGGGGAAAAACCAAGGTCAAGGGTGACAATGAATGATGTGCCTCAGAGTCAGCTACATCCAGGCAGCACTGGCACGTCTTCTCCTAATAAATCTTTGAGCTTTGAAAATCAGGCTAGGGGCTCATGATTTACATGGGGGGTCACTACCGGAGCCCTGGCATCTACCTTATGAGTAATATATATATGTACATACATATATATATATATATATATATATATATATGTGTGTGTGTGTGTGTGTGTGTGTGTGTGTGTGTGTGTGTGTGTGTTTTGTGTGTGTGTGTGTGTGTGTGTGTATTTGGTATCTGGCATCACATTCTTCACACTGGCCTTGCACACGTTAATGTCAAAACACTGGAACGGGAAATTGCACTAAAACAAACCAACATGATGGCAGTTCTAGTGGCCTGCAATTATAGTGCCGTGGGTAAATCAAACTGTGGCTTTCTTCTGCATCTTCCTACATCTCCTGCAGTTACAAGGTATGAACTTCCTCCTTACATTCTAAATACTAATGGTGTTGCGCAGAGCTCTTCATTAAGACATCTCTCCATCACAGTGTATCCCACATAGCAGGAGCTTCATTGCAGAATCTGCTGCCCCAGACTTTGGTGCAATTAGCAAGAGGACAAAGCGAAGGAATGTATTATGAGCATTTTCTGTCAATAAGTGGAAATTGAATAAACCAATGAAAGAACAAAGAAGGTAAGTTTTTTAAAAAAAGTTATTTGATACAGGAGAGGTGAAACAGACTGCAGCCAGTTCCTTTTCAAATCTTACACCCGTTTACCCACTTTCTCATATCATGGTTTTCACAGTGCTTTTTCCACTGGTGCCTGTAGTAAGAGAAAATGAATCAGAATAAACTGTATATGCACATGTACTATTTTGATACAAAGCACAGTATCAGCAAAAAAAAAAAAAAAGCCAATGTTTTTCTCCCAGTGGTAGGTTCATCCTTCCTTCCCCCACCCCCGCTTTAACTACTGGCCTTCTGCAAGATGATGAAAGCAATGTTATTAGATGGGCTTTTGAATCCTGTTAGTGGCTTCAGATTGCCACTTTCAGTGACAATCCTATTGGGTGGGGTGGGTTTTAAAATATTAAATTTGTAATTTTATTCTGATAGGTTTCTGCACCCTCATTTTATTTCACTTCTCTGAAAGCCTTCCATACATATCTTAATCATGCATATAGATACATTTCATAAATGTGGCCATATGCATGACCAGTCAGTACAGTAGTTGATAGGCATATTTATGCACATTCTAATTTTGCAGTGAAGGCCCCTAAAAGGTCTTTTTTTTAATTTTATTTTAAAATAAAACCATCACAGTTCAATTAATGGAGTCTATAAGATTACGTGTTTGTATCTTTGGAATTTGCTGGCTGGGCTCACACAATTCTGTAGACTAAAGTAAAATGGAGTTGCTGTTGTGGTTCAGCATATTGCAGTGATCCACCACAAGTTTAGTGAGTTGTGTAAATTAGACCATCATGTTAAGTCATAAATTAGCATTTATGTGTAGTACTATTTGGACATTATAACTGTGTTTTTTAACTTTTTTTTTTCTTCTTACTTAGGCTCCCATGTCTCTATCAGCCTGAATATAATTGCCTCTCAAAGCGACTAAAAACTGGGGTTTTGTAGCTATTTTGCTGTGAAAGACACATAAAATAACATTAGGAACTCTAATATTGCTTTTTTTTAGAATCCCTCTGAAGTAGATTCCACATGCAGACCCAGATGTGGTAAATCAGCTGTTCTTTATGCTGAAAATCCAGATAGATTACAGCAGAATTAGTTACCTGACAGTATAATATAAATTATTTGAAAATATGAGGAAATAAGCCCAAAAGAGGCAGGATTTCTACATCTTCAGTATAAATAGCCCTCATTTTTCTTATTCGGTGAGTTGCCGTTTCACATATTGGCAATGAGAAAGTAGAGATCAGATTTTGCAATTCATAGTGAAGAGTTTCATGTATTTATAGTTTGGTTTATGTGATTCTGTTTGAAGAGAACATTTGGAGTGGGGGTTTTAATGTTACGAATATGAAAAATTGCAGAGATGCATTTGCAGATGCATAAAGTACATTTTTTCAAGGTTTTCTTGAAAAGGTTTCCACAATTTTCTTATCCACAATTGTTAAATTGAGATTAAGAACCCACACAAATTACAAAATTCACCTGCATTTCACAAAAAGGAATAATGAAGCCCAAGTTGTTTAAAAGAGTTGGGAGAGGGAATTGTTAGGCAATCTGTACCTGCAGACTTTTCCTTTCTTTAAAACAACTCGTAATAGACAGGTCCACTAGTCTCCAGCAGTCGCCAACCGGTGGGCCGCAGCCCACTGGTGGGCCATGAGAAAATTCTGGTGGGCCGCAGAGAAATGTCACCCCCAGAACACCCCCCAAAGCAATTAATCCAGGATGAGCAGGAAGATGCCCACATGGCCCACGGGAACCCTCCCCGCCCAATCACTCCTTACCCGGCAAACTTGCCTGCTAAATTGCTATTTTTCCTTTTTTTTTTTTTTTGTCCACCAGTTGTTCTGCTTTGCTGGGAGATTTAGATTAGCTAGGAAGTAGGAAATGGTTGGATTTCTTGCTTTCTAGCTAGTCTTTAGATCTTCGGGTCTGCTTTTAAGCACAGCCGAAACTCCCTTAGGACTGAAGGTTCTATTATTCAGTGCAGACTCACGGCAAGCAAATTTTATGTGACAGACTGACCTAGCCAATGTCAGATAGATAGATCTCTGAATGAATCTGTGATTTTGTGAGCAACTCAATCTGCCTGCCTGTTTTGCCTGATTTTGGGTAAAAGTTGCTTTTTTAAAAAATAAAAAATTCAATATTTATATAAATATTTATAATATTTACATACAAGCCATGCCCATCACCACCAAGCCACACTCACAAATTAGGCCATGCCCACAGAACCGATTAGTGGTCCCTGGGATTTAAAATTATGAGTTTGGTGGTCCCTGAGGTCCAAAAGGTTGATGACCCCTGCTCTAGTCTGTCTATCACATTTTTTCTATTATAGGGGTGTTTCTTGTCATTTTGGTAACAACAGCTTCAGATACAAAATGCAAGTGAAAAAAAGTTACAGTGGTACTTTGCTATTCATCATTAATTGGTACCAGCCAGGAGGCACGATGAGTACCAAAAATGATGAGCACCAAACAATTTTCCCCTGTAGGAAATAATGTAGTGAGTCACAAGGCAGCCGACAAGTTCTAGTTTGTGCGTTGAGTACCAAACAAACAATTTTTCAGGACAAAATTTTCACATCAAAATGCATCAAGTACCCAATTCAAGGGATTTCAAACCAGTTGAGTACCCAGATACCACTGTACCTGTTTAATATTAGCCATAAAAAGGACAGGGGAAGGACAGGGCAGAGAACTGGCAATTCTATTTGAAAACACATTTCCAAAGGACATATTATCACATGTAGATAATGAGGCTGAAAGAGACAGCCAGGTGTTCTTCAGTATTTGAGATGCAACCCACAACCTAGAACAAAGCTTGTTAGAGAAGTTGTCTGAAACAGGATGCCATCCATGGAACCCAGGTTTTTTTAAAAAAAAACTGATCTAAAACATTCAGGCAGCACCAAATTATCCATCTGTGAGCTATGTGAGATTGTCCTAGTCTACTTATCATTAGACAGAGGCAGCCATTTGTTCTCCTACCAGGCAGCCATGCCAGTGGAGCCTTTCACAATCTTTTTGGCACACATGATGTCATCTTCAAGATCAGGATTCAGCAAATCTTAAGAGAGAGAGAGAGAGAGTGCACAAGCAACAGAGGGAGATGATAGAAATATGTGAATAAAGGCAGCAGACACAAAGTTGGAAGAAACTCTTTTGAGGCAGAGAAAAGACTTCAGGTAGTCCTCGACTCACAACAGCTCATTTAGTGACTATTCAAAATTACAACGGCACTGAAAAAAGTGGCTTATGACCATTTTTTTCACCCTTATGACCTTTGTAGCATCTCCATGGTCAGGTGGTCAAAATCAAAATGCTTGGCAACTGGTTCATATATACAATGATGGCAATGTCCCAAAATCATGTGATTACCTTTTGCAACCTTCTGACAAGCAAAGTCAATGGAGAAACCGGGTTCAGTTAACAAGCGTGTTACTTCAATGATTCACTTGACAATTGTGGCAACCATGGTTGCCAAATGGGGTAAAATTCATTTAACATCTGTCTTGTTTAGCAAAATACATTTTGGGCTCAATTGTGGTTGTAAGTCAAGGACTACCTGTACTTATTTATTCCATGACTTTAAAAAATGCTGACTCTATGTAGACTTCTGGTGGGTTTATAAAATAGTCTAGCTCTAGTCAAACTTCATTTACACCATAAAATAGCTCAATCCTCCTTCAGTGTACAATCTCAGTAGCAATAGCAATAGGACTTAGACTTATGTGCCACTTCACAGTGCTTCACAGCCCTCTCTAAGCACTTAACAGAGTCAGCATATTGCCCCTAACAATCTGGGTCCTCATTTTATCGACTGCAGAAGGCTGAGTCAGCCTTGAGCTGGTGAGGCCCGAACTGCCAAATTGCTGGCAGCTGATGATCAGCAGAAGTAGCCTGCAGTACTACATTCTAACCACTGTGCCACCGTGCAGAATTAAATATAAAAGGCTTCTCTCTTTATTGCCTTCCCAAATTCTATTAGGGAAGGCATACTCCAGATCTCCAGAGGAAAATAATTCCGTCGGAGTGGAGTGAAGAGTCACAAGGATTTTATCCTGGTCCCCTGGCCCCTTTCCAAAATCTCACACAGGAGGACTATCAATCATCACTATCAGTTCCGACATATATCAGATTCTGTCCACCCCGTAAAATTTTGCCAGCACCAGGGCTTGATAATGAACCTGTACAAAATTGAAGTTTATATTTAGATTTAGATTCAGAATGCCAATAAAGAGACCTAAACCCTTGGCAAAAAGAATCCTACCAAGTTTTGGTTGCTTGCTTCCCCAAGATCCTGGTTCATGATAAATCTGTTTTCTTTTTACCCTAATATAGCAAGAGGGCAAACTATTGTTTGCTTGCTTTTCTTAATTTTTCTGTACATCACCATATGTAATGGTAATTTATCTGATCCTGCCCCCCCCGCCAATCAAAACAATTGTACCACTCAAGAAGTATTGAAACATCGCCACCTGCTGGCTATTCAAATTACAGATTGGAGGGGTGTCAAATATTTAATTGAGAAAAGGTAACTAAATGCTCTCTGGGGTTTTTTTTTTTTTTTAGATTACTATTTTCTTCAGCCCATCCTAGCACGTTTAATGGGAAGGGACTTTCCAGTATGTTGGCCTTCACCTGTTTTGTGTGGCCCAAAAAACAGCCTGACAATGCCCTCAAAACAGCCCCATAACAGCCAGAAAAACAGTCCAGAAAATAGGCCATTTTTAAGACCATTTTCAGGCTGTTTTTAGGCCATTTTCAGGCCATTCAGGCCCGAAAAACAGTCTGAAAATGGCCCCCAAATGTCCTGAAAACAGTCTGAAAAATGGCCTGGAAATGGCCTGGAAAACAGTCCAAAAACATCCTGAAAACATCCCGAAAAACTGGTGGGGGGCAGGGCCAGCCAGGGGTGGGATTAGCCCCAACTGACTGAATCCTACCTCTTCCTTTTAGGCATGGGCCCAAAGGCAGGGCTGGGTGTGATGAGTGACGTCACCCACCCAGTCACATGACCAACTGGCCATGCCTACACAGTCAGAGAACCAGTGTTAAACAATTTGCAGCCCACCACTGGTTACTTAATTTTTTCTAGTCCTAGGGCACAAATCCACCTTGTGTGGGGGGAGAGCTGGAAACTGACCTAAGCAAGCTATATCACAAAGGGCCTTTGATAAGGAATTATTTTCTCTACACCACAAACCACTGTTGATATGGAAGATGCCATAGTCTTTGGTGCCACCTCTGTGATGATCAATCGTCTTGGTGTCAAAGCCAGTTTCATAAAATGCCATGCAGACCCCTACAAAGAAGAGAAATCAGACAAGTTCCTCGGGAGTTCATTTTACAGCCTTCCACTCATTCTGACTCAATATTCCAAAATGTAACCAAGAGGCAAGATTTTGTAAACTAGAGACCTAGATATGAAATATATGTATGGAGAGTATTCAACTACTTTCATCCCAATATTCTACTCTGACTTGCGGTCCTTTGTATTCGTGGGACTTCAGTCTCCATCATCCCTACTTTGCATGGTCATGCCAAGATGCCTTTGTAGAAAAAGCTTTTAAGAAAGCCCTCCTTTCAACGTTGATTCTAAATTTGTTTTTAATCTTCCCACTAGGCATTTTGAGACAAGCAGATCTTCCCTCCCCTATTTTTTTTTAAAAAGAGCAGACAGGAGTCATGTCAAAGGGTTATATGGAAAGCAACATTAATAGACTCTCCATGAACAGGTAATTAGAACTAATCTTTTGCTAATGATCTATGGAAATGGCAAAATGTGCATCAAACTGGTTTACAAAAGGGGAAAACATTACTGGAGTTTGAAATGCTTTGCCTGACCTCATCCAAAGCAAAATTGCTAGGGACTGATAGGAAGTCTGCCCAATTTTAAACTATTACCATTTACTTAGAAACAATTCCCTTTCCTTTCAAACTTGACATTGAAAATTATGGTACATCTTATCTAGAGCCCCAATGCCTTTGATTTCTTCAAATGTGAGTGCAGCTGTAGGTAAGGAAAGGTGCTCAACTTAGTTGGAGAAGCACCACTAAGGGTAAAATCTTTAGGCATAAAGAACATTGGGAAGAGAGTTTAACAATTGTTCTGAGCCACGTATTCTACTGAGCTGTCACTTGAAGACACATTATAGAGCATCCTTGTAGATGCAAATGACAGTATAAATGTTAAGGCGTTGGACTGGGACCAGGGAGCCCAAAGGTGAACCTCAACTTAGGTATGCAGCTCATTAGGTGATCTTGGGTCAGTTACTGCTCAGTCTCATCTATCTCACACAGTTGTTGTTTGTGAGGACAACATGAGGGTTATTCTCTCTTTCCTATGTATACCATTTTAAGAACTCAGAAGAAAGATAAGCTCTAAAGGTAATAAATACTACCAATAATAATAACAGTAAAATTATTTATGGCTTTGCATTACATCCTACAACACCTTGACTCTCCAAATACCTATGCAAGGGTCCTCCTTGTAGACTTCAGTTCAGCATTCAATACCATCATTTCAGACATACTTCTAACTAAACTAAAGCAGCTAGCGGTACCTGAACACACTTGTAAATGGATCATAAGCTTCCTCACAGACAGGAAGCAGCAGGTGAAGCTAGGCAGAATCATATCTTATACCTGTACAATTAGCACAGCACCCCCCCTCAAGGCTATGTGTTATCTCCACTTCTCTTCTCCCTATATACCAATGACTGCGTCTCAAGCGATCCATCTGTTAAAATACTGAAATTTGCAGATGATACAACAGTGATTGGTCTCATTCGAGACAATGACGAATCCGCATACAGGCGGGATGTTGTACAACTTGCCTGGTGGTGTAACCAGAACAATCTGGATCTGAACACACTCAAAACCATAGAAATGGTGGTAGACTTTAGGAGAAACCCTCCCATACTACCACCTCTTACAATACTAGACAATACAGTATCAACAGTAGAGACCTTCAAATTTCTAGGTTCTGTCATACTGTATCACAAGACTTAAAATGGAAACCTAACATCAAAAACGTCATTCAAAAAGCACAACAAAGAATGTTCTTTCTCAGAAAGTTCAAACTGCCCAAGGAGCTGCTGATACAGTTCTACAGAGGAATTATTGAGCTTGTCATCTGCTCCTCTATAACTGTCTGGTTTGGTTCTGTAACCCAACAGGACAGACACAGATTTCAGAGGATAATTAGGACTGCAGAAAAAACAATTACTATCAACGTACCTTCAATCGAGGACCTGTATACTGCATGAGTCAAAAAGAGGGCTGTGAAAATATTTACAGACCCCTCACATCCCGGACATAAACTGTTTCAACTCCTACCCTCAAAATGTGACGCTATAGAGCACTGCACACCAGAACAACTAGACACAGGGACAGTTTTTTCCTTAAAGCCATCACTCTGCTAACAAAACGAAAAAAAATTCTATTCCATTCCCTTCCAATTCCAATTCCTATTCTATTCTATTCTATTCTATTCTATTCTATTCTATTCTATTCTATTCTATTCTATTCTATAGTAGCCAGCAGTCAGATCTGACTACACCAGTTTGCAACTTACAGATAATCAGAGCTGGAAGGGACCTTCTTGAAAATCTCAAATGATGGCTTGCTAGGGATTTGATCAGCATAACCAGAAATGAGAACCTGTTAGCTTCAAATACTACTATTCAGATCCAGGAAAGAAGAGGCATTAATCATGTGAAATTGTGGGAAGAGATCTAACAAGCTGGAGCAAGTTCCAGAGCAAATAAAGCAATACCTACTTATGGAGATATAAAACAGGAAATGCTGCTTAATAAAAACTACATTGGGAATATTTAGTGTAGGCCGTTAGTCCAATTTTCATTACTTCAGTACTTGTTATCCAGTGAGGAAATGCACTCACAACTGGCTAGGTTGTAACCTTCATATCCATCCATCCCATTCTTCTTCAAGACATGAGCCAACTCACAGCGATGATAGATCTTGGTCTGTACAAAGCAAGCTAGAAGAAAAGTCTGTAGGAAGAATGTCATCATCTTGGCCCTGGGATGTATGATGGGAGGTAGCTGATCCTTAAATCAGAGCACACTCTACAGTCTTAGAAGGTCATTCCTTTGAGGGGAGAAGGCAGAAAAATGGGTATACAGATTTATTGAAATATAACATTTCAAAAGCAACAGACAGAATTGAAAATATCTTTTCTATCCTCCAAAAATAGAATATTTTCTCTCTCTAGATTAGAATATGAAAATACGTTGCAATACAAGTATGAACCAAAGAACTGTAGCAGTACGTCCTGGCCAGCATTAATGGTATCACTAACAAATAGTTCTGGATCAATGTCATTTCCTGAAGAAATTTCCCAACTATTGTTCAGGTGGATATGTTTCATGTTGATTGATGCTCAGTAACAGATAACTTCATGTAAACTATGTATAGGGATAAACCTATATGTATAGCTATAAAGTACAAGTGATCCTCATTTAGCAACTGGTTCATTTAGCCCCAGAAGAGAAGGGCTTTTAGGTTGGCTGGTCTTTGCTTGAGCTTGATAGCTACACTTTTAAGAGAAAATGTGACAATGCCTTAAAGCAGGGGTGTCAAGCTCAAGGCCTGTGGGTTGGATCCACCCCATGGGGTGCTTAGATCTGGCCCACAGGGCCACTCTGGAAACAGCAAAGGACTGGCCCGTGGTGCCTCTGCCAGCAAAAATGGAGCTCAAGAGCTGCGGCTTCATTGGCAGAAGGCTTCAGGAAGCCATTGCAGTTGAAAACAGAGTCCAAAAACAGAGCTCTCCCTGGTCCCACCTTCCTCTGCTGGAGACAATGGATCCCCCAACTCCACCCAGGCTACCACAAGTGCCCGTGACACAAGTGACGTTGAGCTGGCCATGCCCACCCTGGCTATGCCCACCCGGCCCTGAGGTCAAACACAAAAATGAAATTGCGTTTGACACTCTTGCCTTATTTACAGACCCCTCAAATCCCAGACATAAATTGTTTCAACTCCTACCCTCAAAATGATGCTATATAACACTGCACACTAGAACAACTAGACACAAGGACAGTTTTTCCCCCGAAAGTCAACACTCTGCTAAACAAATAATTCCCTCAACACTGTTCAACTATTACAAAGTCTGCACTACTATTGCTGTTAATCTTCTCATCACTCCTTATCACCCATCCCCTCCCACTTGTGACTGTATGATTGTAACTTTGTTACTTGTATCCTTACGATTTATATTGACTGTTTCCTAGTATGATTTGATTGCTTATTGTACCCGATGACTATCACTAAGTGTTGTACCTTATGATTCTTGACTAATGTATCTTTTCTTTTATGTATACTGAGAGTATTTGCACCAAGACAAATTCTTTGTGTGTCCAACCACACTTGGCCAATAAAGAATTCTATTCTATTCTTAAAGGCTGTGGAAAAAACCACTTGCAATGAATTTTTGGAGAATAATATTTGCCTCAAAATTAGAAGCGCCAGACAGAAGAATACATAGCAAGTGATCAGAAGACACAGCAAATTTTTTAAAAAAATCTTAGATGTAGGAAGTAATTTAATATTAATTATTTTTAAAGGTTGGACATCAAGTGAAATAATTTCCAGTTTCTATAGCCATTGAAGTTGCTTTGCTGGAGAATTGCTTCATTCTAGCAACCTGTAAAATGCTCTAGGAGAGAATCAGAACCCAGAATTTGTGGTATAATGTTCATGTTTGATGTAGGTTACCATCAGTGTGAAGTTGGCCCCTAAAACCAGTGATATTAAGAGCATCTGCTGTGAACTGTTAAGGCCTATCAGATGGATGTAACCTCCCCCCGCTCCTTTATTATCCTCTTTCCTTTCAATGAGGCAGCACAGGATACTGCAGCTCAGGTACTTGAGGGTCTCATCCAGTCACTTCAACCAACCCATCAAGCTCACCATCTGTAAGAAGAGAAGGCTTCTTAGGTCAATAGGTGGCACTGAAACTGGAGGAAACACAGCCACCCTTGTTTTGTCATAGAAGCTATAGATGCCCTGGGATACCAGCCCTCTTCTCCTCTTGAGAATATCTGGGGAATTCTAGAATGGCAGCAATTGTCTTAGAGTACATTTCATCCAAAGCCACACAGTGCTGCAGACTGCCAAGGGAGCAGGTGAAATTCTGCAGGATACAACTGGGGTGCTGCTGCTAAATATTTTGCTAAAATGCTCCCCTCAGAATAATGCACAATGATGGAAGAATAATGAAGTCCCCCAACGTGACAAAATGGAGGATGAAAATGTCAGGAATCACAAAAAATGGCAAACTGATCTGATGGTCAGAAGAAGAAAAAACAAATACTTTTTGAAAGACTGGAAATCTTATATCCATGAGGGTGAACCTATAGCACGCGTGCCACGGGTGGCACGCAGAGACATTTGTGTGGGCACACGAGCCCCAGGCAAACTTATCTCACTGCGCATGCGCACGCCTCCCAACTGATTTTCAGGCCTTTTTTGGCCTGCCAGAGACTTAAGCCTCTTCAGGCTTTGCAGGCTGAAAAATAGGCCCGTTTCATCACTTCCTGTATTTCCGGAAATACTGAAAGTGCCGAAACGTGCCCATTTTTCATCCTGCAAAGCCTGCAGAGGCTTTCTTCAAGCCTCTGGGAGGCTGAAAAAGGCCTCAAATGGGCCGAAAATCAGCTGGGAGGTACAGTGCAGGTAAGGGGATGGTGGTGGAAAATCGCACAGGCATGCGCAGGGGCCATGGGGGGACTGCATGCATCGCCTTCTGTATACTGGCACACGAGCATCTGAGCGCAAGCAATTTTTGCCACAGGAGCCCAAAAAGGTTAGCTACCACTGCCTTATATGAACATTTTACTAACAGAAGAAAGAAGCAAGAATGTACAGATTTGAAGATTAAGAAAGACAGGGATCAAATGAGGGGATGAAGGGACTTGTATAACATTTAAGAGGGAGGAGGGACAATAACATTATACAGGCAGTCCTCAATTTACGACCACAATTGAGCCCAAATTTTTTGTTGCTAAATGAGACTTCCATTAAGTCAAACCTGCTCCATTTTATGACCTTTCCTGCCACAGTTCTTAAATGACTCACTGCAGTTATTAAATTAGTGACATGGTGGTTCAGTGAATCTGGCTTCCGCATTGACTGTGCTTGTCAAAAGGTCACAAAAGGGTGGGACCTCGGGACACCATCATAAATATGAGTCAGTTGCCAAGCATCTGAATTTTGATCACATGACCATTGGGAAGTTGCAACAGTCGTACGTGTGAAAAATGGTCATAACCAGAGGTTGTATTCAGCAGGTTCTGACCAGTTCTGAAGAGCTGGTAGTGGAAATTTTGAGTAGTTCAGAGAACCAGCAAATACCACCTCTGACTGGAGATTCTACAGTATCCTTCCCCTGCCACACCCACCAAGCCACACCCACACAACCAGTAGTTAAAAAAAATGAATCCTACCACTGGTCATAACTCACGTTTTTCAGTGACATTGTAACTTTCCACAGTCGCTAAACGAACCCTTGTAAGTTGAGAACTACTTGTAATCATCTGCTCTGCTTGGACCACTCTTACTGTGGTACCTGATTGGTGGATTTCCCCATTATTTTACCCCTTCCACTCCTTCCTTTTCTTTTTTTTTTTTTGAAAGTTTTATTTGGGTTTTCACAAAAACAAAATACAAATATCTTTTTTGAAAATAGCATGGTCCCAGGTTATCACTTCTTCATACAGACACCAAACTCAATTTCATGCTCATTTTTATATTCTATTCCATATCTTATTACCGTTTTATATTTTCTACATAGTTTTTCCCCTCTTTTAATTTTCTCAGTTTTATTTTAATTATCTCATCTCAATCAAATCATTATATTTATGCTTTTGTCTGTCCTGTTTCAATTTCATATTATCTTTTCTTATTAAACAAGTTTTTCCCTGTAGTTACCAATTGGAGTATGACACCTTTATATCTTTTAATTTTATCCATTCAAACTCTTATTTAAGCTTCAGTGTATACCTTTAAGATTATAGCATTCAATATAATACATAACTTCCAATCGAATTCTGCTTGGTACATTCTTAAAATACACACTATATTCTTAAAAAGAAAAAATTATATATGTGTGTGTAAATAAAGCACACATTCCATTCCAATTCAATTCTATCATTAATATTCATTAAAATCTTAACATCTTTAATATTTCTTTTCAATTAAATATCATACTTCCTTGGGAACCCTTATAAACTTTCCATAGTTAATTCTTTTTTTTCCATATTTCTCACTTATATTTTTATAAATCATTACTAATAATTAAAAATGTTCCCATTTAATTCTCTCACTCATTTTAATTCATTTATTTATTACCAAACATTCAACTACATTGCAGTAAATATTTTATTCATCATTTTAATCATATTTTCTAAAAATATTTCTATTTATAATATAACAATGCTATCTTATGTACCTTTGCAGAATCTCTTTTGCAATTAAATTTTCTCCCATTATCTCTAAACAAGCTTATGGTTACAATCCTTATATCTTTTCCCTGTTTCTCCATTTCTTGTTTCTGTCTTTTACAACTTCTTTTCCTTGCCTTCTTCCCCCTCTTCTTCTCCCTCCCCTTTTTACCCGCCCCCCATCTCTCTACTTCTAACTCTCTCATCTGTAATCCCCTCTTCTGTTGCTTTCAAATATTATACTTATCTTTCAAATTATTATTCTTCTTTTTGGTTGTTTTTTCTAGTCTTAAACCTTTCACTCTCTTTCCCCCCTTTTCTTTTTCCCCCCCACTTAAAATTATTTGATAATTAAAGATGGCTTCTTTTTTGTCCCAATCTTCTTGTTCTGCAAGCGTTTCTTGTTGTTTCTCATAGTTCCAGATCTCCATTTCTAAGAATTGAAATACAAAGCCAAAAGAACCTCTCCCTTCTTGTGCATCTTCTTTCCATTTTTTAAGTTCCATTTTCAGTTGTTCTAAGAGTGATACCATTTTAAAGACTTTTAAACAACCACCTGGTTAATTTTAGTCATCCAGATGCAAAAAACAAAAATCACCAAGTAATCCACATAATCCAAGGTTGTTTCTTTCTGCTTCTTTTTTCCACTTTCTCTTCCTGGGGTTCTATTATTTTGTTACCAAGTTTCAATTAAGATGTATCTTTGAGGAATCTTGTTGAAATTTCACTGTAAGTTCCTTTTAGTTACAGTTCCATTCCTTAGTTCCAGGCAGTCTCCTCCATTTATCCAGATCCTGCTCTTTTATTCTTTTTTTTTCTCCTTTCCTACTTTTAAAAACTTTTAAATATCCAGAAATCTTTATTATCCCTTTGACTTTTATTTTCAGCTTAGATGCCTATTAATGTCAAAGTGGATTTTTTTCAATTTCTTGCTTAAGTCTCTTAGCTGTCAGTATAAGGAAGGGAAGAAAAAAAACCCTAATCCTTTCCCTTCTCTCTCTCCTTTGCAGCTTCAAAATCTTCTTTGGGAACAATGTAATTAAATTTAAATTCCAGGGTACCTTATTTGTTGCTTTCGCTGTTTGACCTGGTCAACCAAAACTTTCTCTTCTTATCTTCCTCCTGCACATTCTTTTCTGGTCGAGTTCTTCTTTGTGGTGGCCATTTCTGACCACCGCTGCAACCGCCTTCGGGAAAGGGAGTAATGGCCAGCTGGGGAGGAGATATGCGGCTCTCTTCAACCCTGCAGGCAGTCTCCCCCTTCTTCACCACCTCTACGGGGTGGCTTAGCCCCGAAACCAGCCGGCTCGGGGCGCTCCAGCGGCGAGCAAGGATCGAAGCCTCGCAGAGACGAGGTTTCGGTCTGTCACCGAAGAAGCTCAAACCGGAAGCCCACTCCTTCCCTTTCTATATAGATGGAACTTAGTGCACACATTGTTTTCACTGTGTATTGCGTGTCCCCTCTTCTGAGATAAAGCCATCTTCTTGTTCCACCTCTTTTCAGTTTCTGATGCTTGCTCCGCCAATAAATAAGGGAGAAATTGCTACGGTAGGAGAGAAATGAATCCATCTACCACTTTACTGCAGAGTCAATCCCCAAAAACTGAGGCAGCAGAGGACATTCTCAATGTCTAACAATTTTGTCACGTATCCTGTCAGTTCATTGGTTGGGGCAGGGGGTGGAGTGAGGGTGGGGGGACAAAGAAGCTGAACATAAAAGCTGGCATGGCAGCAGCTGCTACGTAAAAGACTTTCAGGACATACTAATGGCAACCAAGGGAAGGAAATACTCTAAAGATGGCGAAAAGCCAGGTGGAAAAATAATTTCTACCTTTTGTAAGCACCCTAAACATTTCTTAAAACAGGCAAGGAATTATGGCAGGTTTTCAAAGGCTGCAACTCTGTGAAGACCAAGGCGGAAAAATCTTCCAAATACAGACAGTCCCAGGTTTTGGATGATTGATCATAGGAAGCCATAACACAGTTACAGCGAAGAGGGGGAGACGTGGAGTTATGGACAATTGTGATAGATTCTTGTGTCAGTAGTATTATAGATGTGTTGTTTCAAGGAAAGAAATGCTGCTACACAAATGGCAGGCTATTATTTGTGTTTCCAAGGGTTATCTGTGTTCTCACAGCAGATAATTCTTGGCTCAGGCTGCCTCCCATCTCCCAGCATCTCAACTGCAGCTAACATGCAGAATTATGAACATTTCAGGAGTTAAAGGTTGGGATTGGGTGGGAGGTGTCACCATGATGTGCTAAGAGACATAAGGAAATGCTAATACAGTAATGTATACTTTTTAACATATACTGTTTCTGCTCAACTTCCGGTCAGAAAAGGCAAGCTTTCGTGGCTTAATGGTTCTTTTTGAACTATAAACTCACAAAGATATAAATATGCTTCTTGCCTTTTTCTGTCTAACCTGAGCTTTCTTATTGCTATCACAAACTGAGTTTAAGCATAATCTAGGTGTGGTTTCTTAGCTCTCAGCACCATCTTGTGGTCTGCCTAGGACATTGCATGCATTTTCTTGAATTGCTTTTAAAATACAGGTATACAGGTATATATATGCTACACATAAACAATCTTTTTTTTAAAAAAAAATCGATTTTATTGATCTCTTATGAGATTAACTTACCTCTGAAAAGGTAGGGAGAGAAGAGGAAACCCTAGTTTCATGCATCTATGCTACAACGTAAGAAGATTGCATCATATGAGTTCTTTCTCTTTTTTTCCATTTTAACCTTTTTATTGCTACAAAAGGCAGCATAGGTAGTGAGAACTTTATGTCTCTCACATACTGGGATTAGGGGAAGAGTTCCAGTGGAGGTTCCACTGAAAGACAGGTAGTAACTCTGTCACTAATCCAAAGCTGGGCTACAGAACTTGATGTTCCAGAAAGTTTCGGGGAGAGAAAGTTGAAAAGTCTGGCATCCTAAGTTTTGATCCAACCCTTCACCACCATCACCATTATCAACACCCCCACCTTTTGCCACAGCCATCCTTGATCAAACAAACACATGAAACTTAATATCTCAAAAAGAATCTTTATTCTGTAAAATGCCTTTGATCAGATTGTACTCTGTGATCACAACTGAAGAGCACAAGCAGATAAAGAAGCTGATTAGCAGATGGTAAATTCGGTTGGTGGTACAATAAATTCACAGTTTACAAGTAGCTGTCCAGTAATGCAGGTTTTTTCCACGGCAATGATTTCGCCAGCCATCCCTAGAGGACAAAATTAAGAAAAGAAAATACAGCTATGTGGAAATTAAAAAACAAAAGGCAGTGAGATAACAACAGAAGTAGACAACTATAAAGTAGCCCAGGGTCTTTCTTCCACAGTATATACACTTAGAGTGTTCCCTACCCATCTCTGAGTCAACAGAGAATATTCCACCATGAAATATGTTGCCCCCATTATGAATTCTTCTCCTGGTTGTGCTTCAAATCATTGCCTGCCTCCTGACTTTCCTTTGAAACAAAAGCCTACCCCACTCCCTCCCTCTCCCTCTCTGTCTGTCTGGGAACAAAATGAAGGCATGATGATGAGGGCTCAGCAGAAAAAGATGTTGCAGGGGCATGTTTGAGCCAGAATTGGGTGCAAATGGGGAAATGCTCAAACTGTATTCGATCTGTGACTGGATGGGCTGGGTGAAGGAGAATGGCAAAGCTGACGAAAGATAAATCTAATTTCTTACCAGGCTTCCAAACCATCTGGACCTGCTACAGCTCTCTTGACACAAATTATATCATCGATGATTTCATCAGTCAGCAAATCTAGTGAGTAAACAGGAAATAATTGTGGCGTGAATGGGACATATTTGAATAAACAGATCTAACAACTCTTCATATTGAGCTAGTCAACCTTTGCTTTTTAGGAGACTAGAATCCAAAGCTTCCCCAGTAAGGGAGATGCTCTTTAATTGGGAGATGCTCAGGATTGAAGGTGGGACTTTTAGCATGGTAATAAAAAATTAAAATGCATGCCTTCTTTAATTGGATGACAATTACAGTAGAAATGCAGCATTTGTCAGGACAAGTAAAATATCCTGTTCTATAAAATACCTTCTTATGGATTTAAGAAACAGTAAACCTTGAAGCTCAACCATATATATTTAAATGCTAAGGAACATGGATAAGGCTGGAAAAAACATCTGTTTCAGACTTGCAAGTTTCTCTTACCGTAACTTACAGTGAAGGTGGTGTTAGTATTCATGACTGATACTTCCTGTCTGGACTATCTCAAAAGGCTGACTTGCAAATCTCAAAGTACATTTCCCTCTGCTGATGAGGAGTGGCCATGATTGGCAACACTAATGGGTTACCTGTGAGGTAGGCCAAATATAAACCTTCTCCACAAAAATAGTAAAAAGGAAGGATAGGGCCACATTAACCCCTTGCAGTAGGAAACCAGAGATGGATTCATACATGTCAGAACCAATAGCACCCAGCTGGCAAAACGAATCTCTTTCCCAGTTTAAATGGACTTTTTGGTAACACAGGACTACAACCCAGTACTGTTTTTAAAATACAGCTTTAGCATGAAAAAAAAATACCCTAGCATTCTAAAGAGTGCACTAAATCCATGAATGTGGGATATTTGGTGTGTGTGTGTGTATAAGGAATCTAAGCAACTGCATGTCTGTCATTGATTCATTGGTCCTGTTTATGGGCTCACTACTTCAACCTAAGAATGGAGATTTTTTCCAATTTTATGATTCCAATTACTCTACAATTTAAATGTTCACTTGCATATTTCTAAACTTTATAATCAAGGTCATTAATATATGGGTGTTGTTGGGGAGGTAGATGTGTGAACAAAGATGTTTTATATTGAAAGTGGTACAAAATACATAGACTGAGAGTAATATGCATGGGAAATAACATGCAACATTTGTGAAAAGTAAATATGTTCAATGAATAGCTGTGGAGTGCTTTGGTGTTCTCTGAGCTTGGTTGTTTCCTTATAGATATTTCATTATCTGACTAGATAACATCATCAATGTTAGTGAATGTGGAGTTTGTGTTCTGTTTATACATAGTACCCTGCATGTCAATGTTGTTGGCTAATAGAGAGAATGTGTTTTGGTCTTTTTGTTTCTCTCTTAGCTTTTTTTATAGGGGGCCATGGTGAGCTGCTGGTTAGAATGCAGTATAATAGGCTAACTCTGCCCACAACCAAGAGTTCAATCCTGACAGAGCTGAAGGTTGACTCAGCCTTTCATCCGAGGTTGGTAAAATGAGGGGCCAGATTGTTGGGTGTAATATGCTGACTGCCAAGACAGTGCTGTAAAGCACTATGGAGTGGTATATAAGTCTAAGTGCTATTGCTATTGTCTTTTCTGAATGGTGAATAGCCATGGTTTATCTCTCTGTGTCTGTTGATGGCTGATTTATCTCAATGCCAAGCTTCCAGGAAATCCCTAGCATTTTTAGATTTAGCTTGGCGTAGGATCTCATGGTTTTCCAGTTGAAAGAATGGTTGAATCTGTCCATGTCTTATGAAACTAAGGAGTTTTCATCATGTCTTCTGCCTGCTAGTTTGTGTTCATGGATGTTCTCTGCTAGTCTTCTGCCTGTCTGTCATACAGCATATATAGTGGCTGTCCCAGTCCTTACACTGTATGTTGTAGATGACTCCTGTTTTTTTCTTCTCAGGCTACTGGGTCTTTTGTCAGGTACAGTAATTAAACATCTGCAAGAAAACAACCAAGCTCAGAGAGCACCAAGGACTCCACAGTTCAATCTTGACCTACCTATATTCTCTTTAATGAAAAGCTTTGACAACCAAAATGAGAAATTAAAAGAAACCCAGACCCAGACCCAATATTCTATCTTTATAAACTGGACTTTAACATGAATATTTTCAAAGGAACACTTACCACGACAAGATAAGCTACAGAGGTTCCTTGAAGTGCTGTGTTGATCAGCACACCAGGAGCGACTGTTGATCTGGAAAATGCCATATTCAGTAGAACCATCAATGTTCTGGGTCACCTTACCTGTGTTGAAACCACTCGCAAAGTATGCCAAGCAGACCCCTGAAGGGAGAAAGTGATGTACAGATTGACATCTGCATAGAAGTTTTCAGAAAAGAAGCAGATAAGAAATAAGATCGTGCTAGAAATAAGACCGTTCTTTTACAGGCAGATTTTTTTAGCATTACATGATGAATCCAGTTTGCCTAAGACTTGAATGACAATGGCACACAGGGTAGCTGGTGGCATCTGTGTGAAGATATGTGTTGTGGTTCGCCGGCAGCAGGTGTGGACAGCTGAGGTCTCGGAGAATGAGGACTCAGATGAGGGGCCTGCGTGTGATGCAGGGATGGGGCCAGGACCATCAGGGAGTGGCACGATGCCTTCGGAGATTGTGGAGGATGGCATCAATGATGAAGAGGTCCCCGAGGAGCCTGTGCCCAGTGCAGGTACATGCAGGGCGGCTCGAAGAAAAGAGCAGCTGCTGCAGCAGGGGCGACTCAGAAGTAAGGCTGCAAGGTAATGACCCCTCCCTTAAGAGAGCTGAGAAATTTAGAAATATTAATGGGGAAACAAACAATCTGGTGCATAAGCAGGCTTCAAGATCAGCAACAGAAGACAAAAAACATGAATGTAGAAGGTCAAACAGAACTGATGAATAAAACAGGTTTTTAAGATTGAGAAGAAAATAAAATATCTGGGTATCAATTGGACAAATATGAACGGTATATTATTTCAAAAGAACTATGTTAAGACATGGAATAAAAACCTTGCAGAGAGAGAACCTGTGTAAGAAAATGAACTAGTGGAAAAATGATGTTTGCAGGACAGGATATCAAATATTTGCAGATATGTAAACATTTATACTCATAAATGTTTGGAGCCTTATTCTTAAGCATTATGTTGCTCAAACATGTGAAATGAAAGTTTTTGGCTGAACCGGGATAACAAGTAACATCTAAATACCCTGGAAACTTAACTTTGTTAAAGATACATTTTTCCCAAAGAAGATCGTAAAAAGCGGTGGACAAAACTTAAAAGGGAAAGTTTGTTTTTTCTCACTCTCCTTCCCTACGGAGATAGCAGATGGAAATCGGAAAAACCCGTTTTGGCACCAGCAGGTAATTAAATTTGAAAATTAAAGCCAAGGGGACATTAAAGATTTCTGAACATTGGAATTAAAATATATATATATATTTGCTATAAGAGGGAAGGGAGAGGAAAAGAATTAATATTAAGATTTTGCTGGAGGAGGTTGCATGGAACTTATAAGATCAGAGTTAAATTGTAACAAGACTTCTAAAAGATATACTTTGGAACTTTGCAATTGAACTGTACCTCAGGAAGAGAAAGTATAAAAAGAAGAAAGTGCTAAATGAAACTGTTTGTGTCTATTTGGATTGCTTGGTGACTTTGGGACCTTTGGAAATTATTATTTGAAAGATTAAAAACATTTGGGTTGTTGAAAAATTTTTCACAATGGCATTACTTGTTGATGAACTGAAAATGGAATTTAAAAAGCTAAAAGAAGAGGAACAAGAACGGAAGGCCTCTTCTGGATCTGTTTTTCATTTCTTAGAAATGGCGAGTTCTACCTACCAGAAATTACAAGAACAAGAAGGTTGGGATGAAGAAGAAGAAGCCATCTTTAATGAACAAACAACTTTAGCTGGGGAAGAAAAGGGAAAGAGGGGAAAGAGAATGGAGAATTTAAGACTTAAAAAAACAACCAAAAAAGGGAAAAATAAGGTGAAAAATCGATATAATGTCAGAAAGCAACAGATAAGAGGAATACAGAAGAAAGTGCAGATTAAGAGGGTGGAGATCAAGAGACAGGGGGTAAAAAGACTAGACTGGAGAAGAAAGGAAGGGGAAAAGGGAAGAGAAGTTACAAAGGTTTGAAACAAGATGTAAAGAAACAGGATTTAATCAGAGATAATGGGTAAAAATATAATTTAAAAAAGATTCTGCAAAAGTACATAAGATTGTATTGTTGTATTTGTATTTGAAATAATGTTAGAAAACTGGAACACTATATGATTATAAAATGGGATAAAATATTAAAAGGAATATGTAAAATGTTTAAGATTTAATGATAGAGTTTAATTTGCTATGGATTATTGTTTTAATTATATTATAAACTTATTATTTTCCTATTTTAAAATATAGTACGTAGCTTTGGAATGTACTAAGCAGAATCAGAATGAAAATTTTATATTATTTTAAGTGTTAAATTTAGGGGAAAGATATAAAGGCGTCATACTTCAATCAGTGATTACAGGAGAAATTTTGTGTTAATGAGAAAAGATAATTGATAATTGAAATAGAACAGACAAAAGATACAAGTATAATTATTTAAATTGAGATGAAATAAATAAAATAGAATTAAGAGAGTGAAAAGAGGGGAGAAGCTATATTGAAAATGTAGAATGGTAAACAAGATATGAAATGGTATATAAAGTGAGCATGAATTTGATTTATGTCTGTACAAAAAGATGTATCCCAGGATTAAGCCGCTTTCCAAAAAGAAAGCGTTTTGTTTGTGTATATTTGTTTATTGAAAATTAATAATTTTTTTATAATAAAAATAGAATAGAATAGAATAGAATAGAATAGAATAGAATAGAATAGAATAGAATAGAATAGAATTGAATTGAATTCTTTATTGGCCAAGTGTGATTGGACACACAAGGAATTTGTCTTGGTGCAAATGCTCTCAGTGTACATAAAAGAAAAGATACATTCGTCAAGAGTCAAGAACTATAAGGTACAACACTTAATGATAGTCACAGGGTACAATAAGCAATCAAATCATACTAGGAAACAGTCAATATAAATTGTAAGGATACAAGCAACAAAGTTACAGTCATACAATCACAAGTGGGAGGGGAAATAAGGAGTGATGAGAAGATTAACAGTAATACCGTGTTTCTCACAAAATAAGGCCGGGCCTTATTTTTTTTTTTTGACCCCTGAAAAAACGGGTAGGCCATCTTTTCGGGGGTGACTTAATTTCCTCCCCCACCTAGAGTGGTCCATACACACGTACCTCGCCACGAGGCCGCTTCTATCAGCCGACGAAAGCTCCCCGAAGGCAGAGTCCCCAGCTGCTTCAGGGCGTGGCGTGGCTGCCCATGTCCCCTTGCCTTTAGGCAGTCTCTTTCAGGCAATGGAAGCTCCCCAAATGCAGTCACCAGCCACTTTGATCGGCTGGTAGAAGCGGCCTTGGGGTGAGCACGCACACACACACACTCCCCTCGCCCCGAGGCCGCTTCTATCAGCAGACAAAAGCTCCCTTGCAGGCAGAGTCCCCAGCCGCTTCGGGGCGAGGTGTGACACACACACACTCCCCTCGCTGCAAGGCCACTTCTACCAGCTGATTGAAGTAGCTGGTGACTGCATTTGGGGAGCTTCCATCGTCCGAAAGAGACTGCCCTAAAGGCGAGGGGACACGGGCAGCCACGCCTCACCCCAAAAGCGGCTGGGGACTCTGCCTTCAAGGGAGCTTTGGTCTGCCGATAGAAGCGGCCTCGTGGCGAGGGGAGTGTGTGCGTGCACTCGCCCCGAGGCCACTTCTACCGGCCTATCGAAGTGGCTAGTGACTGCATTTGGGGAGCTTCCATCGCCCGAAAGAGACTGCCTAAAGGCAAGGGGACATGGGCAGCCACGCCTTGCCCTGAAGCGGCTGGGGACTCTGCCTTCAAGAGGGCTTTCATCTGCCGATAGAAGCGGCCTCGCATCGAAGGGAATGTGTGTGTGTGCACTCGCCCCAAGGCCGCTTCTACCGGCCGATCGAAGTGGCTGGTGACTGCATTTGGGGAGCTTCCATTGCCCAAAAGAGACTGCCTAAAGGCAAGGGGACATGGGCAGCCACGCCTTGCCCTGAAGCGGCTGGGGACTCTGCCTTCAAGAGGGCTTTCATCTGCCGATAGAAGCAGCCTCGCATCGAAGGGAATGTGTGTGTGTGTGCACTCGCCCTGAGGCCGTTTCCACCAGCCGATCGAAGTGGCTGGTGACTACACTTGGGAAGCTTCAATCGTCCAAAAGAGACTGCCCTAAAGGCAAGGGAATAGCCATGCCATACCCTGAAGCTGGGGACTCTGCCTTCAAGGGAGCTTTCGTCTGCCGATAGAAGCGGCCTCGTGGTGAGGGGAGTGTGTGTGTGTGTGCACGCTCACCCCAAGGCCGCTTCTACCGGCCGATCGAAGTGGCTGGTGACTGCATTTGGGGAGTTTCCATTGCCCAAAAGAGACTGCCTAAAGGCAAGGGGACATGGGCAGCCACGCCTTGCCCTGAAGCAGCTGGGGACTCTGCCTTCAAGAGGGCTTTCATCTGCCGATAGAAGCAGCCTCGCATCGAAGGGAATGTTTGTGTGTGTATGCACTCACCCTGAGGCCGCTTCCACCAGCCGATCGAAGTGGCTGGTGACTACACTTGGGAAGCTTCAATCGTCCAAAAGACACTGCCCTAAAGGCAAGGGAATAGCCACACCACACCCTGAAGCTGGGGACTCTGCCTTCAGGGAGCTTTCATCGGCTGATAGAAGCAGCCTCATGGTGAGGGGAGTGTGTGTGTGTGCTCGCCCCGAGGCCACTTCTACTGGCCGATCGAAGCTCCCTTGAAGGCAGAGTCCCCAGCTCCTTCGGGGTGAGGTGTGGCACACACACACTCCCCTCACTGAGAGGCCACTTCTACCGGCTGATTGAAGTAGCTGGTGACTGCATTTGGGGGGCTTCCATCGTCCGAAAGAGACTGCCCTAAAGGCGAGGCAACATGGGTAGCCACGCCACGCCCTGAAGCAGCTGGGGACTCTGCCTTCAGGGAGCTTCTATCGGCTATCTGGGTATTCTAGCCTAGGCTACCTGCAGGGCACTCCTAAAGGCAAGTTTTCTCCCCATCCCCCCCACCCTTCCCCCACCCATTTCTCTTCACCTCATGTAGTTCTAACAAACAATGTGAGAAATGGCGGGGAAAAGCATGGTTTGAATAGGCCTAAATTTGGGGGGTGGGGCTTAATTTCACCTCATGCCTAGAAATCATGCTGGGCCTTCCTATTGGTGGAGGCTGTATTGTTGGAGAAACACGGTAGTTGTGCAGACTTTGTAAATAGTTGAAAAGTGTTGAGGGAATTATTTGTTTAGCAGAGTGATGGCATTTGGGAAAAAACTGTTCTTGTGTCTAGTTGTTCTGGTGTATAGCACTCTATAGCGTCAGAGAGGCAGCCATTAAAGCTGCTGAAGTTGGGACAGCTCCAATCAGAAGAGACTGGAAAGAGAAAGTGCATCGGTTTGGTGAGAACTTTTTTTTTATCATTATTCTAAGACTTAAAGGGACACCCTTTATTTTTGTAATATTTCTATTTTTGCTTTTTATTTTAAAGGGAAAGCCTCAAAATTTTTCTTTTTCTTTTTTTCCCCTTCTTCTCTGGGATTTTTTGCTTTTTCCATCCATACTTTTGGTTCATTTTTATGTTTTTATTTTTCTATTTTTGAGACCTTTTAATTGGATTAAGGTGGTGAAGAACCTGAAGAATTTCTTTTTTTCTCCTTTTCTTTTTTTGTTCCTTCCTTTCCTTTTCACTTAACTATTGATTGGATTAAGGCTTAGAAGAACCTGAAGAAATTTTCTCTCCTCTCTTTTTTTTTTATTATTATTGGGCTTTTCTCTACCATTTTTATTTTTTTATCTTGGATTATAATTGGCTACTTCATAATTGGGTTAAAGTTCAGAAGAACCTGATGATCTTCAATTGTTTAAAATGAGCAGGAAATTTATAGCTTCTGGCCCCTCAACTTCTACTTCCGCCTCCCCACCTGGAGGACAACGTTCAATCCAGACAATGTTGAAGCAAGACAAAGAACAAGAAAAAGTGACCTTACAGATGATTATGCAAGGAATCCAAGAAATTAAAACAAAACCAGACACTATTGAAAAGAGAATAGATAATATTGAACAAAGAACAGAGAAAACTGATGAAAAAGTGGAGAATATTCAACAAATGATGGTGAAGTATGATGAGAGATTCCAAAAAATGGAAGAAGATAAACAAAGAGACAAAAAGATTGGAGACATTGATACCAGATTAACAGTGATTGAACAAGATAAAAGTGGGATTTTGAAATGGGAGATGGACAGATCAGAATTTTATCTCACATTCCAAAACAGAGCAAGAGAAAGGACAAAATCTAGCTGAGATAATGATAGAAATATTGGCTGAAGCTTTGGAAATAACAGAAGAGAAGATGATGGATGGAGTAGATGAAGTATACCGAGTTTTTACAAGATATGCAATGAGAAATAACCTACCAAGAGAAATTTATATCAGATTTACAAAAAAAGTCATTAAAACACAAATATTGCAAGTGGCAAGAGAGAAAACGCTGAAATATAATGGCAAGGAGATTGTGGTTTTAAAACAAATACCCAGAAAAGTGAGAGAGATAAGAAAAGAATACCAATTTTTAACTAAAAAGTTGCTGAAAAAAGAGGTGAACTACAGATGGCTAATTCCAGAAGGATTAATGTTTACATAGCAAGAACAGAGACATAGAATTGATTCAGTTGAGAAAGCAGAATTATTCTATGCAGAATTCTTTGGAAAGAGAGAGGAAGAGGCAGAAAAAGTGGTCTCCTTAATTGAATTTCAAGAGGACCAAATGGAGACTGAAAAAGAAGAAGGCGCAGTAGGTGGACAGGTAGAAATTAAAGAACAACGTGAGCCAAGATCCACGAGAGCTACCAAACCGAACTACAAAGTATAATCATGGAAGAGAAAAAACTGATTACAATGAATATAAATGTACTTAATTCGGCTGTTAAAAGAAGGAACATTTTTCATAAATTAGAGAAATTAAAATTTGATATAATTTGTCTACAAAAAGTACATATTAAAAAACAATATGAACAATTGTTGGTCCAACCAAAATTAGGGAAAATATTTACTTCTTTGACTCAATGTAAGAAAAGAGGAGTGGTTTTATATATTAAAGAGACCATCTTAGCAAAATTGATTCATACTGATGAAGATGGAAGAGTATTAATGGTGGAAATAATGGATAATAATATGAAAACACTCCTGATTGCAATTTATGCTCCAAATGATAAACAAGAAGAATTCTATAAAAAATTACATAGGAAAATAATTGAACTGGACTATGTTAATATAGTTATGATGGGAGATTTCAATGGAATTGTAAACAACATATTGGATTATATAGCAACAGTAACAAAACAAAATAGAAAGAATCTCCCTAAATCCTTTTTTAAAATGACAGATGAAATAAAAGATATATGGAGAGAAAAAAATGCTAAAATCAAACAATATACTTTTTACTCAAATAGACAGTTATCATGGTCCAGAATAGATATGATTTGGATTTCAACAGAACTAATATCTAATATTCAAGAAACAAATATTGAAACAAGTACTTGGGCAGACCACAATCCAGTGACAATTAAATGGAAGGGACAAAAAAGAAGATCGAGATGGATGTTAAATAATACTATTTTAAAGGAAGAAGACTTCACACAGCGGATGGAGAAAGAATTGGCCTTTTTCTTTAGAGAAAATAAAAAAGAAGATACTTCAATTCAGAATGTTTGGGACACAATGAAGGCATATGCCGGAGGCTTGATAATAGACTATACAAGGAAAAGGAACATCAGGAAAAGGCAAGCTACTAAAGTTTTAGAAGACAAGCATAAAAGACTTGAAAAAGAACTACAGAAAACGCCACAGAAAAAAGACATTAAACTAAAATTGGACATAATTAAACACAAAATGGGTCAAATAGAGAAAGAAGAATTAGCACAGAAAATTAGAAGTGCTAAACAGAATTACTTTGAAGATGCAAACAAACCAGGTAGATGGTTAGCATACAAATTGAGAAAGAATCAAGGAAAATATTGCAGTTAATAGATGATCAAGGTCAAGTTTGCTACGGCAATAAAGAGAAAAAGGAAATTATTCGAGACTTCTATGGGCAACTATATAAGCAAGAGAATATTGATGAAGAAAGAGTCAAACAGTACTTACAGAATGCTAATCTACCTAAGATACCTAAAGAGACTGAAAAAATGTTAGAAAGCAATATAACAATGATGGAATTAACTGACGCACTTAAGAAGCAAAACAATGGGAAGGAACCAGGTCCAGATGGGCTTCCGGAAGAATTCTAATAAAACATTACAAGAATCGCTGAGCCTTCCTTTGTTAGAAGTCATGAACGAAGTTATGTCAAAGAAGAAGATACCTAAAACATGGTCAGAAGCCTATATTACACTTATTCCAAAAGAAGAGGCTGATCCACTGCAAATTAAGAATTATAGACCTATTTCTTTACTAAATGCAGACTATAAAAGTTTCACTTCAATTTTGGCAGAAAGACTTAAAAAATACTTAAATAATTTTATTCATCCTGATCAAAATGGATTTCTGCCAAAGAGACAAATCAAAGGTAACATGAGAGTAATTTTGGATACTTTGGAATATTATGAGGCACACCCCAAAAAGCAAATGGCATTGATATTTTTAGATGCACAAAAGGCATTTGATAATGTGAATTGGAGATTCATGCTATTATTGTTGGAACAGATGGGTTTTGCCAGAAAATTCATTCAAGCAATAGAAGCCATATACCATAAGCAAACGGCAAAGGTTTGAGAGGGAGAATTGACAGATTCCATCAATATAAGAAAAGGTACAAGACAAGGATGCCCACTATCACCTTTGCTATTTGTATTAACTTTGGAAGTGTTGAATAGAAATATTAGAGACGATAAGAGTATAAAAGGAATGAAAATTAAAAAGGAAGAATTTAAATTGCAAGCCTTTGCGGACGATTTGGCTTTCATTTTAGAAGACCTTTTAGAAACAGCACCAAAATTATTGGAAAAGATAGAGGCATATGGTAAGGTGGCTGGTTTGAAAATAAAGATAAAACAGAGAACCTGACAAAGAATATGCTATTAAGACAAAAAGAAGAACTGGCAGACCTATTGAAAATTCAAGTCACGAACAAGGTCAAGTATTTGGGGATACATTTGACAGCAAGATGTAGTACATTAAAAGAGAACAATTACATTAAACTTAAACAACAGATAGCGTCAGATTTGATGAAATGGGAAAATCTACAATTGTCATTAATAGGGAGAATCTCAACAATCAAGATGAATATCTTACCCAGAATTTTATACCTGTTTCAAACAATACCAATTAGGCTTGGAAAGGACTATTTTGAAGATTTAAATAAAATTGTCTTGAAATATATATGGCGAGGTAAGGAAGCGAGAATAAAGTTAAAACTTTTGCAAGACGCTAGAATTAGAGGAGGATTTGGTTTGCCTAATTGGGAGTTGTACTACCAAGCTACAAACTTGATGTGGGCTAAGGAATGGATAACATTAAGAAATACTATATTGTTGACATTAGAAGGACATGATTTGCTGTTGGGGTGGCATGCTTTTCTATGGTATAAGGGAACTAAAACACAGGGCTATTTTAGAAGACATCATATACAGGAGTCTCTGTGGTTAAATTGGGAGAAGATTAAAAGACAATGCTATTTAAAAATTCCAGTCTGGTTATCGACTGTTGAAGCATTTTCCTATCCCATAATATATAATAAGGAACAAACAGTTAGATATGGGGAAATATTGGATGAAAAGGGTGAACTTAAATTGATGCAAAATCTAGAAGAACAAGGTATAAAGATGAATTGGTTTTCATATGCTCATCAAGATATGATGAAGATCTCAAAACAGAAGGATTTTATGACAAATTGACTGACTTAGATAAGATTTTGACAGGTACTGATGAAAAGATGATTAAAAAATTATATGGTTATTTATTGGAAACTAAACTAGAGGAAGAACAAGTTAAAGAAACTATGATTGCTTGGGGGAAGAATTTTGGATATGGGATTGATTTAGAGAAATGGCAAAAATTGTGGTCTCAAAATTATAAAATGACAATGTCAACAGCATATAAAGAAAATTTGTATGTTTTACAGGTGGCATTTTCCCCCGACAAGAATCGCAAGAATGTTCAAGAATAAATCCAAAAAATGTTGGAAATGTCATCAGATACCTGGCTCATATTACCATATGTGGTGGACTTGTGAGGTCATTAGAAAATACTGGACTAAAATCCGCATGTGGTTGGAAAAAATGACAAAGAAACCTATAGACTTGAAACCAGAGATATTTTTATTGGGAATTTTACCTGATACATACAGTAAAGATTTGAAATATTTGATTGTAAATGTATTAACAGCGGCTAGGATTGTATTTGCTAAAAATTGGAAAAATGAGAAAATACCATCACAGGAGGAAATTATTAAGAAAATACTGGAATGTGCTGAAATGAGTAGATTGACATTTGAAATTAGAGAACAAGAGGATAAACAATTTTATAAAATTTGGGACCTTTTCTATCAATGGTTAGATAATAAAATACAATAATAGAATATTTAGAATTTTAGAAAATAAGGAATATATAAAAGTGTATTTCTTTTTTTGTTATCATATCTATAAAATGTTTTTAGGATAGATTTGGGAGGATTATATGAATTGTTATAAAATAAACTAAGTAAATTATAGTTATCTCACAAAGTATGAATGAACAAAATTATAGTCAAATGATTGATTAATAGTGATACTAGGGTATTCAATTTTTGATTGATAATATGAGTTATTATGCAATGTAACTATAATTGAGACTATGAAATGGATGCACAAAAAGTTTGTAAACCAACCGACACACTGCTTGTACATTTATGAAAGAAAGTTGGATGTTTTTATGTTTTGTTTGTTTTTGTTTGTCTTTAAAAACCAATAAAACTTGTTTTTTTTTAAAAAAAAGAATTCTATGTGAATATTTTAAGAAGGGATCGTTGATATGTAACACCATAAAGCGATCATCTAAGCCCCACATTTCTATTGCTGATAGGCAAAAGGTACCAAAGGTGTTCCAACCAATTATTTACCATTCTATTTTTAAATATGTATATATTTTTGAATTCATTATTAAATTTCTATCACCCATCTTGCCGAGGCAGCTCTATATAAACGAGCCTTGTACTAGCTGACTCCTGCACAGTGTGGGCACGTGAAAAGGTTCCAGAATCAAACACCGCACTTGAAAAGAGCTGGAAGAATGCAGGATTCAGAGCCATTTGTATTCCTGCCTCAGGCTTTCTACAGTCCGTTCTAAAACTATGAGCAGGTTCAGCAAAAGCAGTATGTTCTATTTTGCCACCCTTTCAGGTAGAAAGCGGTGATCATGATTTTAAAAAAAAGAACAATCGGGACACTCCATGGAGGTTACTCACAGTCATCCAAAGTGTAGCCCTCGTGCCCCTCCATTCCCCAACGTCGCATTACTGATGCCAGTTCACAGCGATTGAAGATCTTGCCATAGACTTTCACCACAAGGCAGGTCAACACAGCTAACCACAGGCAGAGGCCTTTCATTGCTCCTCGACGATGTGCTTCTGCTATCTCCAGTAGCCTGAAAATGGGAGGGGGGGCTTTCCCAGGCTGACAGTTCTACAAAGAGAAGAGAAACATCTAGAAACAAACTGTTGATGAGAAGGTTGCGTTTGATATGGAGAGTTGTTTTTGTACAGTGTGAAGCAAGAATGCAGTTCAGAGACACACACAATGGAAGTGCAGAGATGGCATAGCCAAATGGCCAGAATTGACTTGTGGATTGTAGAAAGAGTAGTCAGCTCATGAAACACTTCAAAATATTCATTTAAGAGATGCATATATAGGGAAGAGGCTCAAGTCTTGCTTGGTTTCTGTACCAAAAATACATTATCTTATTAACAGCAGTCAACCTTGCTCACCTCCCGACTTTTGCAACCGGAATAGTTTCTAGGTTGATTTACTCAGAACGTTCTGAATAAGAAAACTCATCAAAGTTTTGAGAAGACTGGGAAAGAATATGCATGTGAGGCAGCGGTGCAGCATTTCAAATATTTTTAACCACCGGTTCAGTGGGCGTGGCTTGGTGGGCGTGCTTTGTGCGCATGTGCCAAATGTGTACTTTGCGCAGGCGCAGAGGGCTTCTAACTCACCTCCTGCAATCCTGCACTCTCCCTGCCGCTTCAGCAGCTGCGTCGCAGCAATCTGCTGCGTGCGCAAAGCAGTTGCGCTTCAAAAGCAGGGAATAAAGGTTAGTATGGGACCCCAGGCCCAACAGCAGCTCCTCAAGAGAGAACCAGTTTGGTCTCCACTGCTCATTGGTGCTACCGGCTCAGTAGAACTGGGCAGAACCGGTAGAATACCACCATTGATGTGAGGCTACACAAGTGTTTCAGAAACCAAAAGAAAAATCACATGGGAGAAAGCAAGGAAGAAGCTGTGGTTTGAGACAGAACTAGTAATGCTGTTTAACATCTTCATGAGGCCACTGGACATTAGGTGAGGTTATCCAACAAGTTAGGATGAGGTATCAACAGTATGCTGATGATGCCTAGCTTTTTATCTCCATTCCAGGCTGCCACAATGATGTCATGAACATCCTGTCCCAGGGTCTGGAGGCTGCGGAGGCCCAAATAGGATGCAGCAGCCTCTAGCTCAAGACTAGGTCATGAATGTTTGGACCTTCTAATATGAGGAGTTTCCAGTTTTGGTTTGGGATGGGGCAGCACTGCCTCAGACAGACCCAATGTGCAAACTAGGGGTCGGTTTGGACACACAGCTACAGAGCAGGTGACAGCTGCACTTATGCACACCTTTTTATTGTGTATCGGTTGCACCCATTCCTGGATTAGAAGGCCCTGCTCACTGTCATTTACACCCTCATGACTTCCCATCTAGACCAGTGCAATACACTCTACATGGGGCAGCCCTCAAAGAACATTTGGAAACTTCAATTGGTGCAGAATGCAGCTGCATGGATAGTAAATGGTGTCAGTTACTGTGTGCACTGCACCACTATGTGCACTGCATTGGTTGCCAATGTACAATTCAAGTCCTGCATGGCTTGGGACTGGGTTACCTGAGGGCTTGTTTTCTCCCAATAATTTCTACCCATTCAGTTTGGTCAGCCAGTATGTTCTGGGTCCTGTCAACCAAGGAATATTGGTGGTGGGAACCAGCAGATATGACTTCTCTACCTTACCACCTGCCCTCTGGAAACTTCTCCCTCCAGAGATTAGGATGGCCCCAATCCTACTGGTCCTTTGTAAGGCCCTGAACACCTGACTATGTGCCCAGGCCTGAGGGTAAGCTAGATTTGGACATGATTTGTTTAATGACTATGGTGGTGATTGACTTAGCAACCACCATAAAAATAAGTCGTGTGGTGACCCAACTGCAACAACTTACAGCAAACTTCCAGACTCAATTGTGGTCATATATCAAGGACTACCTGTATTGGAAGTCATTTCTTTGTATTTTTTTTTCCTTTTCTATTTTTCTTTAGCTTTTTTCTTGCACTTTTTTCTTTCTCTTTGTGTTTTTCCCTTTCCTTCCTTATTTTATATTTATTTATTTGTAAATTTTATTGGCTGCCCATCTTCCCAACCATATTACTTTCTTTGTGTGTGTGTTTGTGTTTGTGTGTGTGTGTGTGTGTGTGTAAAACATGAAGGGATTTGGAGGCTAAATCCTACAAATAGTACCAACTTTAAGAAGTTGGTATGTTTAACTTATAGAAGAGAAGATTGAGTGGAGACATGATAGCAGTCTTTCTCTATGTGAAGGGATGAAGAGATGTCCCAGGAAAGAGAGAAGAGATTTATTCTCCCTAACACCAATGAAAGAACCAATGAGTGAAAGCTTTATGGTGAGATATCCAAACATAAACTAAGGATGAATTTGCTGACATAAGGCTCCCTTGTGCGTAGGGCTCCAATGAATTCACGGATCTATTGAATCTGATCTAATCAACAGTGTTCTTAGTCAGGGCTCTCCAACCTTGGCAGCTTTAAGACTTGTGGACTTCAACTCCCAGAATTCCTCAGCCAGCTGCTGGCTGAGGAATTCTGGGAGTTGAAGTCCACAAGTCTTAAAGCTGCCAAGGTTGGAGAGCCCTGTTCTTAGTTACAGTCACGGAACAAGGGATTGCAGGGAGCAACTCTCAGTACAAGGCTAAAAGAAACAGACTCATGTACTTCAGGATCTGACTAGGAGACCTTTCAGATTCAAGTGCTGGCCTGGCCTACCCTAGCCCCTTTCAGTTATATCTTAAATGGGCATATGATTTATACACTGGTTTACTTGGATACGTATCAGATGATTATCACTATATGTTATGGTCTACTGGTCATGCTCCTGATGGGTGTCCCAGTCAGTTCCATAGAGAAATGAGGTAGAAACAGTACTGCATGATAACACTAAGGAAGAAACTCAGGCTAAATCAACTGCCCTCTGCTTATGATGTGGAATATACAATTATATACAGATATCATACGTCCCATCAGCACTCAATGATAAACATGTACAAAGATCATGGGTACACATAAATAAGCAATACTTTCAGTTCAGTGTGGTGTGGATGGTTGTATAATCACTCATTGTCCAGTCTCTGTGAATGGACATTCAGAGGTATGCCTGCCAGGCCCTTTCAGGTGTTGCTGAGCTCCACCTGCTCTCAACTTCAACAAATGGTGAGGGATACTGCTTTTCCAAACTTAATTGACTGTACAGGTACATCTCACACTCAACAAAGGTAGAAAGAGCTGCTCAACAGAAGTGATCTACAGCAGGCAGTTTATATTTCAAGCTAGTCCTCTGGCTTCTGATGCAGGGCAACAACCCAATAATTTTCACCTTCTGAGGGGGACAAAGAAATGAGGAAGGCTTATTTTATCAATGGCCCATCTCTTACCTCAGCCCCGAAGTTCAGAATGATTAACCATAAGTAAATAACTTGCCTCATGCAGGTCAAGTCCAAGCAAATTTCAAGTTAGCATAGCAGCCAGGTAAAATGAAAGGAAGAAGTATTCAGGGTATTATCCTTTGTGGATGCCAAGTCAAGAGCTCCAGAAGATTCTGAGTGACAGCTGACAAAGTGAGGCTCCAACTTTCCAGCTCGAACTTCTCCAGGCCACAACAAAGTTCTTAATCGGCCCAGCAAGACACACTTGCCAATGTACCCCATGAAGAGATGGCAGTTCACCTGACTTCTAGAACCTCAGCTCTGAGGTCATCCTTTGATGTCATAGCCTGTATCTGCTCTCACCTCAAGCCCAACCTCTTGGAATGGGAAATGGTATTCTCATCTGTCATATTCATGCAATGGCAGCCACTCCTGATTTCATCTCTCCTCTGAAAATCCATCTTCTTAACTTTGATGAATGAAGCTAACCCTGAATTATTTGACTGGCTGGCTGGTTGATTGATTGGTTGATTGATTTAGAAGATGCTCAGTTCTAAAATGTCTATGGATGGTTCACATATAAAACAAGAAAGCAATAAAAAGAATCTCAACATTTGGATAGACTGCTCAACAGCCAGCCAAATAGGGCTCCACCAGCACTCTGTCTCAAGGCTTAGGTAGGAGCATCTGGGTTTTAAACATTGTGGGGGGTGGGAATCTTACCATACAGATAGAAATAATCAAAGATGGGTAGTCCCTCAAGTATCCTGGCCAATGCCATGAAGAGCCTATAGCTTATAAAAGCTATACTTTGAAATGAACCAAAATCCTACTAGCAACTCTGCAGGCTACGGAAAAACTGTGTCACATGGGCATATTGAAGCATGACCAACACTGCCTGTATTTTGGACCAGCTGCAGCTTCTGAATGGCCTTCAACAGCAACCCCACATATAGTACACTGCAGTAGTCAAACCATGAAGTAACTAGGATATGGATTACCATCTGAAGGGGCTCCCAATGGAGCTTTTTACTTCATGGTGCAACTACCAGATTAACAAAAGCTGTGTAAACAACCTCTTGGTCACAGTTTTCACCTGTTCTTTAAGCAAAAGTTGTGAATCCAAGATGTCCTCCCTGGACTTAGCACCAGTTTTGAATGGGAAAGAGTAACCCCATCTAAGACAGAAAATCCCCAAGTTCCAAGGGCCCAAAATCCACAGCCACTCAATCTTGGCAGGATTGAGCTTGAGTCTACTCCTCCCCATCCAGGCTCACCCAGACTCCAGACACTGAGATAGGACACTGATAGCATCACTTGGCCAGCTCAGATTCAAGGCGTACAAAATGGGGCACCTTCCACCTATTGATGATACCAGACCCCAAACTGATGGATGATCTCATTTGTGTGATATAGATGATAAAAAGGAGAGATGAGACTACCAAGTTCTGAAACACCCTGAAAACTCTGTAATTCAAGATGATAGATTGCAACCCCACCTTCTATTCAAACATGATCTCATGCTCAGCAGAAAAGACAGGAAAGGACTGGTGCATTCAGTTATATGTGCATATTTTTCACTTTCAACCAAACAGGACCAGCAGATATGTAGAGGTCATGAGTGTAGCCTTCTATGTTTACCATCTGCATGTAAATTAGAATCTATTTTCTGGCTTCTGGAAGGCCACTGAACATAATGAGATACAGATATAGCTGTGATAGTTTCCCCCGCCCACCCCATAGCCCATCTTTCCCCTTTGCAACTCACCACATTGAAACAATGATGAGGTAAAGGCATACAAGGGAACTGAAAAACAGCCTTCTAGCCTCTTGTTGACCCTATGAATGAAATTTTGCCTATTTGAAAAACTGGGAGCTCTTTCACACTCCTTCCTGTTCTATATTACTGTTCTATCCTGGGCAGCCAGGGCAGCCAAGGAACAGACATAAGCAAAAACCAATTTGGCTGAGTAGGAGATAAAAACCATTATTGAAACTCATTCCATAGTCAGAAAGCATTACCCACAAATCTGGACTAATTGAGAATTCCACTCTCACACATCTATACATCTATACTCTCGCACATCTCCACATTCACACAGCTGCTAGACCTGTTTGCTTCCATCTTGCCCTTTTGTGCCTGGATTTGTTCTTAAGCTGCGCAATTGTTAATATTAAAGCCCTGCAGAATAACAAGAGCTGGACCGCTGGGGACACACCGCCTCTGTGTGGGATATCCAGAATCTGAATGTGGTGAGGCCATGAGGCCATGAATTAAAGTCAAAACAGCAGAGGTAGGAGGTAGTGAGGTAGGCAGGGTCTTCTTTTGAGGCTGGTAGTTCTGCTATTTCAAGGGATTTGTCCTGACAATAGAAAGCCATGATTGCTGGAACCTTATCTCAGTCCTGGGCAGCCACCCACAGAGGGGCCTCCAATGCACTGTTAGGCAGGGAAACTGTTCAACCCATTCCTGCAGGGATTGGCATGCCTCAGTGCTCCTAGATCAATCAGAGAACATTGTAAAAATAGTAAGAAAAACACACTCACACCAGCCTATCCTCAACGGAGAGTTGCAATAAACTCTTTAACAAAGACCCTGGCCTCCAGAAGGAATTATTGGGAATTTTAGCTGAGCCAAGACTCATCTAAAGTACCTGTGCACATATGTAGTCTGTGTAAAGGATAGCTATCTTTATAGTCTTTATAGATACACAAACTGACTTCCAAGCTGCAGCCATGCCCGGATTTCAAATATTCCATGCTCCTTAGTCTTGTTTTGTCCCTTCCCTTTGTTGAACATTTCCACCATTAAATGGTGCCCTCCAGGCCCAGAGAGAGGAGGCATCAAGTAAATCTGCAAGATGCCCTGACACACCCCCACACAGTCAGGTGAAAAAAGGTGACGTCAGCGTTCACTTATAAGTTTAGGAGTGGGGAGCACTGAAGATCTTAAAGGAGATGGAGGGTGGACAAGCAGGCAAGAGGAAGAGTGTGGGGTTCACTGAAGCATATCCTGAGAGAGCTGGTGAGTTGAAGAACCTTGGTCTACGGGCAACAGGGATATTCAACGGGCACCTAGATGCAAAGCAGATTGAGTAGAAGAGGGTAGGTTGAAGAACAGGTCATCCAACAACTTAAGAGAAAGCTTGCCTGTGTGAAGAGGGTTTCAGGGTTGTACTTACTGGGAGTCAGCACATTGCTGATCCATTCCCAAATGAGAGATCAGGTAGGTAGTAGTTAGGAGACCATGAACATGTTCAAGATAAATTGAGGAATGCTTTTTTTCTAAACCACTGGGGTTGAAATAGCTTTCATTTCATTTCATTTCATTTCATTTCATTTCTTTAATTCTCTATTAAATTAACCATGCTTGCTGTGATTTATTTTCCTTCCTTCCTTTCTTTCTTTCCTTCCTTCACTTCTTCCTTCCCTTCCCTCCTTCCCTTCCTTCCTTCCTTCCTTCCTTCCCTTCCCTTCCCTTCCCTTCCCTTTCTTCTTTCTCTCCTCTCCTCCCTCCCATTTAATCTCCCCAAGGTATAGTACAGCAAAAATATGACTGGAAATTACATTATTTAAATTTGAAGCAGGCCATTTTAGCTATCTGGTCCACTCTTTCTTCCAGAGCAGAACTCCAAATTAAAACATCCCTGACCAATATATTTCTTCTAAAGCAAAATTTGACTTGAACAGAATAACACAATAAAAAGGCATATATCCAGGCAATATCTGCACTTTTGATTGATTCTGCCCTCTGAGTCCAACTCTGCTCTTGCAGCCAACACAAAATCCCCAGATAGGGTGTCTTGCATTTGCCTCGTCTTTCTCTTTGCACTGCAATGATGGGGGCAGAAGCGGGGGGGACCCACATTCTACAGGGCTGCTTACCACTGTGACCTCCTAGTAGTTCCTAGAAAAGGGCTTTCTCAGACTTTTGGAGGAGCAGGGTTGGTTAATCTGGGATTCCTGTATTCAGGACAGGACCATGGTCCCGCTCCGTGTGGTTTGGCTGGCAGCTCTGTTAAGCTGGGTAACTTTCTTACATCCTCAACAAAAACATGGCATTGGGTGGAGGGAGGGGGAATTTTTTTTCCCCATCACAGAAGGCCCCCTCAACCAGAGCTAGAAGATAGTAGGGGGAGAATGAAAGTGCTTAGGAGACATAAAATCCTCAGTGCAAGTCCTCCCCAAAGTGAGGGATGCACACTTCTTAATGAGAAAGGTCTTTGGCTCCAAACCTAGATTCTCAAATTCCTCAACATTGCCGACCCAAATTAATTAGTTTCTCAGGCAAGGCCATTGTGTTGCCTTGGCTCTCACGATCTCAAGTTCTGCCAGAGAGTGGGGGCTGAAGCATCATATTTCCCAAGCTTTAATCCTAGCTATTTGTGTGAGATGCAACTGAGAGAGAAAAATACTGTTTCTACCACAGGATTTCATTTATCAATATATCACAGTGTCTGATGCTGCCAGCTGCCAGCATTAAAAAAAAAAATTACAATATAAACTGTTTAGCCAAAGTTACACAACATGTTGGCTTTTCTTAAGAGGTATTTTGCTGTACTAAACAGTGCCAGTGAAAGTAAGGTATGGTTTTCGGCTGGTTTTGTTTTTGTACACCACTCAGAATCTGATAGACTACAAGGTCTATAAATATGGTAAATAAATAAAGTAGGGGAATATTCTGAATGATGTAACTAGCTTCTGGTTTGTGGGGGCCTGGGAAGACCTTTTCATGATGATCATGTTAATTCAGGTCTTCCTGATGACAGCAGCATTCCAAATCTGTGGATTGCTATGCCAGTTTCTTACAATCCCTGCTGCCCTTTATAGTACTATATTAAAAATGGAAGTTCACAGACCCAGTTGCTAGTGGAGAAACTTCATTTCTTCAGAGCCCAGTGAGGCTTTCCCCATTTGCATTTAATCAAGATGACAAAACATGCTTACAACATCTTGTTTTGGCCGTGTGCCCACAGCCTTTCATCTGTACCCCATAAGTGAGCAAATTTGAGTCACTTTTCATTGTACCTGACTTAAAGTAAAAGACATTTCCATATCTTGAGGCTGCTCTTATGTTGAAAATGCTAGCCTCAAGATATGTAAAGTCTGCTAAGCTTCATTGTCTAGGACTTCTGAGGAAAGTCAGGAGATTGCAGTGACTGAGAATTAATATGATAGGACCCAACATTCATGGAACTAGTAGTCATTTTCATTATAGAAAAGCCTTTCTAAACATTGACCTTTTTTCTTTTTTGTTATTGTACTTTTGGGGCAGGACTTTTTTGAAATTAAATAATCAATAGTCATGAATAACTATGTAAATTGGGTCCCAGTGTTTATTTTGGGAAAACTAGTCATCTAGATATAACACCTAAGAGGATGAGGGAATTGACAGTCTGGACAAGGCCCTACCTTTATTATAAATCCATCTCCAAAGCTTTTGTGCTCCTATTCAATGTATAACGAATGATACTCCTGGATATGGTACTAGGTACTAGTTACCTCACCAAAGTACTGGTTACCACATTCACAAGGATGGGAATTATTCAGGTAATTGCAGCAGGTCACATTTAGAATATCTGAATATTCTGAATATGGAATATTGAAATAAGAGGTTCCTTGCAGATTAGAAGAATAAGACATCAGGGAATTTTCTTATTTCTTTCCAGATGTTGACATATCCCTCTATAAGAAATTCCCTGGCCTGGTTGGAGGCTCCCTGCGTTCTCCTGCAGACCCTGACTCCTTGAATACAACTGCCATTCCTACCCGCCGTCGACACCGCACTACCTTCAGCCAGGACCAACTAGACCATCTGGAGACAGCTTTTACAAAAAATAATTATCCTGATATTTATTGCCGAGAGGAACTGGCCAGGGTTACTAAACTCAATGAAGCTCGCATCCAGGTACCTGATCAACAGAGCCAGAGAACTTCTGATTAATGGGCTACTTAGACATATTAAACTAGCCTGAAAAGGCTTTTTAGAATTTGGGTAAATAAAGCAGCCATGGATTGTCCCTTGCTTTATATCAAAGAATCTGTTTTCCACCAGGAGTGCTAATGGAAATTCACCCTGGATACCATTCACAGAACATGGACAGAACCATCTATTCCCCTTTAAAATATTTCCTGGCAACCCTTCTTCTTTTACTTCTCAAATGGCTGTCAGGCAAGCAAGATACTGTGTTTGCTAGAGATGTGAGTTCATTGCTAATATGAGGCTGCTAGGCCAAGGACCACAAGAAACTGAGGCTCATTAATCATGTGCCCACCCACTCACTGCCCATCCCTGCTACATACCACAAGTGAAAGGATGTTTGATTTTTAACTATTTAAAGCCACATGCTTTCCTTTTATATTTTGAATTCTAAGTGAATTTATTCCCCAGTAATATTTTAGTATTTTCTTAATCTTTAAGAATTCTTAATGGGTTAATCAGCTTGAAATTTGGCATCCATTTAACCTTAAATATTTGATGTCATGCATACATTTGAGGCATTCACAATCTATATGATGAAGTAGCAGCTAAATCACTTACCAATCTGTAAAGGATTTCAGCTGAGAATGCAAAATACCAGTAGTTGCCAAGAACCTCCTGTGGCCCTTTAGACAAACATGGCTCTTCTATAATTTTGCCCTTATTGTATTATTTATTTTTGCTCTGTCTTTGTCAGGTGTGGTTCCAGAACCGTCGGGCAAAGCAGCGAAAGCAAGAACGGGCTCTACCAAAGCAAACCACGCCTGCTGTTCTCTCTATCTGCCCCATTCCTGTACCTCCTCCTCCTCGACAATACCAATATTCCCCCACACTTGGACCACATCCTCATTTACCCCATTTCCCTTCCACCTACACTCTACCACCCCCCTCTCCTACTTCTGCCCCTTTTCCTTGTTCTGTCCCCCATCACCCTCAAAGCCCTTGTAGTCATGAAGACTGGTATAATTCACTACGCACTTTCAGCTCTTCTACAGCTACCCCATCGACTTCTGTGTTCTCTCTTAATCTTGATCCCGGTGTATACTGGGACTAGGAGCTGTTTGCTTGCAGGAACTGAGGAAAAGTACAGGTAGAGGAGATCATGATAAAGATTCCCAAAGATGTCCTATTCATTTTTTTCTGGCAAAGCTGTTTGCTAGGCACGATTTCAGTCTCAAACGGTTTGTGCTTCAAACTTCTTTATTCCAACTTGACACAGAATAGAAACCAAAGTCAGCTGGGCTGCAGTTGACAAAACTTAAAACTCTGAGGACCAATGTGTATTTCAATACATCTAATTTTAACAAATAAATAATGAAACAAATGTGACTTGTATTTCTAAATAAAATGTACAAGTAGTCCTCTACATATAAGCATTTGCTTAATGACCGTTCAAAGTGAGAAAGGCCTGGAAAAAGTGACTTATGATCTTTTTTCTCACTTCTGACCATTTCAGCATCCCCATGGTCACATGATCAAAACTTCGATATGTACCAACTGGCATGTATTTAAGACAGTTGCGGTGCCTTGGGGGCCATGCAATCACCTATTGTATCTTTCTGACAAGCAAAGCCAATGGGAAAGTCAGTTTCACTTAACAACCGTGTCACAACTTTAACAACTGCAGTAATTCACTTAATAACTGTGGCAAAAAGGACATAAAGTGGGGCAAAACTCACTTAACAACTGTCTTGATTAGTAATGCAACTTTGGGGCTTGATTGTAGTCATAAGTCAATGTACAAGGAATGCAAAGGAATAAGAGTCAACTCAGCCCAGTATGAGAAAGAGGGTGAAGCCCCTCACAGAATATATTGTAGATGCAGATAGAGTGCCCAGTCTGGCAAGATTTTTGTCTATAGGTGTGGAACAATAAAGAACTCTGTTTGAAAAAAATCACGTGTCATTCTTGGTTTTCGGCCTGACAATTATCCTCGCACAGCATAATGCTCATAATATCAGAGAGTGAAAAATGTTTTAGTTCAACAACTGGAAAGTACACGTTTGCAGAGAGATGATAACATTTTTTGTGCACCATGGACAACAACATTCTGTAGTTCTGCACATCTGCCTTTTTTTCTCAAGTACTGTCAAACCTAACTTTAAATACAGGTAAGGGGGATAAAATCGTAACCCTGACTTTAAATCCAGGTAAAAGAGATATGAAAATAGAATCAAGATTCAATCTCTTTCTAGCCTACCACTTCTGCTCTACCTAGAAAGCAATAGTTCTATTTCTTTCTTACCTAGAAAGATTTTTTTTCTTTTCTAGAAATTTTCTTACCTAGAAAATATTTCTTTCTTACCTAGAAATAGTTCCATTTCAGCTCCCAAGAATATTTTCACACATTTGATGCTGGTTATTCAATGACAATTTTGCCTTTTAAAGTAATTGTTTCATGCTACTTCTCAGCTTCTGACACTCTCTTGCTTCACTTTGCAAACTACAATAAAAATGTGAGTGGGGAAAGTGGGCTTCAATCCCCCCCCAAAGTATACATCCAATATCATACAACCACTTCAGCAAGTTTCTGCCCGTTTTCTCCAGCCCACATTGTTGCGGGGTGGGAGAGAGAGGGATTTTTGATTCACTGCTTTCAGAGCACTTCTGAAATGGAGAAAATATCTATTTGGAACGTCAATAACAGTTTATGTAATGGTCAATATCAAAATAAATCCAGATTTTTTTACTCTAAGCCACCTGCACGTCAGGCATTCATGCATTGCTTGATATTTTGGAAAAGGAAAAAGCTGCTAAGAAAAGAGTGCCATGTATTTCCATGTATGGATTTACATCCACTTCCTTGCATGAGTGAATATCCCAGTGCATCCAGGCAGTTATCCAAAATCTTTAGGCTGCAATCCACTATACATTCAGTTATGCTCACATCTCAGTAGGTATGTGCAAGACACGCATTAACTCAGTAGGTATGTGCAAGACACACATTAACTCTCTAGATGCTGGAGGCAAATTTGGACCTTGAGGAAATCTGAAATTGGGATTTTTTTTCTGGGAAAGATTAAAAATTAAGATATTCCCTTTATGTATAAATTGTAATCAGCTTTTGAGCATAATTCAAGGGGATAGTTATTACCTATGAATCACTGTATGACATTGGGCCTGGATACCTGAGGGACCACTTGCCTCCAGTCATTTCAGTAAATTTCAGCAGAGTGGATGTGCTGCAGGTCTTCTTTATGCTATTGTTCTAATTTAGACAAAAGTGGCAAGATCCCTATTGTCCCTATTTTCTGTGGGAGGGATGTATATGCTGGTCTAACCCTGGGCATACAGCAATATAGATGTATTAGTTATAATAGCCCCACAAAATAACTCCTTTCTACTCCTATCATCTGCAAATCCAGTAACAGCAGAAGATCAAGGAATATTTCCAGATTGCAGATGTGTCCTTTCCAAATAACAGAATAACCGAGTTGGAAGGGACCTTGGAGATCTCCTAGTCCAACCACCTTCTTTAGCAGAAAACTCTATACCACTCCAGACAAGTGGCTGTCGAGTTTCTTCTTAAAATCCTTCAGTGATAGAGCACCCACAACTTTTAAAGACAAGACCAGTGTTCCACTGGTTAATTGTTCTCACTATTAAGAAATTTTTCCTTATTTCTTGGTTGCTTCTCTCCTTGATTAGTTTCCATTCACTGTTTCTTGTCTTGCCTTCTGGTGCTTTAGAAAATAGGTTCAATCCTCTTTTTTGTGGAAACCCCTCAAATATTGGAACACTGCTATCCCGTTACTCATAGTCCTTCTTTTCACTAGACTGGACAAATCCAATTCCTGCAACCATTCTTCATGTTTTAGCTATCTTGTTTATATGTCTTCATGTTTTAGAATCTTGTTTGCTATTTACAAACATCACTTATTTGGGGGCCAATATATTCAAGATATTCTAGCAGGAGCAAATCATGATCCTCTTAGCAGCACTTCCTGTCTTGAAATGTAGGCCAAGCCAGGGGAGGGGGGAAGAGATGTGATGGCAACCCTTTCTGCTTATCCTAGCAACTACGGTACATGCCAGAGATGTTTGTAAAACTCAAGTTATCTTGTCTGCTAGAATGAAAAAAGTTCGGAATGAAATGACAAAACTTGCATCTCCATAGTCACACAAGATAGGACACAAGATAGGATAGCAGATGGTACACTTTTAGGTCCCATCTGCTCTTTCAGATTGGAGACAGAATTGAGGTGACAGCATACTATTCAGTGAGGGAACCCTACACCAACAACTGATTGTGCTGACTGAGTGATTGTGGAGGAGTAAGCATTCACTATAATGTATTTAGAAAGCATCATGCTGATCAACCTGCTCTCCCCTTTGAAAGGACCTTCTGAATAGACATGCACATACCGGTAATTAGATTGTTAAGCTCTGACCAACAAAAGCTCATTTTTAAAAAAAAAATTCAGAAAAAAATATTACTGGATTTATAAGACCACTCAACTCAATAATGGTGGCATGCAAAAAAAAGACCACCACCCCCAAAAAAAGAACCACGTATGATAGAACTTTCTTTCCAACCATTCTTCCTTTCGTAGTCAAGCAGGCATTTCTTCTCCTCTTGCCTAAAAATTGGGCAACTTTGACGGAATATACCGACTCAAGACCTGCAAATCCCCATTACTCGAACGGGAAAAAGACTAGATGCTAGAGCATTAATTTCTCTTCACTCTTTCATAGGCTGCCATCATCTCAGCAAAAAGAAAAAAAAAACCTGGCAGGAACAAGAAGTAGTAGCTCTTGAAGTGCTGGAGAGCTCTGGCTCTCTGCCGCCATCTCGCGGTTGCCCGGAGTTCTGCACTCTGGTTATGACAATCATACTCGATCTCAGAAACATCTGTCTGTTTTCTTGATGTTCGCGTCCTCTTGCTACACACGTGGAATCGTGCAGTCAGAAAAGTAAATGAAAGAAGATCCGCTTAACTTGAGATACGTGTACTTGTAAAGTAAAATCCCGCCTTTTAAAGGCGGGATTTTACTTTACAAGTACACGTATCTCAACGTAACATGGGGAAGTATCCAGAAGATACTTTCCCTTCAAATAAGCTAGCGATCGTGCGTGCATCAGTCACCACTTAAGGCACACCTACAAGTCAACCCTATATATACGGCTCCATTCTGCCACCGGAGCTTCTTTTCCGGGGCACTACACATCCGGCAAGAGGAAACGGTAGCAAAAAGCGCCATCAGCGATCCAACCGCTTTAACTCTCGGTGCAGCACCCGACAGCCATACAACGACCCTGTGGCGGCCACGTGATCGCGATAGGGGGCGGGATCAAATATAAGCGTCGCGCGGGCGGTGTCCGGGCCGCATTTTGAGTACGGTCCAGCTCAGGCGACTTCTTGTAAGTAAACTCCGAAGTTTCTTGGCCCCCCCCCAGTAAGGGTGAAAAAAACTCGCCCTTGGCGTAATTACGGGGGGGAGATGAAGGCCTCCTACTCTTGAGGAGCGGGAGGCGCGCGCACGGCAAGGCTTTCGGAAGGCGAAGAAAAGCTCGCGCCTTGCTAACTGCCAAAGGAAATAACGTAGCCGTGCGGTGCGCGTGCGTGGTGGAGGGCATGGAGTGGGGGATGGGGGCACGAGGGAACAGAACGGTCCCTCGCGCGGGGTTAACAAAATGGCGCTCGGAGCGCAGCTGTAGAAACTCCGGTCTCCTCTCCTTCGTTAATCTTCTCGAGCCGCCTCCCGGCTTTGTTCCTGAGCAGCGGATAGCTTGGGGCGTCGTTGCTGGCGTGGGAGCGTGTCTTAAGGCGTCCGTCCCTCTTTAAGGATCCTGAACCCAAACGGGGCGCTGGTAAAGTTAAACTTTGAAATGACGAGGAGGGCAGAACAGGCTCGTGGGCAGCTTCCGCTTAGCGGGCTGGCGGAAAGGTTAAGGTCACGTGGAATTCCGGATGCCCTGTGACGTTCGGAGCCATGTGCTCGGTTCAGGCCTAGTGATTCTCCATTGGTAGGTTCGCCGGAATTACCCGCGCCGTGGCGTGCGGAATAATGGAAAGTCGTTTAGGGTAGTTCAGCAGTTTATACTAGGTTATTGTTCCAGGTGGACTCAGTCGCCTAGTTTATGTCTCCCGTAAGCAAATATGGCTGGTATATTGTGTAGCATAATATACGTGATTTTTTTATATATATACACATATTTGTGTGTATGCATGTGTATCTTGTGTGTGTGTATGTGTATATATATATATGAGATATTGAGAGCGGGCACCAGAAATTCCATATTTTTATGTGTGCTAGTGTGTTCACAGAAAAAAATGACAATAAAGGTTATCTTACTTATACAGCATTCATTCTTTTGGTTTATTGTTTAGACTTATCATCATGTCTTCTGAAGAAGGAAAACTATTTGTTGGGGGGCTGAACTTTGATACTGATGAACAAGGCCTTGAACAGCATTTCAGCTCCTTTGGTCCTATTTCTGAAGGTAATGTGTTCTGCTAATAAAGGGGGGAGAGTTAATGTTGAAGATTACCAAAAGAGATGAATGACTTTTTTTTTTCTGTACTCACAGTCGTTGTGATCAAAGACAAAGAAACACAACGATCAAGAGGCTTTGGCTTTATTACCTTTGCCAATCCTGATCATGCATCAGATGCCATGAGAGCAATGAATGGAGAGGTGAGATTTTTTTCAAAATTCTGTTATTGGTTATGGCCACAGTCTAAATATATCTAGCTATATGTATTTAGTGAGATGTTTCTAGGAAGTAAAACTAGCACGGTGATATTTAGGTTTTAAAGCATCAGGAATCATTGATGTTGGACATTTTTTCCCTTTTTAATGTATCAAAGCTTTCAGATTTTTTTACCTAATTGACTAAATTACCAGAATCTGTGATACCCATGGTATGCATATCATTTTTGGCTATTAGAAGGAAATAAGTTTTGATATACAATTTGGACAGTATTCACATATACAAATATAGTTTCCTTCAAAGATTATCACTTATTCCATGCAAGTTAGAATGAGTCTGTCTTGCAAAATAACTTTCTGTTGCCTGCCTTTCATCAGCAAAAAAGTTCTGACAGTGAAGATGCTGAAGAGGGAACAAATGAGGATTGAACTATAGAACAAATCTATGAAGGAAGAGTGAATTGCATTGAGACTGAATTTATGTACACGCTCAAAATATTCCTGAGAAGTAAAAAGTTTAAACAGTAAAGGGCAGTATATGAGCTAACATGGGCATCTTAGAAGTAAGACTGTGTTGCAAGAATGGAGAGGTATAGTGAGTTGTGTGTGTGTGTGTTTATTAAATTCACCATTCTGAGAGCCAACAGTATTTCTGTAATAAAAAGGCAAACTCCAGCCACTTCTACAGAAGCATACTTCTCCACCTACTAATTTCTGAGATATTTTGAGGGTTGTTGAGCATTTCCTAGAATATACTGTTAAGGACATTTCTGGTAGAGTAGCTACGTTCTTTTCCCTAACGTTATTTGTGTGCTTTTATTAGATGTTTCCCCAAAATGTCTTGTAAGAATAGTCTCCTTTCTATGATTAAATATTTCTAAATTTCCTGGATCAAGAAGACTAGTATTTAAAAGACCTTAAATATTAATAAGTGAATACAGCAAGATCAATTAGGTAGATCACTGTGCTTAGATTGATATAGAAAGTTTGGTACTAATGTGGCATGACTTTTTGGAATAAATCTCTAGCAGTTGAAAATAATTATTTCTATATTGTAGTCTTCTAAAGAGCTGGTATGGTTAATGACTAGCCTGGCCTTCCCTCTTAAGCCCTCCAGTTATGTTTTAACCATAATCTCCAGTCAGATCCCAATATGCCTGGAAGATACTAGTTTGAAGAGGTTTAGGATAGCAAATTGAATTTGAAAGTTCATCTTAGAGTATTTACATTTTATTGGTTGGACTTTTATATGATTGTGTAAATCATTACAAGCAGTGTAAGTTTACCACACATTATGTATTGTAGCAACTATTTGTTGTTCTCCCAGGCTTTGGGGGTAGAGTGGTTGGAGCTACTGCTGATTGTGATTTATATGGGATATCTGTTAGAGAGATAGCAGGTTTGAGGTAGTGATTAAGGCATCAGACTAGAAACCATGAGTTCAGGCCCTGCCTTAGACACAAAGCAGTCAAGTCATCTTGGGTCAGTCATAGGAAGCAAGCAAGGGCAAACTATTTTGGAAAATCTTGCCAGGAAAAGTGTAGGGACTTATCTACACAGTCTCCAGGAGTCAAACGTTGATTTGAAGCTACACTCGCCAAAAGGATGTTTTTTCCTAGCATGAGTTTTTAAATGTTTCCCATTCTTTTAAAGGTGCCTAGAATTCTAATGATGTGGGGCCTTTATATTTAATAAATAAATTATGAGTGGCAGCTTTATTACTTATGTTAATTTGATAATGTCACTTAGCATTCATATTACTTCATTGACTAAAATCCTGTTTTAAGACATAAAATGGTTTTATGTTTTAAAAAATGTGCATAAGAATAATCTGTTCCATTCCCTGATGTTTAATCACATCTAAAATATTTGTTCATTATCAGTCTATAGATGGGCGCCAGATCAGAGTTGATCATGCTGGAAAATCTCGTGGATCCAGGGGTGGCTACTTCGGAGGCAGGGGACGAGGCCGTGGCTATTCCCGAGGTAAGAACAAGACACCTATGATAAATACTTCATGCATTAAACTAAGGGTGATAGAGGTGGGTTTCTGCAATTCATCTGCCATTGAAACTTTTTTATTATTATAGGTGGAGATAGAAGCTATGGGGGAGACAGAAGCTACGGGGGAGACAGAAGCTATGGTGGACGTTACGATAGTCGAAGTGGAGGCTACAGTAGTTCCCGTGACTACAGCAGGTAATTGTGGTAGTACACATTTTATTTTGCAAATCCATTCTATAGGGAACAGGCATAAAATATTATCCCTTGTTTTCAGAAGTCAAGGAGGCTATAATGATCGATACTCCTCAGGAGGTTCTTATAGAGACAACTATGACAACTAAGGTAAGTAGGCGTTGGAAAGGGAGTGAAAAAAATTGTCTTTTCAAAATGTCCTTAAGCTTTCAGTGCTCCAACTTACACTGGATAGTGACAGGAACTTACAGCTACTGAGTTAGAATCAAACATGTTTTTTCCTTGTATTTGCCCATTGATTGCAGGCCTTCGGTCACATTACTGATGAATAATTTGAGTGCATGTTGAACCTTAAAGAGTTAAAATTTTAATTGAGAAGTTATCTGAGTGCTAACTGGGGGAGGGTCTGAGATTCCTAGCAACACTAATCTAAAAGTATAGGAGTGATGAATTGCTGCAACATGTCCATAAACTTGTGCCTTTATGATTATACCTGCTTCTTGTCCTCAGCTTACACCGAGTAAAAATCCTTCCTGACTCGAGATCGTCCTTCCAATGGCTGTATTTATAAAGATTTTTGGAGCTTCGCTGAATCTTGTTTAATTACCTACATGATCTTCCCCTTATATAGCTTTTATCACATGTAGCCTGAAAGCTTCCTCTACAAGATGGCCTGTTAGACTTTACTCAAGGGGTTTTTTTAAGTGGTTTTTAAGCATTTTTTAAATCCAGTTTTATTTGTCTTGCCTTTGCGATCTAAGTTTTTTTTTAACTTGACACATGGGGCCCTACAAAGTAAACCTGTTGGAAGCTGACCAGTCTTTTGAAAAAGTACAATCATTTGATGTTCATCTCTTGGCATAACAAGCAAGGGTGACAAGGCAAAAATTTGGTATTATTAAAGATATTGGTATTACTACATTGATCATAGTAAAAGCTATTTTACTGTAAAGTAAACCTATAACTCAAATGCTTTGAGAGGTTCTTGAAAATGTTTGTTTATATTGTCCATTTTTTTACTGGAAGAAATATGCATAATTTCAATTAATTGTATTTGAAGTGGATAAGGAATTTCCTGTACTGAGGTTTTGGCTTTACGAAGCCCATTAAAATCCCACCTGAAACAATTCTCTGTTCCTGATGTTTGCACTACACATCTTTGATAGTTTAGTAGCTAATAAGTAAAAGCATTTTAAATAAGGCCCTGAAGTGGTATCTGAGTAATGAGGGTTTTATGTACGCCAGGTATTTAAAAAGTAAGAAATACAAATGTAAAAATCTGACAAATTGGGAGGGATAATTAGAGATACTTGTGTTTCTCACTAAAGCAATGTCCTAGCATGATTTAACACCATAATCTCTATACAAGAGTCTAAATGTATCTTGATATCAGATGAATATTCGATTGTTAATGGATACTATCATATGGCTCAAGTATGGCCAATATATTTTTTGTTCTAGAATGTTTCAAAGTTTTGGGATGAACATTGCAATGCTACTTGGGGAAATCATTTTTACTTCTAGGAGGGGGTAGTGGCTGAAATAAAAATTGCAGCCCAGTGATGACTGTTGGTGAAAGCTCTTCAGACTTGCTAACAAGGATCCCAGTGGGATTTCTCAATACAATGGCACGTAAACAGTTTTTAAATGTGTCATTCAATAGTGAATTTAACTTAGAATTGACACTGAAGAGTATTGATTAATTATTAATTTCTGGATTGCAAGTCTATATTGCCATAGAAGAAACTATGCTAAGTTTGTAAGCTGTATGGTGATGCTTGAATTTGTAATGTTTCTAAATTTTTCAAATATGTTCATTGAGTAACCTTAATGGGTTGCTACTTGCTTTAATTGTAATGCACTTTAATATTGGTATTCTTAGAGTGGAGGGCATGGAAAATAACTTCCCTTGCTTGTACAAACACTTCCAAAAGTAGGGAATGCCCTACTTGGTGGTTTGAGAAACAAATGGCTTTGAGCTGGTAGAGAAATACGCTTTTGACATTTGGAAGGCCTAAAGCTTCTGTTCAGCTTTAAGGCTGAACTGATGCTTAGCTGGCCTTACCTGTAGTTAGGTCTGTCCTGTTCTTACACTGTGAGAATTCTCTGCTAGCATGTGGAAGCCAGTGTCCTTGGAGACCCCGAAGTGTGTTGTCCTCCTTCAGTGCGATCCATGTGAGACGAAAGCTGCTCTTGGCTAGTTCATTTGTGGAAATAGTCCTGTATTTCGAGGTAACTCTTTTGCTCATGTCTGCATCTTTTCTCCCATAGAGCTCCATTCTTGTTGCTGCAGCAAACAGATCTTTGTTATTGGCAAATTTATTGGGAAAATCTGGGGTCTCTTTGGACCCTAGCAGAACTTGGACTCGATATGTTTGGGGTTTTGTTTTGTTTTTTAATCCTGGGGGGGAGGTTCTGCCTGGCTCCTGTAACTTGACATTCTACTTCAAGAAGGAAGAAGGCAGTCCGCTAAAACAATATTCAGATCCATTCAGCCACCTCTCTGTTCATTTCCAGTATCTTGTGTTTTATGAAAACTTGGATTGTTACTTGGATTGATGTTTCCTAATAAAATCTAGCTTGGGTGTGGAAGCCTTCTATTCCCACTTAAATTAACTTCATATAATTTTGAAAAAGGCTTAAATATGGGAGAACAATCATGTTAATTTGGGGAATCTTCTGAGGACTTGGTGAACAGTGTCACCCAGGCCTGAAGTATCTTGTTTAGAATTGTAATCACTGAAATTTTTGAAATTTTGAACGAACTTCTTTTAAGTGATACTTATTGTTTGCAGGCAAGAAGATTATAGTGGTTATTCTGCCCTAAAATAACCATTGACCTCTGAAGTATTGAACAGTGAGATTGCTTCTTCACCCAAGGGTCTAAAAAACCACACTATAAAGTAAGTAGATTTTCTTTCTTCAAAGAAATACTAAATAATACACCTACTCTATTGGCCACTATCACATAATATATCTACTCTAAGATTATAATTGTTTATGGATTAAATTTACATGGTTGCCTGTTTTATACATGGGTGGCATATAACCAAACGAACAAAGCACTATACAAATGTAATTTAAAACAAGTATAAATGTAATAAGAGGGAATGCATTCAAATCTTGTGCGTGATGCAGCAAACACAGGCATCCTATTGGTAGGGGTTCACCAGGCCTGCTAAAACTACATTTTAAGAGATTTTGGAAAGTCATAAGGATTGGGGCTAGTCTTCCCTAAGGTGGGATGAAGTGTGCTTCCTGTAGTGTGCTGCATAGAAGTTTACCTTTATAGATGAAAAGTACAAAAGAATGAAAATAGTAAAATTTTACAGGCAAAATACGATTGTGTTGTTCTATCAATGCCTTATATGAAAAATTATGACTGACTCTAGAAAACAAAATTTGTTAGATTTCCAGCTTCACTTTTTTATTGTTTTTTTAATGTGTTATTCTTTCTGTGTTCTGCATAATGGATAGAGCCCTGTGATCCTTAAACACCCCTTCTGTTTGAAATATATTCTAGTATTACAATGGTGTAACCACTAACGGGCGTAGCAGTTTCTTAAAAAAAAAAAAATCAGAATAGGAGATACTAGTTCCAAGCATATGTGACATTGTTCTACCTTGATAGTCTGTCACAAAATATATCTATGGGCATCAAAGGTTTCTTTTCTCTGTTGTATAATGATTGACTAGTACATCCTTTCTTCACAGGACTTTCTGCTTTATTTGCTGGAATAGTGTAAAAATGAACTGGAGAAGATGTGAGCCAAGATGATCCAATCAGGTTTGTTTAACAATTTCTATATTTTCTTCAAATAAGGGCGAAAAAAAAATGATAGAAAAAAAAATTGAATCCAATTTGGGGGTTAAACATGCCTTCTGTATAACAGTTGATGGTACATACTTAATTTTCAGCATGTGCTAATTGTTCTTATATTTTATCAGATTGCAGGAATGCACACCTATCAGGATTATTGTAACAAGTGTCATCATAACAGACCAAGAGGACTTGTCACTACGTTATATTAGATTGCTGGAAAATATATGCATCCACAAGGACTTTTTCTGACTAGCCGACATATTAAGAATCCATACAAAATTGGAAAACATCTTAACCATCTTACTGAAATTGTATATTGATGAATAATTATTCTGATCCTGTTGTGGTTTTAGAAGTTGGGGAAATGGGTGTATATAACTGCAATGCAGTTGTGTAATTCTTGCCCTAAAATTTTCCATGAAGAATGTCAGATTAAGAGAATCCTTAATGCTTTTGTTTAGATTGCGCATGATTGCTATACAGTGGGTATTTGTTTTTTTAAGTATGTTTTCTGTGCCCTTAAAACTTATTTTCATTTCCAAAACTCAACATGGCAAAATTTCTAATAAAAGTGTACTGATTGAACAATTACTGGCTTAATAATGTATTCTAGTTGCTTTCGGTGATATAATTGGTGGCACAACCAGGACTGTTAGTTAAGCTGGCTGTTACATCTAGAGAGAAAGATGCCAGCACCTGTGCCTGCATAGTAGGAAATCACACTGACAAAAGCTCTATACCATAGAAGGAGGATGAGTTGAACACCAACCAGGGCGTGGATGAGAGTTACCCAGACAACTGAGACCATCTGGACGTAAAAGTTGCAGTGGGCAAAGGACTGGAGCAAGGAGGTGATTGCCCCAGAGCCCTGTAGCTGTAGCTCTTTTGCCCCCTCCAATGCTGGGAGCCATTTTGAATACTCTGGAGGACAGTAACTCAAATATGGGAGCCATTTTGAGTCTTAGCTGAAGGATAGTAAAATGTGTATTCAGTGATTATAAACTGGTGAAGAAAACAAAACGAACTCTGCAAGAAGATTGGGATTTATATCAGCTGGAAGGTTTGGCGAGTGGAGAAGTTCACCTTGAGTGAAAGCCATGAAGGGAAGGTGTAGTTAGTGGTGAGATACTCAGCAATCCAGTGAGAACCCCAAATCCTGTTGGATTATAATTAGAAGGCTTGAGTAAGTTTTCTGATTGCTGAGGTCAATGCAGAAGAGCTTTGCATAGCAAAGACCTTGGGAATTGTGTGTGGGAGGTGAGAGCCACAGGTCAGGTTATGTACTGCTATGAACGGAATGGGGAAAGGGGGTCTGAAGGAATAGAAGCAGGCTATAAAATTCCAATAGTAATGAATAGAGGAAAATGTGAGAGTTGGGCCCAACTCAGCAATGGTTAACACCCAATCTGAATTTTCTGCCAGAGCAATGATAGGATGTTCTGAATTTGGGGGAGATTTGACTTTTTCCCTGCCATGCATAGATCATTCACTGGTGAACCTCAAATTCTTGGATACCCCACCCCCTCTTTATGGAGATCAAGCCTATTGGATCGGCTCACTCCAAGCAACTACTGGACTGATTGAGTTTCTTCCAGATTATTTTAGAAACATTGCTACCTGAAGCCTTTAGATCGAATTGCACCTGAGCAGCCTCTCCAATTATGCCCAGGGTTCTCGAAGCTCCCTAGGTATTTGATGGGGTTGAAGGAATTTAAACAGGAAAAGCATTGCTGGCAAGAGACAAGGAGCAAAGACAATCAGAATGGAGTAAAGTTACTACTGTATTAAGCTCTACCTCATGGAAGTAAGGGTGATGAAATATAACTATCCGCTCATTGCATCTACTGATAGTCGCCCAATGGCTGTTTTGGGTAATTAATTCAGTCCCTCCTCAGAGGGAGAAATACTAAAAGTATATCTAAAGGGTTTGCTGTCAAGAACATAAACATCTGGTAGACAAAATTTGCCTTACATTGGACTCCAGTCTTATAGCAGAGTCAATGGAAGTAGTGGGTGTTATACTTTGCAAGGTGACCTGGGAACAGTTGGAGCCTGCAGAACCTGAGGAAGTGGATAGGGCCCTCTCAGCTGCTAGTTAGGCCTTTTGTGTGTTAGATACTGCCCCTCCTGGCTAATTAAGGCTGCATAGGAGAGGATGCATGAGTGGGTCTAGACCAGGCTTGTCCAACCCACGGCCCACGGGCCGCATGCGGCCCAGGTCAGCTTGTAATGCGGCCCAGTGCCCACCCCAACCTTCATGCAAGAGGACAAGCCAGCGAGGAGGAGGAGAGGCAGGCGCGAGGCGGGGCGAGGCGAGCGCCACGCCAAGCAGCAATAGAAAAGGCGGGCGCCGTCAGAGCGCTCCTCATGCCGAGGCAGCCGCAGCCCAAGAGTCCCGCTCCGCCACCTCCTGCTGTTGCCGCCGCCATCGCTGCTGCCACCGGAGCTGTTGTAGCGGCTTCTGCCCCCCCGCCGCCGCCGCCGCTGCTGCTGCTGCACCGAGCCTCCCGGTCCTCACCTTCCAGTCCTGCCGCATCCAGCCGGGCCATTTGCAGGAGGAGAGGTAGGTGCGAGGTGGGCGAGCTTTCTCCCCCGCGTTCCTTTCTCCCTGGTTGACTATTTTTTTATGATATCTTATGAAAAAAATGTTTTCTATGGGTTTTTTGGATGATCAGGTATCGCTACTGTTATTTTATTTTATGTGCGGCCCAAACCAAATTTTCATCTTCTAATGTGGCCCAGGGAAGGTGAAAGGTTGGACAAGCCTGGTCTAGACAGTAGTTAAACACCGCCTTTTAGATAAGGACTGGTCCCACAAGCTCTTAAAGGTGGTATGCCCTCTCAATAGACCATGAAGTAGCCTGGATAGTTTTTGTCCAATCTTTTTAAGGATGGTGGTGGAAAGAGTGGTCACATGGCAGCTTCAAAGAAACCTGAATAAGGCAGATTATATAAACCTCTGAGTTTTTCACCTCATGGTATCCTGGGTCGGCTTCAGGAATTGGTGCTGGTTCTCCCTCCGGAGCAGGTTCTAGTCAATGTTGATGGAACAAAATCCAGCAGCCTGCATCTCCTAATTTGTGCGTGTCTCAGGGTTCTATTTTTTCCCTTCTATTTTAATATTTACATGAGGATGCTGTGTGAGATAATCCATGAACTTTGGTGAAATATCAATATGCAGATGATACCCTTTATATCTCTACCCCAGGCTCTTTGAAAATCTCAGTGTCTCAGTGTCTGGAGGCTGTTGGCATTGGTTGGGGCTTAATGGTCTCCATCTCAACCAAAGCAAGACGGAGTGGCTCTGAGTATTTGGAACCACTGGAAACAAGATTCTTCCATCTTTAGTTAATTCTAATTATTTATTGATTAACCCTTGGGCCATTTTCAAAGTGCAAAATTCCCGAAATAAATTATTACTAAAATTTGATAAAAGCAATTTAAGATGAAATTGGAATAAAATACAATTTAAAATGAAATTGGAATAAAATACAGTCTAAAATGAAATTGGAATAGAACACAATAATTTAAGATACAAAATTATATTTCGGTGTCACCCCTGCAATCTACCCCAATGAGTCCCACATATGCAGATCTCAACTGAACCATTTTGCTTTAGTTCTGGATGGGGTTGTGCCACCTCAGACTGACCCGGGGGCACAATCTGGGATCCTAGACTTGTGGTTCCTATTCAAAGATCAGGTGCCAACCATGGATAGGAAGGCTTTTGCACGCTTTTGGGTGATGCACTGGTTGAACCCATTCTTGGACTAGGAGGCTCTGCTCACAGTAACTCATGCCCATATAACCTCTTGTTTAGACTACTGTAACACTACACTGTTTGCAGAATTATTAGGCAAGCTGTATTTTGCACGATTAATTTTATTATTGAACAACTACAGTGCTGTCAATCCAAAATGTTAATAAACCTCAAACCTGAATATTTAAGAAAGTAAAAGCGAGGTTTTGGCTTTCTTAGGAGAATATGTGCCCACAATTATTGGGCAACTATTAGTATGCAAAATTATTACACAACTACCGGTAAATAAAAAACGAAAATCTGCCCTTCTTTATTTGCATCTGCTAAAATGAGAATAATAAATGAAATGTACAATAAACACTTCTGACATTTCAAAACAAAATCAGTGACCAATATAGCCACCCTTCTTTTCAATAAGTCATAAGCCTTCCATTCACGGAGCCTGTCAGTTTCTTGATCTGTTGACGATCAACTTTATGTGCAGCAGCAATCACAGCCTCCCACACACTGTTCAGAGTGGTGTACTGTTTTCCTTCAACATAAATCTCCCATTTAAGGACTCACAAGTTTTCAATAAGGTTTAGGTCAGGTGAGGAAGGGGACCATGTCATTATTTCATCTTTAAGGCCTTCCCTGGCTAGCCATGCAGTGGAGTACTTTGATAAATGTGATGAAGCATTGTCCTGTATAAAAATCATGGTCTTGAAAGATGCAGACTTTTTCTTGTACCACTGCTTGAAGAAAGTGTCTTCTAAAAACTGACAGTAAGGTTGGGAGTTAATTTTGAGTCCATCTTCAACCCCAAAAGGTCCTTTAATAATACCAGCCCATACCAGTACCCCTCCACCTTACTGGTGTCTGAGTTAAAGTGGAGCTCTGTGCCCGCTACTGATCCAGCAACGGGCCCATCCATCTGCTCTATTAAGAATCACTCTCATCTCATCAGTCCATAAAACCTTTGAAAAGTCTGTCTTCAGCTATTTCTTTGGCCCAGTCTTGCCATTTCAACTTACATGTCTTGTTCACTGGTGGTTGGGTTTCAGCCTTCCTTTCCTTGGTCATGTCTCTGAGCACTGACCACCTTGTACTTCTGGGCACTCCAGGTAAGTTGCAGTTCTGGAATATGACAGCACTGGAGGATAATGGGTTCCTGGTAGCCTCACATTTGATTCTTCTTAAATCTTTGGTAGTTAATATGCGTCTTTTTTTCTCAACACGTTTCTTGCGACCCTGTTGACTATTTGCAACAAAACGTTTCATGGTTCTGTGATCACGCCCAGGTATCTTAGCAATTTCAGGAGTGCTGGATCCCTCTGAAAGACTTTTTACAATTTTTCACTTTCCAGAGCCAGTTAAATCTCTTTTTTGGCCCATTTTGCCTGAGGAAAAGAAGCTGCCTAATAATTATGCACACCTTGCTATAGGATGTTGATCTCCTTAGGCCACACCCACTTTCATTACACAAATGCACATCACCCAATGTTCATATCCAGGGGTAGGATGCTGCCGGTATGACAACCGGTTTGGTGATTGTACACTGAGTTACCAAGGGATCATCTTTTTCCAGTCTCTGTCCAACCCAACATGGCAAAATGGGCATGCTGCAGATCCTGTGAGCTTTCGCAGTGTTGACCAACCTGGCTTATAGAATGGCTTTCTTTTATATTCTTTTATAAGTGGTGTCTTGAATATGTTCTGTAAATATTTATAAAATGCTGCTTAATTTGATGATTGGTAAAACATATCAATGGATAATTATTAGATTTTTATTCTGCCTTTCTTATATATTTCAGGATGGCAAACATATCTAATACAGGTAGTCCTTGACATGCGACCACAGTGTAGCCCAACATTTCTAGTGCTAAGCAAGACAGTTGTTAAGTAAGTTGTGCCCCATTTTACAACTTTTTGCCACAGTTACTAAGTGAATCACTGCAGCTGTTAAGTGAATTGTGGTTAAGTAAATCTGGCTCCCCCCATTGACTTTGCTTGTTGGAAGCCAGCTGGGAAGGCTATAAATGATAATCACCTGATCCCAGGACAGTGCAACTTTCAAAAATAGATGCTAGTTGTCAAGTGCCCAAGTTTTGATCACATGACCATGGGGATGCTGCAACAACCGTAAGTGTGAAAATGGGTCATGAGTCACTTTTTTCAGTACTATTGTAACTTCGAACAGTCACTAAACAAATTGTTGTAATTTGAGGATTACCTGTACTATACCATTGTCTCTTATTTTCTCTGCAACAACCTTGTAAGGAGAGCTGAGCGTGACTGGCCCAAAGACTCCTTTCATATCTAAGGGAGGCCTAGAACTTCATGTCCATTCAGTCTCCTTGGTTTCTAGGCCAGTACCATAACCAATATACCAAACTGGCTCTCTTGAATTGGACTAATAGAACATCAAATCAGAAACCTTTTAAGTTATTTCAGTGTTTTTTAATATAATACTTATATTCTTCTGACAAAACAGATTTTTAAAATTTAAATACTTTAAATATGTAGCAACTAGTTACATCTTGATTTGAGGGAATTTTTTACCCCATCTTCCTGTTCCACCTCAGTGTAGTAAAATGTGAACATACCAGTATTCTTATATCCATTTACATGAGTCAACTGCACTGTTTTCCATAATACTTCAATATGCAATCTCCAGTGAAGGAATATCATAGTCTACTGATCTGATGGAAAGAAAAAAAAAAGAAAGTTCCAAATTCTGCAAATGAATTGAATTGTGAAAGCACGGAAAAAGGTGATGTTGCTTGATGCCACACAATCAACATTTTATACTAGCTCTACTATTCTGGAATCAGGCATAACATTGAAAGGTGACAAAACTTAATATGCAATCGCACAAACATTTGGAATTTTGGGATGCTTCAAATATGACTTAATCTGACAAACAGAACATCCCTTGTTTCCATTTTGTTGGTGTAACAGGATTCCTTATTGTGGACCATGATGAAATGAATTACAGAGTACAGCAGTCCGGCATAAACTGCAATGATGAAAAATGTGAAATTGTCATCCAAACCAGGATCCAAAGAGTCTGCGGGGCATACTTTGGATTCAAAGTATGTATCTCAAAATATGTATCTCAGATTTTCATTGTGATGTAAGGATATAAGTTTCCCCCCTCCCCCCCAATTATCTTTAGTTTCCATGCATCGTTGTTGGCAATCTTTTGATAATTAGGTTTTTTTTAAGCCAATTGCTGGTTTTTCTCTGCATCTTCACGAAAATGATTCAGTATCTATAATCAGGATATCCTTTCAACATTTGATCAGCGGTTTACTTTCTCCATTAGAGGTTTACTGACTTCCCTTCAATGAAACATTCCTTTTATTATTATTATTTCCCCTAAATTGGAGATAAGGCGTTATACAAATTTGGGCTCTCTCTCCCAGTTTTATTACTCTCTTGGAAAATGAAAAAAAAACAAAACCGACGAATCGGAGGCCTGCTATGGCAGCTGCGACACGTACGCGGCCGTGCTCCCTTAATAAGGATCGTTCGCGTACGCCTTAGACAAATGTGATTGCTAGCAAGGAAACCCTGATAGGGCTGCAGTGAGACGCCGCAGGAAAAGCGTGTTTTTTTTTCCTGGAGCGGATGGGCGTCTCCGCTATTTCGGCTAAGCCTCGCCCACTGGCGACTCCAACCAATGGCTGCTCGGGAGCCGCGCAGAATCGTGTGTAACCAGCCTCGCTTTAACACTCGTGTTCCCCTCGCCGCCATCGCGATACCTCTTGCTTCGGTAGCTGACGGGTCTTTTGCGTGGCTCTTGCTTCGAGGCCTATTTTGGTGAGTGCTTTTGATCGGAGCGCGCTCGGGCTCTTGTGGGAGGAGTGGGTACCGGGGTGAGGCTCAGCGAAGAAACCGGAGACAAAAGGCTTTCTTGAAGGAGCGGAGGGAAAGGTGCAGGGAAAGAAAGGAGAGACGCTTCACAAAATGGCGGTTGCCCAGAAAGAACTACTGTGCCCTTGTGCGCATGCGCCAGTTTTGAAACTCATTTTTCACCGTCTTGCGCCTAACGGACGGTGAGGAAGCAGGCGCCGCTGTGAGCAACGGGGTAAGTTTCATAAGCTTGGTAACCTGCGGTGAGAACGGGGTGCGGAGGAAAAAGCCTGTTCACCCCGAAGCAGGGCGGCGAGGGAGCGGATTCAGCGCATGCTTAGTTGGGTTTTTTCTCTGGAACGTGAGCCGCGCTCCACTTGCCTTCCCGCATTCTGTGCGGACCACGTGCTCGTGGCCATTTTACCGGGAGGGGGGGAAATTCGTTGGGAGGGAAAATGCCGCTAAGGTAGTCCCTTAACCGTAGCGGTACTTCATTTCCTTACCCTGTTAATGCAAGAAGGTTAAATACAGATTTCATTTCTTATAGGAAACCATGCAGTGAGGCAGGCTGATTTACAGTTACTTTTGTCATCCTTATCTGACAAAAGCAGCATCAGATTCTCATAATTGTTTTAATAATCCTAAATAGATTTTTTATATTAATTTGTTATATGACACTTATTAGTTTTATTGTTTCTGTATGAGGTTTTATATTCTGTAAGCCACCTTGAGTCGCCATGTGCGAATAGGCGGCAATATAAATTACATAAATAAACGGTGCCTGTTGGGGATCATTAAGGTTTTAACCAAATCCTGGGTGTATTGTATTTAGATGGGAACCTCCAGATACAAGTGCTCATATAAATATTTTTAAGTTCTTTTTCAACAGGAAATGTATACTTCACAACTTTATGAATGTAACAATACCATGAAGGCTGTAAATAAGTGGTGCTTTTGAAAGGGACAGGTTTGATAATGGTACCTTAAATCCCAGTTTACAAGAAGAAATATTGTAGTTGGCCTAAAAGACGGTTTCCTCAAGAGGAGGCACAGACCTTCAATTTTCCAGAGATGAAAAAGATGATGGCATACATTAGCAAAAGAGGTGTACACATTTTATAAATGAAAAATAAAATAACGTAGTTGGTGAACAAATTATCCCTGTCTTCAAAAAGTGGCATTGGAAAAGACATAACAGAAAAAGGTTTTCAAGACTTTCAGCAACTTTTACAGGTCTACATGCATTATCAGATGGTGCTATTGATATGGAGAAATAGGAATCTTTATGCTTTTGTGATGAAATCAAAGGATTCTTGATTAATGTATAGTAGCTAATTGCACTGTTGTGGTTGATTCATTACTCTTTGATTACCTTTGCTTCATTTGGACATAGGTCACCTCTCTCAGCCTCCTGTATCCATTTGTTTCTAAATAAAAGGAATGTAACATAAAAATTGGCACTGTCTAGTAAATACCAATTAATATGGTCTTTTCCACACTAAGGAGATCTATGTTTAATTCTTGCCCTGAAAGAATAAAAGATGCTCCTTGCTTACCTTGAAATCCACAAAATACGTGTTTTTTTAAATATTTTGCATATATTTAGATTTTTTAAAGTACCAAGTACTGCTTATCTCCAAAAACAACCCCTATATATTTCTGCTATAGATAGTAAGGTTTAGTGAAACAGCCTTTTAAATGCATATAATTAAGAAGCTTCTATCCCTTCCTCAAAGTAAACATTGAGAGATAAAGAGGAAACATGGCTACAGGCATCCATCATCCTCTGCAAGTGTGTCTTAGGAAAGACAACAGAAACACATCCTAGTTTCAGCACAGGATATTTTTAAGGCTTTCATTTGTATAAACTGACTGATAATAAACCAGTTGCAGGCCTAAAGTTGAACTTATATGTGGATGATGGAAGTCTATACTGTGACAATTGCCTTTTTAAAAAGAGACATAACCTTGCTGGAATTGAAATTAAATGTGTATTTGGCATTTAGTTGTCTAGGACAGTGTTTCTCAACTTCACCAATATTAAGCTCTCTGGATTTCAACTCTCAATTTCCTAACCAGCATGTATGTATATCTTGAAGTTGCTGAAATTGACAAACACCGATGTAGAGAAATGTCTAGTCAGTAATGTTACTACACAATCTGTTAATTGTAATAGGTTACTTAGAAATATAAACTGTCGGGAAAAAAAAAAACTACACAAAACAATTCAAATTAAAAGTTCCATCCTTGTCAAAATTTCAAGTTGGAAATTACCCCAATTAAAGATAAAAAGCATTTATAGTTTCATGTTCAGATTACAAATACCTAGTCAGATGTTTGGAAAATTTATTTTGAAATCTTTTTCTAACCTTTTAAATCTGATTTTTTAAAAATAATTCTAAACAATAGAATATGCTTCTGAGCAATCTGTTAAAAGCTTGTATTAGTGTATGCATGTTTACTGAATTTGTTATTGCTATGAGCTGCTTAAAAGTTATAGTAGTTGAAGCAACACAAAGCTATTTTAACCAGTGTGGGTTTTGCCCTTATGTGTATATCCTTGCATTTTCTCAGAATTAAAGAGCCTTTTGTTTACAGATCACGTAGAAAATGGCATCAGATGAAGGAAAGCTCTTTATTGGAGGACTCAGTTTTGACACCAATGAACAAAATTTGGAGCAATTGTTCTCGCCCTATGGTGACATTGCAGAAGGTGAGAAAATGTTTCAGATATTAGATTGCACAAAATCACATTCATTTCCTTTAATTATACTGCTTTTATACTAAGGTGTAATATCAGTAACATGTACTGTGATGCAGTGCATAAAATAGCTGTTCAGGTGGACAAAACTTTTTTGTTATAAATGACAAACATTTTGGTTTGTTTTAACATGACTGCAATTGGCTAAAAAAAGATGTAGCATGCAATTCAACAGTTAACTCTAAAATCATAAAAATCAACCATCACTGTCAATTCCTACTGATAAGATTTTTTTTCAATTATTATATAAACCTTAATTTAATTCTTGACATAGTTTTACTTTTGAGGTAATTTTGCCTCAAGCCTAAGCAAATAATTTGCCTTTTTATTACTTTCATTTGGCATCTTAATTTAAAATCATATAAAAGCATACACATAATTGTAAGATTTATTTCATATGATGGAAGACTTCCTCTGATGAGTGTTTGGTAAGCTGGTTAATACGTAAGGACTAAGATACTGTTAATAAATTTTACTTTTATGGTAATCAACTGAACATAGTTAATGTAGGCAATAATTGGGCAGAGCCTGAGGGGAGGATCATCTGTTTGGAGTTGTTATATTCCCACATAAGACCTAAGTGCAACCCTCTGAATTCTGTTGATCCTTATCTAATACCAGTTTGGTTTTACTGTTAGATTATTTTGTATAAGTTGCATGAAATAAACTTACAGCACATTAAATCCTACAGTTCCTGGTTTCTTTGCCTGACAGTTAATGGGTTGATAACAGGGAGGTGTTGAAAACGTTTATGTAGATATGAACATCTGTGGTCTAAGTGAGCATGCTTCTCTTTATAATCTCAAGTGGTTGTGGTGAAAGACAGAGAGACCCAGCGATCCCGGGGATTTGGTTTTATTACCTATTGCCGTCCTGAAGATGCCAAGGATGCCATGCGAGCCATGAATGGAGAGGTGAGAACTTTAGTTGATGACTATGCTTATAATGAGGTTTTGTGCTTTGCTATTTCCCAGCATACTTGTCCTGTAATACAGATTTTTAATTATAATATCACATTATGTTCCCTCCAATCCTGTATCTATGTCCACTTACACAACTATCTGTACTTATAGTAGACACCACTGTAAAAAACTTCTAGAATCTGGAGTTCAAAAGTACTTCAGAAATCATCTAATCCAACCATTTTAATCTCTTTTGTTAAAGCAGTGCCTCATAGAAAAATGTCTTCTAAACTCTAAATAGTAGTAAGAAGGAATTAAGAAAGTGCTTTAACTTTGTAGTGACTGCATACATTTTAAGTTTTTTCAAAAAAACAATCTTGTTAACTTAAAGTTGAAAATAGACTATGTTTTAATTTGCACAATATTGTTACCAGACTTGCAAAAACTCATAAAACAACTCAAAATTAATGTCAGGTAATGGGTGAATAACATGATGGCAAATACCAGCTCCATAAAATAGTTCATTGGAATTATTGTAATTTCCCTTAACCTAATGTGCACAGCTAGCTGAAAGTTACAATAAACAAATCCTGGTCCTATTAAGATATTTTTTGCAGATAATTATTGCATTATTGATATTTAAATATTTTTGAGGAGTGGCCTGAGTCTGGATACTTACCTGCTTGGCTTAGAGAAGGCAAATTGTTTCTGGAAGCAAGTATAGATAGGCTGCAGAAAGTTAGAATATCATTTACTTGGTTGTATTTGTTCTCTTGGGCATTATATATTATACATTAGAGAGTTCGTTGTTCTTCTCAAGTTGTAAAATGGAGAAATGCAGTCTGCAACTGAACAACCCTTAGAGCCCCTCCAAAAATTGCTATCAAATTGGGCTTGTGGCAAGAAAAGGAACATGCATACTATAATCAAATGTAGTATTTGACCTAACTATGCCCGTATAATTATCACCCCAGATAGCTTCCTTTTGGTAGTAGATACAATTGTATCAAACAAAAATCTTATTTGATTCTTTCTTATAAGTCTGTTGACGGACGTCAGATCAGAGTTGACCAGGCTGGAAAATCCTCCCGTGGCTCTTCTGGAGGCAGAGGGCGTGGACGTGGATTTTCTAGAGGTGAGCTTTCCTACAATATTATACTTGCCCTTTTATCATAAATCTCCACTTCATTGAAATGATTAGATTTAACAGATACTTTTATCTTTGCAATAGGAGGCGGTGGATATGGAGGTGGCCGTTACGATAACAGAAGCGGTGGATATGGTGGATCCAGAGACTATTATGGCAGCAGGTAAGCTTTTTGAGAAGTAAATTGTGATCCTTGCATATTGGGTATAGAAAATGTGCAAAATATTCCATGCCTCAACTGAAACATACATATTGGTTCAATAAACAACAAAGTAGGAATGTTCTGGGCCAGATGCAGATTGAAATATGATTATTCCAGGCAGAAGTAGTTTGGAGGTCAGTGAAAAAATTACGAAAAGTCAAGGACATCAGCAGTCGATAAGGGGAGCATTGGAATTGAGCGTGGGCAGGCCAGCAGGGTATTGCATGGTGGAAACCTGTTTCATTCTAGAGTCTATTCCTGTACATTAAAGAACGGGCACATGGGCCAATCCTTTGACAACCGGGGAAGAAAAATGCCATGCTGGGAGCTGCTGAGGAGAAAGAGGGAGCATTGCAGACTAGTCCCCCTGCTTGCCCTGTAAAATGGTTGAAGGTCCCACTTTCTACTTCATTCCTAGCAATGGCAATGACATTTTTTTTAAAATGAGCTGTGGTTTTAAAAATAATACAGCAAAGCCTTTGTTAGAAACTATCTTATTGTCACTCCTGATACTTAGCTTTGCTCCAGATTAATTTCAGCACAAAATATCCTCAGATGGATTGCTATTCTTTTTCCATAGAAAGGATTTGGGGGTTAATCTTATTTTGAATTTGATGTGAGAACTGTTGGTGCTGTGTGCTCCCCTGCTGTGAATAATTGTCTTAAAGAAATGAAAATAATATGCCATTTTAAATCACTTGGAATAGATAGGTACAAAATTATAATATGCTGGATTTGTCCTGTACTATAGCTGGGTTCAGTAGAAGGGGGGGGTACTAAAAATTCTTTTAGCCCTAGATGGATGTAAACATTTAGTAGGTGTTGGCAAAAGTTATATTAATATATTAAATAATCCTAGCAAGACCAAGTCGCTGCAGATGTTTGGATTGTTGGATCTGAAAATACCACATCTTTTACCTTGGACGAGATAGCACTTCCCCATTCAATTGTGGTACATAATTTGGAAGTCTTCTTGGAGTTTAACTCCTTCATGGGCAAGTTGTAGCAGTGGCCAGGAAGAGTTTTGCATAGCTTGATCTGGTATGCCAGTTGTGCCCTTCAGTCAATCATTCATGGCCTGGTCACTTCATGGCTTTTTTACTGCAATGCGCTACATGTGTGGCTCGCCTTGAATACCATGCAAAAGTTATAACTGATCCTGAATGCATCGGGTAGACAATGGTTGCTATGCCTTGGTATGCCCTTGCAACATCTCTGCTTCAATCAAACATATCTTAGTGGGATAGCATGATAGTAACCAAATAACCCTCGGGAAAAGTGCAGCTGCTTTAGGTGTTTCTGGACAGGTGTTAATTGTCTGCCTGTCTGTATTCCAGATCACATTCATGCTTTACATCAGCTCCTCCACTTAGTACTACAACAAATGAAAAAAATAATCTGAGAAGTACATAATTAATAGGTGCATCAAAGTAATTGGCCTATCCATATAATTGGTATTAGATGATAAAATATATCCAAATCACGCAACTATCATTTGCACAAAGAGGATAAAGCAATTTTTTACATGCACATATTTAAGTTTTGCTCTTAGTATTTGCACAATTTAACTAATCTAGTACTGGACTAAATCAGTCTTGTGCTTTTCTTCCAGAAATCAGGGAGGCTATGGGGACCGTTACTCTGGAAGCTCTTACAGAGACAATTATGATAATTAGGTGAGTATGTTTTTAGTATGTTCAAGTGGGTTTAAGAAGTCTGTTCCTGTTACGTAGTAGGTAGTAAAACATAGTAATTAGCCTTCTAAATACATATTACTTTGCCAGCAGAATATAGCCTAAATGAACTGTCTTGCTGAAGAAAAATAATGGGACAGTTTAACATCTTAACAAATTGATTCATAAAGGAACTATTGAGCAAGTCTATAAAAATTCTGACTGCCTTCTTTGCGCACAGAAACATCCTCTGGACTATACATTTTGATAAACCATCACATACCTCTTAGAGCATGCATTTTTGAAAACAAAAAAAAAGTTTGCAAACCTGGCCCTTAACAAAGGAAACTTAGCTTTACTCCCCTCCCCATGCCCTTCCTCATGCTCCTTCTCAGGTTAGTTGACAGTACCATCACCCAAGGCTGTAAACAATTTGGCCTGGGTTGGGAGGAGGGAGACTAGTTTAGTAAAATGTACCGGTTTCTTCAGTGTGCTTTACAATTTGTACCTACTTCTCGTTCTCAGCTTGCACCGAGCATAAATCCTTCCTGACTCAAGATCGTCCTTCCAATGGCTGTATTTATAAAGATTTTTGGAGCTTCGCTGAATCTTGTTTAGTTCTCTTCCTGTATCTTCCCTTTTTTGTAGTCTTATCACAAGCAGCCCAACAGCTTCTGCTACAGGATGGCCTATTAGATCTTTTGGAGGATTTTTTTTTAATTTGCTTTTTTTTCCTTTTTTATTTTTTACAGGTGTGTTTAAGCATTTTGAATAATACATTTATTGTTTTTTTTTCCCCTGATTTCTTTCAACAAGCCAAGGTGGGGTGGGTCTGACCTATATATCACCTATAATTCCCCAGAGCCTGAGCAAGGTGTGAAGATCCTCCTTGTTTTTATAAATGCATTAATACCTTGTAGTTTTGTAAAAGTACTATGATGTAGTGAGGAAGGGGCATGGTGGAAGGCAGCCCCCCCTTGATTATTAAGGGAGACTCGTGTTGATCTTCAGAAACAAATTTATACTGTATGATGTACCTAGAACCTGAAGCTTGCAAAACCTGCAAGTTCTTGAAAAACTGTTTGTTTATATTTTTCTTTTAAACTGGAAGACTCACATGTAATTCAATATTGTACTAAAAGTGGTTAAGGTATTCCTGTATTCAGTTCTTTGGCTTCACGAAGCCTATTAAATGCCCTTCTGAAAATGAATTCTGTTCTTGACATTGTAACACTTCAACTCTTTGCAGTCAAGTTAAGGCTGCAGTAACTACATGGGTACTTGGATAAACAGAAATCTTGATAGAGGACTCAATCACATAAGTGGGCCGGCTACAAGCATAATTTTTTACAAAATAATTTCATATAGATGTTGCAGTAAAAGCTTAAAAATCAAGCTTTTAGAACTAGGAGGGTTGTTTCTGTGTTACCTTATAGAAGTGTGCAAATACTTGGGTTTTGAAACATTTCAGGTGTAAAATTTTATGAAAGTCTTTATGAAACAGATATTTTGAAGTTTATACTGCATCCCAGATGCTTGAAATGGCTAATTTCTCACATAGATGTTTAACTTTTTTTTTTGGCATTGAACGTTTTATGGTAAAGTGCTGTTAAAATTTGCATAGAAAATACCATTGTGGCCTTTTTTTAAGGATTCCCTGCCAAGTTATGCATTACTTAGATATAGCAAATAAATACATTTTAAAGGATATCAGAAATGTGAGATTCAATTTAAATAAGATGAAATAATTACCTTCTGGTTCCATTTTCCCAAGCACTATCATTTGTTGCCTCAGTTTTTTATGCATTAGTTAAAAGCAGAGGTCTCCAAACTTGGCAACTTTAAGACATGTGGACTTCAATTCCCAGAATTCTCCAGCGAGCTGTGCTGGAGAATTCTGGGAGTTGAAATACACAAGTCTTAAAAGTTGCCAAGTTTGGGGACCCCGGTTAATAGTATGTAAGTTGTCATAAAGGATGATTGTCGGTCATTATTCATCTTGCCCATTGAGTCTCTCAGAAGTTTTAGTTCCTAAAATATTTTGAAACAATCACAATGCATACACAGAGGGGCTGTATGCATAATCACTATAAAGAAACACCAAACTCATTAGGTCTGCATAATCTAAAATGAGGTTTCATTTCAGAGGCACTAGAATATTTTTTCTAAATACACTGTTAAAATATCCTTGAATATATATGTTTCTTGCTAAAATATTAGAGCAAGGGACTATTAAAGCAGGATTATAGTTCCTTGCAGAAATCCTTCATTGTCCTTCAATCAGTAATGTAATTATACAATATTAAAGGAAAAAATAATGCACATTTCCTCAGTATAGTTCATAGCACTGACTAATTCAGCTGTTTCTGCAGATTCTTAATACCGAGTGTAAAAAAAAGTTATGTCTATATGAACTGGGGGTGGGGAATAGTTAAGTAGTCTACTTTTGTTGTGTTTATAAAAACACCATTTTGTGACAAAAGTGGGCTCTTGTTTTTTGAGTCCCAAATCTTAACTTGAAAACCAACTACATGTTGATCCCTTGCTGATTTTGTGGTATCAATTTATGCCACAAAATAAATTTTGTGCAGGTATGTTATAGAAAATGTTAAAATAATGCAAATACTGAAACGATGCACATAATGAAACTGGAAGACTTTATACCAATTATAAATATTGAAGTATTTTAGTGTAATAACCCCCATCCCATGGGCCAACATGACAGCATGAATAAAGTAAGATACCTGAAGAGTGATAGCATGTGTATATTGATAACATGTCTTAACTTGTAACTCCATTATACCTGGTGAAAGTAGTTGGTGGGACTTGTTACAAGAATTTAATATGCCCATCCAGAAGGGAAACTTCCAGGTTTCAAATAATTTTAAGCTTCAGTTATAGTAAATTGTGCATGGGTCCATAACATTCTATGATTGTTACGTTGAAGTGGAAGTGGCTACAGCTGAATCTTCCATGTTCTATATTAAGACCCAATGTAGAGACAACTTCTTGCAGGAAGTCCTTGACTTAGGAGCAGAATTTCCATCACTAAGCAAGATGGCTGTTAAATGAGTTGCACCCAATACTACCACCTTTTTTGCCAGGGTTAAATTATTGTAGTTTAAGTGAATTTTGTGGTTGTTAAATCTGGCTACTCCCCTGACAGCTTATCAGAAGCTAGTTGGGAAGGTTGCAAATGGCAATCCCGTAACCCTCAGACACTTATCATCATAAATGCTAGTTGCCAAGCACCAGAATTTTCATCGTGATGGGATACTGCCTTGGTTGTAAGTGCGAGGAGTTGTCTCCAGTCACATTTTCAGTGCCATTTTAATTTTGAATGGTCACTAAGTGAGTGGTTGTAAGTTGAGGGCTATCTAGTTCTAAAATGAAGTTGCTGATCTTTTTGATTTTTGTCTTGAACGTGTAGAGTTGCCTTGGACTGTGAGCTGGGCAGCAAATAAATTGGATAATAATGATCCTGTCCTTGGAACCTGGATGAACATAGTGTAATGTTTAATATAAGTTATCCCCAGGATATTGAGGATTCACCTGGAAGGCTCCGTTATCAAAATACTATCACCCAATGAATACTGAATTAGAATTGTAACCTGGCTTTATTTGGCAGGTGGAGGGGGCACCTCTGGATCCTGGAAGAAAGTTTACCTCAAGGCTGGAGTTGAAAACAGACTTGCTCTTTGGGTACCTCTTGAGTTTCTGTCTTGTGCGTATGTTGATGTGGTCATTTGCAGACTTGAATATTAGGTGGTCAAGTCAGCCAGTGTAATAGGTTTGGGGGAGAGGACTAATTCCATACATTGCCACACAAAGCCCTTAACCAAGGCAGGCATTGTTAGTCAAACAACCAAATGGCAACCTAAGGCAAAGCTCATGAAACTTGGAATATAATTTTTTAAAGATTGGGCATCTCATCTTTATTAAAATACTTGCTGTGGCTTTAAAGGATTTTGCTTCAAAAATCTTTTGCTATTTGTAGAGTTCATCAAAACAAATGTGAGGGTTATAAAAAGATTTCCCATTTTTGAGCAATTAAATGATAAATGCCACAGCTCTCAATTGTTCCCAATTCATCCTCTTAATAAGAGTTATCCTTCAGTTCCATCCCTTACAAATATCACTTGTTCGAATGACCTGTAGAACAAACTGATAATAGCTTTCCCATGCTGCTGCTTTTATGCCACATTTTGTGTTCTGTGGCTTAAACAGTGAGTAGGTTGTACTTGGCTTGTACCCCCACAGCACTACTCAAGACACTATAAATTCATGCAAGCAGTAGCTTAATATTGCAGGTAGCCCTCAGCTTACAACCATAATTGGGACCAGAGCTGCTGTTGCTGAGTGATGCCATTATTAAGTGTTACACCTTTACCATGGTCATTCAGTGAATCATGTCATTCAGTGAATTTGGTTTCCCATTGACTTATCGGAAGCTCCCTGGAAAGGCAGTAAACTGCAATTGTGACCTCAGAACTATGCAACCCTATATAATACACGCCAAGTGCCCAAATTTTGATCATATAACAGGATGTGATGGTTGTGTGAGTATTGGTCACAAGTCACTTTTTTGACTGCCATCTTACCTTTGAATAGTCATTAAAAAAAGTCCTAGGTTAAGAGCTATACCTTTATTTTAAAAATCCACAAAAGAAGCAAAAAAAAAAAACCTGCACCCACACCCCTTGGGGGTAATACCATGCCACCTGTAGTCCTCAAAAGACACTTTTCAGGACAATCCACAGCAACAATAACAAAAATTCCTGGCTTACATTTCATTGCATCTTTTTCTGCAATGCCTTACAAAAATGTTTTACCCTGATTTTATAGATTTCTTTACCAGATGCCATCATACTGTTTACAACCAAATGACCACAAAACAAAAGAGAGTTCTTTTGGTCTTAATGCCAAGAACTTTTAAAAAAAAAAATTCCTCATTTACTTCACAAATTTTGGATAAATGACAAAGTAAGAATTCTTTAAAATATTTAATCAGGAAAATTGTATGATATGGGGATTTTTTTCAGTGTGTGTGGAAGCATGAATGATACAGGTTATATTCCCTCTATATTGCCTTCTGGTTTTAATTATCAACTATCCAACTAAGGTAATGTACATTTTTTTCAGTTGTGGGAAGCTGTCTTTTTTAGGTTAGATGCAAAGTATTTTTAATCACAAGTGTAAGTTAATTCTGGGTGTTGATTGTAATTGTTTTCCATCATGTAGAGAATTATTTTATGATGCACATTTATTCAACTGAAACAGGACAAAATACAATTGTACTTACATGTCAGTAAGTAAGTCAGGAAAAGGAAGCTTAGCTTCTGAGGAACAAAAAGTCTGCCTAAAGTCTTCTTTTGTAGCTTTGAAATCTACTGTAGGGGACCAGTTTGGTGTAATTATGTTTTCCTCTCTTCCAAAGGTCGGTGAAAGCTTCAAGACAAAAGTATTATACTTCCTTTCTTTGTCTTTCAGAATGAGCCAGCAGGTGTCAAGTGCGGGAAATCAGGATTCCGGGCAGTTCAAAAGAATATGTAGGCTTATTGCATGCTAAAGCTCTTTACAAGAGCTCTGAACTAACAGTCAAAGCGAATTGGCAGTAGATAAGAGTCAACGGAATTCAAGGTGGGCTGGACTTAAATCTGTTGTGGGCGTGAAGGGACTCGAGACTGATGGCATGTTTGGCCCCTCGAGCTCAGCCTGGTCATCTACAGTGGAAGATCCCAAGAGGAGCTACTGTCACAAAAACCTTTAAGGATTATATCCTGATAGTGTCCAAATTACAAGAAAGAAGACCAAGAGCTGCATTCCATTGGCCAGAGTACCATGAAATAGAATAATGGTCCTAAATCATAGAATACAGATTACAATTGAATGTTGGGGGCTGATGAGCAGGGTGGGAAAAGAGGGATAGGAACAATTTAATGAATCCAAATAATGATTCCTCTTGACTGGATCCTGGCAAGCAGTAATGAGACTCCTTTCTGGCATGCTTTAATGTATTCTCAGTCTGAAAGGTTGAATTTAAAAGCCTAAGTAGTCCCTTTCAGCATGACTATTCTATGAATTCTAGGACAAAGACTGGCATAATATTACAAATGTATAGTAATAGTTGGGCTCAGTGTTTCTCAGGCAAGAAAATACTTCAGTTTATATCAAAATTTGGTTTTTTTATCACCTATAAATAGTGGTAAAACAAGATTGAGCATTGTATTAAGAAAGGTGGCTTCGTTTTAAACTTCTGAGGTGGGAAGCAGAATGTGTGTGTGTGTGTGTGTGTGTGGATTTTTTAGTGCCCTCAAAATTAATTTTGAGCATTTGGACCAGATCATAAAAGTGTTGCAAGGATATATATTTTAAAATAAATTTATTCTAGAAGTCATTCAGCGTCTTTCATTTTGAATCATTTCCTATTGTTCAGGCAATAATGTGGCATTTCAACTTCAGAGATATTTTAAATAAAAATTTAGTCCCATTTCATTAGTGTTTTCAACTTTTTTTTTTTTTTGAGACTGAGATGATCCCAGTTCAAATTGTTAGTCAGAGTATGTCAGGATCTACTCAGTGTTGGACCACTGTGACCGCTATTGCTTCAACCATGATGTCCTTTCTAACCAGTTTACTGGAAAGAGTTTTGCATGACACTCTTTTCCCTCTTTCAGAATTCTCCCCCCAGAAGAAGATACATGTTCAGTACAGTTGCATTTAAAATGCACGAGTATGGTTTGACAGTTTGGGGAATCAATGAGGCCACTATTGTCCATGACTAGAGGGAATGCTGCTGGATATCTCTGGGAATATCTCCTTCCACCCTCTGGGCATTTTGGCCATCTTCAGAGACTTGATTTTGTTTGTCATCACCATGAAAAATTAGGTAGGTGACTATAGGAGCCCTGCTTCCAGAATGCCCTTTTAAAGAAATGTGGGGAACCTGCCTTTCAGTCTTTTTAGAGCTAGGGTAAGATGTGTTGATATGTTTTATTTTTTCCCTGTATATAGTTTGGTTCAGTATCACAACAACTAGAAAAGTTCTTACATTGATTGTGATCTTTATTTACTTATTTACTGTACTTATTTAATTCAGTTTAAATGTTGTCCAACTCCAAACTGACTCTTGAGAGGTTCCCAAATAAAGAATAAAATACAATACAGATCAAAGCAAGCTGGGATCCAGTCACTTTATTTAAACAAATGAAATGAAAATAGACAAAATGTCATCTAACAAGGGCTTCGTCAAACTTAACTCAAGGCCAGAGAACAACCAGATTGTCAAGGCCTTATGGAATGCCAACAGGATGGACCATAGTGGGAAATCTCATTTCAGAAAACAGGAACCACAACAGAAAAGGCATCATAGCATATCCTGGCCAGGCAAAGATAGACAGTTCCTGAAATAATCATGAAGGGTTGGTGTCTAGCACTTTATATCACTTCCAGAAACATACTGGAAAAATAGCGCAGTTTGTGAAGCAGAGGTGTCACATGGGCATTCTGAGGCATGCCCGTTATTGCCCACACTGCTGCACTCCAAAAGTTTCAAAGTTTTCAAGGGAATCTATAGGTGCATTGCAGTAATTGAGCTGTGAGGCGACCAGGGCATAGTGATCGAAAGACGTCCCATTCCAAGAAGGAACACCATGCCAGATGCAGCCATATAAAGGCCCTCGGATACAGCTGCCACCTGCTATTTGAGCAGCATTCTTGAATGTATCATTCTTGAATGTGCAAATGCTATACCATTTAAGAGTATAGACAGAAAATCCTTGGGTCCAGGAGGCCCTAATATCCACAGTCATTCAGACTTCATAAGATTGGGTGAGTCAGTTGTTCCTCATCCAGGATGAACTGCCTCTGGGCTGAGTTAGGACCTCAATAGCATCATTTAACCAATTGAGGTTGATAAATATAAATCTCAATCACGGGTGTCAAACTCACATGACATATTGTGACATTTTTTTGCCTTTGCGGAGTCAGGATAGGCATGGCCTGTGTGTGATGCATCCTGCCCATGAATTGCCAGTTTGACACCCCTGATCTACATATTAATGATACCAAATCCCAACCAGCCGAGGATCTCATCCAGCAGCTTCATGTACAGCTTAAACAGATGGGAAGAGAGCATCAACCCTGTGGTACCCCATATAACTTCTCCCCCATCTTCCAATACCAACTGGAATTGGCTGTGAAGGAAGAGAAACACTATAAGTTAAGGTGCCCTGAATTCCCAATCCCCACAACCAACTGAAAAAGATAACTATGGCTAATGGTATTAAAGGCCACTGAGATATCAAGGAGCACAAAGATAGAAGTACCACTTCCATCTTGGCTCTGCAATAGATCCTCAGCAGCTGCAATCAATTTTTTTTTTCAATTCAGTCCCATTCTGGAAGCTGGTTGAAATTGATTTAAATAACATGCTTCCTCAAGGTCTTCTGCAACTGCAATCTGACTGCCTTTCCCCCCCAAAGAAAAGTTGTAGCCAGGATGGTAGTGATTTAAAATCACTGTGACCAAGGTCAGCCTCTTGAGTAAGAGATGTACTGACACCACCTTCAAGATTGAAGACAGCAGCTTCTATCTCAATGAGTCCAACATAATAGCATGAACCCAACAGAGACTTCCCTGGCCTCAGCAAGGGCCTAGTTTCAATAAATAGGTGGATATGGTGGATTTTCTTTATGAAGGGGGAGGTGATACGAGTTACAACATGTGTGTCCAACCTGCCGCCCATAAGTCACATGCAGCCCTGGACAGCTTGGCCCCCCAAGATTGTAAATTTCCAACTTATTTATATACATTAACTATACTGACTATTTTATATGTGGCCCAAGACCATTTCTCTTCACTCCATGTAGCCCAGGCAAGCCAAAATGACTACAGTGGACTACAGTGAAACAGCAGTTTCCCAGGAGGGAACACTTTCCAAGGAGCAGGATGAGACAGGAGACAACACAGTCCAGAGCTGGAATGGTGAAAGGAGAGGTTTACAATAGAGACTCCCCAGAATCTCCCACTTTCTTTCTGGAGGCTTAGTTGCTGCCTGTCTGACTATTGTTTAGTCTGTGGCTCTTCCACTTGTCTCACAGAGTCATTCCTACAGACCGTTACTGCTGGACAGCTTTCAGTGTCTGTAATAATGTTGAGGATATATATTGATATTTCATTACACTTACTGGAATGAGATAATTCCAGATTGTGAACTCTTATAAGTTATAAGAGTTTGGTCACATTTACTTCAGGTTTTTCTCCAACAGCACTACAGGCATCTTTTCTGGAGCTTTATTTCTCAGAGCATCTCAGTAAGGTACTTCATGGGATTGTCATGCAGCAAAAGGCATAGATTGGGGAAGGAAGGGCACTACAGCCATCTGCTCACTCCAGACAACAACCAAGGCTTTCATTGAGCCTTCTGTCAGATCCTCAGGGTCAATCCCAAGCTCTCAATGGACTCCCACTGTCCTTCAGCATCTATAAGGGTGCAGATAGCAGATCTTAAGAGTCTCCACAATGCATGTTTGCTGAAAATATGCTGAGATCAGTACAACTTCTGTAAAGCACGAGAGAGGCCATCTAGTTGTTATATATGGGAAGCAAGCCCCCTGCATATAAAAGCAGCAGTTCTGGGACAAGCTTCTTTTATTCCCTTCCTCCTCCCTCCCTCTCTCTCCCTCCATTTTCAATAGAGAAAACAGAATAAAAGCTGGGGGGAGGCACAGACTTGTTGACCTTCTTCCCCTGCATCTCCCCCCCTAAAATAGGACCTAAACTCTGTCTCTGCCCAATCTTGAATCCTCTTTAATAACTTAATTTGCTAAACTTACTACAGTATGTGCACCTGGAAAGAGGCTGACAAAATATGTAACTTACTTGGATGAGTAAATCAATGTTCTCTATTGTTCAAGTCTCGTATATAATTAATATCTTCGTTTGATTACTTACTTTCTGATGTATCACCCAATGTATGTATCATTTGTTTCTGTACCTTATAAAAAGACTTGATATCCCCCCTCTCTTAATAAATACTTTTTACTTTGTCCAAATTACTTGGTGATTTGTATTTTCAGATGGACAAAGCAGTCCCTGTAAAAAGGTAAAAGTTTCTCCCTCAAATTTAGGGATCAAGTTCTTATCAGCTCCACATTAGACACAGGATTAGGTTTTAAGGCAACAGGGTCTGACAGAAATATTTTAACATCCATAATGTCCTTCACCATTTTTATTATTGTATAAGCATTGAAAGAATTAAACTTAAATTATAAGATGGACTGGGCATAAAATCAATCTCTGATCATTTTATTGATATTTTATTTATTTTAATGCATTCAGACATTCCTGCTGAATCTTATTTTACTGAAGTAAAGGATCTATCCCATTCCAATGTCAGGACTTACCGATGTTCTTTAAAATGGATAGTCCTTAAATCCTCTTTGGAATGTGAAAATAACCTAGAGGCCAAAGTGTGCACCTCCAGCCCATCTTCTTCTTCTCCATTGCTGGTTTTTTATTTTCAGTTCTTTTGTGTATATTTTGATCCCTCTTTTTTGTTGTAAAGCATCTCTTCTGAACATTTTGTACATTTAAATTGCTTTGGAAGGGAATTCTGTAGAGATAAACAGTTATTCTCTTATTTAACACAGCATCTTCTGTTGGGACTAGATGTATTGGATTTATCTATTTTGGTTGCATATAAATGTGTGTACTGATTTGAAAGAGAAGATCGTAACTGTTCAGGGAGATTTGCTATTGGAATTCTATAGTTTGTCAGTTAAGGAGTGGCAGTTGGAATGTCCAGTGACAGTTGAAAGTGGACATTTGGGAGAAGAATGAAAGAGATGCTGATCATTAGGCACTGGACACACTACTACTACTAACTGCTACTATCTGTTCATGGTTACCATTTCAGGAATTTTCATTTTTTACTTCAAATATAATGACCTACCAGTCTCTCAGCAGGACCAGGTGGGAAGGATGTTCAGAATTATTATGCAACAACTTTTGGAAAGCCACCGGTTCCCCAATATTGGAATGGTGAAAACTTAGTTAATTTCTATTCTGATAAATTATTATAGATTCTTTATAATAGGGTCTAGCTGAATATATGGTTGTTCTTTTAAAGGATTTTTTTTTTAGATTTGTAGAAATCAAAATTGAATTCTATGCTAAAGCCACTGGGTGACTACTACTGTTAATACAGTAGGTGCCAATGAACACTGGCTTGCTTAAGTTTTGGGTTCTTCTTTCCTGGAATAACAGTTAAATTACTCTTAACCTATTTATATTTAGAGGAAAACACAACTGAACTTTTAAATTGTTAAAGAGATGTTGCTTAGGTGTTCAGAAAAAGAGTATAGAATCTTCAAAAATCTGAAAAGCATTCCCTTGGGGCTTTCCAAGTTCATACCTAGCACCAATAAGTACTGTGGATTTCATATAATGTACAACAAGCTCTGTTGTCTCTTTTTTTCTTTTTAATTTGAGTGTTAGGAGACTAAAAGCAATTTTCAAGTAATAATGTCCCAGAAAGGAAGATTAACTGGGTTCCACTTTGTGTTTAAACCAGTCACTTTGCCCTTATAATATTTTCCCAATGAAAATGTCTCGCTGCAAATTGTTCCCTGCAGATCAAAATATCCAGTCAATCAAAAAACATAATAAACAAGCGTAAATATGGCCTAAGAGGACAATGAGAACAATAAATCAGTTGGCACCCTTTCAAAGAGGGACAAAACACAGCTAGACAAAACGCAAAGAGAAAAGTGACCATGGAGCTATAAATGCCAACCAACTTTTTGGTCTCTTTTTACAGAGAATCAGGTAGGCTGCTAGTGAAAAATATTATGATCAATTCCCAAAGCAGATATCAGTTTAGAGCAGTAAATTTATGTTTTAGCTAGCCATACCCTTCTGGGATTCGAAATCGGAATAAAATACAATTTAAAATGAGATTGGAATAAAATACAATAATTTTTTTACTACCAGTTAAATAAAATGTGATAAAAATATTTCAGTGTCACCCCTACGATCTACTCCAATCAGTCCCACATATGCGGATCTCAGCCGAACCATTTGCTGTATTAAATGCTGTTTTCACATTCTGGCTGCACATAGCAATAGCAATAGCACTTAGACTTATATACTGCTTCACAGTGCTTTACAGCCCTCCCTAAGCGGTTTACAGAGTCAGCCTATTGTCCCCAACAATCTGGGTCCTCATTTTATCGACCTTGGAAGAATAGAAGGGTGAGTCAACCTTGAGCCTGGTGAGATTTGAACTGTTAGATTGCAGGAACCCGGCAGCAGAAGTAGCCTGCAGTACTGCATTCTAATTACTGCACCACTATGGCTCATAAGGTAAGTTGTTTTGATACAGAGTTCTCAATGGATCATTTGTTTAGTATATAGACCGAGGTACCTGTCTCTTGCCCTCTTATACAGGCAGCAATCAGATAGGATGTAAAATTCATCATCAATCAACTGCAAAAGACAGCGGTCACAGTTCCAAGCCAAGCCTGCAAAAGAAAAGGCTACACTGAGCAGAACAGATCTCTTTACTGAAGCCTCGGCTTGGTATGTGGTGAACAATACAAGTAAAAGGGTTTCTAGCCAGCATTACTGGCTTCTGCTAGCCAGCTGGCTATAAGGACTCGGCACGCCCTGGCACCACAGGTGGTATTCAGCAGGTTCTGACCAGTTCTGGAGAACCGGTAGCGGAAATTTTGAGTAGTTTGGAGAACCGGCAAATACCACCTCTGACTGGAGATTTTACAGTATCCTTCCCCTGCCATGCCCACCAAGCCACGCCCACAGAACCGGTAGTAAAAAAAATTGAATCCCGGCACGTCCCACCCTCCTCTTCCCAGTTGCTCCTAGCCGACTCTAGCAAGTACTCTTTGGGCCTGGATGGCTTCTGAACCAACTGCCGCTGGCTTGCCTTCCTGGATCCTTGTTCTTCCGGACTTCTCCCAGTGTGAGTCCCATCACCCGATATCCATTTGTGCACCTCATGCACCCCATGTGTGGCAACTCCAAAATGGTGCATTGTGGCAACTTTGAATGGCGCGCTGTCTCGGATGTTGACAGCAGCTTTACTTGGAACAGCTTACTTCCTGTGAATACCTCTAACACCATCAATATGGTGGCATAAACATCAGGGGTCCCCAACCCCCAGTGCACTACGGGCTCTGAGCCACAGAAATGGGTAAGCATGACCACGCACTCACCCGCCGTTTGTGCGGAACTATCCCCTCCCCTCCCCCTGGTCTGGAAAGGTTTGGGAACTCTGGTTTATGCAGTTACCTTGCAGTCTCAACACTTTTCTGTATATACTGTATGTTATGCTTATATGTATATATATATAAAACTTTTCAACCTGCTGTAGTGAATATTCTTCTGTTCATTCAGATCAGATCCTGTTCATTCAGGCCAGTAAATAGAACTTTGTGAGGAAGAAAAAAGCACAATTCTGAAATAATTCTTAAGATTATACTGGTTAATTTGACATCCCTAGATGAAAAATCCCTCTGAACATTTCGATTTTGGCATAGAGAGCCCTTCACAAGTGCAGGGTCAGTGCAATTGCTAACTCACTGTCCCTAAAGAATGGCCTTGCAGATGCCGAGTTAAGACTATGATCCCTATTCCAGAATGGGATGAACCACTGAATATAAACAAAGTAATCCACACTGTTGAGGCCTACTGGGTCACAGTGACACCTCAGATCAGAATACAGCCAAACTTCCACACCTGTTTCTTTTAAAAGAATTGTAGTCTCTCCTAGAACAGAAACTGCTAATGTTATTCCTATACCTTGCTTGGATCCCTTTTCCTGTATCCCTCAACCCATCCTATTATTGATTCCGAGTATGGCTTTGCTGTCAAGACTCTTCTATAATTGTGGCAGGATATAAATTTGATTAACAAATAAATATTTTTCCATTTGCATCTCCTTACAAGAATCAGCCAAAAATAAGGCATCATCAACAGCCTTGATTCCAAGGAAATACCTTCCAGCTTGTTAGGGAAATGCTGGAGGAATCTAAGAACCAGGTTGCATCTCCTTGAAGGACACAAGAAAGTAATGTTTACAAATTACTTAAGCCTCTTAGAAATATAAAAATTGTCAACTGATCTGTAGCTGTTGCAGAGCTCGGCTTTCTTTTTAAAAAAATGCAACAGTATATTGAATCTTATTAATACACTATGCTATTATATCCCTTATCAATTTAAAAAATATTCTGGACTCTTGCATGAAGCTTTAGAAGTATTTTCATAGCAGCAACTCAAGAGTGCCTTTGGGAATTGTAGTGTTATTGCCAATGGTGGGATTCAACCAGTGTAACAACCAGTTCAGTGAGCATGCGCTTTGCTGTGCATGCAGGGTACATTTGAAAATAGCAAGAAAACTTACCTTTTATTGAAGCCTCGGTGAGTAAAAACAGCTGAGGCGCAGCAATCCGTGCTACCACATGGATCAGCTGGCCTTCAAACAAAGGAAATATAGGACAGAATAGCGCAGGGGTGGGTGGGTGAAGCCAACTAATCACCGAAACTACTGGTTCACCTGAACCGGTCTGTACTAGCTGAATCCCACCCCTGGTTATTGCCCTGGGGTCATTCCAGAATTTTCACATTAATCCTTCTAGAGTCCCTCTGGGATCAGTCAGGGCACTGTTGCAAGATTCACTTTGAAAATGATTGCATCCCCAGATCTTTTGGGAAATTCTCAAGCCATCTTGTTAGGAGCAAACTACATAACCCAAACTTGAAAGGTGACATATTTAATTTTCTGCCGACAATAGATAGCTATAACATCTATGGAGAATCTCAAGTCATCCAGGTCATGGTTGTCCCAAAGGTGCTTTTTTCAAGAGGCAACTGGACTTTCTGGTTTTTCTTTGAAGATGGTTCGCTTCTCATCCAGGAGAAAAGCACCTTTGGAAGATGGCTACAACATACACAAGAAAAAGGTGGAATATTGGGCGTAAGCAATTGTAATAATCCCGATAATGGGAGAGAACATCCCTTGCTTCTAATCCCAAAAGCAACTGAAGCTCCAAAGAAAATTCAGGAAACATAGCAGATTAGAACTGGCAACACAAAAGCAGGGCAAAAAGATTTTTCATCAGGGAAGGAGGAACACCTTCTATCCAGTGTATGCTCTATTTTCCTGCAGTAGAGAAGTGTCGTCTGAAAACTGAGGTGTTAATACAGACCCTGGAGACAGAACGGGAGGTGTAATTCTGCAAGAAAAATTAGTAAATTCCTTTGCAAAAGGAAGACATCTAAGTCAATTTAGCAGCTCTACGTGTTTCTCAAGGGAGCATTAATGGGGGGGGGGGGCGACTAAAGGGGCCACCCTCCTCATAGGTTACAAAATCTGTCTCCCAACTGGTTAGCATTGAAGTTTCATAAGATGGAGAACTATGGAGCTGGATCCAGCTCAGTAATGTGGCTGTGGAAACCTTTTCATAAGGAGATCTATCTAAAAAAAATGATACAACTTATATCTTCAAACTATGACAAACCTTGTCTAGAATAGTATAGTCATAAAACAGCAATGGTACAATATTGGGAAAGAAAATGTTTTTTAAAAAATTAAAGGACACCCAAACAAGTACATGAATTAATAAGTTACTAAAAGAGCCAATTCTGAAGATAGTAAACTGGCAAAGAGACTGGGCTATATAGGTTACATACACAGGCGCACAATATCTGGGGAATCTATCAGCCTAGATAAAGTATTGAATAAGGAGATTTTGCCCAAGAACTGAACATTAAATAAGCTTGGGGGTGGGTCAAATCTGCAGACCAGAAAAAGGAATGCATAATTCTTTTTCATTTCCAGACATTAACTTCTTAACTCTTATCCACCTGTAAGAGTTTCTCTTTAAGAAAACAAGCACTGTTAACAGTTAACCATGACCTCTCTCATGGAGGAGTGGAAGACGCTTTCTGAAAAAAAAGGAAAAAGCTGGACTCCCCTAATGCCTCAGGTGTGATGGTCAACTGGATCTGGCAAAATGCATTCTCATTCACTAGGTTGCAGCAGTTCAGTGGTGCTGTGAACCAATGTTTACAAAGAGAACTGAAAGAACTGCCTAGTGTAGAGAACTCCAGATGCCATTCCCTTCTGACAGGGAAGACTCTCAATTGAAAACAACCTCTGACTGAGATGTTCAGAGGATGGAATAAAAATTGCCTCATAGAAAAAAGACTCAACTGGAAGTCCAGGAGACTAAGAAGACTTTAGACAAAGGTCAAGTAAACTTGTCGTAAGGTGGTAACTATCTGAATATCTGGAAGCACAAACCAAAACATTACCGAATCGGTAGATATATATTGGCTTGCTTTGTCAAAATTGTAGGAAGCCTGAAAAAAGAAAGTGGAGGGCAGAGGTTGAAAGTAGTATAATTTAACAAAGGTGGATTTAAACAAAAATCAAATGTACAGGTACAGCCTAATAATAGTACTGTGTAATAGATCCTGGAATAGTGGTTGATTGGGAACTGAGATTGAGCCGGTAATATGATGTGATTGCAAAAACGATTAATTCAATCTATATATACAAAAGCTAAGTACCACTTATTCATGAAATTTGGCACGTATCTTCCTCTTGGCTTCTAAGTGCTCACTAAGAGAGGATTTTCTAAAATGACCATTAGATCATTACTATTTCTTAATACAGTAATTAACACGCTAAGGAGTTCTTCTTCGCTATCACGCTCCATTATCCTATAGCTCTAAAAATCAGCAGCAGACACGGTCTTTTGAAAGCACCCTTGGTCTTTGCATTGCTCTGAGGTATAGTGATGTAATAGCCATCTTCTCCACAGCACAACATCAGAGGGTACTGGAGAGCTCAAGAGTGGTCTGGGGCTCCGTATAATAAACATCAGTACCTCACCAAAATGTCTATGCCTTCCACCTATGGAACTCAAGGCAGCGGGAGTGATATTCCCTTATGTGTGTTTCAATCACCGACCACTGAGCCAACGGATTGTGAAACAGATTTCTCCTGCATAGCCCAATCACATAGTGTCGTCACGAAGCACAAGTATTCAGCTAGTTTATAAACCTTTAAATTGTAAATGTAGTTGGTCAGATTGATTAGCATATTCAATGACACATCATCTTGTAACATCACAGTCTTTATTTCCACATAGCAAGCAGAAATTCTGGACATTTTCTTATTTAACAATGCTTTGTATCAGTTCTACAAATGGAGGCAGGATTAAAATATCTTGGTCTTCACTAGATTAGACCAACCTTCGCAAAAGGGTTTAGCCTTTTCTTTATTTCCTTGGCTTTTCAATCAGCAAAGGAACAACCAAAAGAGAAAGTTGCCTCCTGCCAAATCTCATCAAGCAAGAAAAATGTGATCCATACTCTACATAAGAGTGTGAGAAGAAAAACATGGTTTCCTAAAGAAATGTTCTTCTCTGGAGGCAAGTCTGCAACTACTATATCACCAATACAGCAGGCCAAGTACTTGCCCGGCAACAAGTACTTGAAACAACCTGAGCATTTTCTTCTAGTAGGATTGATGGCAGACCGAGTTTGTTTTGCTCATAAAAGTTAGCTGCCAAGAGCCAGACCAGTGACATGAGTGGGTACTTATTGCTGGATATTGAAGATTTTGGTCAACAGAGATTTGTTTGACTGGGATTTCTGCTGGATCTCGGCAGACCGGGCTAGCTGTTCCTTGAGCCGTTTCTTTCCTTTGCTTGTCTGAATTTCATCTTCAGTACAGCGCTGAACAAAGCCCCAGCTCTTCTCAGCATGTTCTTTCTGACTGTCCTTCTTCAAAAAGTGCTTACTCTTCTCCACATTCTGCAGGTAGAAATTAGTCTCTCGTTTGGCCTGAGAAACTTCAGCACGCATGCGCTGCTGCCGCACTTGCCTTTCATATGCAAGCTGCTCGCTCAAGTGAGTCCATTTGAAGCGATTCAAATACTAAGAAAAATATGAAAACTAGTTAGTGTGCCAAAAGATTATCATATCAGCATATAACAACTCATGGTTGAGAAGATCTAACCATAGTTTAAATACTTTCCATATTGTCTGAGGCTACTCTATCCCCATATTAATCTAAGGGTTGGAACAATTTGGCCTCCTTAGACCTGGCTAAAATCTGTAATAAAGAATCTGGTAGTAGAAGTTCAGTGATAAATGTGGGACCAGTCTCACCCCTCAGTCTAACCAGAATAGCTTACTGCAAGCACTTGTCTTGATACAAATCTGAGTTATCTGTCACATTCCCAGAGAAGAAAAGAGAGTGAAAAAACAAATCATTCAATGTACTATAGACTTGTGATCTGAAATTAATAATCTTCATATAATTCATCCCTTGATCAAAAATACCATTCTTGAACAGTAAACCGTACTCTATCAAATGCATGCATACCCAGAGGGATTCATTACATCTTTCATAGCAAGTAAAACATCACAAATTGATTTTTAAAATTTGGACTGTCACATCCTAGATAAAATTTATTTTGAGCATATACACTGGCTTATGAGGTGCTGTCTGACCATCTGTTGCTTCAACCCATTGCATCTTGAGCAAGGACACTATGTGGAAACATAGATGTAGGACATATAAAATTGATTAAATCCTTTCAGTATCTCTATATATGGCTGAGCTGTCTTTCAATTCAAATGTAAGTTTAGAAAAGCAACTTATCTTGTACCAAATTTCCTGAATAGAAACTGGAAATGCAGGAGAAACAGCGCTTTCACAACATCAAGTCAGAATCAGTTGACCCAGAAGGAAGTAAAAGCTGGTATCAACCATTAACTTTTGATTCCTTTGAAGAGCCAATAAAAAAACAGATTGAATTGTTCCCAACATCAATTTAGATTATGAATAGATAACAGAGTACTCAGTCCCAGGTAACACACCTTTATATTCCATAGGTCATAATGGAATTTACTTCTCTTACGAACACCGATAGGAGTATTGTGTAAACTAGCAGCTACCAACTTTGCCACACGCTTATCCCGGAATTCTACCCAACCTTCTGTGAAGTTTTTGGCATTACTACCAGCCTTCTTTTTTTTTCTTTCGGATAAATCGCTCTGGGGAATGCAAAAAGACAAAATAATCATAAAGTGTACAGGCTTTGAATTAAGGTAGCTTAGTCACACATACCTGTTGATTTATGAATATTTCATCTTTAAATCCACTTACCCAAGTGTAAAATGTAACCATTAATAATTGTCAAGTGCTGAGAAATCAGGAGACTCAAACAGTTCAAATGAATATAAAGATTTACTGCAAGCTTAAGATCTCTACAAGAATTCTGACCAACTGGTAGTTAAAGGAAATGAGCGAGATAAGAGGTGAGCTGGACTTAAGATCTCTTGCAGGCACGCAGGGACTCATGAGTATAATTTCCTTTTGAGATCATAAAAACTGCATCACATTTGAAACAAAAGTCCACCCATCTGAAGATAGCTTCATCTGAAAACCATGCCCATCATCTGCCTCTCACATCAAGAATAAGTGTAATGAGGAATGATATTCTATGATTCCCCTGCTGCTAACCCACTCTTCTGCACTGGAAGATACATTCACTTTATTTAGTATTCTCTTGTCTGCTTACTGTCTCTAATGCACTCATACAATCTCACCTTCAGGCTGCAAGAAAATGCGTCCCACTTCACCATGAACGCAAAGGAGGTTTCGGACATGCCGAGGCCGGAAGCGTGGAGGAATATGACCAAGATAAACTATGCCAGGCACAACCTTTTTGCCTTCATTTTGATTAGAGGAATCCAACTGAGAATCTTCTTCTGTTTCCTTATCTTCTGAAACTATCTCTACTTCTTCGTCTTCACTGTTCATTACTGAATCTTCAGTCATGGATGTCAGTTGAAGTTTTCCTGCACCTTCATCAACCATCTGGTTTTTGTTCTTAAGTTATTATTGGGCAATGTATTGATATAACTGGGCAACTGTTTTCTTTCTATAATATAAAAGCAGAATACAGTAATGAAAATTTAGGACAAAACTGCTTTGTTATACCCACACTCAACATTTGTCCACATCCTCAAAAATTAATTCTATAAAATCAATTATCTGAAATTTATATTGCCATTTCTCCAAAAGCCCATCATGTCTTACCACTGCTGCTCAACCAGTACATAGCCTTTCTGTTCCCCCAAAAACAGGCAAACTGGCATCTTGCACGTTTGCACCATAGTGCCAACAACTTATTGGCCAGGACACGGGGGCTTAATGGTGTTATATTTGATTGATTTATTATTTAGATTTAGATGGCTGACCATTTCATAGTTATGCTCTTTTCTAATCTTAATTTTGATGTTTTTAATTATACAATAGTTTTTAATATTTGTCTGTTTTATAATATTTTGACTGTACACTAGATGGGCAGCTACATACAGCAATTTGATTGACTGACTGACTGATACATGGAAACAGAGTAGAATATGGAAAGGAGTCATGATATAAGAGAATAAAGAATAAAGAGAATAAAATACAGATGCAAATAACAGATACATAACAGATGTAAAGAAAATGGGAAGCCATTTTATATCTTTTTTCCTTCTTTAGCTCACTTTTATTTATTTCTTAAAATTTGTATTTTTTTACTCTATAAAACAACTTCTATAAAAATTAATTTAAACTTAAATGAATACGTTATAAGTAAGACTCCGGAGGGTTACAGACAATTAAAATAAAAATGAAAACAGCAAAATAATCCAAAATATTTTGAGGATACCGGATTCTTCCTAACCCTTTACTAATTTACCTTTAAATTACTGCTGTATCCTATCCTCCCTTATCCCAAAAGTGCTTTTTCAAAAGGCAACTGGACTTTGTTGGAAAAACAAGTCCGGTTGCTTTTTGAAAAAGCACCTTTGGAACAACCACGATCTGGACAACTGAGAATCTCCATACACATTTACCACCTCTTACGTCCTCCAAGGAGTTTCTCCTATTCGCGTACTTCTCAAACGTGCTCCCCCGCAGGCTGAGCGACACTTTCACTAACGGCACTGTCGGAACGGGCAGCGAGCATTTCCTCCCATAGAGCTAAAACGGAGGGAGGACTACTACCGAGCCGGTGTTAACGCAGGGTAACTATAGAAATGTTACCTCTTCCTAAAAAGTCTACGGTCACTAAAGCTAAGGGTGGGGAAGCGATGCTTCTTGGGTCAAGAAATCGATGGAAAAGGAGGCGGAGCTTGAGCAACTTCGACCAATGAAGAAGTAGAGGCGAGGGAACGAGGTTGAGAGGGAATGAATGCCAAAGCAGCCAATGGGAAGCTGCGGCTGATTAAGCGCGCGCGGGGGTGGGGGGATTTGTTTGCTGTGGTGTTGCCGGTTGCAACGTTTCGCTTGCGCGCGTGAATCAAAAACTCGCCTTTTACAGACGTTGAACGTGAACCCTTGCAGTTCCCAGTGAGAGTGATCTTTGGTTCTGCAGCTGCATTCTGATGAAAGCTAAAGATCAACAAATCTGGAAAAGCAGAATTCATCCCTCACTTGATTGTCATTTTTTCATCTTTTATTATGTTTCTAAATCAAACGTGCATCATTATTAAAACTCAGTTTATTCATCGGAGGTGCAGGATATGCTGTGCCTTTCATATTCTATAAAAGAAATCACAGTACAGCTTATTTTTATTGTGCAAATCTCACACAGTATTCTCTTATTCAAATGGACAAGGCACCTTAAAACAATACTCTTCTAGCATTTATAGATCAGTCTTAAATCAGTCACTTTCCCTCAATGTCTACTAAGAAATGCTTATGAATCAGCAGAATGACAGTGCAGAGTGGGTGAGGGTTACAGGTAGTTTTTGACTGACAACAGTTCATTTAGTAACAAGTTACAACATCACTGAAAAAAGTGGCTTTTGACCATTGTAGCATCTCATGGTTGCATGATTTACATTTGATTGTTTGACGACTGACTCATATTTATGATGGTTGCAAGGTCCCGGGGTCATGTGATCACCTTTTGCCACCTTCTGACAAACAAAGTCAATGGGGAAGCCAGATTCACTTAACAACCATGTATTTAAGAACTGCAGTGATTCACTTAACATGTGGCAAAATAGTCATAAAATGGGGGTAAAACTCACTTAACAAATTTCTTACTTAACAACATAAATGTTGAGCTTAATTGTGGTCATAAGTTGAGGTATATCTGTATACAGAGTTTAGACACCATCATTATTTAAATATTAGACGTGTATTTTATTGCTACATTTCAATATTTTACAAATGGGAAAATGTGTATATTGTAACATCTTTAATAAGATTGCCTATCTGGCAATAGAATAGACTAGAATAAAATTTAGAATAGAATAGAATAGAATAGAATAGAATAGAATAGAATAGAATAGAATAGAATAGAATCTTTAAATGTAAACTAATCAGCATACATTGAAATGAAATTTTGTTGCATTCAGCTCTCAAAAGATAACCATTATGCATATACCTACATACACACACATATATGACACAGAGAAACATCACAGTATAGTTCCAATATATACATATATGAGACAAAAACAATGCTTTGAGCTCTAAGCACATAGCACTTATAACCAGTATCCTGAATGATGGGAGGTGAGCTTCCTATAATCTCAGCTGTCTTTACCACTCTCTGTAAGGACCTTCTATCTGAGGCACTGCTACCACCAAACCAAACAGTGATACAGGTCGTTAAAACACTCTCAAATGTACCTTTGTAAAAAGTGGCCAGGACAGAAGGAGAAAGATGTGTTCCCCTCATCTGACGCAGGAAATGCAAATGCTGGTTTGCACGCTTCACTAAAGATAATATATGAAGAGACCAATTGTTAGTGAACTGCACCCCTAGGTATTTAATACTGTTGACCACCTCCACAGCTGCAGCCTTGATACAAAGTGGAGTATGATTATGCTGACTCTTTCTAAAATGATCTCCTTTGCTATTTTTTTAACAATTCAAAACCAAGTTATTTTATTTCACCAGTCCACCAGAGCCTTCACCTCCTCCCTATAAGAATCTTCATTGTCATCTCGGATAAGACCCATCACTGTCGTGTCATCCGCATACTTCACAATATGATTCATGGCAAGCTTAAACATTGCTGCATGTTCTCCATTTGCCTTGAACTGCACCAGTTTAATGTATGTTCCGATCAGATTTTGAAATTGAGACTTTTTCTGGAGGAAAGATAAACAGGTAAGAAAACCTATAGCATGTTAGTAGTCATAAATGAATCAAACATGTGCTATCAGTGTGTTCTCTGATACCATCAGATAGCTTATGAATATTTTACATATATTTTGGTTTATCTCAGCACACTTTACCACTAGCTATATTGATTGGCCCCCTTACAAATTTTCATTCAATATTTGGAGGGCTAAAGATTTTTTATGCTTCAATCTGTAATAGATTTGTTGATAATTGTCAGCATATATATATATATGTTTTCTTAAGTTTTCGCGGGTACTTACATGTATGGCATTCAGCTTTGTTCAGGTATTTTCCCACGTCATTGTAGTTGTGCTTTTAAAGTTGTAGCAACGTTTCAGCAGAATCTCATCTGCCATGAGAAGCCTGATGATGGCAGATGAGATTCTGCTGAAACGTTGCTACAACTTTAAAAGCACAACTACAATGACGTGGGAAAATACCCAAACAAAGCTGAATGCCATACATATACATACATATACATATACACATACACATACACATACATACATACATACATACATACATACATACATACATATATTGACTCCGGGATTTGAATCTGGTCCGTCTGCAGATGTGAGCTTGAGTGAAGAGGATCTGGCACTGAGATTTGAGCCTGCATTGTTGAGTGATTTTGAAGGTAGCCAAGATGAGGAAGTAGACTTAGCTATGAGAGACGAACCTAATTTATTGAAGGGGCCAGAGTCCTCCCCCGAAGATCCCTCTCTGATTACACAGCAGCTGGGAACAGATAATCAGGAAAATGTGCGAGAGGTTTCAAGTGAGGAAGAGGGCTTTGAGGCATCTTGGCTTGACGTGAGAAATAGATGGAGATTGAGACGTCAATCTCAATTGGGAAAGAAGCGTCAAACCAGTGATTAATGAGACTAACACGCCCTCTTTAGGGGATAAAAAGAAACGGATTGGCTTGAGAAATTTGCCAGAAGCAAAGTGTATTGTTGGAGTGAAAGTACTGTGAAGATTCTCTGAGGCATTGTGATTTATAGGCACTTCAGGATTGCCAAACAGATTTCGGAATTACTGCTGAGGACTGGAAAAACCTCAGCAGTTATCTTTGTTGGGGTTTGCTTTCGGTTGCTTATATTTTTGGAACTTTAGAGTTTTGATTGCTCACCTGTGGATACAGACATTATATATATATAATGTTTTCTTATGTTTTCGCAGGTATTTATATGTATGGTATTTAGGTTTCTTTGGATATTTTCCCACATCTTAATATTTGTGCTTTTATTATAGCGACGTTTTGGCAGAATCTCATCTGCCATCCTCAGGCTCGTGTATTTTCCAATACACAAGCCTAAGGATGGCAGATGAGATTCTGGCGAAATGTCGCTGTAATAAAAGCACAAATATTAAGAAGTGGGAAAATACCCGAAAAACTTAAATACCATACATACATACATACATACGTACATACATACTTACACATATATATGACTAATAAAACTTATTATGTAATAAAATTTTGTGGAACAAGCCTGCTCCGTCAAATGAATGGAGTAAATTCCTGCTATAAAGATTTTATAAGTAAGTTGATTATTAAGGGAAATGGGAAAAGAGACAGAAAGGAAAAGGCAGGATTATTTTGGAATGTAGATGTCAGAGCAACAAAATAAGATAGCAGTGGTCATAAATCAAATACAAACAAGTGCCTTTGCCAGACTGATACAATAAAAACAACAACTTACAGTCCACCCCAAAATCTGCAACACTCTTTTATAATGAAATTTGTATACTTGAAAGTATGAATATCATAGCTGTAATGTGGGATGATAGAAAATAGAAGCTAGGGAAAATACAGCATGGTTTGGAAACTGTAAAATATACTATTTATGAAAGTCAGAACATTTGACAAGTAATGATGTAATACAGAATATTTTGGTTCATATTCAAACTCGCTGCTCAAGGTGTATAAAATAAGGCAATCTCTTGTATAAACTGTGGAGTACTACATAAAAGCTGTAGGTGGCAGTAAAGTCTCTTGGGTCTGAAGGAATCAGTTGTTGAATGTTCATCACAGTTGACCATAGAAATCTGTTGTTTGTGGATGAATATTATACTTGGGGAAACTGGAGACATGTAAATATAGAGATCAAGCAGTTGATTTCCTTTATAAAATACGGAGACTAATTCATTGTTCATCACAATAATTTCAGAAAATATGTTTGGCTTCCTTGTGCCTTTCATTTATATTTTTTTACCAGTAAAATTGAAAGTTTCTGAACTTTTAAAGATGAGAGAAACAAAGAAGTGGAGAGGTGAGGATCTAAGAATATACAATTTGTCACATATAGTGTTGATTAATCATTTTCACTTTTTAAATTTTAATTCTCCCTCTCAGAAGTTTCTACATCTTGTTATCTTTTCATTCATTTCTGAAAACTGAAATTTTACTTATAAAGAGAAAGTTATCACCCACTTCATCAGGTTAATTTCCTGTTTGAAATGTACATTTCCAACATTGATTAAATTATTTCATATCCTAACCATCTTATGTATTATTTTAAAATATTTTAAAATACTTCATTGTCTTTTTTTTCTTGGGGGGGAAACCAAGAGGAAAAGAAAATAAATATTTTCCCCCAAAGCAGGAATGAGAAGCACTGTTTTGAGTCTTTTAGTGATTTTTCCATTTATCTGCAGATTTCTATTTTCACTCCAAATCTGAAATAATAGTGGCAGAACTTGGTTGTTCTCTTATCTAAGAATATTATGAAGAACAATATTCTTGATGGATTGTAATCTGTTATCACCTGGGATGTTGGTATTAAGGGCTTCAATATCTGCAGTGGCTAGAAGGGTTTTTCCTTGGAAGTTATTTTTGCCTTGTGATTTTCTCAGAAGCTAATGTATAATTTGGATTAGAAAGTGGCACATAGTCTGAGGATTGAGTCCGTAAAGCCAAATATCCCACTGTAATTGTATCAATTCCAGAAACAGTGGGGTATCCCTTACAAATGTAGCTATTTCCCACTATTGATTTAAACTACTCTTTATCCCTTCATGGGCTCTTGCACACAATTCACTTAATATGCTGTTCCTCAGTCTCTGAGCTGGCAGAAAATTATTCTGGCATGTCCAATATACAGATACAAAAAGACTACATAGCCCTGTTAAAATGCCATGTTTTTGAGACGCAAAAAAAAAAAGTCTAAGATAAATCACTTTGCACCTTTAATATGACTTATAAACTGTACAATTCAATTGAACAACAAACTGAAACCTTTACAGGAAAAAAAATAACAAAAGGCCAGATGTTATGAAATGCCAGTAGGGTTGAAGCCATCTGAACTTTGGGTGGTGCAGGAGAAGCTGTTCCATATCAGACATCATGAGAGAAAAGGCATACTTCCTGGGTCCTAGTAGGTAACATTGTTTAACATTGTTAACATTGTTTAACATTATACTTAAAGAATTAGAATTAACCAGATATACAGGAGCTTCCAAGTGGTCTCAAGGACACCTTGTGAGATGCAATAATTGAAAGGGGAGGTTACCAAGGAATAAGAGACAGTGAGTGGAGCCTCCCAATTTAGGAACAAGTGCAGTTGGTACAAAAGATGCATAAAGAGTGCCTAGAGCAGGTCCATTAGAGATGCCTCGGGAGCAGCCTTATCCAGTTATCTGGGAACAGTTTGATTTTGTTGGATCCGATGAAGTAGACTTGGTGCTCAATGCTGACAGCACAACTATCTGTCATTTAGATCCCTGTCTTTCCTGGTTGATGAAAGCCTTCAGGACTATGATCTCCAACTCAGTGTGGGATTCAAATTTTTTTACTAACGGTTCTGTGGTTGAAGCTTGGTGGGCATGGCATGGTTTGATGGGCGTGACAGGGGAAGGTTACTGCAAAATTCCATTCCTACCCCACCCCACGAACCTACTTTCCAGTTCTGTTCTCCTGTGCAGGGCAACCAAGAAGACCCAGTTGATCAGCTGGGACTCGGGAGGCAGAGAATAGATGGGGGCGGGGCCAGTCAGAGGTGGTATTTGCTGGTTCTCTGAACTACTCAAAATTTCCACTACCGGTTCTCCAGAACTGGTCAGAACCTGCTGAATATCACCTCTGCTCCAAATGGATTCAGGCAGATCACTGCAGGAGGGGACAGTCCCAGGACCTTTTAAGGAGGGCCTGGTTCACCTAGTCAGAAAGCCTATATTAGATCCCACCTGCTTGGACAATTTTTGTCCAGTTTTTCATCTTCTCTTTTTAGGAAACTTGGTGGAAAAGATGCTTGCAAAGCAGCTTCAGAGGGTCCTGGATGAAATGGATTACCCCTAGTAGGGTTTCAGGCCTGGTTTCAGGCCTGGTTATGGTCACACTTGTTGATGATATCTGGAGGGAGTGGTATCAGGATAGCGCATCCATCCTTGCTCTTCTTGACCCTCTCAGTGGCTTCTAATACCATTGACCATGGTATCCTTTTGGGCCTGTTGTGGGATCTGGGGCTGGGCAGCACAGTCTTGTGCTGGTTCATACCTTTCTCCAAAGCTTGTACAGTATTCTCTCTACTCCTTTTTAACATTTACATAAAGCTACTGAGATCATTCACCACATAGGATGAAGTATTATCAGCTTTATGTCTCTATTCTCAGTTACCCAAATATTGCTGTCACTCCCCACTTATGGTGCCTGGCTGTGCAAATGGGCTTCGTCTGAACCTTGATAAGTCCGAGTGACTAAGAAACCTTTTGCACAACTTTGTGTTATGTGTGCCAGTCGCACCCTTTCCTAGATCATGAGTCCCTGCACTCAGTCACTCATGGTCACCTTGTGTTTGGACTATTACTGCACTGTACATGGGGTATCCTTGAAGAATATTTGAAAGCATGCACCTTATAATGGTGTAGTCAGTTCTAGGGGCCCCTGAAGTGGCCTGTGTAATACCACTGTTGTGCAAGCTGCATGGGTTGCCAATTTGCTTCCAAATTAAAGTTGTTGGTTATCACCATTAAAGCCTTTTATGGCATGAGTCCAGGCTATCTGAAGAATCAATGGGGTTGGCCCACCCCACTCATTCTGGTCCAAGGGGCATACTGTGGACTCTGTTGATTTCTGGCTGGTGGGATCCAGAAGAAGAGCCTTTTCTGCTATGGCTCCTGCCCTCTGCAACATTGTTCACCTCAAGATAAGATCTACCCCCATCCTCTTGGCCATCCAAAAGAGCCTCCAAACCCAACTCTATCAATAGTCCTGGGGCCCCAACAAAGGTATTTTACCCTGGAAGTGGTTAGTGGCTAGGAAAATCCCACTGTCACCCTATTGTATTCTGGATCCTAAATCCTAATTTATTTAATTTTTTGTATTCTATATTAATGTTTTAATGTTTCTATCACTGCTTTTATGATGTTGTAAGCCTCCCTCCCAGAGGTGCCTGACAATGAGATGGACCACATATAATTTTAATAAATAAATGAATAAATAAATAAAGTACACAAGAGAGACAGTTTGGTCTCGTGATTAAGGCTAGAAACTGGGCAACTGTGAGTTCTAATTCTGGCTGGGCGACTTTGGCCCAGTCATTTTCTCTCAGCCCAACTTGCTTCACAGAGGGATTATTTTAGAGAAAATAGGAAGAGAAGGGAGTATTGGGTATGTTCGTTGCCATTATTTATAAAATGAAGATGGGAAAATAAGTAAGTACAAAGGCTTTCCCAAGTCATGGCTGCCATCTGTTTTCTGATGAATTAGTGTAGTTTCCCCAGCATGATACTCAAGAGGTGTTTAAGCAATAACTCCTCAAAATCTTCATCAAATTCATAAATACTATTGCTTAAGTACCAGGCTGGAGAAGGATGAAGAGAGAAGTGGGGGAAAGAAACATCACTGAAACTGACTGAATACTGTAGATTACTGGTTAAAAAATCTCACCCTTACTTAATTCAGTAGAGACTGCCTACAAGGAAATAGGTCAGTCATTTGCAAAGCAACATACTCCAAAATTACTAAGAAGCAGCAAGAAATTACTGAAATCACCAAAGGCATTTGTGAACTTGACATAGCCGCTCACAAGCTTTCCAACTGTGCTTCTGTATAATGGGTCATACTTCCTTTACTATCCCAGTCCTGTCAATCATGTCTATTTGGAGCAGATAATTCAGCAGCCACTTCACAGTCAATTTGATCAAATGTCACACAGTGAGACACTGAAATTACCCACTGTCAGAGGAAATGCACCCCCTCCTCTTTATGAATCCCTACTCCACACAAACTTCCTTTCATTACTGTAACATTTCCTTGATCACTTGTATTTGCAAACAGCAGCCTGGGCTTCTGTAGGATTTGGCATTTGTTATAATGATTAGCATTTTTTAAAAAAATGTTTGCCACTAAATTTAATTTCTTTTTTTTAATTTAGAAATTTTTTTATTAAACGTTAAAAAGATATATACAAAATACAATGCTTTGTAAATTTAATTTCTAAAATATATATTGAACCCCAAAAAGAGTTTCAGTGAGAAATCACATCTAGAGGAACATAACAGACCATCCTAGTATCTCTTATCTGATGCTGCACCCTTTCAATGGCACATAAAAGGACCCCTTCATACCTTCAGTGTCCATATAGAGATATCCCTTAGATCAGGGGTATCAAACTCGCAACAACATGTTGTCATCATGTGACATTCTGCAACTTGGCTGGGGCCGTGGCCAGCACATGACAGCTCTGGCATCCAGGCTGTGAGTTTGACATCTCTGCCTTAGATTAAAGACTGAATAAGATGGGCTAATTCATTAAGGTTCTAGTTTGGGAATAAGAGCTGACTAATTAAAGAAAGAGAAGCAATGCAAACAGTATGTAACTACAATTAAAATTAAAGTAAAATAAACTAAATAAAACTAAAAAAAAACCTAGTATGAAATTAGAAGATTGAGAGTCTTGTTTGAGGATGCTGAGTGTTTGGCCATCCAGGGCAAACATTTTCCTCCCTCACTCTGTTTCTCTCCCTCCCTCTCTTATTTTTCCTTTTCTTTTTGATAAGGGAAAAAAAAGAATGTGGACGATAATCTTTGAAGCAGGGTCATGGAACACAGAGACCCTCATAAAATGAAGCCTTGGTGTGATGCTCTGAGACTAGACTTGTCCATAAATAGCATCCATCAACATGTCATGTGAAAGACACTTGAGGGTGAAAAATATACTCAGTTTCCTGAAACAAAAAAAAATTGGACAACAAGCTAAACAATTTTATAACAGCTTCAGTCAATTAATTGGTCTGAGGCTAATCTCAGTGGTGCTTCTCTGCGTGCAATGCAATTACATTTGCATTTTAGTGGAATTATCGTCATAGAAAGGATTCTGCTCTGAGATTCCCTATGCTCCTGGTGAGAAATGAAATGTAATAAGTAAAAAAAAATATATTGTTGCATGCCAATGAGTCAGGGGAGAGGGCAATCAATTCACTCACTTCTGAGGTCATTAAAGAGCCCTTTGATCCCCAAAAGAGGAATGCAGGGGAAATGTAATTGGGAGAAAAATCAAAGCTCAACAATTTGGAAAGGGAAAGAGAAATACATATAGGTGCACTAGCTTAATAGTACATAAGAGTATGAAAATTCTGCAGATACCAAGCAAATTTTCATTTTCTAACATTTTCTCTTGCACTATTAGAAAAACAGCAGACCTTTTCTTCTTTACTGTGGCCAGTGCATTATAAAACCAGCCTTCCCAAATTGGTATTATCCAGGTTTGTGGAACTTCTAATTCCCAAATCTTCAGCTTGCAAATGGAGAAAGGGGTAATAAATCATCACATACTGTATTTATGGTGGCAAATGAATTTTCTATCACCATCCTTCACTAGATGGTGCTAGACTACTAATAGCTAGACAACTGCTATGTGTAAGGGCAGAACTTAAGTTATGTAGGAATTGACTTCCAGTTTGCAGGGCTTCGGTGGCAGACAGGAATCCACGATCATGCACGGTTTCTGCCTGGGCTCGCTGCTGGAGCGCCCCGAGCCAGCTGACTTTGGGGCTAAGCCACCCCATAGAGGTGGTGAAGATGGGGGAGCACCAGCAGGGTCGAGGGGAGCCACATCTCTCCTCAGCTGGCTAAATTCCCTTTTCCGAAGGCGGTAAGAGCGGCGGTCAGAAATGGCCGCCTCAAAGAAGCACTCAGCTGGAAAAGAAAGTGCAGGAGGAAGTTAAGAAGTGAAAGTTTTGGCTGACAGGGATAAGAAGCAATAACTAAGGTATCCTGGAATTCAAATTTTATAAAAGATACATCGCTCCCAAAGAAGACTCAGAAGCAGCAAATGAAAGTGAAAAGGGAAAGTTTTTTTTTCACTCTCCTTCCTTGCGTTTGACAGCGAAGAGAGCTGAATGAGAAATCAGAAAAATCCACTTTGGCATCAATATGTAATTAAACTGGAAATATAATTAAATGCCAAGGGGACAATAAAGATTTCTGAACATTAAAAAATCATTTTTTTTGCTATAAGTGGGAAGGGAGAGGAAAAGAATAAGGGCAGGATTTGGAAGGAGGAGTCTGCCTGGAATTCAAAAGAATCTAAAGTGAAATCTTAATAAGACTTCTAAAAGATACATTTTAACTGGAACTTCGCAACTAAATAGTAACCCCAGGAAGAGAAAGTGAAAAAAGAAGAAAGTGTTAAAAGAAACAGCTTGTGTGTATTTGGATTGCTTGGTGACTTTGGGACTTCTGGAAATTATATTTGAATGACTAAAAACAATTGGGTGGTTGTTTAAAAAAAATTCTACAATGGCATCACTTTTCGACGAACTGAAAATGGAATTTAAAAAATATGCAGAAGAGGCACAAGAAGGGAAGGGCTCTTTTGGCTCCGTTTTTCAATTCTTAGAAATGGCAATCTGCACCTACGAGAAACTACAAGAAAAGACAGCGCAACAAGAAGATTGGGATAAAGAAGAAGCCATCTTTAATGAACAAGTAACTTTATCTGGGGAAGAAAGGGGAAAGCGGGGAAAGAGAATGGAGAATTTAAGATTTTAAAAAACAGCCAAAAAAGGGAAAAATAATGTGAAAAGTGGATATGAAGTTGGAAAGCAACAGAAAAGGGGAACACAGAAGAGGGAAATGGAGGTGGAGAGACAAGGGGGTAAAAGGGGAGAGAGAAGGAGAAAGGGGAGAATGAAGGGAAGAGAAGTTACAAAGGTTTGGAGCAAGATGTAAAGAAACAGGACTTATTCAGAGATAATGGGTGAAAATTTAACTGAAAAAGGGATTCTGTAAAGGTACATAAGATTGTATTGTTATATTTGTATTAGAAATAATGTTAGAAAATTGGAAACAACATATGCTTAAAAAGTGGGATAAAATAGCCAGTGTAATTCAGTGAAACTTTTGTGAACAAAATAAATGAAATGAAATAAATGAGAGAATTGAATTAGGAAGGAATGGAAACATTTTTACTACTCAATGTTTTATAAAAGATAAGTGAATTAGGGGGGAAGTAACTATGGAAAGTTTATAAGTGTTCCCATAGAAGTACGATATTTATTTGAAAAGTAATGTGTAAAATGTTTAAGATTTAAATGAATATTAATATTAATGATAGAATTGAATTGGTATGGATTGTTGTTTTAATTATATATTCATAATTTTTTCTTTTTTAAAAATATAGTGTGTAGTTTTAGAATGTACCAAGCAGAATCCAAACGGAAGTTATGTATTATATTAAGTGTTATAATTTTAGGGGAAAGATATAAAAGTGTCATACTCCAATCAGTGATTACAGGAGAAATTTTGTTTAATAAGAAAAGATAATAGACAGCTGAAACAGGACAGACAAAGAATATAAGTATAATGATCTGAATTGAGATGAAATAAATAAAATAAAATTAAGAAAGTTAAAAGAGGGGAGAAGCTATATAGAAAATGTAGAATGGTAATAAGATATGGAATGGTATATAAAAATGAGCATGAACTTGAATTTGTGTCTGTACGAAGAGATGTAACCCGGGATCAAGCTGCTTTCAAAAAAGATATTTTATGTTTTTATGTTTTATGTTTTATGTTTTGTTTGTTTATGTTTGTTTTTAAAAATCAATAAAATTTTCAAAAAAAAAAGATATGTAGGAATTCAAACCCAGGAAGTTGCATTTTAAGGGCACAATCAGAGTACTGTACTTTAAAACTCAAGCAACAGCAGATATTAGGAAAGTAAGATGAACGGATATAGAAATCTCATGTATTTCAAGTGTAATTGAATAATTATTAATTAGGATGAAATTAATAAATGTTGATTAGCTGTTATGAGTGGAGGGAATGGGACTAATATTTCAGAACATGTTTGAGTAAGGTTATGTAAAGTCATCTCCTGTATTAGAGATAAGCAACATGATAGCTATGGGCACCAAAATGAACTCAGCTGACCTGCTGTAAAGCAAACACAGCCTTTAGCATTATCTTTATATACAGGATGCCTCTGAGCTTCATCTAACCTGCTAAGTGAAAGCAATCGGAGGCTTAGAGCCCCATGCTTTGTTTCAGAGCATGCTGAGCTGACCTATTCAAGCAAAAATCCAGTTTTATTCTGATTGTATTTCCTAGGCATGTACAGAAAGAGCCAATAAGGCAAGAGTAGCAGAGGTGGCATTCAGCAGGTTCTGATCAGTTCTGGAGAACTGGTAGCGGAAATTTTGAGTTGTTCGGAGAACTGGCAAATGCCACCTCTGACTGGAGATTTTACAGTATCTCCTGCCATGCCCACCAAGCCATGCCCACAGAATAAATAAGAATTTTAAAGGGAGAATAGCCCACAGCAAAGGTTTGGAATCAATGTTTTACTTTTAATTCTGGAAGGTTTAAGTCAGGCTTGTCCAACCAGAGGCCCATGGGCCGCATGCGGCCCAGGTCAGCTCGTAATGTGGCCCAGTGCCCACCCCAACCTTTGTGCAAGAGGACGAGCCAGTGAGGAGGAGGAGGAGAGGCAGGCGCAAGGCGGGGCGAGGCGAGCGCCACGCCAAGCAGCAACAGAAAAGGCGAGCGCCGTCAGAGCACTCCTCGTGACGAGGCAGCCGCAGCCCAAGAGTCCCACTCCGCCACCTCCTGCTGTTGCCGCCACCACCGCTACTGCCACTGGAGCTGTTGTAGCGGCTTCTGCCCCCGCCACCACTGCTGCTGCCGCTGGAGCTGTTGTAGCGGTTTCTGCCCCCGCCGCCACCAACGCCATTTCTCCATTTACATCTGACTCATTTCCAATATAAAAAAGAATAGTTTCCCCTGGAATCACTAATCAGAGTATGATGCCTTTCTATCATTCCCCTAAATTAAAATTTAAAATAACACCTAAATCCCAATCAGATTCTGCTTAGTACATTCTACTATTTCAAAAACCAATACTAGAATAATAAATCCATAACAGTCAACACATTAATCCATTAAACTCTATATTTAAACTAACATTTTAAACATTCCCTTTAGTATTTTATTAAAACTTAAAATCATTCATTATTAAACATTTTAAAGTTATACCTTAATATTTTAGTCTTTTATTAGGTCTTTAAAAGTTCTGATTATCTACTTATAATACAAATACCACTGTTACAATACTCATGTGTACTTTGCAGAATCCCCCTTTTTTTTAAGAAAAAAACCCCCATACATTACCCATTATCCCTAAAAAAATTCTTCTTTTCTCCATCTTGTTTTATATCTTTGTAACTTTTTTCCCCCTTTTCCCTTTCCTTCTTAGCCCGCCTAAACTTTTTACCCCCTCCTCTCCAAACCTCTGCCTTCTTGGTTTCCCCTTTCTGTTGCATTCCTCTTTCCTTTTGCTTTCTAGCATTCTGTTGTTTTTGCATCTTATTTTTCTCTTTCATAAATATTTTTTTATTTCTTAAGTCCTTCCTTTTCGCTCCTCTCTTTCTCCTTTCTTTCTTAGTCACACCATTTAGTTCATTAAAAATGGCTTCTTCTTCCTCGGCTTCTTCCAGCTGTTGTTTAATTTGCTGACACATGACAAGCGCCATATCTAGGAAACAAAGGGCTTCTCCCATAACATCTTTGCCTTCTTTCCTTATTTTTAAATATTGTTTTTTTAGTTCATCAAGAGATAGAACCATTTTAAACTGTTCTTCTTCTTTTTCTGTATCCTCTTCTTATTATTAAGCCAATCAGTTATTTCCAAACTTAAAACAGTTCCCAAAAGTCCCAAAATCCCGAAGTCATCAAACAGTCCAGGCAGAGTACAAACTTCTTCCTTTTAAAATTTCTCTTCCAGGGGTGAAGTCAAATTAGGGAAAGAAAAAACGTCCAGTCTGTGCTTTAAATCTTTTTTACAATTAATTTCTATTCTCTTTATCTTCAAGGCATCTCCTCCAGCAAAGTCTTAGAATAATTTTTTTTTTCCAAGCCTCTCCCTTCCCACTTATAACGAAGGAGTTTAGGTTTTACCTTCTATTAAAAAGCAGGTTTTCCTTGTCCATTTGTTAATTCCATAAGGGAGGGAGAGTAACTTTTCCTTTTCATCACTTTTCTTCGCCGCTGAAAACATCAATCGGGAACATTGTAGCGTCCAGAAGAAAGCCAATACTTTCCCAGGTGTTGAATATGTCCTTAAGGTCCCAGTTCGACCAAGAAAAAACTTTCGTTTTAAAACCCCTTCTTCTTCCTCCTGCACATTCTTTATCCAGTTGCCGGCTTCTTCATGGCGGCCATTAAGACCGCCGCTCCACCGTCTTGAGAGAAGGGGGTTATTGCCGGCTGGGGAGGGGGTTTGCGATACTCCTCAACCCCTGTCCAGATCCCCCCTTTCTTCAGCTGCCCCAACAGGGCAGCCTTAGCCTCCAAATCCATCAGGATCGGAGGCACCAAGGCAGCTATAACAGCAGGGATTGCGGAGAAACGCGAATCCCTGCTGTCACCGAAGCCGACAAACCGGAATTTTCATCTTCTAATGTGGCCCAGGGAAGGTGAAAGGTTGGACAAGCCTGGTTTAAGTTATCTAAATTGCTATAGCATTAACAATTTCAAGTTTATATTGTATCATGCTGCTGTACCCTGCCACTATCTACATTATATAATGCATTATTTGCATCATATTAAAATACATAACTTGGGAAAAATCTGGAAATTAATTTGAATTTGGCCTGAGAGATTTTGGTATTGGATGTAGAATAATTCAAATGCTGTCTTTCTCATTGGCAAAAAAGGAAGAAGAATAAAATAATAAATTTATGATACCCAAAATAACCAGTTGAGATTTATCCTCTTCTGGCCTAATGCTAACTAAAATTTGAAGCCTTAGAATAAAAATCTAGGACTTTTGTGTATGTATGTGCAAAAGATTTATTAGCATAATACCTCATAGCTCATTCCTTTAAATACATTTAAAAAACAATTTATAGAAATATATAGTTGGATACTCCCTGTGCAATGAAGCATATTAGCCGCAAAATCTCTCACTCTGGAATCATGCTGAGAACAAAGAAAAATCCATTATCTAAGTGGAGGAATTGCATTACTTAAAAATACAAATAATATTATTCATAGTTGCAAAGGTATCTAAACTAGGGACACCCACAGCCTTGTCATTACACCAAATACCAAGTAAAATTAATTCCCGGTTGGATACAAAATTGGTTGTCTGGTATGTGCCCAATACATGTGAAGGACAACAGGGTGAAAATGGCTATTTTACAACACACCTTTTAAACTGAACAATTCAATACCCTGGGTTCCTCAGAAACTTTGCAGAGGCTCTTCAGTTGGAGAATCTATAATGGCAGACAAGATACATGGTTACTTTAGCGCTTACCTACTTATATTCAACTTCTCCTGGTATCTACAGCTGCAAGGAACAATGGGTTTCCAAATGAACTGGTAGACAGGTATGAGAGGGCCCAACAAGACCGTGGGTACCTATGTCCATATGGCTTCCAAATTCTCAGCAGTGTACTGAAGTTGCACAGCAACCATCCAAGAATATGCAAACAGATGCATGAAAGTGGTTGGGGAACCCTATACAGTGGTGGTAGAAAATTTGACAGAAACTGCCGTGGGGAAATTGTCCAGGTTCTCTCAAGGACAGAGGCCAGGATTATTTATAGAACATATAAGGCATGGAGATTCTACCCTTTTGTTTTTGGATTTACAGTTCCTATGAGCCAGTGAGTATATGGATAAATCCATCAATCTCACGCTGCTTTCCCCTGCACTTTAAATGGGAGATAATCAAATTTAGCAACTTCATTAAGATCGGCATGGATAACATCAACATTTTTTTTCTATGGAAGAGGCCAGGGGATTAATGTTCTCCTGGAATTCTTTGTTGCCGTCCTGTAAATCATAATCCGGATGATATGACGTCCCAGCAGGTTATGGCAGGAAACGGCTGCAGTAGGACATGGAATTAAGTCTGGTGAACCCACAAAGGATGCCGCAGAGGGGGAGAGAACTTGTCAGTAAACCGTCTTAGTTACAGAAAGAAGCCAGGAAGAAGGTGGAGAAGGGAGAGGGATTGCCACCCACGGGGAATCTATCATATTTTAGAAATATTTCAGAAAAAAATATGTAGGTGTAAATCCACAGCTGGCAAATCTTGTTTCCCTTTATTCAGAGATATCAGTCTCATCCTGATAAGAATTTCTTTCTGTAATCTGGCTCTATTTCATATGTACTATTACTGCACATTAGCAGAATGATCATGATTGGGGAAACCCACACTGAGAATTTTTTTTGGGGGGGGGATAGATATCTCCAATAAGTAATTTCCCTCTGAGAAGATAATGGCTCCAGCTTTACATCAGGTCAAGAGTACAGCAGCCAATTCTCATTTAAAAAGAAAAATGGTTCTGAGAGTCCTGGATATTGAATGCAGTATACTGCCATCAGGACTAGTAGCCATGGATAACTTCATCCTTCATGAATTTGTCTAATTGCTTCCCTTTTTAAAAACCATCCAGAAATTCTTCAGGCTCACCATATGATCCTGAAGACATCTTTCCTTTTATTCCTTGTGAACCTCCCATGGCTTAACTAGATAATTCTGGGCTCTAGAATTTGAGAAGAGAAAATATAATCCTTCAAACTGCAGTTTTGCTTCCAGTCCTTTTTGTGGCCTATTTTTAGATTTTGAAATCTGAGGCTGTACTTCCTGCCCCCCCCCAAAAAAAAAATAATAATTGGAGGGGGTCAGGACAAAACTACATCTGATTTCAGTTTTATTAAAATTAATTCATTGATTGTTTGTAAAGATATGATTGATTAAATGGGGTTGCATTTGCTCTTGTGCCTACTCTCTACTTTTTGGAGCACATTTCCAAGGTGCCACTTAAAGGCCATATCATGCCCCCTGCAATCATTGCAAATGCCTGATATGGCATCATTATCAAATCCAAATCAGTGTTGATTTTATTCAAGTCAGCTTTGACATTTGTCAGATCAGAAGGTAAGAAAAACCTGACCTGGAAGCTTTACTAAAGGCCAAGACCTACCACTTGATTTGTGCTACTGTATTGTTGCTAAAAAGCTTCCTCACAGGTCTGGCTGTAATTGTCACTTTCCACTTTAATCTTTGGGAAGAGCTGGATGATAATACACAGGCCCCATCACAACTCAACCATAGAGCCCAAAGTCATAATTTACAGAAAATTATGCCCAAAATCTAAGTAAGAAACCACCTTGTTAAAGATAAACCATATCACAAAGCAAGATGAATGAAGCAACATAACCAGAGAAACTGATTCAAAAACTATTTCGTACAATCCATCAGAATTTCTATCTGAGCTGGCAATTCATTAACAGAGTGGGGTGTCACTTTAGTTTGACAGACCCATCCTGGTATCTTGTATTTCAGTTAATACTTTTATTTTGATTATTTGAACCAGTCTGAGGCAGGAGGAGGCAGGGAGAGAGAAAGATAGAGATGCTCTGGCTTCATAGGTAAAACAAATGCTTTTACAGCTTGAGCTAAAGATATATTTTTAATAAGGAATAATGGATGGTATAATTAGACCAGTGATTGAGATGTATTTCTGTGGATGATTTTGTTTCCTCTCCTGTATAAGCCCACTGCATCTAATGCCAGGTTCCCCTTTTTTAATCCAGCCTCCCTCCCCATCCATGTATCAGTAAGTGAGACAGCTGTCTCTTCCTCTGCTAATACAGTCAAATCCGTTCCCAAACTCCTCAGCTGCTGGAAAAGCCAGCGCTTGCAACCCAGGTCGCAGCCAATATTAATTATATCCAGCTGAGTAAACATTGGGCTTTTTATTTTAATTAAGAGGGATGATCTAATTGTCAGGGGAAGATGGGGAGGGGGAAGGCAAGAACAGTTAGACAAAGTTCAGGTGATCCAAGGTCTTCTCATGTGCATGGAGGAGAAGGATGGGCTATAGAAGTGATTGTGGTTGTTTAAATATTAATTCAGCCCATTTCCTATGGAAGTGGTCCTCTATGCCAGTGGCCCCCACCCTTTTGGGCACCAGGGACAGGTTCCGTGGAGAGAAGTTTTTCAGCAGACCAGGGGTGGTGTGGTTTTGCATGCTGCCTGCACCCCATGGATGGGCCTTTGCTTGTTTGTGTGGCACGGTTTCTGGCATGCCGTGGACCAGTGCTGGTCCATGGACTGGGGGTTGGGGATCCCTACTCTATGCAGTTCACAGAGCTGCTGTGCAGGACCATTAAACCAAAGGAAAAGATTGGTTAAAACAATATAAAACCATCACTCTTGTGTCCTCCAGGTACATTAGAGTAGGCCACAAATCTCATCAATCGGGGAGATATTGGGTTCTTCCTCACATCCATTAGTCAAAACACTAACCATCTTCAGAGGATATATCTTGATGATGTCACCTTCAACTCCTCCAACCATCTTTCAAAAGATTCTTTTCCCTGTTCTCCTAACACAAGTCTTGCCATACAAAAGGTCTATTTCAGTTAGTGAGGACACTGTTAGAGACTGAGGTCTTCCAGCCTTTATTGACCAGTTTTGGCTGGCGTGGGCATGCCTTCTCTCCCCTCTTGTCTGGGCACTGCTTTCCAGGTGCTTCCTCTTTCTAACTAGGCTTCCCCCTTTAATCAACAAGTTGCCCCTCCCTTGGAACCCTCTGCAGGCTGATGGAATGGTGGACACTTCCAGATAAAGGAAAGTCTCTTGTGTCCTGCTTTACTAGACAGCCTCAACTCCACCTGTGAATTGGGCACTGCACCTGATCTTCTGGGGTTGGGTGCTGACAATAAAGCAGGAAAGCAACACCAGCTTTGATAGACAGAAAGGATCCAGACCTGCAGATCAGCTATTTGGGGACCAGCTTATGGCAAATAACCATCTGTTAAAAACTCCCTCCTCCTTAAGGAAAATGATCGATAGTTATTGTTTCTGTTGGTAAGTGATTCCAGGGGAATCTGCCACCTGCTCACCCTGATGAGTCCTGCTTTAAATCTGGAAGGCAACATCTGTCACTGGCTCATTGCTGGGATAGAATATGCCACAACATCAAAGCACATAAAATATGTCAACATAATTTGGGTCCAGCTTGTTGACTGGAGAAAAGTGCATTGACACAGCTGTGAGGAACAGCCCATAAATGAACTCCCTAGCTGGGAAGAATTGTTGTACTGTAAAAGAACAGAGCTCCAGGAAGTCTCCCTATACTTAATTTAACTTCATTCTAGTACAATTGTTTTATTGTTTATGGGTATTTATCATTCAATTAAGAAATCATCTACCCATAAACTCATTTCCCTGGTTATCAATTCAGATGTTCATGCTCTGCCACAAAACAGTATGTGATCCACTTCTGTCTTCCTACATCTAAAATGAGTTTTCAAGATGGGAAGTTTGTATGAGGGCAGGAGTGGAGCAATTTTTGGGTGGTGTTGGGATGCAATTCATTTTGGGGGGCGGGAAGGCACTGGGGGGAGAGGTGATGACATAAAGTTAGCAGGTGTATCATAAATGTGAGCATGCACTTTCCTGGGAGGGAGGTGCAAGGGAGCTGGAAGTATTTAATTAACAAATTTCTATGCTGCCATCCAATACAGCGACACTGGCTGGCTTACAAGATAGTAATAAAAAAAATTCAAAAGGACTAAAAAAAGTGAGAATAAAAAGATTAAAAATTAAGAACCAAGATGATGGCTAGCCTGGGGGTGAGAATCTTCTCTACCCCATCAGCTACTCTCACTTGGACCCAGACCAAGTGGCAAAGACAAGTTTTTTGGATCTCTTGGAAGGCTGGAAGTATGTGGATATATCTCACTTCTGATGGGAAAAAATTCCAGCGGGCTGGGGCCCCAGTACAAAAGGGTCTTATCCTGGACCCCACCAGCCAAAATTTTTTTGCTGATGGAATCTAAAGTAGGCCCTTCTGCCAGAACAAGTGGGGTAGGTTAGTCCCATTGGGATAAGGAAATTCCTCAGATACCCTGGACCTATTTCATAAAGAGTTTTAAAGGTGACGACCAACACCTGGAATTGGACCCGGAAGCAAATGGATTCTGCACCAGTGGTAGTTTCCAAATAGTCTTCAAGGGTATCCCCATGAAGGGAGAGTTGCAGTAATCTAACCGGGAGATGACCAGGGCATGAATGAGTGTGTGCAGGGCTTCATGATCCAGGAAAGTATTAGGCAAATGTCTCAAAGTATGTCTCCTAAGAATATACTTCTGCATCCAAATTGAATTGAATTGAATTTAACTGAATTGGCATCCTTCGGTCTCAAAAGACTATGGTATCGTGTTATGAAACTAGTAACTGCCATTTCCCATGTTGTTTCAATGCTGTATGCAAAGCTGGAGTGTTGTTTCCAGAACACAAGGCCTGGGTGATTTAAAATGGAGGATAAACTGTTACCCAAGCAGCAGATTCCCCACTTTCCACATCACTGAAATAGTCTAATGGAGCGGCAGAGCTGATACGATTAGTTCCAGTTGCGTCGCAGGAGTTACCAGAACCTGATTGTACATAGTCACAAACTGCTTCCGGGACTCCGGCTTCAGATTTTGCCTCGAGGTTGACTCCTGAAGCCTTTTTCAATAATAGATATAGCCACAAGGCAGTGGAGATTTGAAATCAGAGTTTCCCTTCTCCTAGAAGATGGTTCTACTATTTTATCTGCCGTTGGGGCATAAAGCGCTCTTCTGCTTTCAGAACTGTTGACCATCTTCTCCTGTAACCCTGGAAAGGAGCCCTTACAAGGTGCTACCAGCCGGGCCAGCTGGACCAAGGTTTTTTAAGGAGGTATTACTCCTCCGGCACTCCTCCCAGCTCGGCTCCATTTGCAGTGTCCATTATCTTCCAACTGTCACTTTCCGACCATTCCACTCTACCAGCATCCAGACTATACTCTCTTTTATTGATGGCTTTTTTCCCCTCACAGAACTCTTCCTCACAGTTATGTTAAAGCTGTGTATGACCCACCAGTCTTTGAGATTGTGGGAAATGTTACTATTGGCGATGCTGTCCTTGCAGGTTTAATGCAGGACAAGTAAAGGAAAGTGGGCTCCTTTGGTTTCATTTCTCCTCCCACTAAATGTTGCCATTTTGCAAGAAAATATCCACTAGTCATTCTTTTAATGTGGGATGAGGCCAGGAATGAGACCTGTCAAAACCTGCTATCAACAGAGCTGATCACAAAGTGGATGTAAGATTTCTTATCAGAAGAGGCTCTCCCCTCAGTCTCCATTCTATAAGTTGGTCTAGCCCTAGTACAGCTGTGAATTTAAGCACACACAAAGAAATGCATACTGACATTCACACTTTCCCCCCCACATGAGCCACAGTTGTGTTTGAGTTAAATAGTAGAATAAGAGATTAACTGGTATTTTAAATTTCTTGTATGGAAAATACATTGAGATGGAATTAAATATCCTGAAACAAAAAATTGAACCTTGAACCCTTCAGTCTGCATGACTTTATAGGTCAATCAAATGAGCAAAAAATAAAAGCCACTCTCCATATTTATGTGGGGAAAGTCCCATTAAAAACTACTTGTACACCTTCTGAAATATACAGCAAGGATTGGGCTGTACATTTATCATCAGAAATAATACAGAATGAGAATTTGGGGAGAAAGAATGTGATAGAGTGAGATGAATAGATAATTATGCAAAAAGGGAATACCACATAAATTCCACAAACGGAGAACTGCTTCACCTAACACAAACAATTCACAAAACTGTAGGAATAAGAATCTATCAAACCCTACAAAAGAAGAAATGTTTCTAATTTTAGGAGCATCTTTATGCATCCAAGTATGTATTCTGAAGTCTCTGAGTCACAAACAGTTGCCAAATCTTTAAATGCCACCTCAATTTCTCACCAAAACTGAACTTTAATAATAAAGACAGACAATATAATGAACTACTTTAAGAATAATGATATGAATTTTTCAATGTGGAATCAGAATTGCTTACTAATTGGCTCAGATTTTGTGGTATTCTCAGCTAAATCTTCCCTCTATCACTACCCATTCCTTCCCAAATCTAAAACAACTTTCTTTGGCTTATATTTAAAGCTTATCTATCTTTGGACCAGTTTGGAGTTTTATTCTTCCATTATATCCCTTCTTTTAGGAGCTTACATTATCCATTCCTATTTCCATTTCTACTATGTTCAGCTTACATTCTTATTGAAGGCCATATGAAGGGGCTTATTTCCAACAAACGGAAGCAGAAATGTACATTAAAATACTCCTGGGGAGGAACAGGAATTGCTGTAAAAAAAAACCTATCTTCTGCAAAACCTTAATTCCGTCATCATGACTTGTGTAACTGAAATTCTTTATTTGTTCTTGATGGTGGATAAAAGAAGAATGGGCTCAGAGCTGAGAATGGGAAAGAGCAGGGCCAAGGCCATTGCTGATTCTTTCAGTATAAAATCGAATTCCTTTAATAGTAAAGTAGAAAATAGTAAATTGGAATTTAATTCATACTTGAACCTGATATCACTCATTCATATTTACAGACAGAACAGTTGAAGAAATGGCATTTTGCCATAGATTATCCAATAGCTGAGAATTATATTTTCCAATACTTCAGGCAAAGATTTTTTTTTAAAAAAAATTATTTATTAACTATGTACTTGTTTTGCTGCTTTTTTGTTCTCCTTGAGAAATGTTTATCCAACAATTTAAACCTCATAAGTCATTATTTAGAATTCTGTAATTCTTTGTTTCTCTACCTTGTTTTCTTTCATGGCATTCCCCACTAAATTATATTGCAGAATTGCACACAACATTAAACCCACCTGTACACCATATGATTTGGGGTTCAGGAGGATTCAGGTTTTGACCGATAGCTAGACTGGTAGGTCTATCCAGCAGTTAAAACTCACCCTGTCTTTATAGAAGTGTTTAACATGGCAGCAATCAAAGGGAACCAAATATCAACTCCTTTTCATTGTGGGTTTAGCACTAAACCTCTTTCAAAGGAAGCTAAACACAAGTCCAGTGCTCTTCTAGAAGAGTGCTTAACCTGTATTCAAAAGGAGACAAACTCACCACTCTTCCCGAAGAATGGTACATTCATGTTCAAAAACTGCTTAGCAATACTTAATACAAATAGGGGAGTTGTTGTACCACAAAGCATCTGAGAGATAGTTGCCTCTTCATATAGCCCACCACCACCGCTGCTCTGATGCTGTTCAGATTTATCTTCAAGCTGAGGATTGACTATAATCCATGATGTAACAATTATGTTTTTATTGGGAATTTTACCTGATACATATAGTAAAGAACTGAAATACCTGATTGTAAATGTATTAATAGCGGCTAGGATTGTATTTGGTAAAAATTGGAAAAATAAGAAAATACCATCGCAGGAAGAAATCATTAAGAAAATATTGGAATGTACTGAAATGAGTAGATTGACATTTGAAATTAGAGAACAAGAGGATAAACAATTTTATAAAATCTGGGACCTTTTCTATCAATGGTTAGATAATAAAACACAATAATAGAATATCTAGAATTTCAGAAAATAATGAATATATAAAGATATATTTCTTTTTTTGATATCATATCTATAAAATGTTTTTAGGATAGATCTGGTAGGATTATATGAATTGTTATAAAATAAACTAAGTAAATTATAGTTATCTCGCAAAGTATGAATGAATAAAATTATAGTCAAATGATTGTTTAATAGTGATACTAGGGTATTTAATCTTTGATTGATAATATGAGTTATTATGTAATATAACTGTAATTGAGACTACAAAATGGATGCACAAAAAATTGGTAAGCCAACCGACACACTGCTTGTACATTTATGAAAGAAAGCTGGATGTTTTTATGTTTTGTTTGTTCTGTTTGTTTTTAAAAACCAATAAAATTGTTTTTTAAAAAAACAATTATTATATTAGTTCCAGTAATGCACTTTGTATTTCCTAAGAAATACTGCAATGTTATTCCAACTTTTAAAGTCTTGGAATGAACTCTGGGCAAATGTTAGCTGAGATTTTGTAGGGACGGCTTTTCTTACACTCACATCTGAGGAAGCTTCCATCTTTTTCTACTGTGTTGCTCTAACAATTCCATTATTTTGTCCCCAACTGCGACCTCTGTAGGCTTAAAGTTAGCTTGAACTATTAACTTTAACTGACGTTAAAATACTGTCATCTTCCCTTCAAATACAACCTTTCCCGGCCTGTCATTTTCAAGAACTAAGCACTGCTAAAAAAAGTCAAGTCCCATTTTTTCCCCCTTACACATCAGGAGGAAGCCCGTCGCATGGCAGCTGGCTGCAGACTGAACCGAACAACTATTAGCCTGTTTGCCCAAGCATGTATGTTTCCTCTACTCCAATTCATACCAATAAATTGCTTAAACACCTTTCCTATTTTTCCTTCCCTGAAACAGGCCAGCTTCTTGGCCTCCAACAGGCATCTTTCGTCATCTCACAGCAGAGAGCCAAATGCAAGGGCTGCCATCCAGAGAGAAAGGAAATCAAAGGACAGTTTCCAAAGCAACCTTTCCTTAATCGATGCTCCTTTGCCCTGGGCACCTTAAGCACCAACCTTCACAAGGACAGAGGGAAAAACAACACGGACAAGACAAATGGTTCAAAACAATGAGAATTAGGGGCGGGAAAGCAGGGAGAGCAGATGCTTGTCTTTTTTCATCCACCCCTTCTAAGTGAGAATAGCGATGGATTCCTCTTTTATTTAATGTCCCTTGAGAATGTCTGATCAATGTCCCCGAAGCATCTGGCAATCCCTAACATAACTCGAGTTGGGAATGGGCAAAGATAAGCCCCAGTTATTTTGCCCTCTCGTCGTACATTCTATGGGTGGGCCCAAGGGGACTGCTCCCATGTCTCAGAAGTTGTCCCTTGCCAGGAGCATCTTTTGCTCCAATACAGTATTGCTAAAGACCATCGCACTGGCTTGAAAGCTGAATTCTCAACCTCTGATGTCTCACTTGATTGCATTGCATCTTTGGCCATTTCCCCAGTAGTGATTTAAAGGGCCTCCAACCACTGCTACGTCAATGTTACATCAACGATGGCAGGGTGATGCTGTGAAAATGTTACATCTCACTACCGTGTGTGTGTGTGTGTGTGTGTGTGTGTGTGTGTGTGTGTGTAAATCTCTTTTTGAGCCATGATGTGGCCTCTTCCATTTGGCAGCCAAAAAGTGCAGCCTAGTGGTCCAAGAAGGTTTTAGGGTGGGGGCCATACATAAATGCTAAAGGAGCTTATTTGCCCACAGAGGACATATATCTTTAGCTAAGATAGAAGCCTCAGAACCATTCCACATGTGACAATCTTCCCGTGCCCAATTCAGCACAGTTTTACTATAGAACAGTGGCCATTTTTTCCTACCGGTGTTTCACTTGTATTTACACTGCTTTACAAGCCTGACCTCTTTTAGCCTCATTTCACAACAATCCCTGTCAGACAGATCTGTATTACTGAAGCTGAGGTAAATAGACTTTCCCTCAACAGCCTCTCAATGGCATCACACCCTAGACCAGGGCGTTTCAAACTTTCTAAATTTTCCAGAACCCCAGACCTAGAGGCAAAGTAGCAGAAAATATAAAATTAGCTTATGTTCCAGTCAGTTTCCCCCTGCTTCATCTCTCAAGCACAGAGATTAGGGGTCTTTAAGTGAGATTGAGCATGGATCTGTGGAACAACATTTTGTGAGAGCCCACTAGCTATTTCCTTACATGCTGTAAAAACCAGGGTATCCCTTTAAGTCATAACAAATAGAACCCATTTGTTTGGCACAGAACATTATGTGAGCAGACCAATAGTGTTGGATTAACTTTTGTTTAGGATTTAGGGTGTTGTGTGTGAGACCTGTGCTTGATTGTAGATTGGGCAGCAGTTCATTTCTTCAAGAACCTCTGCTCTTCTTTTTATTCACTGCACACTGCACAAACTCAGATCTAGAAATCTATCTTAATCTTGGGTTTTAAGTCAGTTGCTTTGCCCTGGATAGCAAAAGTTCTTGAGCCATTCCTAATATTTCCAGGCTGGAAATATAGCAATAGCAGACTTATATACCGCTTCACAGTGCTTTACAGCCCTCTCTAAGTGGTTTACAGAGTCAGCATATTGTCCCCCAACATTCTGGGTCCTCATTTTACCAACTGTGGAAGGATGGAAGGCTGAATCAACCTTGAGCCTGGTGAGAATTAAACTGCTGGCAGTGGGAAGAATTAGCCTGCAATACTGCATTCTAACTATTGCGCCGCCACCATCACATCTAGAAGCTGAGGGCAATGAAGTTATCTTTTTATTCTACTGTATTGCATTGCATTGCATTGCATTGACCCTATTCATTTATTTTATTTATTTATTCTATTTATATAGCCACTCATCTATCTGAGATACTCTGGATGACAACAAAAATAAAGAATTGCTTTAAAACTAAAACCACACTGATGTTCAACACAAGCCATTAGACACAGACAGCCATGCTGGAGCTTCCCATTTAAGGTCCCCAATGCCTCCAAGGTCTTGGGCAAGAACCAGGTCTTGTCAGTCTTGCAAATGGCCAATAGAATAGGGAATGTTCATATTTCTACATTGAGGAAAATTTTTCTTACTCAGCCCTGAAGCTTTCTTGCTGGACCAGTCAGTTACCTCTTTGGACAACCTACACCCCAGGATGTTGTCAGAAGAATGAAATGAGAAAGGAGGACCATGCAATTTTGAAGTCCTGTACAAATAGCTGAATATAAAGACATGTATTCTATCAACCAGGGAAAATTTCAAAGATGGTACTCATCATTTGGTAACTTCGTAGCTATTTTTAATCAAGGCCTGGCCATACAGTAGTGGCGTTAAGATGTTGATCCATTGCTCTTTTCTTAGGCTGACTTCAGTGCATACAACTCTCACTTATATGTGATTCCAGATCTTAAACATGCTAATATCTTCACAACATGAAGAACTATGCTGGCAAATGAAGGACAATTATGCACCTTCAAGCTTCTTACTTCTAAGTTGCCAAGCATTGGAAAGCCTGCAGACAGGAGAGAACCTGGTGATGTGTATTTGAAGCCTTTCCCATGGCTGTGTTGCACTGGTTTCCATCCTTCTTTGATTCAGCAGAAAACTCTATCAACATGACATTTGCTGTCCTATTCCTCATTTTTTCTGCCTCTCTTGCCTCCATCCCTAATCCTAACAGTGGCCTGACATCTCTCCAAGGTAAAGGGAGACAAAAACTAATTGACTTTGCACACCTTGCGTTCCCATCGAATGAGAGAAAATACTTTAGCATTGATACAGCTAAGGATAACTGAAGATTGTCTCATTCATAGCATGTGTTTGCAATAAATGAAGGAATCATCATGGAGGCAAGATAGAAAAAAAAGAGAGACTGAAAAATGCTTGTTAAGTGCAAGCATGGAAAGAATTCAAAGAAGACTTCTCAAGAGGTTAGAAGCCAGCCCATCTCATTACAGATAAAAGCCCAGGAAGCACATACTATGGAACTCTTCAAGAAGCCGTCTGTTCTGTCTTTTAATTGCTGGCTGAATATAAAGACAGTCCGGCAAACTCTACAAAGGCTTCCATACAAAGTTTCTTTATTGGGTCACAAGGCATCCTCGAAGTGTAACTCACAGTTATGTCGAGATCCATCTAATCTCCAATCTTTGCTTAGTTGACTTCACAGTGTAAAATTATAGTGATCTTCATCCCATAACGATGGAGCAAAGGGTGAGACACCCACACGGGGCTGGGGTCCAAGCAAGAGTAAAGGAAACTCCCCCAACTCAACCAAGGGTCAATTCAGTGACCAATCAGGATGACAGATGTGACCACATGACATGAACTACATATCCCATGATGCATTAACTACATTTACCATGAGGCATTACCTTAAGGGGACAGCTCCCAATTACCACTTAACTATCCCAATTCCCAATTAACTATATACTGTCTGGACAGCACACTGTCTTGAATCTGAACTTTTGTGTAACTAGAATTGACAGCATAGCAGTCAAACTTGCAAACGACCAGATTAGTAAAACAGCAAAGAACTGTACAAGGGGCTTTCAGATTAGAGAATAAACGACAAGAGTAAAACACTCTCATTTTACAGGGACACAGTTGGTGTCAGAGCGACGTAACTCAAGGAGAGAATGGGAGAAAGATGGAAGGGCTCAGGAGCAGTTTAACCATGTCATGATCCAGCATCTGGCTGCCTTAAAAAGGTAAAAATCATTGTAGAATTTCACTAAAGAATCAATCCAGGAACATCCCCTCCTCAACTTGCTGGAACCTGTTAACAAAACCTGGCTTTTGGTATAGTTTATTATTGGATCTTCATAAAGGATTCAGAACTCTTTCTCAAAGTTGGGACAAGCAACTTAAACAATCTGCAAGGGGGTTGGAATCCTTCAGGAGGGAAGTTACAGCCTTTGACTCATTTAAAGTTTGAGGAGGAGGTGAGTAAGAAGAGACTGGCGGTAACAGCTAAAATTATGCCCAATGTGACAATTGTGGGGAAATTGGCACATAAGAAAGCCAGACAGTTAAAGAAGACACTTCTATATGCAGCTTCTAGTTAAAACGAGGGCTCCTGAAAGCTGCATCCCTGCACAGCTCTGAAGATGTATTAAGCAAAGGGCTAAACAATTGAGTGACCAACAACTAGTAGTCATAAGAGCTAGGTATGAGCTATCTCTGGTGCCCATAATCAGACGTTTCCATATACAGTGATGAACTGAAAAGAATGTGTACTTGTCCAAGGCTCCAAAAGTTCTCCAGTCAGCAGGGGAGGGTGGGGAATAAAGCACCTGTTTGGGGGAAGAGGGACAAAAGGCTTCACTTGACTTTAGAGTCACATCCTAAGAACTTCTCTTCAAAAGCACTGGAGCAGAATACAGAAGTGGGCAGGCCCAGGACAAAAAGGGATTGGGTGTAATCAGCATGGAATGAAAGTCATTCAGTGGAATCAGCATAAATTCCCTATGCTTCGTGCATTTGATGGGACAACTGGTGGTAACATTTAGAAGTGCTTTAGGAGCTGCCCCCAAGGCTTTTTGGGGAGGGGGGAGGGGGGGACTTCTGGGGCTCAGGCTCCATACAGACGGGAGGACAATATGAACGTGGCTTGGCTTGCTGCCCACACTGAACCTTCAAACAACCTGCTGCTAAGATTTCCATAGAATCTCTTGAAGGCTGCGTCGTTTTGGGGAGCGGGTGGGGTTAGATACAGCAGAAATTAGTGCTGCTGAATTGTTGCATCCCCACCATGACCTTTAACAGCCTTTTAGCAAACGGCGATTTCGAGAGTCCTAGGGCTACCCTGGTCCTGCAGGATGTAGAGTTAGTTTTGAACATCTGGGTCGCTTGGCGAAAATCCGGGCAAACCCCAGGGGTCTTGCAGAAGGTGCATTGGCGCGGGGGCGTGAGTGTGTGTGTATATATATGTGTGTGTGTGTGTGTGTGTGTGGACGCGCGCGCTTGTGTGGCCATGCATACACCTATTTTCCAATCAGAGAATCTTTGGGGTGACCAAAGGAAGGAAAAGTGGGGGCGAGGATGCAGAGAGAGGGGGGGGGATTAGGGAGGGAGGGAGGGAGGATGGCGAGGGAGAGGTGGAAACTGGAAAAGGCTAAAGGGAAAGAAAAAGAGCAGCATTCCTCTTTCGCTCGCGTTCTCCCTCCCTCCTCCCTCTCTCGTCCTAAATGCATAGCGGGGGGGAGGGTCTCTCCCCTCCCTCCCCCCTCCCATTTGCACTCCAATCCTCTCCAAAGCCGGGTGCATTAAAACGCGAGGATTTTCCGAGCGGATTTCCTTGCCCGTCGCTTCGCTGCCATCTCTTAATTCCCTCGGGCGCCCGCCGAACCGTCCTCCCGGTCGCCTCCTCTCTCCGGAGCAGGCGGAGATGCCGGGCGGAGAGAACCCCGAGTCCCAGGGATCCCTAGGGGAGCCTTCGGCGGCGGCAGCAGGAATCCCCGGCGTCAGGTAAGAGGGAGAAGGCGGGATGGGGGGAGGGGGTGCGGTTGTTCCTGGCAAGGAAACGAGAGTTGCCCCGAGCATCTGCAGAGGGCTTTCCCCGCGGACTTACTATTAAGGGAAAGCAAAGGAAGAAGGCAAGTGGAACCTGTGCTCACGGGGGGAGGAGATGCTTGCAACGGGCATGCAACTCGGCTTCGAACCACATCAGGAAGCCTGCACTCCCCCCCCACCTCCCCGTCCCGAGGCGCTTTGGAAGAGGACCCGCGGGAGCAGAAAAGCGTTTTCTACTTGCCGCTCAGGGGCATCCTCGGTTCTTTTGCTTTCCAGGCTAAGTCTGAGAGGCGAAAGCAGAGCCCGCAAAAGTGGACGCGCCTCACCCTCCGCCCCCAGCCCAGCCCAGCCCAGCTCAGTCCTAGAATACCAGGCTCCCCTTCAGAAGAAGCGGCCGGCGGGGAAGCGAGTCTGTGGGGCGAGGCTGAGGCGCCTGCAGAGGCGCTGATGGGATAGAAGTAATAGGACGAAGGGAAGCAGCCCGGTCTGTCCCATGAGGAACAGCCCATTCTGCCGGTGCTCCTGGCCTGCTCTTGCGCGCGCTCCCGAGACGTTACTGGGAGAAGAGAAAATGCCTTTGTGTGGCTTTCCCCAAGATTGGATCATCCGACCCTTTGGAGCGAACGCCCGGCTCTTCCACGAGGGACCGCCAGGTGCGAGTCCCCCGCCTCCCAATTGGTCTTTGTCTGCTGAAGTAGTTGTATGGCCAAACAGGAAAGCAGAGGTGAAACCGTTCGCCCATTTTGCAGATAGGTAAGCTGAGGTGAGGGAAAGAGCTTTTGCTATAAAGGCACCCGCAGCAGACCCACTGCAAATGGACAAGTTGGTACCAGGGAAGGAACATCAGCTTTTCTGAATATCTGAAGCCCATCAGCTAGAAAAGGGCTACTTATTTAGAAAATAATGTTATGTGACGGGGAGAAATCAAGAGGTGAGCTCCATCTCCATAGAAAGATGGTTATCTCTGTGCTGGCCACCCAGGAATGTTTGGGTTAACCAAGGCTGAGGCCATTTTGACCAAGGTTAAAGAACTAGGTAGGTTAACAAGACCTCAGCCTGGCGGCTCTGCTTTTCATAGTAGGGCATTAATATAGTTTGCAAATGTTCCTTGAAATCTAATAGTGAAAATGACCTTTCACAGGGATCTCTCAGAGTTTGACCTGTCTTTCAACCGCCTCCTTGCCTAGAGGATCTTCTCTAGGTAACAAACATCTCAAGGCTGAGGAATCTTAACAGGGATAAGCAACTGGGAGATACTGGTGGGCATCGCAGGAATTATTATTTCCTAGATGTTGTCAGAAAATAGTTCCAGTGTGGCAATCCTTAAACACCTACATACCAGAAAGCAAGTTAATATGCTTGTGTCCCCCCCTACTCCCCCCCCCCCACACATACTCTCTAGCACCAGAGATTGCACTGTTCTGCCCTAGTTTTGATTCTTTGGATAGCAGACAAGTGGGCAAATTTCTGAACAAGCCATTTGATTACAGTAACTTATTAGTTTTATTTTCTAGCAAAACTTACACATGAAGCCCAGTGGTATTCTTGTAAACAAGGGTGAAGATGCAATGATGGGAGGAGGAGGAGGAGAGGAGGAGGAAGAGGATGGGATGAAGAGGAGGAAGAGGAGGAGGAAGGGGAAGAGGAGGAGGAAGAAGAGGATAGCAAGAGTGAAGAAAAAGGATAATTTGGACATATTGATGCCCGTAGACACTACGGCGCTCAAACCTGAGAAAACAGGTTGTATAGTTTATGTGTAGTTTTGATATTTGAACTTTCATGCCATCTGTCGACATCTGGATTCAACCGTATTCTATCAGCCAGACTTTTTACAACCTCAGGCACTTTCTAGTAATCAGCTCATGATTTTTCTTTTGTTCAACAATGATAAAGACTCAGGAATCCAAAGAGATTCTGCACAGGAAAGCTTCAACATGCCAGGGAAAATAATAATAATATTACCATTTCAACTTTGAATCAACAGGACAAAATTACAGGCCAGCAGACAGTCAGAATAGGAAGCCGTAAGAGAGGAAGCAACATAGGTGGTTCATTGGCCTCATGAAGCAGGTTCCAGTTCAATTTCTGGCTTCTCCTGGTAATGTCCTTCCTCTTAAAAAAAACAAAAAAACCCTTCTTTCAGTCAACCTAGACTAGCCCTCCTGACTTGGTTCTATTCATATATGTTAGGATTATAACTCCCAGAGCGTGCAAGCTTCAGATTACCTTGCAAAGCATTAGAGATTAATAGTTAGAACCTTCCAGAAAAGTCTAGATCATTCTTTATCTGAGAAACCATTCCTGGTAAACCAGACAGGAAACATGACAAGATGAGGTAGATCTATTTTATTGTATCTGGTCAGAACACTGGGTGCCATCCTCCCCCAGTAGTCTCAACTGTCAGTACCTATCCTCCATCCCTCCATACACACACACCTCATCACAACTGATGAAGTTTCTTGGATCAGAAGTGAAGCGTTTTGTTCTTCTTCAGGGAAAAAACAGCCCAGTTGTCTTTTGAAAAAGCACTTTTGAGACTACTTTATTGTAAGGTTACATGAACAAAATCTTGCAAGCCTGAAGGTACAAACTGCCCACTGTCACTTTTAACCATCTGATTAATTAGAGCAGGTCCTTCTTAACATTTCTTTCTCTGACTGTTAAGCAACCAACCGAGGACTACTCAGCTTCTAGTTTGATCATTCCCTAGGCAGCATCTCTCTCCTTCCTCCCTCAAGGTCATCCATACATTTCATTACAATATCCCTCTGGAATATGCCATTCTGGAGACAGTGGTTTCCAGAAGTAAAACCTCCTAACTAGAAACAGGTTGAGGTGTTTCACACATGATGCTTTAAAGGAAACAAACCTATTTCAGAACTGGCGCGCTCAGAAAACGGCAAACCACTTCCAGTTTGAAGGATTTACCTTTGCAAAGAAGCCAAATCTCCCAAACAGCAAAGTGTGGGAGGAAACTCAGCCCCAGCGCAGAGGGAAATGGAATTCTGAAGTTTTCCAGAATATTCCATTCCCAGGACAATGAATTTGTGTGCATCACTACATAGGACCTTGTACTAGGAAACTTGCCAGCCACGTTTTCACTTTGTTGGGTTATGTGGACTCAGTTCAGCTACTTAATACAGGATTCTATATATCATGTACATCAACAACATTGAATTAATTGAGTAGACTGAAGCTAAGTTAACTACAGTATAAGTAATCATGCTGTATAGTGCTACTATTATGTCAAGAAGTCTGGTGGATGCTAGATTTGGGAAAGGCTAGGGAAGACGGTTAGGACCATGGTCTGACTCTGTACAAAGCAGTTTCTTATAAGCCAAAAGAATCAGTGAAAAAAATCAGTGTCCCTCCACATCCATCCTGCTTGCATAACCAGCTGTTTCTCCTCTTAATCCTCCTTGGAAGGGAGAGGGATCCTCTCCTTGACATCTAACCCTGCCCTCCCAGCCTGTTCTCATCAGATATCCTCCCTTCTGAACTGCCTGATGAACACAGCTAGCCTTGACCTTAGCGCTTTCACCAGCTAAATTCCATCTGTACGGCCAGGGTCACAGAGCAAAATAAATTAGTTTTCACTGCATCAAAACCCCCAGGATTGTATCCTTGACTTCTCCAACTCCTTTCCCCCTTTCTGTCATTTTTTGCTCCTTCTCCTCATTCCCAAACATCTGAAGTCATTTCTTCTGGCCTGAGCCTTCAATCTCTTCTACTTCGACTAATACCTGCCATCTGCTCTACTATAATCCTGGACTTGTGTGTAGGTGTAGAAACGGTTTAGGGTCTCCTGCTTGAGTGGGGGGTTGGATTAGATGATCTACAAGGTCCCTTCCAACTCTGTTAAATCTGTTAAATTTCCTGCATGCTGTTCATTGAGCTGCCCCATGAAGAGTCCTTTTAATTGAGAACTTCTTGGGCAACAATATTAATGCAAATTGCCATTCCCTTCATCCAGAAGATCCTCCCAACTTCCCAAACTAGCTTACAACCATGTGATCTCCTCGTGGTCTCTGATCCATGGAATGACCTTGCTTATGCTTAGCTTTTGGGGGAATCCATCAAAGTCAGCTAGAGGCTGCTGCTTCCAGTATTGCTATGAACCCTCCATCATTTAAGCTCCCTTAAGATAAAAAATATCCTGGCGTTCTGGATAATTTGTAAGTAAGCTATTGACTTGCCAACCAAATCATACGACAAGTAGCAAAATTCTGTCTGGCAGTCTGCCAGATACAGCCCTGTTGCATGGAGCAACAGGAAGTGACAGAAAGGAGAAATTAAGTATAAAGAAATTAAGTTGGTATATTCATGTACTGGACTTTGATTTTTTGTGTGTGTGATTTCACAAAACTTGCATATCTCTCGTCTTATTTATCATTTGAAGCAAAGTAATTACTCTTTGATCCTGATCTGAGGTTGTAATCAAGTTGATTGGCAGGAGAAAGATAGCAATAGAGAAGACCGTGCTTGGTGCCTGCTTCAAACCTCATCTATATTTTTTTGGATATAAAATCCAACCTTCTTAAATGTCTAATTCTTAGTTAGCCTTAGAGATAAGATGTAGATAGGCAGTTCGTGAGAATCCAAGTCAGCACAAAACATCTTGTTGTTTGAGGCAAACACCCTCACATTGGAGGCTTAGGTCATAGCTGTCTGAACACTGGTCCCATTTCCATTGCTTCTTTCCTAAACTGTTGCCAAAAGCTGTGGAAGCAAGAGGGGGGTGGGGGGAGAAATCTTCTCCTTTAGCTTTGGATTCCCCTGATATCTCTATAACATTCCTCCTTTGAGGGTACTTTAATCCCCCTTGTTTAATTATTCTGTTATCCCTTTGCATTCTGAAAAGACAGGCAGGAGGGCAATGACTGCAGACATCAGCAGGGGAAACTCCAAACAGGCACTTTTAGAGGAGAGCCAGATGGAGTCCCAGCATGTCCAGGATAAGCTCCAAGCTTGTCCTCTACAGGCTCCAGCGATAGGATCAAGCCAGCTGGATCACTGGAGAAGGGTAGGGAGGGATAGTTGCCAGAAAGGAAGCGGAACCATTTGAGAGTCAGCCATAGAACGCAGGACAATACAAAAGGGGAAAGTCAGCTGTTGTGTGTATCCAAGTATATAACCTGAAGACCAGGAACCTTTTTAAACCACAGGCTTCCTCTAGAACAACTTTCCTTGATCAAATATTTCTCCAAAGGTAGCAGAGCACCCTTCTTGTACCTCCAGCCAGCCCAGAAGGCCCAATGGTTGCATTGATCACAGGTGATAGGAGGTCTAGGACAACTCATTGAATGTCAAAGAACTGGGGAAGTTTGCTTGGGTAGAACTGCCTTCCTGGCAAATCATTCCTGTGTAGCTCTTCCTCATCAGAAGTAACAATAACAAATCTCCTAATTGGAAGCAGAAGCTGGCTCTGGCAGACACAAGTTCAAAGGCAGTTTTGTAGCAGATGTTAATATAGGAATAGCACTTAGACTTATATTCCGCTTCACAGTGCCTTACAGCCCTCTCAAAGTGGTTTACAGAGTTAGTCTATTGCCCCCAACAATCTGGGTCCTCATTTTACCCACCTCGGAAGGATGGAAGGCTGACTCAACCTTGAGCCTGGTGGATTCAATCTGCCAAATTGCAGGCAGCCGGTAGTCAGCAGAAGTAGCCTGTAGTACTAACCACTGCACCACCAAGGCTAATATATTGTATTCAGTGGGTATGAAAATGACAACACAGTTGCATTAACTTTGACTTGGCAGTAGTTTAGTTTGTTGTATACTTGTGCTTACTTTTGAAGAAGAGACAAGCTATCTGAAGCAGAGGTAGAAAGGTTAATTGGCTTATTTGGTTAACAAAGCTATGTTGAAGATGGAGTTATCACCCCTAAAAATATACAGAGAGGGAGATGGAGGTATTTTGTAGTATTTTTCCTACTTCATAGTATCTGAATTTTCATTATGCCCCCAAAGAAATATTTTTGTAAAGGAGAAATATTACAACTTGGGAAGGCCAAATTATTTCAAATGTGAATGTAGTCATCCTAGAGCAATTTGGCTGGTTGTAGATAAAACCCAAGTTGGTTATTAAAATCAAAGAGGATTATGCATTAATAGCAATGAAAAATTAAATAATAAGAGTGAAATCAAGTATGATATATACAATGAAACCTTATTCAAAGAATTAATAATAGATATGATCTGGATCAAAATAGCTAGCAAAAATTGCAGTGCTCTGTTGTTTAAGAGAAATGTCTCCAGTTATAAAATGTAAATGTGTAGTTAAATGTGCAGTACAATGGCCACCTTTAATCAATTGATAATAAAGAACTGATTATGGTTCTTTATTTAGGATGGTTCTTTATTTACGGTTCTCCTCTTTAGGAAGGAGGATTTTGCCATAGCAGAAACACAATAGAAAAATTGAATTTTTTCACTGTGAAAATTATTTCTGTGCTCCTGAAGAAGGTGGAAATGAAAGAAGAATTAAATTAGAATTAGAATTAGAATTAGAATAGAATAGAATAGAATAGAATAGAATAGAATAGAATAGAATAGAATAGAATAGAATAGCTTTATTGGCCAAGTGTGATTAGATACATAAGAAATTTGTCTCCGGTGCAGAAGCTCTCAATGTACATGCAACGGGGTAATAATAATGATGATGATACCAATAAGAAGGGGCAATAGAGAAGATGAAGAGGAGAGGAGATGAGAGGAGAGGACAGGAGAGGACAGGACAGGACAGGACAGGATAGGATAGGATAGGATAGGATAGGATAGGATAGGATAGGATAGGATAGGATAGGATAGGATAGGATAGCTTTATTGGCCAAAGATGTTTAGACACACAAGGAATTTGTCTTGGTGCAGCAGTATAATACTGTAGTATACTAACTGTAGTATAATAATAATACAGCCATACAACATTGGTTAATATACAGTATTTAGATATAAGACATTCAATGAGTTGTCCTAGACCTCCTATCACCTGTGATCAATGCAACCATTGGGCCTTCTGGCCTGGCTGGAGGTACATGAATGGTGCTCTGCTACCTTTGGAGAAATATTTGATCGAGGAAAGTTGTTCTAGAGGAAGCCTGTGGCAAAAGGGAAAGAACTGTCCCTGTGTCTAGTTGTTTTGGCATATAATACGTCCTGAGGGGAGGAGTTGAGACAGTTTATGTCCAGGATGTGAGGAGACTGCAGTTATTTTCTCAGCTCTCCTTCAACCTGCACAATATATAGGTCTTCTATGGAAGGCAGGCTGGTAGCAATTGTTTTTTCTGCAGTCCTAAACTATCCATTAGAATCTGTAACCTGTCCAGTTTAGCTGCTGTACCAAACCAGACAGTTATAGAAGTACAAATGACAGATTCATAATTCCTTGATAGAACAGTATCAACAGCTCCTGGGTCAGAACTCTGAACTTAAGTTGACGTAGAAAGAACAATCTTTGTTTTGCTTTTTTAATGGTGGTTCTAATGTTAGGTGTCCATTTCAAATGCTGGCAGATTATACAACCCCCCAAAACTTGAAAGATTCTACTACTGTTACTGAGCTGTCAAATATAGTAAGACGTGGTAGAATAGGAGGGGTCCTCCTAAAATCCACTCTCCTTTCTATACAGTTTTAAGCAAGTTCAGTTCCAGATTGTTCTGGTTGCACCACAGAGCTAGGTGCTCAACCTCTCATCTATATGTATCTTTGAACTTTATAAGAACATACTGCAAGCACATAAGCAGTCCCCTCAGAGGTAGTATTCAACAGGTTCTGACCAGTTCTGGAGAACCAGTAGTGGAAATTTTGAGTAGTTTGGAGAACTGGTGGTAACCTTTCCCCAGGAGTGGGGTGGGAATGGAGATTTTGCAATATCCTTCCCCTGCCATGCCCACCAAGCCACACCCACCAAGCCACACCATACCCACCAAGCTATGCCCACAGAACTGGTAGTAAAACTTTTTGAATCCCATCAGAATCCCCTGCTGGATTGAACCCTTGGCCCATCTAGTTCAGCAGTCTCTCACCAGAGTAGCAACCAAAGGAACAAGGAAGTCCATTGTCAAAAGCACTCCCATTCCATAAAACCTAATAGCCATTGATCCCCGTGACTTCCATTAACTGCCTCAACTTTTTTTTTAAGCCAGCCAAACTGATAACTAGCACTATATCTTGTGGTTATGTTTTACTATTTTGTAAAATGTAGTGTTTCAATACTGTTTTGAGGAATTGCAGGATGTATAACTGGGTGCACAGGATATGTATATACTGTAGGTAGCTCTCAATTTATAACCATAATGGAGTGGAATTACAATTCTAAGTCGTTGTGGCCTGATTGCACCTGTGAATATTTTTGAGGTGACAGATCAACTTTAATAAAAATATAGATCGATACAATTAATGTGCCTCAGTTTTTACCTGAGGAAAAGAGATCATTCCAGCCCATTCTTATTTCTTAAAGCAGCAGCCCCCAGTCTTTTGGGCACTGGTTCCATGGATAGAGGTTTTTCTGCCTTCTGCGCAGAGGTGGATTTGAAGCTGTACAGATGCAGATAAATAACTCAACAAGACCTCCATAACAAATTACATTTATTGGTTCATCAGGTATCCTCATAACTCACGTTTGTGACAAAGTTCTTCTTTAATGACCAATCCTTTGTATATCTGCCTTGTAGTAAAAGATGGTTATCTCCTAACCCATCTCATAGCGATAGAAAGAGGCTGCCATGAGTTAGAGAGTTCAGACAAAGAATGAGGAAAACCTCCCTCACCCTTCGAGGGTCAATTTAGTGACAAACAGGATTACAGATGTGGCCACGTGACATGAACTACATTTCCCAGGATACCTTTAATTACATTTATCGTGATGCATTCCCTTAAGGGGACAGCTCATAATTCCTAAGTAACTGTCCAATTCCCATAGACTGGCTGGGACAGCACACTCCCCTCCTGGAATTGTAAATTTCACTATTAAAAGAAGAAGAAAATTAACTATAAACTAAGATAAGCAGTAAACAGTTAGCTATGTAACTAAGAAAAAAACAGTAAACATTAATAAAGCATCAAACAAAGCAAAGCCTGAAAAGCTTGAGGTGCAATCTTCAAGTTCGGCCTCTTGGTGCAAGTCTGCTGGTCACCTCTGGCGGCCTTTTAGGGTTGGAATGGTTCTCTTGCTTCCATGGTGTCAAAGGGCATCGGGAAGATGTTGGAAAGGATGTTGCATAGGCATATGCCTGTGTAGAGTGTCTGGTGGTTGTTGTTTTTTTAGAACAAGTTTTATTGATTTTACAGACAAACAAACAAAACAAAACATCATTAAACATTAAAAACATAAAACCTCTTTCCATTGTAAATCTTTACAAGGCAGGTAACACATTGTTTTATATCGTATGCTTATAGTTTATCCCATTTCCATATAAACAGATAAATTCCCTTTACCAAAATCCACATTATTTCTCTTTAGTCATTATTCAATCATATTTCCTTTCTAATTTATCTGCTATTCAATCATCACATTTATATTTTCCTCTGGCTTGTTTATAATTGTTCTCATCTAGTCTTCCTCCGAGATTTTATTATTTAATTCTTAATTGAACACACACACATAAGACATAAACATAAAAACATAAAACTTTCTTTTAGAAAGTAACTTGGCCCCAGATTACCTCTTTTTGTATGGACTTCAATTAAATTCATGCTCTTCTTATATACCATTACCTATCTTGTTTACCATTCTATATCTATTATATAACTTCTCCTCTCCACTTTTCCCTCGTCTTAATTCTATTTTATATATTTAATCTTGCTTTTTTAAAAAAATATTTTTATATCTTTTGTCCATTTCTCCATTTAGATCTGTCTCATTTCCAATATAAAAAAGAATAGTTTCCCCTGGAATCACTAGTCAGAGTATGATGCCTTTCTATCATTCCCCTAGATTAAAATTTAAAATAACACCTAAATCCCAATCAGATTCTGCTTAGTACATTCTACTATTTCAAAAACCAATACTAGAATAATAAATCCATAACAATCAACACATTAGTCCACTAAACTCTATATTTAAACTAATATTTGAGACATTCCCTTTAGTAATTTATTAAAACTTAAAATCATTCATTATTAAACATTTTAAAGTTATACCTTAATATTTTAATCTTTTATTAAATCTTAAAAAGTTCTAATTATCTACTTATAATACGAATACCACTATTACAATACTCATGTGTACTTTGCAGAATCCCCCTTTTTTTTTAAAAAAAAAAACCCATACATTACCCATTATCCCTAAAAAAAATTTTCTTTTCTCCATCTTGTTTTGTACCTTTGTAACTTTTTCCCCCCTTTTCCCTTTCCTTCATAACCCGCCTAAACTTTTTACCCCCTCCTCTCCAGCCCTCTGCCTTCTTGGTTTCCCCTTTCTGTTGCATTCCTCTTTCCTTTTGCTTTCTAGCATTCTGTTGTTTTTGCATCTTATTTTTCTCTTTCATAAATATTTTTTTATTTCTTAAGTCCTTCCTTTTCGCTCCTCTCTTTCTCCTTTCTTTCTTAGTCACACCATTTAGTTCGTTAAAAATGGCTTCTTCTTCCTCGGCTTCTTCCAGCTGTTGTTTAATTTGCTGACACATGACAAGCGCCATATCTAGAAAACAAAGGGCTTCTCCCATAACATCTTTGCCTTCTTTCCTTATTTTTAAATATTGTTTTTTTAGTTCATCAAGAGATAGAGCCATTTTAAACTGTTTCTTCTTCTTTTTCTGTATCCTCTTATTATTATTAAGCCAATCAATTATTTCCAAGCTTAAAACAGTTCCCAAAAGTCCCAGAATCCCGAAGTCATCAAACAGTCCAGGCAGAGTACAAACTTCTTCCTTTTAAAATTTCTCTTCCAGGGGTGAAGTCAAATTAGGGGGAAAAAAACGCCCAGTCTATGCTTTAAATCTTTTTTACAATTAACTTCTATTCTCTTTATCTTCAAGGCATTCCTCCAGCAAAGTCTTAGTATAAATTTTTTTTTCCAAGCCTCTCCCTTCCCACTTATAACAAAGGAGTTTAGGTTTTACCTTCTATTAAAAAACAGGTTTTCCTTGTCCATTTGTTGATTCCATAAGGGAGGGAGAGTAACTTTCCCTTTTCAACTCTTTCCTTCGCCGCTGAAGACATCAATTGGGAACATTGTAGCATCCAGAAAAGAGCCAATACTTTCCCAGGTATTAAATATGTCCTTAGGTCCCAGTTCGACCAAGAAAAAACTTTCGTTTTAAAACTCCTTCTTCTTCCTCCTGCGCATTCTTTATCCAGTTGCCGGCTTCTTCGTGGCGGCCATTAAGACCGCCGCTCCACCGTCTTGAGAGAAGGGGGTTATTGCCGGCTGGGGAGGGGGTCTGTGATACCCCTCAACCCCTGTCCGGATCCCCCCTATCTTCAGCTACCCCAACAGGGCAGCCTTAGCCTCCAGATCCGTCAGGATCGGAGGCACCAAGGTGGCTAGCACAGCAGGGATCGCGGAGAAACGTGAATCCCTGCTGTCACCGAAGCTGACAAACTGGAAGTCTCCAGTGTCTGGTGGTTATTGTCTGGTTGTTGTCTGGTTGTTGTCTTAGTGGATGTCTGGTGGTTGTTGGTGGCCGTTTAAGGTGTCCTAGCGAAAGTGTACTGATTGCCGGCAGCCTTTTAGGCTGGAATGGCATTCTTGTTTTCGATGGTGTTAAAGGGCGTCAGAAGGCAGTTGGAATGGATGGTGCTAAGGTATTTGCCTGGGTTGGAGCCTGCATCCAATTGTCACTGACAATTCCTACGATCCCCCATCCTAGTGGAGATTTGATGGCCACTGGGCCGTCTGCAGGGCCACCAACTGACTTGGAGAAGAGAAAGGCGTGTGGGGCATTATTTCCCAGCAACAGTAGGATCTCAGCCTCTGCCTCCAGAGCGGGAAAGTGATGAGCCAGGTGCTGTATGTGAGACATGGTACTTATGACCTCAGGTGTTGCAATCTGACTGCAGTTGTTTGGTATCCCATCACATTCAAATACAGGCAGTAGTGGGAACCAGGAACTTCCATCCAATGTCTCTATGCAGAGTCCAGTAGCTCTCCTCCCTGCAGTGCTTCTTGGTCCATGACATGTTGATACAGTGAAGGGAAGTTTGTCCTGTTGCACTTCAAAGAGGTCGAAGAATGCGGGTCTGGCCAGGGTGCAGGTGCTTTGAGTGTCTATCCACACGTACATTTTCATGGGATCTTCAGGGCATCCTTCAGGGTACACTTTGGCTAAGCAGATGGGAAGACATGAATGAGGGTGTGGTGAGTCAGCGCACAGTGCTGTGCAGTTGGCGCTTGGTCTTGGTTGTGGTTGGAGTTTGGCAGTCTGTCGAGGAGCCCTGCATGCTTCTGTGTTACGTTGAGCCTCCTTGTCCGAAGGAGGGTTACAAGGTATCTGCAATGGTGGCTTGGAGTCTGGATGCAGCGTGGTCAGATGCTGGTCACTATTGCATAAGTCACATTACACCTTGGCTGTGTAGTACTTGGATGGGTGTTTGAATTCGCAACACCTATAGCAGTATTGTTACTCCCTTAGCAGCTCTTTTCATTGGGTTAGTGATTTCGCTGCAAACCCAGTGCAGCTGTTCAGCGAGTGACGAGTGCTGTGCATAGGACAAAACTGTACTCTCCTTGTGTTCGGAGATCTAAATTGGGTTGTATCTGATGGGTTCTCTCCCCAACTGTGTGTGGATGAGGAGTCGATCTTGGTATTATGGACAGTCATGAAGGGTCTTTCCCTGGTAGTGTACATAGGGCCTGAGGGTGATATATGGTTGCTGTTGTATCTTCTGTCATTAGGAGGACTAACAGCTCTGAGTCCACGGGCTCGGTGTGTGTTGCACACTGTTGCCTGGTGGGACACGAATTCTTCAAGAAGTATGAAGGATACAAAGCGGTGGCTACCCTTAGCCATGAAGGTGTCAGTCAACTGGAGTCACTTTTCAATTAGCACCTGCGGAAGTTTTCGAACAATTTTATTCTGTGTGTTGACGTGATTGAGACAGGTGGGTGCTGGTAAGTTGGGATCCCGCTGTGCCATTCTCAGCTGGACAAGTATGTTAGCGAGGTCTATGATTTGCCGAGGCTTGTCGATAGGAATTTTAGGAAAACTGTTGAGGCTATCCAAGAGTGTTGCTTCTATGTCCTCGGAAGTGCCATACGGTTCAGCAAGCCTTTTCCATGATAAATGTAGGGCAGCAGCTGGGTTGTCTAAGTGGGATGCCAAAAATGCCCTCGGTATGTTAGCAGACTGTGGCCCTAGCCATGCTATCAAGTGTCTGATTATTTCACCAGGGTTCAGGCATGCCGCCTGAACGGGGCATAGGAAAAGTTTCTTCCATACTAGATATTCGCCTCCTGGCTTGTCAGAGAATCTGCGAACTCCGTTGGCATGCAAATTTAGCTTTCCACTCTGTACAGCCAAGTTTCTCCAGTAATCTTCAGCATTTGCTGAGTTGGGGGGAGGTATTGACATAGAGGGTTCTCCCCCTGGATTCTCCTAGGGTAGGTTCGGGTTGTAAGTCAATGATGGGTTGTAGTCTTCCTCCCAGTACTTACGGAGGATATTCTCCCATACTGGGGGTGATGGTCGAGCATCACACTGATGTGTAGGCTGGGCACGGTTACCTTGTGGTGCCTGGGAGCCAGAGTGGTATTGAGGTTGTGGCAGGAATGCTGCTGCCTGTGGATTGAGTGTGGTAGGTATCGTTGATGGCATGTCGACTCGTTGAGAAGTCGTTGTAGGCACTGGTGGGCTAAGTTGCTTGGCCAGCAGGGCGTGAGAGGTTGGAGCAGTGTTGTTGATTCTGGAAAGAGCATCTCAGACATTAGTACAGACATCAGTTGGGGAAGGTTTGCTGTTGGTGGGAAGTGAATCTCGTACTTTAGATCGTACAATGTAAGTTGTGTAACTGATGTGTAAAGTCTTTGGCTGAGATTCATCCCTGTGCTTCTCTGGTTGTGGGAGACTGCTAGGCAACTGAGATGGTTCCATCTGCTCGTTTTGAAATGAGTGCTGCTCATCCATGTAGGCCTTGACCCGTGTATCTGGGCTCTCTTCTCGCAACTCTTCAAGGTTGAATCGGAGGGAGGTGTTGTCGGCCAACTTCTGCCATGCTGTGGCCCATGCCGTATTTGTTGCAGCGTCTCTTTGGCATTTAGCCAACTCCAATTTGGCCTGCGTTTTGGCCATTTCTGTCTGTTGTCTGGCCTGGGCTTTGACTATTTCTGCCTGTTGTCTGGCCACTATTTCTGCCTGTTGAGCCACTATTTCAGCCTGCTGAGCCACGATTGCCCCTTCTGCCAGGTTACCTCCTCTGTGGTGCATAGCTCTGCGTCTACTACTGCAGCTTCTACTTCAGCTTCTGCAGCCCATTTGGCGTAACTTGCTGCTTTGGATGCCTTAGATGCGCCGCTACGATGGGAGGATGCTCTGGAAAGATGATGAGAGCTGGCAGCAGAGAATTGGCGTGAGACACTAGAACCTGCCTGCGATCTAGCTGATTTGGGATGGAGGGAGGAGGTTTTCTTTGAGTGGTGGGAAGAAGACACATGTGATCGAGGAGCTATATTGGATGTGGCCTGCTCCCTTGATGCTACTTCCTGCCAACGCGCATTGTGGACCGCTGCCTGAAGGGCTCTCTTGCTTTCCACAATACAGTCTTCGCGTTCCTTGTGAAACTCCTTGAAGTATTGGATGTGTGTTAGGAGATTGGGGTCACCCAGTCTTGACTGGATGGACTTGAGGTTGTTTTCGCTGCATCTCCACTGTGCGAAAAGGGCATCTAGATAATCTAGCAATGTGCGGAGTTTCTTAGGGGGCAGCTTATGTTTTGGGGCATCACAGATCTTCTCAAGCTTCGCCATGAGTCTATGTAGCAGTGATATTGCTGCTGCCAATCGTTCCTCAAGTGTTCTTCCATGGGTTCGGTAAGCTTCTTACTCTTCCTGCGGTTGTAGGCTTTTGGAGGTATCGCAACTTCTCCAGAGGGTTGGACATCTAAAGGCAGTTGTTGGGAACCAGGCTCCACGTTCACAACAAGGGTGGGTGGAGGATTCGGGTCTTCTGGTACATCAGAGACATCTGTCATGGCTGAGGAAGTTGCCATGAGTCAAACTGGTAAAGGGAGAATTTTGGAAAGTTTTAGTGGTTTTCCGTGCAATTGCCTTTTTAGAATTGGTGCTGAATTTAATACTTGAGCATGTAGGTGGCACTGCAGAGTCTGGGTGATGCTAGCACAGCACACAGTATAGCTGCTTCTAGGGTGCATTGTGAGCTTGCAACACAAGGGGGCACTAGAGGTTGCATCACGAAGTCTGAAGACTAGAGGGCTGAATGCAGAAATATGCGTCGTGTAGTCTGAAGACTTGAGGGTAGAATGCAGAAATATGTCTATAATTGTCACTTACTTCACAAGGTGGCAGCAGAGGGTCAGGAAGACACTGTTGCTATGCCTATGTTAGGTTGCACTTACTCTTGGGACCTTTGAATTTAGTTGATTAAATGGTGCACAATAGTTGAAAAAAGGGGTTATCATTAAAGAAACACTCTGGTCAATATTTGAGAAACTATGTAAAAAAAAAAAAATCAAAGTCTGGGAAATTTCTCCTTAAGCTCCAAATGTAGCTGTGGGCTGCGTTGCTTAGGTCTCACTTCTTTGTGGAAGAAAAAAGAGGGGGGAGAATTTCCTGCCTACTCTTGAAAAAACAAAAAAAAAATGGTAAGAATTCTTTAACTTCACTGTAAATTTCTTCTTGACCACCAGATGGGGATGTAGGCTGCTTTACCAAGATGTGATGTTGCCATTTAGGAGAGGGTGGTTGGATCCCAAAGGTATTTATTCTCTCCACAATGGAAGAGAAATTCATCAAACAAGTACAACAGTTCAAAGGGTTATTTGCAGTGTGTCCTTGTTATACTTAAATTTTTCTAGCATAGAAATAAGATGGCTAAACTCAATGCTTCGTGAGGGAAAGGAAATTGCTTTGTTCACATAGCTTACTTGTTGGAGCTTGGATTTATAGACACAATAAAACCGGCCAGAGAAGGTTTTAAAAATAGCTGGAGAGGCTTCTCTTATTGCCTCTGAGCTGGAAAAATGCACAAGCTTTTCAGATGGAATGAGCAGGGCAGTTAGTTTTCCTTTCTAGAAATGCCAGCAAGATTTCTGAAACTTTCTCATTGCATTTGGAAAGAGTTTGTAATTGGATGAATACAGAGATGGATGAGAGATAGTTGGCCACTCCCTTGCTTTTACAAATTAGTTCTTTCTGAGTTAACAGTGGTAATTTGAGACACAGCACTTCTTTCGCTGATGAGAAAAGGAGGGGGAATTTGCCCCTTCCTGGAACTGCGATGTGTCTTTATGTAAATTGGCTGGAAAGGGTCTCTTTTATGGCTTTGTCTCCCTTCCAGATGAGCATAGCAGAATCAGCTTTTCATTTATGTTTAAAAATACAAACAAGATTTCTCAAACTTTCCAACTGCATTTATAAAGGGTTTTAAGACAGGTTTGATTATCCTTTGAGAACTGGGGAATTTCTAACTCTCCTTGTTATGCAAATGGAGTCTCTGAGATAGCAGGAAGATGGATTGAGCAGAGAAGAGGGGGGTGGGTGGGTTAGAAAGTTCTTTGTTTATAGCATGTGGGGGAATTCCAACCCCTCCCGCTATGCAAACAACAGTAAAAAGTTCCGATGCTCACAGAGAGAGACGATGGGAAATGCAGGTTTAGATTAACATTGCATATTCACTTCTGGCTTCAATATTATTTTGCTTTATCACAAATCCAAATTAACAGTTTTATACAGATGGGTTAGGACTGCATCTTTTACTTTTCTGCCTTCTGCACAGAGGTGGATTTGAAGCTGTACAGATGCAGATAAATAACTCAGCAAGATGTCCATAACAAATTACATTTATTGGTTCATCGGGTATCCTCATAACTCACATTTGTGACAAAGTTCTTCTTTAATGACCAATCCTTTGTATATCTGCCTTGTAGTAAAAGATGGTTATCTCCTAACCCATCTCGTAGCGATAGAAAGAAGCTGCCATGAGTTAGAGAGTTCAGACAAAGAATGAGAAAAACTTCCCCCACCCTTTGAGAGTCAATTTAGTGACCAATCAGGATTACAGATGTGGCCACATGACATGAACTACATTTCCCAGGATACCTTTAACTACATTTACCATGATGCATTCCCTTAAGGGGACAGCTCATAATTCCTAAGTAATTATCCAATTCCCATAGACTGGCTGAGACAGCACAGAGGTTTTTCTATGGACCAGAGGGTCCATGCTGACTGTATGCTATGAATGGGGCTTGTTTGTTTGTGTGGTCTGGTTTCTGGCATGCCATGGTCTGGTGCCAGTCCACAGACCGGGGTTTGGTTGGTGGCAGGGAAAATGATTACAGCCTCTTTCAAATTGCTTTTGAAGGATTTGGGAGTCCAAACACCAGTATGGAAGTGCCCCCAGTGTCTTGCATCCTAACTCTTTGCACACAATGTCCTTAAATAACTTTGCAATACCCAAAGTGTAAAGTTATTCCATCTGCAGCAGCAGATGGAAGAAGGGACTTCTGATTAAGACCAAAATGAGGGGTGGTGGTCTTTTCAGAGAGAAATGTACGATAGGAAATTATTTTGCAGTTCGTCACTAAAACCATCGTTCTCACACAGAGAGAGTGCCATTAATTCTCCCAGTGCAGACTCCATAGAAATAAAGTAAAAACGATTACTCGGTAATAGGATGTGGAAGGAGTTTCGTGAGAAACATATGCAAAACGCACAATTTTAAAATGGAAATCTGTGTAATATTCCTTGGCCAGGGAATAGGCCTGCAACTTTGCCTTTTCCAAAATCATGTCCTTTGAATGCTCCAGAAAGAAAGAGTGTCTGCGGAAGACAGAGACCCTTTTCCAGAGAGATCTTGTGAACCTGGTGCCATCAACGGAATGTGATTTTATAGCACAAAAGCCCTGATGAGGCAAGGCATTTTGTCCCCTCCTCTTGTGCCTCTACACTTCAGGCTTCTTTTGTTTCACTATTTAGCTCTGCTTCAAAAGAGCTTGACTTTGTTCAGAGGGACTTCACACAGAGAGAGAGATGTGCATCCATTAGTTTTGTTTTCTCTCAGAAATTTTATTTGAAGTTTCCACTTTAACAAAGGGATACATTAACATTAACAGAGGGACACAACTGAGATCAAGTGAGGTACTAATACCACTCTATAAAGCCTTAGTAAGACCATGCCTAGAGTACAGCATCCAGTTTTGGTCACCACATTATAAAAAAGATGTTGAGACTCTAGAAAAAGTACAGAGAAGAGCAACCAGGATGATTACGGGACTGGAGGCTAAAACATACAACAAACAGTTGCAGGAAGCTAGTTCTTGGCTAGTCTAGTAAAGAAAAGGACCAGGGGAGACATGATAGAGGTCTTACAATATTTGAGGGGCTGCCACAGGGAGGAAGGGGGTCAAGCTATTTTCTAAAGCGCCTGTAGGCCAGACAAGGAATAATGGATGGAAACTGAACAAGAAGAGATTTAACCTGGAAATAAGGAGAAACTTTCTGACAGTGAGAAGAATCAACCAATGGAACAGAAGTTGCTTTTGGAAGTTATGGGAGCGCCATCAGTTGAGACTTTCAAGAAGAGACTGGACTGCCATTTGTCAGAAATGGTATAAGGTCTTCCGCTGGAGCGGGAAGTTGGACTAGATGACCTACAAGGTCTCTTCCAACTCTGTTTATCTGTTATCTGTTATTCACTGAGCTGCGTATACCTGTTTCTTCTTTCCTCTAATCCAGAACAATTTGGATAGTTTTTCTAACAGTTTCCCTTAGTTAGAATGTTTTTGTGTGCAATATTTTCACTACCATGTGCATATTGTGTAGAATATCCATTCATCTCTATCCATCCATCCACCCATCCTCCATCCTCTGAAATTCATGCATTTCCAAATGCATATATTGGTATATTATTTTAAGAATAGATTTTTAAACCAAACCACATTACAAGGAGTCCTTGACTTACTATCACAATTGAGTCCAACCTTCCTGTTGCTAAGTAAGAAAGTTATTAAGTACGTTTTGTCCCTTTTTAAGACCTTTCTTGCCACAGTTGTTAAGTGAATCACTGCAGTTGTTAAGTTAGTAATGTGGTTCTTAAGTGAATGACTTCCCCATTGACTTTGCTTGTCAGAAGGTTAGAAAAAATGATCACATGACCCTGGGACACCACAGCCGTCATAAATAGGAGCCAGTTGCCAAGTGTCTGACTTTAGATCATGTGGCCATGGAGATGCTGCAACGGTCATAAGTCTGAAAAATGATCATAAGTCACTTTTTTCAGTGCCTTTGTAACTTTGAACAGCCCTTAAATGAACTGTTGTAAGTCCACGACTACCTGTAATTTCTCTCATCCCTGCCTTGTCAAATAGGACAGGGGTCTCCAACCTTGGCAACCTATGGGCGTTGAAGTCCACAAGTCTTAAAGTTGCCAAGGTTGGAGACCCCTGATATAAGAGATGTTTTCTTGAAAGCTGATATCCTGTTGCTCTCTGAACATGGCTTAGTAAAATGTATTTATTTATTTCTATTTCATATTTCTAAACTGCCCATCTCCCCCAAGCAATCTGCACCAGCACAAAGTCATACAGTCAGAAGGGGCGGGGGGGGGGGGAGGAAGCTTCATTTTCTTTGCTTGACATTCACTCCCACATATTCCTGCATGATCAGCCCAAGTATCTCCACCCTACTCTCCCTCACTGTTTCAACATCCTCACTTTCAGAAAATGAGTCACCATTCAGATATCACATCCTTCTCCAACTCAAAGTCCCTCGGCTGCATTGAGATGTCTAGCCTAGCAACCATCTGGAGGGTACTAAGCCATATCTCTGAAATCTTTCTTGCTTTCTCTTTCTCTCTCTCTTTCTTGCTCCCAGCTGATGTTTGTGTTCAAAACTCCTGGCCCCAACTCCCCAATTTGACACATGCCTGACATGGGCAAGCAACCATTTTTATTCCCTGGTGTCCATGTGGCTGCTTAGAAGAATGTAAAAGGAGAAGGCAAAAAAACCCATAGCTCATTTGACAGGTTGCTCTTCTCAACACAATTTCTTCCTCGATGACTGATATATTAATCCAATATTATATACATGTCATAAGATTGTAGAGATGTTAGACAAAGACAGGAAAAAATCCTTATCATAATACAAACATCTCAACCGGTGAATCCTTAGTCTAAGGAGACAGTATTAATGAGGTTAATTGTATGAGTGCAAAAAACAGCTTTATGTTTTTGAACTGGGTGATTCTTGAGGTTATAATGAAAGCCTTCCTTCGTGCCAGTTTACGATGAAGATTACAAATGTTCAAATACGTATAATGTAAATGTATTCATAAAATGAATGAAATAAAATGTAATGCAGGTGGACCATCAAGAACAGAAAGAACTGAAAGAAAGGGGGGAAGAAAAGAAAAGATCCTCCTCAAATAGCCTTGTGCAAAAGTACCAAACCTTTTTTTAAGAAGGTTTAAGATCACTGGTGGTTACATTATTTTTACGGTTACTATATTTTCATTTTCTCCCTCCCCAATGTGATGGTTGCTTTACAGCTGTTATTAAAATGGTTAGGCTGTTGTTTTAATTGAGTTTTTTTTAGCCATCATGGGGCAAACTTTCCAAGGAAAGATCGGATCAGAAGAAAGGGAGGGAAAAAAAAGATTGGTTGGATAAAAGGGTGGCTGGATGATAGGCAGATAAGGGAAAACTCTTCTGGCCTGGTTAGGATCTGCGGTGCAGAAACCCTTCCGCAGCCCTATTTCTTCCCAATGAAGTTGGCTGCACTCCTTCTCCGGTGCTGGATATATATACTTGGACTATGCTAAGACAATGCTCTTCTGTGCCCCAGATCAGACCCTAGCACAAGCTTTTTAAAATAGCTCTCAGAATCTTCACTTTCCCTCTACCTTTAAGCTTTGTCTTAAACTTACTTACTCCAGGAAGTAACTTGTGGAGAGGAGAGAAATTGTTTTAGCCAGGGAGCCTCAAATTTTGCATTACTGTGGCCCCCCCTCCCCACCCCAGAATGATAAAGGGGATTGTAGACATACCCATGAATAAAACCAAAGATTTGGTTGGGCAAGAAATAAATATACTCAGTAATCTGATGGGCGGTCAAGCAACATGAAAAATAAATAAATAAACTTAACAACGAAGTTTTAACCTGTATAGTACATGGGGACCAAAAGCAAAAAATGAGTGTTGGCTATCCCAAAGCTGCTTTTTCAAGAGGCAACTGGACTATCTGGTTTTTCTTTGTAGACGTTTCGCTTCCCATCCAATAAGCTTCTTAGCTCACGTTGATTCATTCTCATTCTCTCTCTCTCTCTCTCTCTCTCTCTCTCTCACACACACACACACACACACACACACACACTGCCCCATCATATCCTACAGTTAGAGAATCCCTGACAATTAGGAGATATGGCTATGACAGAGAATCCCATGGCATGGTGTTCTTCAAGGCACCATCCATGTATCTGGGTGCAATTTCCATCATGCCTCCACCAGAACTGCCAATGCAAAGCTGGTCCTATCACCGGGAAAAGTGAAGCTGCAGGGTGGGGAAAAAATGGATTCTTGTAGTAATTGTCATCACATTATCATCATACCCAATGGGATGGGTGTGATAATAATGTGGCCAATGGGAAAAAATAAATAAGGGAGAAAATGGATAGCACAACATTTGAGCTGATGGTTGCAGCTTAATAAATGTTGAGCAGGTTAGACTCAGCAAATGTTTAAAAAAACCTCCCACTTCATTGCAAATGCTGAAAACTACCCTGGCAAAAACGGAATGTATTTATTCACTCTAATAATGTTTTAATTTATTTTAAATAACCATATTTTTAAAAATAATTCTATAAACATGTATTATATTTGCTCCTAAACATTATATTTCCCCCTAAAAAGAGAACTGTCCAGTAAACCCAGGATGAATAGAAAACTGCACCTGGTTGTGACTTCTAACTGGTCTTGCACAACAATGGGTTTTAATCACCAAAACCAATGGTCACTCCTCCTCAAAAGGTAAAGTAAACACCCCTAGCAGCCAGGTGAATAAAGCAAGGTTAGAGGTATTATGAGCTGAGTGCAGAAGCTGCAGAAGGATTTTATGGTTTAAAAGGAAAGCAAGTTTTAGATTTATTGTGGCAGTTTTACTCTTAGGGGGAAATGCTTTGGGATTTGTCACTGCCTCCGATGCCAGGAGAATCTGATCAGCGGCTCCATTTTCAACAGCCAGAAGTCCTGAACCAGATCATACAGCTCCCCTCACAGTTCCTAGGTTCCCCTTAGGGAAACTTATCATACAGTGAGAACTCCAGCACAAGGAAATTATTTTTTTTCCAACTCGGGAAGTGCCACTTAAACCTAGCAATATTGGCCGACGGTTTTGCTTTCACATTGTTTACATTGTCTAAAAAGAAATTGTGGATGTCCAGGGATTACAGCTAAGAGAAGGATTCTATCATAGCAATAGCACTTAAGACTTATATACCACTTCACAGTGCTTTATAGCCCTCTCTAAGTGGTTTACAGAGCCAGCATATTACCCTCAACAATCTGTGTCCTCATTTTACCGACCTGGGAAGGATGGAAGGCTGAGTCAACCTTGAGCTTTGTGAGGTTAGAAGTGCCAAATTGGAGGCAGCTGGCAGTCAGCAGAAATAGCCTGAGTACTGCATTCTAACCACTGCACCACCACAGCTCTTATGATCAAATTCTACCTGAACTTCTGGCTTGCTTGGAGATTAGGGCAAAAATATTCAGGTGCTCTGAGACGAAACTATAGGTGAATTTGATGCACTGCGAGTTTTGCTGGATTGTTTTGAGTGTCAGTTTTTGAACAAAGCCTTATTCACACATGGATTTTGATTTATTTATATATTACTTTGGCTTATACTCAACTACATTTCCCAAAAATAATGGAGTAGACTATAAGTGCACCTAAAGGAAGAACTTTTATATATCCTCATTTTAAATAGAAAACCTTTCCTGGGCATGCATGTGTCAGTGATTCTAAATGAAATATCCAGAGTGGGGGGTTTAACTTTTAACTTTTAATCTGTCTCAGAATAGCAATTCTTAGTCGGTACTGGAATGGGACTTGAACCCAACTCCATTCTATGTTTGCCTTCTTCTGTTTGTAGGCTGTAGCCATCCCAAGATCACAAGAAGACAGCAAGCCAACATGGAGTCTACTTACTTTCCTCTGTTTTGGTTCTTGTCACTATGGGCCTTGGGATCCATCCCAGGCTGGGTGCATAGCCAAGCAGCCACCCAGCCACATTCAATCAAGATAGAAGGAGACATCACTCTCGGAGGCCTGTTCCCTGTGCATTCCCGTGGCCCAGCTGGAGTACCTTGTGGGGAGGTGAAGAAGGAAAAGGGGATCCATCGGATGGAGGCCATGCTTTATGCTCTGGATCAGATCAACAGTGACCCTGATCTGCTTCCCAACATAACTTTGGGGGCCCGTATCCTGGATACCTGCTCTCGTGACACCTATGCCTTGGAACAGTCGTTGACTTTTGTCCAGGCACTGATTCAGAAGGACACTTCCGATGTGCGCTGCTCCAATGGGGAGCCCCCTATCATTGCCAAACCAGAGCGTGTGGTGGCTGTCATTGGGGCCTCTGCCAGCTCAGTCTCTATTATGGTGGCCAACGTCCTTCGCCTCTTTGCTGTAAGTAGAAGACAGGCCTTTCACATGACATCACTTGGGGGAAGGAGGTTGAACAGCAAAGAGACGATAGCAGCTATGCCTTCCTAGGGAAGATCTGGATTCCGGTCTCAGGAGATGGTATTTAAGATGGCACCCCTCCTTAAAGGGTGCATTTACCAAGTCAGTGCCTGTTTGGGAGGATACTGCCGGGCACACTCAACTGTAGTTATATAGAAAAAAATGAAGTGTAACATTCAAAGCATAAAAAAAATATCTGTAGGAAAAATAAATTATTTTCATCAATAAAGATAGAAAGAGCTGGGTAAGCTGAGCCTGGAGAACATAGAGGATATGATAGCATCATCCAGAACTAGAAAGGACCACGTAGTATAGTATTTCTCCATTGTGGAAATTTCCAGATGGGTTGGGCATTGTGACTTCCAAAATTCCCCAGTCAGCATAACCACTGCTGAAAATTCTGGGTCTTACACAAGATCGATTCCATTGGAACTATGGCGGGGGGGGGAACCTCCCTAAGACTAATTCAGCCATAGAGCCAACTCCCCAAAGACATGCTGCTGGTTTCCCCTTCATTGGATGAGTTCCAAGAGAAGCTAAATAGCTATCTATCTCTGGGATGTTTTAATTTGGATTGCTGCAGGGAGGAAAGAGTTAAATTCAGTCATTTCAAAGAGCCCTTCCAACTCAGAATGGCTACAACTTTATAATTAACAAGAAGTTTACTTAAATGATCTTAACAGTTAGCAATTGCTGACTATTAGCAATATTTGAGGCCAACTATTTTTTAAATGATTGGGTATCATCTGCCTTTCACTTCATTTACATTCTATTTGGCATGATGCATTTAAAAAGCATGCTGAGCATAAGAAATGCTTAGGAACCCAGCAACGGCTCAATAGTTTATAGCATCCTAAACGCATAAGGTGGTTTCATTTGAGCCCCGCTGTTTGCAGCAAGGAAGCTCTGCATACACACAAAAGCTTCCAGAGGAGATAAAACCTTGCGGAAGCCTTCGTGTCCAAGACTTTTCCCCACTGGGGAGCATCACATTATAGCCATGGAGACCAGAACTCTACTGAAGTTATGGAAGGGTAGGAGCTCAATGAGCTGCTCATTGTGGTTTTGGGTGGTTTGAGTGGTTTTACTCTACAAGCCAGCACATTGCCTGAATAGAGCTACTGCTAAAGATTGTGCTCAAACCAGTTGGCTTTGTCATCTTTTCTTTGTGCTCATATGCACACTTTTTAAATGCATCCTGCAGCTGGCCCTGAGGCTAACTCTGAAGTCCCCACCAAATGAAGTAAGGGAATGTTTACCAGAGAAGGGACATTTTACAGTACATCCTGGAATTATTTCTTTCTGGTGATATGTTGCATGCTATGCCTACAGGCTAACAATGATTTTTTTAAAAATACTTCTAATATTTTAAAAGTGATAGTATTTTTAATATTTCTTGGCCTTTAACATTTTGTGATTTAACTTTTGAACCCACTGCTGCTTTTTTTGTTAAGATATTGTGAATATGTATGTATGTATGTATGTATGTATGTATGTATGTATCTATCTATCTATCTATCTATCTATCTATCTATCTATCTATTTGTTTTTGTTTTAATGCAGGTAGTTTTAAATGTTTTGTTTAGTTTTGTTCTGTCTTTGTGATTGTTTTTGGAAATTTGTATTTTAACTTTTTGAATAAAATAAAATCTAAGCCAGAGAGGGAAAGAAAGAAAGAAAAAGAAAATAAGATATTGTGAAAATGGATCTAAGATATTTGTACAAGGAAAAAATTGTCACCTAGTTATGGTAATTACTTTGTGTTCGTGACTATTAATGGGAGCCATACTACATGCCATAAATCAGTCGACAAAGAAGCTTAAGCCTCACCCAGGTCATTACTACCCATCTCTTAAAAGCGTTTTGGCTTTGTAACAAAAAAGCTACCATTTAGCCTTAATATTGTGTCAGTACTGGGAGGATTGGCTAAAACACAATGGATTAAAATAAGAATAGGGAGGACACGATGTGAGCTCGGTGAGCCTTTGATGATGCAGTACAGAAATATATTTACAAAAGAAATAGGACTAAATGGATAAGGAAGGGCTGGAGAGGAAGATCCCTGGCATAAGTCAAGGTTGAAGGCTAAGGATAACAACACACCACTTCTAACCCATGATTTTCTTCCACTTCTGCAGATTCCCCAGATAAGCTATGCGTCCACAGCACCGGAGCTCAGTGACAATAACCGCTATGATTATTTCTCCCGCGTGGTGCCTCCTGACTCTTACCAAGCTCAAGCTATGGTAGACATTGTTAAAGCGCTAGGCTGGAATTATGTCTCCACCTTGGCCTCTGAGGGCAACTATGGCGAGAGTGGGGTCGATGCCTTTGTGCAGATTTCCCGGGAAGCCGGTAAGAGGTGCTGATCAATGTCTGAAACTGATGGATGGGAATCAGTAAAGCTGCTAATTCCCAGGAAAAACAGCCCAGGATCTTAGACAAATGAAAGCTGCTTCCTGTGGTTCCATATGCAGGGAAAGGCACTCTGCATGGGATCAGAGATTGGCAGCCTGAAAATGCAATGAAAAAGAAAAAGCTCCACACGTGAATCCTAGGCCAGGTCCTCATTGGAACAAATGAGCCTTTGATTGTGGAGTAGCTGTGCTGTAGATTGCTGCCAATGGAGGAGGCGAGGGCATAGACGGACATGTTGATGGTCCAGACATGATGGAATGTGAGAATATGGCAGCTCAACACAGCAAGTCACATGCAACATAAACCACTTCTTCCATATCTATTGTTCAATAGCTGGGCCACCCTCATCACATTTTAATCTAAAGTAAAATGGAGTTGGAGATTTGGGGTGCAGTGTGTCTTCTGCTATCTTAGCCTCTACGTCATTGCGTGAACTCAGAAATATGGTTATTGGACAAGTTATGGAGATACGGGCAGTTGAGTTTGGTTAACATGGGCTAGGATTTTGTATACGTGTGAACCTGACAAGTCTGTGAAATTTTGCTCTTTTCAGGCCCATGACTGATCTCTACTGACTGATATCAGTAGTAAATCACTTCCGTATTGTTACCAAAATATTTACAAGGGCATACAATATTAGTCATCAAGAGTCAAGGTTAATTCAAGGAAGATTCTATCTTTACCTCTTACGTACACAAGCCACTAATTTCTGAGAATTCCTCTTTTTCCCAAATTATTTTTAGGAATAAACTAGTGGTTTTCACACTTTCTGTTGGCAGCAAGTACTTTGTAGGCTTATTTGGTGTGCAGATCCTTTTCCTCCCCCCACAGTGAGTATAGTAGAAAATTTCAGGGATAAAAGCTAATACAATAGGACCTTGGTACTCAACTGCTTTGAAACTCATCGAATTTGGTACTCAACTCATTTTGACGTGAAAATTTTTCCCCGGTACACATTGTTTGTTTGGTGCCCAACTCTCAAGCAAGAATCTGTCGGTGTTGGCTACCTTGTGACTTACTACATTATTCCTTATGGGAAAAAATTGTTCAGTATTCATCATTTTTGATACTCATTGTACCTCCCAGAACCAATTAATGATGAGTACCAAAGTACCACTGTATAGTCTTCATGTGTTAGGTCTGTAATTTCCAAATTCCTAACCAGCAAGGCTGGGCTGCATGAGTATTCAGGAAATAGTAGTAGAATAGTCATTCACGGATAGCTTTCTGTTTGGTAGTATGTGCACTCTGAAATTCATGAGTTATGTACCCATACATCTTTCAGCTGCCTATTGAAGATACATCTTTTCACGCAGGCATTTCCTGCATGAATGTTGTCCAAAAGACGAGGGGATCAGTGATGGAATTCAATTTTATTTTACTACTGGTTCTGTGGGGGTGGCTTGGTGGGGGTGGCAGGGGAAGGATACTGTAAAATCTCCAGTCAGAGGTGGGATTTGCCGGTTCTCCGAACTACTCAAAATTTCCGCTACTGGTTCTGCAGAACTGGTCAGAACCTGCTGAATACCACCTCTGGAGGCGATATTGAAAAACACAAGCTGGCTGTTGTAACCTTGGGATCAAACATTCCATTCGAAATTGCTTTGAGATTTGCAATAATATGAAGTGGCATATTAGTAACAGGGGATCCCTGTATATACAGGGAATGCCTGGGTGAAAAGATAGATGTTCAATAGGAACTGAAAGATGTGTGAGTAGTACATACCTCATGAATTTCAGAGTGCAGGTGCTACAAGGAGAAAACTACCCATGAAGGACTGTAAGATGACACCTAGCAGTCCAGGCACATAGAGTAGATGTTCTACCTGTATTGGTTTGAGTTGTTTAGGTTGGGGAATTCTTTAGGTTGGGGAAAGGGGGCAGTTTTTATTCTGGTACCTGTCTCAGTAACTTAAATAGACTTTAGAAAGGAATATCATATTTTCCTTCTTGATAAGCTGGAAAAATCTGGTCTGGATGATTGACTACCAGATGGATTCAAGGTACAACAACCATCACCAACTTGTATCCTTTAGGGGTTTATGCCCACAGGGAGGATGCAATGGAATATTTCAAGGTTCTGTCCTGAGCCCACTAAGTTTTCATAAATGGCTTAGATGATGGAGTAGAAGGCATGTTTATAAAATATGTGGATGACACAAAGCTTATGGGGAAAGGGATTGCTAATATCTCTGAAGACAGACTCAAAATCTAAAAGGATCTTGATAAAAGTATTTTGATAAACAAGATCCAAAACAAGATCCAAATGTTGTTCAGCATTGGGTAATATTAGGATCTGCATTTAGGCAGGGAAAAAAAATATACAGGTACAGGATGGGTGGTGCCTGGCTTAGCAGTAGTGAGAAAGATTGGTGGGGGGGTTGTCATTGGTTGATAGGCTACAGATTAAGAATTAGTCAACAATGTGCTGCAGATACCAAAAAAGCCAATGCAGTTTTGGGCTGCATCAATGGAGGTCTAATGCAGGGGTGGGATTCAAGTTTTTTAACAACTGGTTTTGTGGGTATGGCTTAGTTGGTGGGTGTGGCTTGATGGTAATGTTATTGGCTGGTTGTGGCCAACTCAACATCACTCACATTGAGGCACAGTCTCCTTGCCTGGCGTCTCGTGACTGTGGGGATGCTGCAATAGTTGTAAGTGTGAAAAACGGTCATAAGTCACTTTTTTCAGTGCCATTGTAACTTTGAATGGTCACTCCACACAAGCAAAGTACCAGCAAAGGAGGGGAAAAAAAACTCCAGAGAAGTTCCAGAGACAGGAAGTCTAATCCTGCCAAGAATGTAATAAGAGTTAATGGAGAGGCAATTTCTGTAAGCAACACCAGAATGTTTCCTTCCTGCCTTCCTTACAGGATTAGGCCAGTAATTTCTTCTAACAACCGGTTCTCCGAACTCTTTAGAATGTTAACAACCGGTTCTAGCGAATAGGGGCGAACGTGTAGAATCCCACCCCTGGTCTAGTGTCAAAATCACACAAAGTGATAGCACCCCTCCATGCTGCACTGGTCAGACCACACCTGGAATGCTGTGTCCAGTTCTGATCACTGCAATACAAAAAAAGAGGTTGAGGACCTGGAAGGACTGTAGAGAAAAGCAACACAGGAAGTAAGGGGTTTAGAAGCAAAATTCTATGAAGAGGAGTTAAAGGAACTTGGTATGCTTAGCTTAAAGAAGAGAAGGCTAAGGGGAGACATGATAGCAGTCTTCCAATATAAGAAAGGATGTCACAAGGAAGAGAGAAGAGAGTTATTCTCTCTAGCACCTGAGACTAAGACAGGAACCAATGGGTAGAGCGTTATAGTAAGCAATCAAAACGTGAACTGAGGAAGAATTTCCTGACTGTGAGAGCTAAGCAGTGGAACAGCCTGCCTCCTGGAGCTGTTGATGCTCCCCCATTGAATGTTTTCAAGAAAAGACAGGTCAGCCATTTCTCCAAAATGGTATGAGATTCGCCTGCCCTGCATGGCAGGTTGGAGAGATCCACACCTTACTCTCTTTAAATCCCTTCCTCTCCTCCCAGAGCCCTCATTTTATCTCAGAATAAAGAAAAGCATGGGGGATATGTCAGACCCCATTTGCAATACTGTGTCCAGTTCTAGAGGCCTCACTTAAAAAAAGATATTGATAAGATTGAGCAAGTTCAGAAATAGGCAAGACAAATGGTGCATTGGAGAAATGGCATATGCACACCCTGGAAGATAGAAGGGAAGTGGAGGACATGACTGAAAACTTTAAATATATTAAAGGTGTGAATAAGGTTCCAGAAGGCAGTATTTTCCATATTAAGTAAAAATCAAGCACAGGACGGGGGCATAACCACAAACTGACAGGAGGGGATTTCAAAAGTAATGTTAGGAAGTATTACTTCACAGAAAAGAGTAGCGAAACTTGGGAACCAACTTCCAGCACAGATAGTTGGTCAATCATCGATTGCTGAGTTCAAAACATGCTTGGGATAAACACATGTCCAAATAAATAATAATAATAAATAATAATTAAAAAGAAAAAATAATAATAAGAAAAAATAATCATCAGGCAGATTTAATGGACCCCTAGGCCTTTTTCTGCAGTCAGTTTTCTCTGTTTCTATATATGGTGCATCTAATGTAGCTTAGACCACAAGAAGTTCTGAAAAGCTTCTAGTGAATATGAAGCTTTCCTGAACCCATTTTAAGAACTTTGGGCTGTGCACAGAAATACGAAACATCAGCAAAGTATCAGGCCAGAAAGACTGAGTAGTTCAAATAATCTTCTTTGGGACTGAAGAGCAGAATAGAAACAAAGGAAGGGGTCTTATTCCAGATCAGATAACTTGCCAATGTAGACCAGGGTTCTTTGTTACTCAAAGCAACAGTCAGCCTTTGGGACATCATGTCAGGCCCCATGAGACCTCACCACAATCTGCAACCAACTTCTTTTTAAAAAGATGTTGCACCTTCTGTATATAAGGCTGATGCTCAGCCACTAAACCAAGTTTTCCCAATCATTTCCTAAAGCTTTTTTTCCTACCTGACAGGTGGAGTGTGCATTGCCCAGTCCATCAAGATCCCACGAGAACCCAAGCCAGGAGAGTTTAACAAAATGATCAAGAGACTAATGGAGACTCCCAATGCCCGTGGCATCATCATTTTTGCCAACGAGGACGACATCAAGTAAATGTGCCATCTGCTTTTTTGTCTTTTGTACATTTGTGTTCTGCCTTCCTTCCAAGAGTTCCTCTGTTTCATCCTGACAACACCTAGTACAGTGAGTAAATCTGGTCCAAAATTATCAAGGGAACAGGATGACTAAATTATTTTCAGCTTAGTATGATGTGCAAATGAAAGCTATTCATGGAACGATTAAATTAAACTAAATTGAAAGTATGGCTTGTTTTTAAGCTTGCCTAGTTCAACTGATGTGCAAGTATGTGGTTTGTTTATGGTCCCTAGTTAGGTCTGGTTGGATTTTGTGGTCCATCCAAATCTCTAATCAATCCAGAGAGGTACACAATAGGAGCAGCTAAAAAGTAGTAAATTCGAATCAAGAATTAACTAAACAATGATTAATTCATCCATGAGTTTTACGCTAGATCAAAATACTATGATCAAAACACATCATGCAGGGAGTAGGCAATTTCAAATCCACATTTGGCCTACCAGCTCCTATTTTCTAACTCCCAGATCACAGCAGATCATTCTCTGAAATCTGTCAACAAAACCACTCATTTACAGCTGCATAATTTTCATAAAATATTAAATCTGTCTTTAACCTGTACTAGGTTTAACATATTCCCACAACCTTCTACACACCACCATCTCCCAATGTCTTTCCATCATTAAATATGTCTCTTGTTTCCCCCATAAATGTATTTTAAAAAAATGCTGGCCATTTCCAAAGCTAGGGATAAAAAGGTATCTATTTCTGGCTCAGCACAGCAGGTAATAGTATTTAGTCCTAGCCTAGCATCAGCTATATGGGGGCTTATAGCTGCAGTTCTGAATTCATTAGTTACACTTTCCCTGTGGTTGAGGTGCAGCAGTCTCCACTCAGTCTTGAGTTTGCAGAAGACTATTTCGGTATGAAAGTTGTTGTCCCCACTGAAGATCCCTACCCTGCTTTAGTGTTTTAGTTCCCAGTCATTGCCAGTCCCTTGGCTTTCCTATGTAAAGTTAGATAGCCTAAGACAGTGGCCCCCAACCTTTTTTGTCCCACGGCCCGGTACCGGCATCACAAAATGATCCACGGCCCAGTACCAGCATCAGCATGCACGACCAAGGCAAGGCGAGCTGAGCGACCGGCCAGCCAGCCATCCCCCACTTCTTCCCGCCATCTTCAACTCCTCCTTTGTACCTTTGTCGATGGGCTTTTGGGGCTCTTTCTTAATCTCCTCCTAACGTGAGACTCCATTGCCATCGGGATGGCTCTTTGTTCGAAGCCCCCCCCCCCGATGAAACTAAGGCACGAGGATTCCTTCAGTGCCCAAATGCCGCTTTCCAACTGACGACTAACAAGCTCACCCAAGCTCACCCGGAAGCACTTTCTCAAGCACCGTCGAAACAAGATGGCGGCGCCCACTTCTTTGCGGCCCAGTAAAAAATGATCCACAGACCGGTACCAGTCTGGGGCCCGGTGCTTGGGGACCACTGGCCTAAGAGATCATACAGATCTTTATTTATATTTATTTATTTATTTATTTATTTATGTCAATTGCTTACAAGATAATAGGTATAAGTGTTATGTCTCCCCCTTAATTGCAGGAGGGCAAAACGAAACAGGCAGTTCACAAACCAAAAAGCAGACCTTCCCAAAAGGACTGTGGAAGGGTTTCCAGTCCTTAGCAATAAATCCAAACTCTGTCCGGCAAACCTGACGTGGCTATAAATCCCAAAACCTCAAAGAGTTCTATCCGTGTGTTCACTCCCATAAATCACTTTGCTTCTGGCTAAGCTCGCCAGCCAAGCCGTTTCCTTATATCCACTATGAGGGTGTGTTAATCTCCTTAATTAGTCACTGGCTCGATGCCTCCTTCCTAATTGTGATTGACGCCTAAACTTACGTCTATTACGCACATCTAGCCAAGTTCTTTCCAAAGACTCCTCCCCACTAGAAAAGTCTCACAAGTGTTCCTGGTTAGCCATTCCCGGCTGTTGCTCAGCCAGAGGAGAAGAATCAGAGGAGGTCGAAGGTCCTGACAGCTCTATTAAATCAGGTTCATCCCTCCTAGTTACATCCAATTCCTCATCCTGACTACAATCCAAATCGCTCAACAGAGCCGGCTCATAATTTACTGCCATTTCCTCTTCGCTTGAGCTCACATCTGCCAACGGAACAGATTCCAACTCTGGAGTCACAACATATAAGTAAAAACATAGTTATGAATACATGGATACATATAAGAAAAATAAAAATAAAAGAAACAATAGTACAGAGATGGTAGGCACATTGGTGCACTTATGCACGCCCCCTACAGACCTCTTAGGAAAGGGGTGAGGAAATCTTGAGGCTTTCCTGGCATCAGTTGGAATAAGGAGCAAAACACTGGTATTGTCATGCCCCTGTCAGAATCTGATTCGGAGGAGGAGACCTAACAGCTGACAGGGAGTGAGAGTGTGGCTCCATTGGCTGTGAAGAAACTGGGGAAGGGCAAAGTCCGGCTGGGCAGAGCAGGGGAGAGGTAGAGCAAGAGAGAGGGAATTCAGAGAAAGACCCAGGCCCACCCCCTCTTCATCCTAGGACACGCAGGGAGGAATGGAGAAGGGAGCAACATGAGTTGCATGGCTTACTGGGGAGGAAAGGGCCCTGATTCTCTTCATTAGCTGCAGCTGGGAACACAGTGTTTAAAAAGGGAAGCTGCTGCAGCAAGGTGTTGGGAGCAAATTGTGAATTTATCTGGTATCGTCCTGGCTTATCTGTGTTCCTGGAGTCTTCCCAATTGTGTGAGTTTTGCCATGCTTTCAAGTCTGAAAGTCCCTATCCTGCTCTGTCAAGTTAATTACTGCAGCTCGGTTTGTTTGGATTTTTAGTTACTGTCTATATGTAGCTTGTTTTGGACTGAATTTTCTCCAGTTAAAGGCTGTTCCTAGGAGCGTTTTTCTCCAGCCAAAAGTAACCCGGACATTGGGGGCACAGTTGGAGATAATAAAGGGACTCTTCTTGCTTATTTGACTGTGTTGCCTTTGTGCCACACCCTGGGTAATCACAGGTATGGCTAACGTAGACTCAAGTCTATCTCATACAAGAGCTGGGGATAAGATGTCCATGCAACACAACATCATAGGGACTCAGCAAAAAAGCTGATTGACAAGACATGTTTTATCTTGCTTAAGGGGTTAGTCGTGAATACCTCTCATTTTTTCCTTTTTTCTTTTGGTCAAGTTTTTTATTTTATATTACATATACTTAACTCTCATTTTTTCATTGTACCCCTGCAGACGAGTTCTGGAAGCCGCCCGCTTTGCCAATCTGACAGGCCAGTTCCTCTGGGTAGGTTCCGACAGCTGGGGCTCCAAGATCTCCCCCATTCTGATGCAAGAGGAAGTGGCGGAAGGAGCAGTGACCATCTTACCCAAAAGAGCCTCGGTTGAAGGTAACAAAAGCTTAGAAGAGAGCAACAGTGTTCGGTTTGGGAGAATGGGAGAAACACAAACTGGCTGAGGTCACATGACACAGCTGGTCCACTCTGCCATGACTCTAAGATTCACTTTCCTTCCTGAGACCTAATTGAAAATGACCAGCATTGCCCTGGGCAAACTGGTGACAGATATCCCCCAGAATGAATGTCATTTCTGCATTTGTTATTCTCCTGAAAAGACAGGGTTGTCTTTTCTACCAACCTCCATCCTTTTTCTGTCTGTTTCATTACCCCTATATTACTGAATGCATGGAAAGTAAAACAATGGGTGACAGGGAACTCCTATTAACACCCATTTTGCAGGATCATCTATGTTGAACACTAGAGGAAAGTTTAACGACTAAGGATCAGAACCATAAAAATCACAGACACCAGTAGGTGGCAGAAAAGTAACTCTTGCTGCTGATGGCAAGTTAGAAATAGAGATCCTTATTTTTTAAAAAAATTATTTATTTATTCATTTAGTCAAGCAATTATAAGATTACAAGTATAAGTATAGACAGTTATGAGTACATGAAATTGATACATATAGGAAAAATAAAAAGAAACAATAGGACAGGGACGGTAGGCACGTTGGTGCACTTATGCACGCCCCCTACAGACCTCTTAGGAAAGGAGTGAGGTCAATAGTAGACAGTCTAAGGTTAACGTTTTTGGGGTTTGGGGAAGAAACCACAGAATCAGGTAGAATATTCCAGACATTGACCACTCTGTTGCTGAAGTCGTATTTCCTGCAATCAAGTTTGGTGCGGTTTACCTTGAGTTTGTATCTATCGTGTGCTCTTATGTTGTTATGATTTGGTGTGGTTTACCTTGAGTTTGTATTATCATGTGCTCTTATGTTGTTATGGTTGAAGCTGAAGTATTCATTGACAGGTAGGACATTGCAATATAGAATTTTATATACTATACTTGGATCTCACCGAAGGCGGCATAGTTCTAGGTTTTCTAGGTCTAGAATTTCAAGTCTGGTGGCATAAGGTATTCTGCAACGAGTAGAGGCATGGAGAACTCTTCTTGTGAAATATTTCTGGACTTTCTCTATTGTGTTAATATCAGATATGTAATGTGGGTTCCAGACTGAGGAGCTATATTTGAGTATTGGTCTAGCAAATGTTTTGTATGCCCTAGTTAGTAGTGTAGTATTACCAGAGAAAAAGCTACGTAGGATTAGGTTAACAACTCTTAACGCCTTTTTGGCTATGTAGTTACAGTGGGCTCTAGCACTTAGGCCATTAGAAATGAGTACTCCAAGGTCCCTTACAGAGTTTGGCTCATCAACAAGGTCTTGACTATTAAGCTTGTATTTTATTTTCTGAAATTGTTTTTGCCAACATGTAAGACGGAGCATTTATTTGTTGAGATTTGAAGTTAATCTCAGGGTACATGGACAGACTCAAGTACAGTTTTAACTGGGAAATTGTAAGCATCTTAGACTAAGCTAAATCTAAAACCACCAGGAATTTCTGGAAGCTTGGCATTCAAGCAAATCAGCCATCAACAGACACATAGAAATAAGCCACATTTATACACCATTGAAGAGAGACAATAAAAAGGTTAAGAAAGAAACAAAAAGACCAGAACACATCCTCTTCAGCAGCCTACACTCAGAGAAGTAGGGATGAACAGTAATCATGCAGAAAACAATACCCTAATTAAGGAACTATCAAGGAGAAAACCACATCAACAGCACTAGGAGGGCAAGCTACTGTAATTAAACAGGGAGCAAACCCCATACTCAGTAGCACTGAAGGTAATGAAACATCTACATTTAAGCAAACTACTACTACAAGCTCAGAGGATTCCATAATTAGAGCTTTGCTACCCAATATAATGGCCTTAACTTACATGTGTGAACTAGCCTTCTCAACAGCTTGCAGCCCAGATGCGGCAGTCCTAATTTAAACCAATGCTTATCTTCTTTCCTATGTTTGCATGACATGGCTATCCATGGGAGTTTAATTTAAAAGTGCCATGCTTGGTTTGTGTGAAACTAACCCTCTAGAACTCACAGCTGCCTCAGTTTAACAATGACACATATGTCCCAGTTGCCTATGTCGAGCCAACAAGTAAATATTTGGAAAATGTATCCTTAAATAATCATGTTCCCTATTCCTTCATTTCCTATTGAGCACAACTGCTTATTAATTCATTTTAAAAAGGCATTTCATTCTTAAGCACTGTTCTCTAAGAGCTTAGGTTGTGAATGCAGGAGGGTGTTAAAATGCATTATTGGCAACTACTCCATTTTAAAGTGACAGAGAAGTCATGATTTAATAGACATAGAGCAACTCTTCAGAGCTGGGAAGACCAATGAGTGGGAAGAGGCCCGTCTCCCTCTATTCTGGCCCCCGACAGATACTTGTGCTTGGGGATTTCAATCTGCTAATGACTGAGACTCTAAAGACTTTGTTAATGTCTCTAAAATAAAAGGATAAATTATGGTGACAAAATGTAACAGAGAATAGCGCTCTCTCAAGGGAAAGAATTCTGAAAGGTAAAGTTTGACTGGCGGGAATGAGTAATGTTGCGTTCTACTGAAGTTTCTACTTGACATATTAAAAACCACCATCTCTCTCTATCCAAGTACTCGATGACTGGATGCTGACACACATTTACACACATATGGCATGAGAATGAACCAGCACAGCAAAGTTGCTCTTACAACTTACAACATACAAATTGAGAGATGAAATGGCTGATCATGATTCAACTACCTCAAAAAAAGTTGATGGTTCTTTGGAAAAAAAATAAAAGCCTGCAAAGCCATGACACCCCCTCCTCCTCCTTCTCCTTGTTCTCTTTCCAGGTTTTGACCAATACTTCACCACCCGTTCCTTGGAGAACAATCGGCGCAACATCTGGTTTGCTGAATTCTGGGAGGAAGACTTCAGATGTAAACTAACCCGCCCAGGGTTCCAATATGATGAAGGGAACCGCAAATGTACTGGTAGGGTTACTCCTGATGTGTAGAGCTAGGGAGGGAAGGAGGAAGGAGTAAAGCAAGGAGAGTTAATACAGAGAATAACTGCTCCAATGAATGATTCCTCAATTGCACCCTAATCCCTGTTTTTGAGGTGCTTGTGGTAGAAAACATCGCACAGCTTCAAGGCCTAGGCCAGGGGTCCACAAACTTGGCAACTTTAAGACTTGTGGACTTCAACTCCCAGAATTCCTCAGCCAGCATAGTTGGCTGGAGAATTCTAGGAGTTGAAGTCCACAAGTCTTAAAGTTGCCAAGTTTGGAGGTCTCTGGCCTAGGCTGTTGTTCAACTCCACAGATATTAGACTTCTCTCCCTCCCTCCCTCCCTCTCTCTCTCTCTCTCTCTCCTCCTGCTCCCATCCCCCACCCCCCACCCCGTGACAGAAAGCAAGCAAGGAGTCCTTGCCTCCTCTTCAGGCACTGTTTTTTCCTGGAAAATGTCCAATTCAGCCTGCTTTTCTATGCTGTTTTTAGTTGGCCCTCTGACTTCTCCAGTCAGAATCCATCTGTCCCCCTTGATCTCAAGCCCACTTCCAAAGGTCCCCAATACTTCCCACATCCTCTTCTCTTCCACCAAATTGCTGGCTATTAAAGGAGTGTGTTGAAGGGGCATGGCACATGTTGCCAAAACAACAACAACAGCAACAATAATAATAACAACAAAAGTTGGCCAAAACAATTATGTTTAGCCTCCCTCTCTCAGCAACTGAGAAATTATCTGTCACTACACAAATTGTTCAAGGAAGCAGACAGGCAAGATTAAAACACTGCAACTGTTTTGGGAAGAAATCCATCAAAAGTCAGGAGCTGGCAAGAAAAAAAGAAAGACCTGCCAATCTGGTTTAGCATCAGTGTCCCAAAGAATGGGATATGAAGAAGGAGGTTTCCATGTTTTCATAGACAGCCTCGTGAATAGTTATTATTCTTTACATGAACTAAGGAAATGTCTGTTTACAACTAAAAGCTTAGACATCCAGAAATACAACTTTCACATCATACGTTGTCTTGATCATGACATGTAACCCGACCTCCGTTCCCATGTACACAGTTTGTACTGGCAAATGAAATCTTCTCCTTTGATGTTGCCCTTGTCTCGTCCCCAAGTCATGTGTACGAGAGCTTTAAGTCCTGATTAGCTGCACCTGTGTGAAAGCAGATTTCCCCTCACTCTCACATACATCCTCAAGGTGTATAACATTTGTCATCATTACTTGAATGCAAGTGTAGGTAAAAAAAATCTAAGGTTGTGTTTTGGCAGTGTTGGAAGTGTTCAAATGCCTTAGTATACTCGACTTATGATCACAATTGAGCCCCAAATTTCTGTTGCCAAGCGAGAGTTGTTACATGGGTTTTACCCCATTTTTTGACCTTGCTTGCCACAAGTGGTTAACAGTTGTTTAAGTTAGTAACACGGTTGATAAAGTGAATCTGGTTCCTCCTTGACTTTTCTTGTCAGAAGGTCGGAAAAAGTGATCATATGACCCTGGGACAATGCAACCGTCATAAATATGAGTCAGTTGCCAAGCGTCGGAATTTTGATCACATGACCATGGGGATGATGCAATGGTCATACATGTGAAAATCAATCATAAGCCACTTTCTTTAGTGCCATTGTAACTTTGAACAGTCACTAAATGAATTGTTGTAAGTTGAGGACTACCTGTATAAAAAGCATAGGGGGTGGAGAGAGAGAGAATCTCTGTCACGCTTTCAAGATTCAGGTCAACCCTTTGAAATAGAACAAGTCAGGAAAATAAACATCACAAGAACTACTGGAACTCTGTTATTACAATATAAGATATGATAACAGAACATTGAAAGTCTAACATATTTTTCTCTCTTCCCTTTTATACCAAAGAGAATCAGGATAAGGCAATCCTGAGTTTATTCCTCTCCCCACATGTATCTATCTGACTCAAACTGATGTTGACATAAGAATTTTTGAATCTCTTTTTAAGCCCATCTCCATATTTTTCCATATTGGAGCCTCAGTGGCTCAGTGGTTAGAAATGCAGTACTGCAAACTACCCCTACTGCAATTTGGCAGATTAAATCCCACCAGGCTCAAGGTTGACTCAGCCTTCCATCCTTCCGAGGTGGGTAAAATGAGGACCCAAATTGTTGAGGTCAATATGCTGACTCTGTAAACTGTTTTGAGAGGACTATAAAGCACTATAAAGCAGTATATAAGTCTAAGTGCTATTGCTATATTGAGTTGTGCTTCACTGTTTTAGCCTTGTAGTTTTCAATTTGTTTTATCTCTTTAATGCGGGGGGGGTATTGACAGTGGCGCCCCATAATCAGCCATCTAGCCTAATTTCTTATTCTGGGCTGGGTATACATTCATTTGCATAATATAAAGAATAGAAAAATTGACTAGCGTGATCAATTCTGTTCTACTTCAGAATGGAGAAATGCACAGAATATTTTGCTTATAGTAAATGAAATGGCATTAAACCTCCCCCCCTTCTAAGTAGCATTGTTAATACATCTGAGAACAGGCGATGCAATATAATTTATGAAAGGAAATGACTATGCTACCCAGATATGAATCATTATTTGGGTAGCTATTTTTTTTGGAAAACAAAAGTTGGCATGTTTGAGATAAGGTATATAAGGCTCTGATGAGACATCATGGTTCTGATAACCAAATTATCACAGCTAGCAAAAAGAAAAGAACATCTAAAAGGCCAGGGAAATTAAAAGAAGAATCTTGCATCTCAAGAAGAAAAAGGCAGAGCAAGAGATTGCTGACTCTCTTGCTCGGGGGAAGAAATAACAATAGCACTTAGACTTATATACTGCTTTATAGTGCTTTATAGCCCTCTCTAAGTGGCTTACAATGTCAGCATATTGCTCCCAACAAATTGTTTCCTCATTTTACCGACCACGGAAGGATGGAAGGCTGAGTCAAGCTCAAGCCTGTCAGAATCAAACTCTAGACTGTGAGCAGAGTTAGCCTGCAATACTGCATTCTAACCAGTGCTCCACCACGGCTGAATTCTAGAAGGAAGACACTAGACTAGAATCAAAGGAAAAGCTTTCACAGCACCAAGGAGTATTTTAATATGAGTGGGTATTTAGAATTGCCAGTGGTTTGATTCAATTTTTTCCCCCATTCTTCAGGAGATGAACGAATTGGGCGAGAATCTACTTACGAGCAGGAGGGAAAGGTGCAGTTTGTGATTGACGCTGTCTATGCCATGGCCCATGCATTGCACAACATGCACATGGAGCTCTGTTCAGGCCAAATCGGGGTGTGTGACAAGATGGATCCCATTGATGGGCGAACTCTGCTGCACTACATTCTGGGGGTCAACTTCAATGGTGAGATTGACAAAGAACCCCCTTTTCAGCCAAGACACTGGGTTGTATGCTCTGTGTTATCTGTGGCATTCTACATTTGCACACAAGGAGAACTGAGCAAAGTTTGAGAGCAAGGAAGGGCTGTGATCATGAACTGGCAGGCAAGTACAAGTTTGCAGCAATCAGGGCAGGAAGGAATGAGAAAGCTTACACCAGATTCTACAGCTTTAGGTCACAAACAAGGGGAAGCTGCATGCTAAGATGCAAACCAACAGCTCCTGGTCAATGTATTTGTCATGCACATTTTGCAGGCATGTCATACTTGATATGTCTTATCCTTGCCAATACAGGATGTATCCATCTTCTAGAGAGACAGAGAGGTGGAGAAAACTCATCTAGGGTTTTCTCTATCCATCAATGCTTCCAGAAGGAAACAGTCTTTAAAAGGTTTCACAGGCTTAGACCCTAAGCCTCTTGTGTCTCATACCACAATAGCAAACCCAAGTTTTCACAACAGCAAACCAAACACCTCTGAGACCCTCTAAGTAGATGACCTATCACATCTGACCTTGGAGGTTGCTTGCAACTCTTCTTCCCACTAGCCTTTGTTGGCCAGTGCCCAGGGGTGGGATCTGACTGGTGTAACTACCGGTTCAGTGATTTTACATTTTGCGCGCTCATGTGTATATCGTATGTGTATATATGTGTATACCGTCATCATCTAGTGCCTGGACAGCTGAGCAGTGCTGGGTGCAAGTGCGCAGCGGTTGAAAAAGCCCTTTTTTCCTGCTTTTCAACCAGAGCTGTGTCGCGCAAAGCAGCTGCAGTTGAAAACTCAGGAAATAAAAGTCAGGTAAGAGCCCAGGCGGGCGGTTGGGCCAAAACAGCAGCAGTCATAGAACCGGTTCTATGTCTGCTCTCTGTTTGCTGCTTTTCAGAGCAACCGGTTCCACAGAAGTGGACAGAACCGGTAGAATCCCACCCCTGCCAGTGCCCCTCAAGTTGTCTCCTCTTCTTTTAGAGCATCTCCATCTTGAAGGATGTCCTGATCTCCCTGTATCCTCTTCCTTCCTGCAGGCAGTGCTGGGACACCAGTAATGTTCAACGAAAATGGAGATGCTCCTGGGCGCTATGATATTTTCCAATATCAGCTGACAAATACTACAGTCCCAGGATACAAGGCCATTGGCCAGTGGACAGAATACCTTCGACTGAATGTGAGTGACCTAGCATAGCATCAGTCAATCAATCATCATCATCTTTAAATCATGTTTATACGCTTTCTCCCAGGGGCGGGATATGACAGGGTTAACTACTGGTTCGGGATTTATGAGCTTCCCTGCAGGCTGCGAGCCAAGTGCCTGTAAATCAGCAGCAGCAGCTGCCTGCGGAGAAGCAGCCTTTGAAACAGCCCTCTTTTCTTGCTTTTCTAACTGCAGCTGTGCCTCGTTCAGCAGCTGAAGTTGAAAAATCAGGAAATAAAGGTGAGGTAAGAGCCCGGGTGGACGGGTGGGCAAAAACATCAGCAGACATAGAACCGGTTCTATGTCTGCTGCTCTTCAGAGCTACCAGTTCTACAGAGGTGGACAGAACTGGTAGAAATGCACCGCTGCTTTCTCCCCACTATAAAAATAATTCTGAAAATATGACTCTTCTCAGCAGTCGATTGCTCAAGCTGATATTGTAGGACGGCTGGCCCACCTCTGGATATGTGGTTGAGTTTTTAGCCCTCTTTTCAAAAGTTCTCTTCTGCTTTGCAATAATCACTACTGGATACTCTGGAGTTTTGAAGAAAAATTCAACTGGGAGTTGGCCCTGTCGAGAGTTACAAAAGTCTGTGCCTGGCCACAACATCTCTTTCAGTTAAATGCCTCTCAGCATTTATTTTACCTTACTTTATCTTACTTACTTGTTTGTTGTCTGTTTGTTTGTTACTTTAACACATTTATATAGCTGCCCACCTCACTAAGCATGATTCTAGGCAGTCAGTGACCAATAATTAAAATAATATTGCAATTATTAAAACACTTTAAAAATAAATAAAAACAAGTAATATAATTAAAAACAAGATTGCAGGAGAACACCATCTAAATTGTTGCACGGGCTCCCCATCAATCCCCAACATTGCTGGAAGAAGTATCCCAAAGATGTTTTTTTCAAGAGTCAACTGGACTTTCTGTTTTTTCTTTGAAGATGTTTTGTTTGGATGAGAAGCAAAATGTCTTCAAAGAAAAACCAGAAAGTCCAGTTGACTCTTGAAAAAAGCACCTTTGGGACAACCATGCCCTGGATGACTGAGAGTCCCCATAGATATTTAACTGGAAGAGCTATATTTTCAGAGCTTTAGAAAAGGCTAACAGGGATGAAGTTAACCTCATCTCAGGAGTGGAAGATATTCTAAAGCAGGGGTGTCAAACTTACATCATCATGGTGGCGTCATGTGACATATCAGGACTTTTTTCCCCTTTGCTAAACCAGGCGTGGCCAGCGCGTGATGCATCTGGTCCGGCCTGAGAGCTGGGAGCTTGACAGCTCCGTTCTAGAGTTAGGAACCACAGCAGAAATGGCATATTGTTTGGGTCCCATCAGATGAAGCTCTGTAACAAATGGGGGTGGGATTCTACCAGTTCGCATCTATTCGCTAGAACTGGTTGTTAACATTCTAAGCAGTTCAGAGAACCGGTTGTTAGAAGAAATTACTGGCCTAATCCTGTAAGGAAGGCAGGAAGGAAACATTTTGGTGTTACTTACAGAAACTGCCTCTCCATTAACCCTTATTACATTCTTGGCATTCTTGGTTCTCAGGAACTTCTTGAGGTTTTTTTTTGCCTCATTTGCTGGTACTTTGCTTGTACATGTGGAGTGACCATTCAAAGTTACAATGGCACTGAAAAAAGTGACTTATGACCATTTTTCACACTTACAACTGTTGCAGCATCCCCAGTCATGAGAGGCCAGGCGAGGAGATGTGTCCCCCAATGTGAGTGATATTGAGTTGGCCACGCCCAGCCAATAACATGCCACCAAGCCATGCACACCATCTAAGCCACACCCACAGAACTGGTTGTTAAAAATTTGAATCCCACCCCTGCCTGTAACATGACCTTCGTGCTGGATCTGAATGGTGAATGGGACATATTATGTTTAATGGAACATTGTTGTATATTATTTTAAAGTACCAAACTGAAAACTATTAAAGAGCAAATGACAAACCGCTATTTGCTCTTGGATATATTCCTTCTAGTGCATTTCTATGACAGAACATACCTGATTGGCTGCTTATGAATCTGATCCCCGGATAATTAATCATCCAAAGAACTGCTGTTAAAATCTTTCAATATTGTAATCTCACTGCACAGTCTGGGCTTTGTGTGAAAGCTCTTGTATTACAACAATTCTAGAACATACAATGGGATGATAGCAAATTAGAAAAAAATGTCAAAGAAACAAAAATATACTTTATTTCTATTAAAAGAGCCCATTTCAATGTGTTTTCTCTATTAGAAGCTTCTCCAAGGATATATCAAAATATCACCCAAATGTCTCCCAAATTCAAAAGAAGTCATCTCAGCCTTTAATTCCAGTGTTCAATTCAACCTGTACCTCCACTTCTCTGAATATATTCAGTTTCAGACCATAAAATTAGACCATTTTCATTATACTCTTTTACGTCCTCTCCCTTGTCTTAGGTTCTCAAATGCACAACATATTTATTCTTCTTTCATTTCATTTATTAATCCATGCTTTTCCCTTTTTAATCTTCTTGTATTCTAGCTGGCAATTTTCCATGTGACATCTATGTCACCAAATGGCCCTGTAAATATTCTCTTCGCTGCCGATCATGGCTTTGGTCATTCAAAACTTTCACATAATACTAGTCAGTAAGCTAGAGAAGTTCTAGATAGGTTGCCTACCCTCATGGTTCCACATGTTGTGTTGCTGCTAACGGTGAGGATGGTACTAATGAATTTTGACCAGTTTTGCCACTAGACAGTCAAACCCCAATTTACCCCAACCATGTTCATGCTAAGTTAATCGAAAGACTGCCTTACAATTACATTGTTGTCATATCCCATCAACTAAGATAAACTTGCAAGGTGTTGAAACACAGAGGTGATTCCCTGGGATAAATGGCAAATCACTGGTCTCTGGCTTTCTCTGCTTCTCCCGCAGATTGAGGACATGCAGTGGTCAGGTGGACAGAAGGAGATCCCCTCATCTGTGTGCAGCCTCCCCTGTAACCCAGGAGAGAGGAAGAAGATGGTGAAAGGTGTTCCTTGCTGCTGGCACTGTGAGCTATGTGATGGCTACCAGTACCAACTGGATGAGTTCAACTGTGAAATGTGTCCCTTTGACATGAGGCCCAATCTCAATCGTACAGCCTGCCGCCCAACACCCATTGTCAAGCTGGAGTGGAGCTCTCCTTGGGCCATTCTGCCCATCTTCTTGGCCATTCTGGGCATCCTTGGCACAGTCTTCATCGTTATCACCTTCATCCGTTTCAACGACACCCCCATTGTCCGAGCCTCAGGTCGTGAGTTGAGTTATGTCCTCCTCACCGGGATTTTCCTTATCTACACCATCACTTTTCTGATGATTGCTGAACCAGGCGTTACCATCTGTGCCTTCCGGCGCCTCTTCCTTGGCTTGGGCATGGCTATCAGCTATTCAGCACTGTTGACCAAAACCAACCGCATTTATCGCATCTTTGAACAAGGCAAGAAGTCAGTGACTCCACCCAAATTCATCAGCCCCACCTCCCAACTGGTAATCACCTTCAGCCTCACATCTGTGCAAGTGGTGGCTGTGGTCATTTGGCTGGGGGTGCAGCCACCCCATAGCATCATTGACTATGAAGAGCAACATACACCCAACCCAGAATTCGCCCGGGGTGTCCTCAAGTGTGACATGTCAGACCTCTCTATCATTTCCTGTCTCAGCTACAGTATTGTTTTGATGGTTACCTGCACCGTCTATGCCATCAAGGCCCGTGGCGTGCCCGAGAACTTCAACGAGGCTAAGCCCATTGGCTTCACCATGTATACAACCTGCATCGTCTGGCTGGCCTTTGTGCCCATCTTCTTTGGCACAGCTCAGTCAGCAGAGAAGGTGGGAGCAATCAGGACAAAGAGTGGGGTGGTACAAGAGACAACGGGGTTTAAGTACAAGTAGTCTTTGGCTTACAATAATAATACTTTATTGTCATTGTACATATATACACAGTATACCCATACAACAAAATTCACATAACACCCATAGACCAGGCCCAACACGCACGCACACATGACAATCCCCAAATACACCCCCACCTGCCAAAATTGCCCGCCTCCTAAAAAACACACAAGCATCCACACAACAGACCAAGTAATACTGTCCAACAGCTCACTGATGGTGGTCCTTAAATTCATTGTTAAGTGCAACTATAGCTCTGGGATAAAAACTGCTCAGAAACCAGCCATTTGTTTAGCCACTGCTTGCTTAACAAGTCACAACAGCAGTGAAAAAGTGACTTATAACTAATGCTCACCCCAACAACTGTTGCAACAGCACCACAGTAAACTCGGTTTGAGATCAGAATGAGACCTAAGCAAGGTAGTTGTTACTGTATGATCTTTTTGCCAACATTGTCAAGTGAACCGTGTGGTTGTTAAGTGAATCCAGTTTCTCCCATCGACTTTGCTTGTTGGAAGCTGGCTGGGAAGGCCTCACAAATGGCAATCCCTTAACCCTGCAAATACCCTGCAATCCCTTAATCACTGCAAATACGTGCCACTTGCCAAGCACCTGAATTTTGAACACATGACTGCAGGGATGCTGCAAGAGTTGCAGGGGTGAGGACCAGTTGTAAGGTTACTTTTTTCCCACTGGAACTTGGAATGGTTGCTAAACGAATAATTGGAAGTCAAGGGCTGCTCATTAAGCTATGATGTCACTGTAACAGGCAAAGCTGACAAAGTCAGACCAGCCCTGTTTTTTCATTCAGTCTGTGTAGAGAATGTTAAGGGGCTGAATTAGGGAACTTGCAAGAGTTCATGGCAGCCTTTTCAAATCATTAAACCCATTCCCCAAATGGGAAAAATCATCCCAGGTTTTGGGGGGTGCGTGTCGGGTGGGGTTTGAGGTTCACAGGAATGCTGGATGTGCCTTGAACTTCTGCAAGGCTTAAGAAATCTGTTTTGCTGCTTAGCTTTTTCTCAGATTGCCAAAACAGGCTCCTAGGGCTTGCAAAAAAAAGCTAATATTAAACCAGCCATGTTCTAACTAAAAGACATTTTACACATTATAAAACAAGCCTAGGGGATTCCTCATCTGTTTTATATTTTATTGGCATTTACATATTCATTTTCTTCTGGAAACTCAAGAGAACACAATAGAGATTCCCTCATTTTTATCCTCTCGAGGGTAACTAGATAAGGTTGATTGATTGAAAAGAAAGAAAGAAAGAACTGGCACCCAAATCCCTCGTGGTTGAGCAGGGATTTATTTCTAGGATGCAGTTTTAACCTCCCCACTACCTCCATGCTGAGTCACCTGCATTTTCAAACCCAATCTTTTGAATGAGCAAAAGTCTCCATTTATTTCAAGAGAAGAAGGAAAATACTTCTCTGCCTAAAATAGGCTGGAAATAATATATGAGAAACAATTGGGACATCCTCATTTTGTGACCTCCTCATAACAGCTGTTTTTATTGATAGACTCTTTTTTTCATGTCAAATAGGCAAAATTGCAGAAAGTCCTTTTCCTTCCTTCTTAGGCTAATTTTGTATGGGTAAAGAAGTCCTTTCAGGGAAGGCGCATCAAAACTTTGAAGCATTCTCTACCTGATGTCTAAAATAGTGGCATGCTGTCTCTCAGCCCTCAGCTGGAACTTGCATTAGTTCAGCTTGACCCCTCAAAGGCTGTTTCCATGCTCTTTGAGGAAGGTCTGAAATAGGGATGGATGTGCCATTGGGCACACTCTGATGCTCCAAAAAAAAAAAAACATTGCCATGTCTCCCACTATTGGCATAGTAGTAGTTCCCTTGCTTTTAGCTCAGTGCACCTTCCAAAGCTATTTGGGAAAAGAAGATGCTCCCCTCTTATCAATTGATCTCTATTTCCTCACAGCAGGCTGGTAGGTTTTTGTTCAGCTAGGGTGAAGAGGAGTTGTCTTTGGAGAAATGTTCGCCTACATGGTGTTCTAGAAACTGAAATCTATGAATAAGCAAACAAGTATGACTGCTTAAACCAGCCATGGCTACTTAGCTCTTGCAGGTGGTCTCTGGTGTCTTTGTATTAAGAGCTACTATAGGCCAGAGGTCTCCAAAGTTGGCAACTTTAAGACTTGTGGACTTCAACTCCCACAATTCTGAGAGTTGAAGTCCACAAGTCTTAAAGTTGCCAAGTTTGGAGACCTCTGTTGTAGGCATTCTACAGCAATATTTCCCAACTGGCTAGCTGGGGAATTCTGGGAATTGAACTCCATACATCTTCAAGTGACAAAGATTGGGAAACATTGCCCTAAATGTTCTATATCAAAAAAAAAGTTATCCCAGTTCAGAATGAAGGCCCCAGACATGACCAATAATCTTGTCCCATTTCCTTCCAATAACAATAAGTAGACAGGAAGGTAAAAGATCATTTCCATCAAACACCCAGATAGAGTTTGCTTCCCTCCACCCCTAATATCTCAACCCTCACTGACCTTGGGATTCTAGATCTGGCAGTGGTTTTGATTTGTTTATTTGTTTGTTTATATCCTACCTTTCTTATTTTTACAAGTAACTCAAGGTGGTGATCATAAGTACAATGAACACCTTTCTCCTGTGTTCCCTACAATAACAACCATGTATGGTGGGTTGGGCTGAAAGAGAGTGACTGGCCCCAAGTCATCCAGCCAGCTTTCATGTGTAGCTGAGCAGGCTGGGAATTGTTTATATAATAGTCTGATTTATACCTGCTGCAGTTACATAGATTTTGAGTAGTTTACAATGTGGGAGGAGAGCCATGTTAGTTTTTGTCAGCAAAAAGTCAGAATGACTAACAGTAGATGCTACTGGATTCCTCCTGTTTTTTCAATAGCTTACAGTGAACAAGAGCAAAAACAGAAGTATTCAATGGTTATGCATCCACGATATGACTAAAACAGCATGAATCAAATTATGAAGGCAGAAAATAAAACGGAATAAACCCATCCTATCACTTGCTGTAAAAGTCCAACATATCTAGAAAATTTCAGATTCAGGAATCCTGGCATTAAAGGAGAGCTCAGTTTTGAAAGAGCCACGAGTTGTATGCGTTTCTTAGTGGTTTTCTGTTTGTTTGTTTGTTTGTCTGTGGTTTTTGGGGTAATGTAACGTACCTTTTTATTTATGAGATTTAGATCACATGATATCATTGCATGACCTCCTAACTGAACATCAAGAAAAAGATCAAAAGCTTGATAGCATGAGAAAGTCATGCTCTGACTCTATTACAGGGTCTGCTGACAGTTATGAAAGAGCTTAATATATTAAATTTAGTTTTACCCACTTTTTATGGCTTGTGCAAATTCTAATGATTTGGATAGTTTATTGCTCAATGTATTCCACAAACTTTTGAAGTTGAGTTAACACATTTTCTACAAATCCAATCTATAGCAGCTTAAATCATACTTCGCAAACCACTGTGAATGGTTCACCACATGACTAAATTAGGGCCATGTTATCAGGACTGAAAAATGTGGATGACTTCTAGATGACAAATGAACGGTTAAGAGCTTATTATTAATAATAATTCATGCTGCCATTTAATAGTCTTCTGTTATTCTTTCCACCCAGATATTGAATCCCTACAAATCCAAATGAAACATTATTGCTTAATAGAATGTGTGATTCCAGGCATTGTGTTTTATAGGACATTATCTTATAAGACATTATCCAGAACAAGAAAGAGAAACAGCAGCTCAATTTTCTCTTGTAACATTTCTTTCTGTTGCAAAAGATTTTATATATTTTATATATTTTATATTCTCTTTTAAATATATTCGTTTATGCATCATATTAAACTGTAATGCAGTTTGGTCAATGTGGCTTAGTGTGGTGAAAACCCTGTCACTGTCTTTATGGTTTAGCATGCTGTTTTAAATCCACATAGTACTACTTGATTCATTAATTAAATAAATTATGGCTCATACTGGATGGAGTGCTTATAAGGAGGCTTAGACTCAAATCTATTCAACCATGAAGCTGAAGGACGACTAGATAGGCATCCATCACATTACATTGCAAATCACAAAGACATTACATGCGTGCCATGACAACATCATGCAAATACCATGAATTATGTCATTGCCATCAGTCAAAAAACTTTCAGCTAACACTCATTCCATAATTCATCTCATTCTGCATGCAGCTGTTTTAAATTATGTCATTCATGCCATTTGCTCAATGGCAACCTTCCCAAATATCATGAATGTAACAATTGCTTATAGCATACAATTCGGCTATGTGTTTGTTTCTGTATAAATGGACACCTGGGAGGGAGGAATTTTGAATTGGATTGTGGTTTAGGGTTGAAGGAAGGGAAAGATTTCTGTTTCTCTCTTGATCTGGTGCTTCATCTGCTCACCTAACTGCTTTTCTTCTTACAGCCCAATGGGTGTCCTGGTGCTACAGTCGATAGCAGGCAGTTTTTAAAGGGAGAATGGCCTTCCAGGAAAGAATTAAATCTCTCTTTATTTTGAGGGACTGAAAATTATGTGTGGAGATATGCTGACACTGTAAACCACTCAGTGCTATAAAGTACTGTGGGGTGGTATACAAATCTAAATGCTACTGCTATCCAACTCCTATTCAGTTATTTTTTTAAAATGCCAAAGGCTTTATTACCTCCCTATGCAGAGTAAAGATTCCTTTCCCCTGAAGTGTTCCCAGGGGCAATTCTATCCATTTATTTATTATCCCACCTTTATTATTTTTATAAATAACGCAAGGTAGCAAACCAGAGGTGGTATTCAGCAGGTTCTGACCAATTCTGGAGAATCGCTAGCGGAAATTTTGTGTAATTCAGAGAACCGGCAAATACCACCTCTGACCGGAGATTTTATAGCATCCTTCCCCTGCCACGCCCATAGAACCAGTAGTAAAAAAATTTGAATCCCACCACTGTATAAGCAAACATATGTAATACTTCTTCCTCCTTTCATATTCCCCACAACGACAATCCTATGAATGAAGAATCATAGGGCTGAGGTTGGTTGGACTGAGAGAGAGCATCTGGCCTAGTCACCCAGCTGGCTTTCATGCTTAAGGGAGGCCTAGAACTCACAATCTCCTAGTTTCTAAGCCAACACCTGAAATTTTAGACTAAATCGCAAACCATGAGACCAAATACTCTATCCTGAGCTCTTCCCGAGAAAGATTGAACCCAGGGGTTTAAACAGGCACTCCAGCCAAGGATTCCTTGCTCTCCTGTCATTTCAATGTCATCATTCTTCTTGATTAATTCATCATGGAATGCTCAAAAGCTGCCTGTGTCTTTGCTACATTACATCCATTAATAAAGGAAAGGGTACTTTTGTACTTAGAGCACCTGTGAAGTGCATCTTTGCATGATTAGAACCTCCGGCTTGGTTCCTCCTTTCCAATAAATGCAGGAGTTGCAATTTGCGGGATGACAGTTCTTGCTCATTCATAGTTTTAAAAGAAACTTTTGTGTGTGTAAGTAATCCATGCCTACTATTTCAGTTCAGGGGGTAGTGGAAGGCAGCATCCATAAGTAATCTAGGCTTGAGAAATACTAAACTAAGTAGAAGCTCCCTAGAAAGTAACACAAGGCAGACTCAGAAGTTGGTCCTATAAACCAGTAGTGCAGGAATAGAGCCCTTCAGATGTTCTTGAAATAGAACTCCCAGCATTCTTCACCATTGCTCTTGGAGGAGATGGAAATTCAGTTCAGAAAAACAATGGAGGGCCATTGGATGCTTACTTCTGATAGGTCTACCAAAATTCATGGAAACTAAATTTGGTGTGTTGAGTGGGTATAGGCGTTTTAGAATTGCTATAGAAATAAGTGAGCATTTATATGTCAGCTAAGTGAGCAGATGACAAGGATTATAATCATTTTATTAAGGATACTTACAAGCCCCTCCTTTCTAGCCAATAAAGGCCCCTTTGGACAATTTTAAGATCAAATAGGGTAGCTCTTCTTGGACTGCATAGAGTAGAGTAGAGTAGAGTAGAGTAGAGTAGAGTAGAATAGAATAGAATAGAATAGAATAGAATAGAATAGAATAGAATAGAATAGAATAGAATAGAATAGAATAGAATTCTTTATTGGCCAAGTGTGATTGGACACACAAGGAATTTGTCTTAGTGCAAATGCTTTCAGAAAGAAAAGATACATTCGTCAAGAGTCAAGAATAAGGTACAACACTTAATGATAGTCATAGGGTACAATAAGCAATCAAATCATACTAGGAAACAGTCAATATAAATTGTAAGGATACAAGCAACAAAGTTATAGTCATACAGTCACAAGTAGGAGGAGATGGATGATAAGGAGTGATGAGAAGATTAATAGTAATAGTAGTACAGACTTTGAAAATAGTTGGACAGTGTTGAGGGAATTATTTGTTTAACAGAGCGATGGCATTAGAGAAAAAACTGTCCTTGTGTCTAGTTATCCTGGTGTGCAGTGCTCTACAGCGTTGTTTTGAGGGAAGGAGTTGAAACAGTTTATGTCCAGGATGTGAGGGGTCTGTAAATATTTTTACATCATTTTAGACCTCCAATTTTAACATTTAAATTTGAACAATTTCATGTCACTTATGACTCTTAATTACCCAATGAACCTAAAATGATGAAGGCCAGAATAAAGTTTATATAATTTGACGCAGTGCCCAGCTAGGAGGCTGATTTGGAAATATAATCACAGTTAGCTCTGGTTAGTTATTGGGTAATGGATCATCTGAGTAATCAAGGAAAATTATGCCAGAGGAAGGCAATGGAAAACTCTATGTTTCGCGCCAAGAAAACTCTGCAAGGCACTAGACTCAGGAGTGACCTGACTTGAACTTACATGATCCTGGTGATTGCATGCCACAGTCTGGATCTTCTGGACTAAAATGCAGTCCTGTGTATTTCTCCCTCTCAGATGTACATTCAGACAACAACCCTCACCATCTCCATGAGTCTGAGCGCCTTTGTTTCTCTCGGGATGCTCTATGTACCCAAAGTCTACGTCATCATCTTCCATCCAGAACAGAACGTGCAGAAACGCAAGCGCAGCTTCAAGGCAGCGGCCACAGCTGTCAATGCCTCCACAAAGCTCTCACAGAAAGGCGCCCAGAATGGCGAAAGCAAAGATGAGAAACAGGACAGTAAGTAACCCAAAAGTAGGTATCACTCTTCTTTTCTCTTTGGTGACCCCACCTGAGGTGCCTCCAGTTGACCTCTTCTTGCCCTGTAAGTACCACCCCTTCCTTTCCTTCTGCTTTACCCATCAAGTATCATGCCCCCTTTGTTCCATCACCACAGTGCCTTGGAGAAATGAAGTCTTAAAAAGTTTACATTCTAACCAATTACCTTGTTAAAATGAAACCTTAGTGCTAGTGGGAGATATTCCTATAGCAGGGGTGTCAAACTCAAGGTCCTGGAGCCGGATCCAGCCCATGAGGTGCTTACATCTGGCCCACAGGGCTGCCCTGGAAATAGTTAAGAGCTGGCCCATGGTGCCTCTGCCAGCGAAAACAGAGCTTGTGAGGGCTGGACACGGTCCTTCCAAGCTATGTTTCCACTGGCAGAGGGTTGTAGGAGGCCGTCGCAGCCACAAAAGAGATCATGAGGCCCACATGCAACCCTCCTGATCTCCGTTTTCACTGGCAGACAGGTGCAGGAGTGTTACAGCTGAAAATGGAGCTTGGGAGCCCATTTTCACTGGCAGAGCACTTGGGCCATCACAGGTACCCCCAACACAAGTGACTTCGAGATGGCCACACCCACCCTGCCACCCTAACCCCTAACTCCATGTCCACCCCAGCCCCACGAGGTCAAACACAACCCTGATGCGGCCCTCAGTGAAATTGAGTTTGACACCCCTATCCTACAGGGTCTTTTAGCAATGCTGCTGCCCATCAGTGGAAGATAATTTTTAATGTTTTTTCCATTCTTTGTTTTAGCAATGTAAACGGTACAATGTGGAGGCCACTTTTGGTCCCTCGATATCTCTTCTAAACCCCCTCAGCAAATGTGGCCAAGAATGCTGACTTATTTTCTACATTTTAATGGTGTTTCAAATGGGTGCCTTAAGCTTCATTGGATGTTCATAATAAAAGGTGGAAGAAAAAATAGAAGAACATATGCTCAGGGAAGGTGACAAGTATCTAGCAAATACCAAAGAAAAGATAGATTTGCTGAGCCCATTTTGGCTTCATCAGACAAACCTCTACCCAGCTCAGGTTTGATAGAAAGGTAGGACATTTGCTTGGAGCCACCCACCAGTTGTGTTTTCTGGTCATAGTGAGATAGAGATAGATGATAGATAAATAGATAGATAGATAGATAGATAGATAGACAGACAGTTGTTTTCTTAAGCTTTCGCGGGTATTTACATGTATGGTATTCATCTTTGTTCGGGTATTTTCCCACGTCATTATAGTTGTGCTTTTAAAGTTGTAGCGACGTTTTGGCAGAATCTCATCTGCCATCATCAGGCTTCTGTATTGTGTTCATCTGTGAGTCAGACTTTCACAGCCATTTCAGTTTTAAATTTGGGGCTAGCCTACTGCTGTGCCAGAATGGTTTTTTCTTCATCCTGATTGGTTGGAGTCTTGGTCTGTGTTTATTGGTCTTGGAGTTTGCTGTGTTCTGTTTGATTGGTGTTTCTAATATCTTCTGTCTGTTTTGTGGCACTTTTTTTGTCTTGATTGGCTGGCAAAATTGTGTTCCTGTATTGGAGGCTTTTAGTGCGGCTTGGCTCCGAGTAAATGGATAGATAGATAGATAGATAGATAGATAGATAGATAGATAGATAGATAGATAGATAGATAGATATGATAGACAGGCAGGCAGGCAGGCAGGCAGGCAGGCAGAGATAAATGATAGAGATAATTTTAGTTACTGTAATAAAAACTAATACAACCAAAATTCAGAAGAAAATTAAAAAGAGTAAATATGCAAAGAAAGAAAAAAGTAAAAAGGAGTCAATGAAATAAAGAATTTTTTTTCTAATTTCTTTCCAACCTAAGATATTATGAAATAAATATTAATACATACATATAAACTGAGCAAGAAGTCAAAGGCATCATAAATACTAAGACCAAGAACCAATATGGCCATGATGTTTGAACTTTGACCACACAGTCAAAAGTCCCAGCTATAAAAATCAGATTTCTCAATCTGGCATCCTTCAAGTTGCTTGTAAATAATGGGAACTGAAGTCCAGTACCTTGGAAAGGCATGAGCTTGAAGAAAGAGATTGTAAATTATTCCAAAGCCCTGAGTGAACAGAAATATGTTGATAATAGGCACAAAAGTGAACAGAATTCATAATTCTACACAATTATGTTGGTTTCAGTGCTTCCAATTCCTCCCTCCCTCCTATACACATATATGCAATCAGTTCAGGAATAGTCAAAAACCAGGAATCATCAAAATGAGAACCTGTTTGTGGGGTTATACATCCAGGTCAGTGGTGGCTAACTTTTGAACATGCATGCAGGCATGACTCCCACAAATGTACGCATGCCCCCCTGCACATATGCATATGACCCCTGCACATATGTGCACGACACACCCCCCCACACACACACACATGCTCCCATGCATGCATGCATAGCAGAGACCCAAAGACCAGCTGGCCAGTCGAAGGTACATGCGCATGCACGGCAGAGCTGAGCTGGGGCGATGATTAGCGTGCCCAGAGAGAGGGCTCTGCGTGACACCTCTGGCACGCCTGCCATAGGTTTGCCATCACGGATCTAGGTGCTCTAATTTTGATGATCACGGTGACCCAAAATACAGATAACAGATGGATGGGAGAGAAAGTGAATGGAGCAGCATAGGGCTGTCCCTAGTTCACACAAAGCTGTGCAATCTTGGTTGTAGCGGGAGTCACATTCTTGCCAGGACGATTCTGTACAAGCCTTGGTAGTTTGGCTGAATCTTTACTCCAGATAAGAACAGCTCCTCCCTCAAATGCCTCCCTCTCAAAGGGGGAGGTGGCCCCTTCTGACTCTTCTTTTTGTATTCCCCCTCACAGGTTTCCCTAAGGTGATGTACATCAGCTACACAGAACTGACCATGGTGCCCACATGACCAAAAAGGAGAAAGGGCTTAACGTGGGAAAGTGGGGAAAGTGGGAAGGAGCAGGGGAAGTGGATGGGGAAAGTTTTTTGGGGAATGGAGTTCATGTGAGGGGTTCATGGGTGGGGGCACATGTTAGGAAATAAACCTGTATTTTTACACTACTTGTCTTTTATACATATATATTTAAAAATCCAGTTTCAATTTACAAAAACTGAAGGCTCAGATGCATTTAGGACCCCAAAACCAGGAACTGTGATGATAACCTTGCTGAACATTAGTCACTTAAATAAACCATTGCCCAATCTGTTATTGGGATAAACCAGGGGTGGGATTCTACCACTTCGCACCTTTTCGCTAGAACCGGTTGTTAACATTCTAAGTGGTTCGGAGAACCGGTTGTTAGAAGAAATTACTGGCCTAATCCTGTAAGGAAGGCAGGAAGGAAACATCCTGGTGTTGCTTACAGAAACTGCCTCTCCGTTAACCCTTATTACATTCTTGGCAGGACTAGTGTTCCTGTCTCTGGAACTTCTCTGGAGTTTTTTTTCCCTTCTTTGGTAGTACTTTGCTTGTGTGGAGTGACCATTCAAAGTTACAGTGGCACTGAAAAAAGTGACTTAAGACTATTTTTCATACTTACAACTGTTGCAGCATCTACACAGTCAGGAGAGGCCAGGCGAGGAGATGCGTGCCTTGATGTGAGTGATATTGAGTTGGCCACACCCAGCCAATAACATGACCACCAAGTCACATCCACCCAGTCACATGCCCACCAAGCCATGCCCACCACCTACGGCACCACAGAACCTGTTGTTAAAAAATTTGAATCCCACCCCTGAGATAAACTATCATGCTGTCAAATTACAGAGGTTTACTTCAGCAATGGCTTCAGAGCAATTTATCCTGAAAGTTCAAATATTGGAAAAGAGATCTTGCCCTCTCTATTCCTTGCTTCCTTATTGCAAACATGGAAATAGGACTACTGATAGTGCCCTATTACACCTGCTAATAGTTATTTTAAGATTTATTTATAAGAGGAAAACAAAACAATACAATTGGATCAAATAATTTAATCCTACCATTTGATACCTGTGTCCAGGAAGACGTGGATTTGAATCTATGCTGTGACATTCTGTGAATGAATGAATGAATGAATGAATGAATAAATTTGCAATTACAAAATAATAAACCAAAAGAAATGCTATAAAAGCAGTATGGGTTTTTTTTTGCTCCTTGGTCATTTTATTATACTTTAAATTTCACCTTTCTGATAACCTTGGCATAAAACATATTGTCCTTCCTCTCTGTGGTGTTTAGGTTCATAACATTCTTTTATAGTAGGCTAAGTTAACATAATGTGACTGAAATGATGGCTGAATAAAATTTCTCCAGCCATTTTACAAAACATGGTCATTTCAGTCTTTTCTAGATTAAATACTGGGCCCATCTTGGCTGATTTTGAAAAGAAAAGTTGAAATAGATAGTACACTGCTCAAAAAAATAAAGGGAACACTTAAACAACACAACGTAACTCCAAGTCAATCACACTTTTGTGAAATCAAACTGTCCACTTAGGTAACAACACTGATTGACAATCAATTTCACATGCTGTTGTGCAAATGGAATAGACAACAGGTGGAAAGCATAGGCAGTTAGCAAGACATCCCCAATAAAGGAGTGTTTCTGCAGGTGGTGACCACAGACCACTTCTCAGTTCCTATGCTTTCTGGTTTGGTCACTTTTGAATGCTGGTAGTGCTTTCACTCTGAGACGGAGTCTACAACCCACACAAGTGGCTCAGGTAGTGCAGCTCATCCAGTATGGCACATCAATGCGAGCTGTGGCAAGAAAGACTGCTGTGTCTGTCAGCGTAGTGTCCAGAGCATGGAGGTGCCACCAGGACACAGGCTAGTACATCGGGAGACGTGGAGGAGGCCGTAGGAGGGCAACACCCCAGCATTAGGACTGCTACCTCCGCCTTTGTGCAAGGAGGGACAGGAGGAGCACTGCCAGAGCCCTGCAAAATGACCTCCAGCGGGCCACAAATGTGCATGTGGCTGCTCACATGGTCAGAAACAGACTCCATGAGGGTGGTATGAGGGGCCAACGTCCACAGGTGGGGGTTGTGCTTACAGCCCAACACTGCACGATGTTTAGCACTTGCCAGAGTGCCCTGTGCAAATTTGCCACTGGTGCCCTGTGCTCTTCACAGATGAAAGCAGGTTCACATGTGACTGACCTGACAGGGTCTGGAGATGCTGTGGAGAATGTTCTGTTGCCTGCAACATCCTCCAGCATGACTGGTTTGGCAGTGGGTTAGTAATGGTGTGAGGTGGCATGACTGGTTTGGCAGTGGGTTAGTAATGGTGTGAGGTGGCATTTCTTTAGAGGGCCGCACAGCCCTCCATGTGCTCGCCAGAGGTAGCCTGACTGCCATTAAATACTGAGATGAGATCCTCAGACCCCTTGTGAGACCATATGCTGGTGCGGTTGGCCCTGAGTTCCTCCTAATGCACAACAATACTAGACCTCATGTGGCTGGAGTGTGTCAGCAGTTCCTGCAAGACGAAGGCATTGATGCTATGGACTGGCCCGCCCGTTCCCCAGACCTGAATCCAATTGAGCACATCTGGGACATCATGTCTCGCTCCATCCACCAACGCCACGTTGCACCACAGACTGTCCAGGAGCTGGGGGAAGCTTTAGTCCAGGTGTGGGAGGAAATCCCTCAGGAGACCACCCGCCACCTCATCAGGAGCATGCCCAGGCATTGTAGGGAGGTCATACAGGCAAGTGGAGACCACACACACTACTGAGCCTCATTTTGACTTGTTTTAAGGACATTACATCAAAGTTGGATCAGCCTATAGTGTTTTTTTTCCACTTTAATTTTGAGTGTAACTCCAAATCCAGACCTCCATGGGTTGCTAAATTTGATTTCCATTGAAAATTTTTGTGTGATTTTGTTGTCAGCACATTCAATTATTTAATGAACAAAGTATTTAACAAGAATATTTCATTCATTCAGAACTAGGATGTCTTATTTTTGTGTTCCCTTTATTTTTTTGAGCAGTATATTATACATATATACCAAAAACATGCCCTCTTTTTTTCGTACATTCATACACATACATGCATACAGAGAGAGGGGGGGAGGGAGAGAGAGGGTGGGAGGGGAAAGGAGAGGAAGAGAATACAGTATGTATATACCACACTTGGAATATTGCATCTAGTCTCGGTCACCACAATACAAAAAAGATGCTGAGACTCTAGAAAAAGTGCAGAGAAGAGCAACAAAGATGATTAGGAGATTGGAGGCTAAATCATACACTGAAACTAAGAATATCTACTGTAACAAAGAGAAGGACTAGGGATATGATAGAAGTCTTCCAATATTTGAGAGGCTGTCATAGAGAAGAGGCGGGGTCAACCTATTCTACAAAACACCTGATATGGGTGGAAGCTTAACAAGAGAGATCCAATCTAGAATTAAGGAGATATTTCCTGTCAAGTGAGAACAATTAATCAGTGGAATGGCTTCTTGATTCCACAACTCTAGAGGTTGTGGGTGCTCCATCCCTAGAGGTTTTTAAGAGAAGATTGAACTGCTATTTGTTCAGAATTGTATAGGTCTCCTGCTTGACAGGGGCCTGGACTAGAAGATCCCCAAGGTCACTTCCAACACTGTTACACTGAATAAAGATGGGAGCCCACAAAGAATTACCTGGGTGGTGGTAAACTTCTTGCAAGGCGGTTGTGGTAAGCCCCTGTCCAACATATTGCAAATAATTTGACATCCAGGAGTTGAGTTCCAAACATTCTAAATCTAGAATGTAGGACAAGATAACTGAGATCCAGCAGTGGGTTAAACAGTGACCTTCTAAATAAATGCGTCTTTTAAAATTGTAATGCAAACTTGAAGACTCTTCAGTATGGATGACATTTTTGTATATGCCAAGAGCATCACAAAGAAAAGATTTGGGCTTGCCACGTCGTTCCTTAGCCACTTTTCCTTTTACTCATTAGCTTCCTCCGATGTGCTGCCCAAAGATCTCTTCTAACTTGATTGCTGATGCTCTCTCCACAGCTAAGTTTCACATTGCTCTGCTAAGGTTTGCAGGTGCAGAATCTCATGAGCACAGCAAAGGTGGAGCCTCTATTCTCGCAGATCAAGGAATAGCTTCTCCTTTGATGAGATCTGCAGAGTCTCGACGGTCATCAGAACAAATATGGAAGGAATTCTGGACAAATCGCCTATGGATTGGAAGAATGCCTCTTCTTAGGTGTGGAATTTCCAGTAGTTCTGGGATCAATATGGCCTCCGTCACCTTGTGAATACCCAAGAGCCTTATACCCCACCCACCTACCCCATTCCAAGTTTTGCAATAAATTTGTGGGGGGAAAAACAAAAATGTAGGACTGAAAACCAGTTCAATCATGTTTTATTTATTGTTCTAATCACTCCATTTTATCTGATTAGTTTGAGTTATAGTTGATGAAGATGATTCTGTTATAGTTCTAAAGGTTGTACATTATCAAAATCTCAAGAGCACCTCTGATGTGAGAGGTATTTATAATTTAGCATCCATTACTATTTTATCATTTGAAAGGAAGGTCATGAGGAATGTTTTCTTTGTAGTCAGAGGGATAGAGGAAAAAAAAGAAAACAAATGGCACTCTTGTCAACTTGAATCTCCTCAAATAAAATGATTCGTTACTGGACTGGATTTATATCCCATTTCCTCCAGGGGTTTAAGGTGATTTACACAGTTCTCCCTCCTCCAATTTTTCCCCACAATAACAATGTGAGGTAAATTGACAAGAAAAACTCTATTTATGTCACCAGTAAGGCTGAGCCTCTAGCCTAACATTGTGAGAGGCAAACGGCTGAGGCACATTTTTCCTCTAACAACTTTAGATGATGTAAACCAAAAATGCCTTGAGGGGAGAACGAAAGATGTTTCTGCAGGAAGAAGATCCAGGTCTTCTCCCCTGAAAGTCAGTAAGAACCATCAATCTCAACTGAAAATGGACAGGGTGCAAAATGATAACACAGGGTTTATTCCCATGTTACAACCTCACCATGATCTTTGTCCAGGATTCCACATCACTCTCATCCGATCTCTATGCCTTGGGTGAAGCAATATATCACCCAGAAGTTCCTGGCAATCTCCACAATGAAGATGGTAGTCACATGAACAGATCAATTGCCTTAAACTGATGAACTGGCTTAAAAGGTTCACGGAAAAATGATTCTGGTGAGCAAGCAGATGCTTCTGTGTATGAAAACAATCTGCAAATGCAAGATAGGTCACCTTCTAGGTGATAGACTCTAAATCCCATCCAAAGTCATGAGAGCCAACTCTTTGTGGCTTTTTAGGCAGACCTGAAGCTATAGCGCCATAATTCACGGAAGTTTCCTCTTGCCCTCCAGGCTGATATCCTTCCTGGGCATTAAAAAAATAGCATTTCATGGTGAGAAACAGCTACACGGGTGTTCTTTCCAATGAATACAAACTTGATTTTAAAGTACTCCCACTCCTCACACATTGTAAAATTAATTACATTAATTTCTGCTCAATCCCAGGGACTAGAAAACATATAAAAGGCATAAGGGTTCATTCAGCACCTTCCAATGGCCTTTTAACGCTAAAATTAGTTCTAAAATACGCAAGCATGTTCTAAAATAAAAGGCTTTGGCCATTATGAGGAAGCATAAAATGATGAGTGGAAGAACAAACTGTAGCAACTCTGAGGACATGACAGCAGCTCTGGAGAATGTCTTTTTGTTATGACAGAAAAGACTCAAAGGTTAGTAGCCTGGGCATGTTCTAGAAGACTGTTAACAGGAGTTGAAAGAACCACAAAATGGAGACTCAGTGCTGGCCTCCAGGAAACGGTGGAACAGCAAGGACTATGGACCGAAAAGAGACAGAAGGTGGGAGGGGGAGAGAGAAAATCTGCAGTTAGTTAAAATAGGCAACTCAGTGTCTGATCTGGTATCAGTTAACAGTGGCATTCCTCAGGGCAGTGTCCTAGGAAGATCTACATTTCTCCTGACTTACATAAATGACTTATGTGATCAACTTAAAATACTTGTGTCAGAGGTGGTATTCAACAGGTTCTGACTAGTTCTGGAGAACTGGTAGCGGAAATTTTTAGTTTGGAGAATTGGCAAATACCAAATACCACCTCTTGACTGGAGATTTTACAGTATCCTTCCCCTGCCATGCCCACAGAACCGGTAGTAAAAAAACCCGAATCCCACCACTTGTGTTCTCTTTGCCGATTGATGTGAAATTCTTTAATGTTAGTGAAAATTCACTTGCTTTGCAGAATGACGACCACGTTTTTGAATGGTCATCCATTTGGCAACTTCAAATTTCAGTGAAGAAAAGTTGTTTTACACATTGGAAAACAAAACTAGAATATAAAGTATAAGTTAGATGGTATTGATCTAGGTCAAGTCTCCAAACGTGGCAACTTTAAGACTTATGCACTTCAACTCCCAGAATTCTCCAGCCAGCTGGCTGGAATATTCTGGAGTTGAAGTCCACAAGTCTTAAAGTTGCCAAGTTTGCGGACCCCTGATCTAGGTTCTAGGAGATGACCCTCATTTTGTTAAGGACCTAGGTGTACTCATCTCTAACCATTTATGTTCTAAAGTTCATTGTAACAGCATTGCTAACAGAGTGCTAAAAGTTGTGAATTTAATTTTATGAAGTGTTCCCCCCCGCCCCCGGAAATGCTCTATGGTTCACTAGAGCTTACAAAACGAAAGGAAATTAAAACGTGACAGGAACACTAGTGCAGTTATGCCAGATATTTTTGCACACACCTCCAATGACACCCAGTTCTCTTTTACTACTCTTATCAATCATTTCCATGGTCCTTCCCCTAGTCATCCTAAGGAGGATCCTGAAGGTTTTTATGGCATACTTGAATATTTCGTTGTGTGATCTAAGCAGAAACTGCTCATTTAGACTTTCCAAAACTTCTCATCAAGCTAATAATTGTTGTGAGGGTAGCAACCCCCCCCCAATACATCTTTTTTTTAAAAAAAAGGAAAAATAAACATAAAAGCAAGCTTAATTGCAGTCAGATTGAATAGTAGCTTCTCTCAGGTGTAACTGGATGAACATTCAAGTCTGCTAAATCATTATTATTTACTTGATTTGCATCCTGTCTTTCAGTTCAAATGCCAATCACGTTGGAAGTATAATTGAGAAACAAGCATAATTTGGAAGATGAGAAAATCTGCCATCTTACTGATTAACAATGAGGGAAATACTGATAGCCATTAGACTAGTTTCCAGTGCCAGACTTCAAATGCAGCATTTGTGATGGGAATCCACTTAAAAAGCAACAGATGTGAAGCCACCAATGTGACTCAGATAAATCTAGGACAGAGGTTGAAGTCCACAAGTCATAAAAGGACCATAGTTTCCCCACCCCTAATCTAGAAGTCACCCACAACTATCCCTTCTCTAGAGTACCAAAGATACAGCATCTGTATTCTGTCCTTGTACTCAACACTGAAGTTAAATCAAGGAACAAGAATCTAAAAGCTCTGCTTAATATTACATCTTAGGAAAAGGACTGTTACAACCACCAAACACCCTTTCAACTGAAGCATGGAGGAAATTTAGGACCACCAATTACATGGAGGTAATTTAGGACCACCAAACTCTTATCCATTTCCACTTGCTTTTTCTGACACAAGGAGCAGGTAATTTGCCTCTTTTGTGAAGCTGGACAGTCTGTGCCTGCTTCCCGTTTCCATAACCGTCAGCCATTTTATCACCGAGAAATTAAACCCTCAGCTAAGTTTGAAAAGGTGAGAAGACTTCATTGGATGACAAGTCAAAGTTGGCCTTCTAACCAGAAGAAAGGTGGTTACTTATGCCACTTTACTATTTAGCGATTCTTGAGGTAACTTACAGTATGCAATCAAAATCAACCATAGAATTACCATAAAAACAGTCTAACTGAAGACCTCCTCTGACACAAGTCTCTTCAAAAAGAGAGTTGTCTTCTCATTTTTCAAATGCCAAGCAAGTGGGAGTAAACCTAATCTTAAGGGGCACACTGTTCCAGCCATGTCATTCCCTGGGTTCCCATCCCCTAATCACTTGAGGTAAGATACCCTTTCCTGTTTACTCAGCCTTCCAATTAAAGAGAGCAGAAAAAGAAACAAAGTAAAACCCAGCTCTGGGTAAAGTAAAACTCAGCAGCACTCACACCCTCAAGAGGATGAATTTCATGCAGAACTGTGGTACGATACTGCCACCACATGGCAAGAGGCTGAACTTCGCTTCCAACAAATTGCTAGAAAGACCAAGTGTTAACCTATCTGAATGAAGCAATAACCTAGTGATATTATTTAAAAAATATTTGTATTTGCATTTGTCAAATTATGTATTCATATTTACACAACTATAAAGTTTTCATATTTATATAGGTTTGAGCAGTTATATTTATCAAATTACATTAATTTCAGAATTTTGGGGGATGTTGGCAATCCCAGACAATTGTTTTTAAAGTATGAGTATTTATTAGAAATCTACCAATGAGAATTGAAATTATAGCTTACATTGGTCTACAAAGAGAAAGCCTCAGAAATGAAAGCAACTAAATTTAACCAGAACTGGGTCACCAATAAAGGAAAATTAAGTCCCGAGTATTAATTAGCTCCAGATTCCAAGATACAGCTTCAGGTCAAAATTGCATCAAAATAATTCAAAATTATGAGGGGGTATGTGCGATTATATTCCATAACTTTTCTGCAAAATGTGACATAGCAATGAGAATGGTGCCACACCAATTATTATAAATTTATATTTTTGCTGATACTAATAACATAACTTTCCATTCATATATTGTTTTTTCATGTAACATTTTCATGCTTTTTGCATGAAAAACTGACAAGCTCTAACATCAGATTCCATCTTTATTCAGTTCCATCTTTATTCGGCATCTAAATAAACTGTGCTTTTTGGCTTTTCTCTTGTGACCTGCAGTAGAATCATCATCAAGGGAGATTCCAGCAGTAATTTGTATATCATAAGGGATCAGATATGCATAAAAATCTCATTTCGGTTAGTTTACATTCCCCGAGCTTGTAATGTGCTCCACATAAACATGGGTGGAAAAAAATTATTTATTATCAGCAACTGTTTGGAACAAAAGAGAGAGGAATTACAAGATAATGAAACAAACTTTATCTTACAATTAAGTCCATCAGATAAATGAGAGCTAGAAACCTCCAAGGAATATTTTATTGATCAAAACATTTTAAAAGTTCAACAATGTGGAGATGCAATAGGTGAGTAACACTCAAACAGCCATAAAACTATGTAAGAGTAACAGGAAAGTAGAAGAACTCAAAGAGGCGAACTGGAAGCTCAATTCAAAGCAAGCCAAAGTAGAGGCTGAAGTGGCCCCAAACACAACATATAAACATACATTTGCACACACACACACACACACACTGTCCCAGTTAAATTCAACTTCCTTCTTCTTCCAGAGATACCAGAAAGAGGCCTAAACTAGAGATGTGGCCTTGATTTCATCACATTATATGGACACAGACAGTAGTAGCTTTTTAGGTCGGGAAAGGAGTAGTGAAGTCCATGGTACTTAGGTACACCAGCCAATTTATCAGTGAAGGTTTTTCCTGTGGGGGCTGCAAGAAGAGATTTAGAAGTCAGGCGTGAAGAATAAAAGAACATAGGAAATCCTAAAACTGAAGTTTTATATCTGGGCACATGAATAAATGTCCTCTTTTCTGCAAGGTGGACTATTCACAGCATGTTGTTACTGCTTAAATAGAAAATACGTAGCCCTCCTTGAGCTCTTATACAGCCGTATTTCAGAGCTCTGTGATCTGGGGCTTCCTTCTAAAAGCACTAAGGCAAGATCTAAAAATAAAATCAGAAAATAGAAATGGAATTGCCTGAGGCAGGAGTGGGAAATTGGTGTTCCTTCAGATGTTGGGGAAACACAGTGACAAGCAGACCCAGACAGTGTTGCCAAAGGCTGCTATGTCTTTTTTTTTTTTAAGTTCAGCAAGACCAAGAATGTTATGGTTTTTTCATCCCAGTGAATTATCACTGTCTTTTAAAAAAAATATATCTCATCACTAATAGCTGTTATTTCAATCCCCTCCTTGGTTTCTGGGCTTGATTTGTTTTTTTTGAATGATGGGCAATTAAGAGGCAAGGAGAATCACCCTCAACAGAGACAGAAGCAAAAGACTCTTGAATGGGTGAGGCTGTGTGGGATTCAACTTCACCATGACATTTCTGAAATATCTCTTTAACTTTTGAGAAGTTGAAATCTATTTCCAGGCCAAGTTTAAAGGCCTTGAGATGCTTTGCCAGAAGGTAAAGCTGTGACAGCCGAGTACTAACCTTGTAGGAAGTCACATCAACTGTGCCTTGTTGAGTCTTTACTGAAAGAAGACGAACCTGCCCACTGTCTGGGTATCCTGATTCCACGTAGAGGCTGCAAGTTGATGAAGGCTTCAAGTAATGGAGCAGCCTCTTCTCCGGCTGCCAATCAATTGCAAAACTGGGGAGGGGAGAGAGGAGGAAAGGTTCAAATATCAGAGAGAATGAGGAAAGGCGGGGTGTCTCTGCTTAGCATAGCATGCCTCATGAGAATGGCATGACAGCAAACATACATGACTGCAATTCTCAAAGTACAGGTAGTCCTCGGCTTACGACCATAACTGAGCACCAATTTTTTTGTTGCTAAGCAAGACAGTTCAGTGAGTTCTGCCCCATTTTACGATCTTTCTTGCCACAGTTAAGTGAATCCCTGCCGTTGTTTAAGTTAGTAACACCGTTGTTAAGTGAATCTGGCTTCCCCATTGACTTTGCTTGTCAGGTCAAAAAAAAGGGTGATTCTGTGATCCCAGGATACTGCAACCGTCATAAATAGGAGTCAATTGCCAAGTGTTTGAATGGTGATCATGCGATCAAGGCGATTCTGCAACGGTCGTGTTCAAATGGTCATAGATCATTTTTTTCAGTGCCATTATATGGTCACTAAATGAACTACTGTAAGTTGAGGATTACCTGCATGGGATTGGGCCTATGACAGGAGTCCTCAAGTTTATATTATTATATTATATTATATTATATTATATTATATTATATTATATTATATTATATTATATTATATTATATTATATTATATTATATTATATTATATTATTATGCACCTTCAAGTCAATCTTGATGCCAGGCGACTACCTGGATTAATCCCTGCAATTTTCTAGTATTTCGGAAGTGGTTTGCCTTCACCTTCTTTTTCCTGGGCTGAGGAAGAAGGATTGACCCAAGGCTACCTACCTGGTTCTGGGGCAGGTAAGCCGAAGACTACCTGTACCACCCAAGGCAGGACTAGAATCACGTTCTCCTGGTTTCTAGCCCACTACCTTAACAGCCAGACCAGACTGTTTCTCCCAAGTCTTTCTACCCCAACTGAAAACATGAGGCTGCACAATAGCGGCCACAGAGACCCGGAGAGTCACAAAGAATAAGAAAAAGAGCACCTTGAAAAAAGAGGACAAAATGGCCTCCCTGATATAGACAGCTTCTTAAAGCAGCAGTATCCTGCTGACTCATTCTCAGTTCGTCATCTTGGAGTACAGCCTTACAGCAGCTGGTCAGCTTTTAAATCTTCATTACCTTAACTCTTACTATGGATGAAAGTTCTGTCTCCTTGATTTGAAACCAATTATTTTCTTCCACACTTTGTTTTTAGGCAGAAGGAAGATATTAACCTCAGTCACCTGAACTGTGTGCTTTATGAGAGGTAGAGTCAGTGACTTTCTCTGGGGCCATTTTGTGAAAAAAAAAAAAAGCAGAATATCCATTTTTATCTAGAATATCTAGGAGCATTTGCCATAAGCCAGTTTGCTGTAGTGACTAAGGTGTTGGCCTAGAAATCAGGAGACTGCGAGTTCTAATCCTGCCGTAGAGACATGAAACCCAGCTGGGTGACTTGGCCCAGTCACGTATTCCCACCCCACAGGGTTGTCGTTGTGGGGAAAATAGGAGATAGTATTATATATGTTTGCTGCCTTATTTATTAAAGTAATAATAAAGTTGGGGTAAAAATCTAATAAATAATTAATAAAGCACATTTCTGGAAGAAGGCAGAGCTTCACTCTCAATCTTGTACCCAACACTTTTTAAGTAGAGAACCCCTGGGGATGAAACTAAAACCTGCTACAAGCTTAGCTAGGAATAAAGCTGTAATTTATGTTTTATTTTATTTTAGAAAACTTATATTGCCACCTATTCGCCCAGGGTGACTCAAGGCGGCTTACACAAATATAAGAACATCATATAAAAAGAAAAAGAAAAGACAAAAATAATAAAATTATAGCCCCCTACTCACTCCCATCCCAACATTTATACAATTTAATGGGCTCCATCCCACTCTGGGTTCCTCAGGCCCTCTGGCAGAGCAATGTCTTCAGCACTTTCCGGAAGAGTATTAGAGTGGGGGCTATTCTAATCTCTGGGGGAATGATGTTCCAGAGAGAGGGAGCCACCATGGAGAAGGCCCTTCTTCTGGGTCCCACCAGGTGTATTTCTTGCCTTCCCATTCTGGTGGTTGGGTAGATGTGACCGGCAAGAGACAGTCCCTCAGATAACCTGGTCTCAAGCGATGAAGTGCTTTAAAAGTGACAACCAGCACCATGAATTGCACCCAGAAGCAAACTGGCAACCAATGCAGGATGAATAAGGATGAATTGGTTTTCATAGGCGCAAATACACTCAAGGTATCTTAAAGATTCTAAAATGGAGGGATTTTATTATAAATTGACTGATTTAGATAGGATTCTGACAGATACTGATGAAAAAGTGATTAAAAAATTATATAGTTATTTGCTGGAAATTAAATTAGAGGAGGAACAAGTTAAAGAAACGATGATTGTTTGGGGGAAGAATTTTGGATATGGGATTGATTTAGAGAAATGGCAAAAACTGTGGTCTCAAAATTATAAAATGACAATGTCAACAGCATATAAAGAAAATTTGTATAAGATGTTTTACAGGTGGCGTTTTCCCCCCGACAAGAATAGCAAGAATGTTCAAGAATAAATCTGAAAAGTGCTGGAAATGTCATCAGATACCTGGCTCATACAACTGAAGCTTCCAGATGCTCTTCAGGGGGAGCCCCATGTAGAATTCATCACATTCAAGGGCTGAGCTATCTCTTACCCCTTTCCCAACATGCAATGCTCAGAACCTTCCCTAGATCACCTTAGGCCCTATGCAGCAACACAAACGAAAGTGCTCACCAGTTCTGCAGCAGCTTGATCTCAGCCAAAAGCTGTGCTTGTTGGGAATAACTGTGCTGCAACTCCAAGAGGACCCCTTTGATGGTGCTGCAAGTTCCCAGAGGAATTTCTTCAGGGAGAAGGAAAGAAGGGTTGCCACTCTATATGGAGAAGGGAGAAAGATCAGGCTGGTGTTCTGAGCGCCCTACATCCAGCAGAACTCACTTCCCGCTTTTCTCACCTGCAAAGTGACATTGCCATCCTCCCCCCAGTGTAAATGCAACTTCAGACAATGACCGGCCGAAATCTCAGGATAGGGTTGAGGAGTCAGCTCCACCTCCATGTCATTCTCTGAGACACAGATCACCTTCACCCCTTGCAAACTCTCCAAAAGGCATCGGAAATCAGAGACTCTGGGTTTAAATAAATAATAAAATAATCAAAACACAAAGTCCACAATAGGCAAGGGAGAAAAAGAAAAGCTGATTCTTAAGATCATTCAGAGTGGAGGGCTTAGGTAGATTCTCTCTCCGCACACCACCCTCCCCACATACACACTTTTAAACAAACAGAAATCCAAGTTTTGCAATCCGCTACACCATTTTGTTTAGCTGAGCATTTACAAATAACTACAAAAATAAAGCTCAGAGCCTTATTTAGCAACTTCTCTGGCTTCTGGAATGAAAGTAGATAACATTCCCACAATTTCAAGCACCTATCGCTTTTATCTGCAATTCAGATTGTATGCAGTGATTTCTCCAAAATAGCTGTAAAGGCTATGAACAATGAAATAATGCATATATTTCCCTTTCTGCCAGGATTTGCGTTTTTTTGCCTCATTGCCTCACCATCCCTGAAAATCCCTCTTACATCTGCAATTACCAATGGCTTATTTTGTTTTTTGTTGAATAGCACGTGTAAGTGCACTAACGTGCCTATCATCCCTGTCACATTTTTTTTTAAAAAAATTATTTTGCTTGTTCGAATTTGTAATTTTCGTTTGGCGAATAGACATTAAACTCTCCCATTTCTCTCCTCACCTCTGCATTTTCTCTTGCCAGATCCTGGCTTGGCTCTCTTGTTCCCCAACCTCTCCCTTCAAGCATTCCAATTCCTTCTGCTGTTTCTGCAACCTGTCCTGAAATTCGGCAACCCGTTGCTCTAGTTCCTGCTGTCGCTCTCTCAGGAGCTCCTGCGAGAGGGGAGGAAACAGGGGGTAGGGCGCAACAAGAAGCCAAAACAAGCCAATGGGTTTCCACTGGCTGCTCTGAAAGAACCGAGATGCAGTTATTTAATCTTAACAGCCATACCTGTTCTTTCAGGTGCCTCTTCTGGGCATTCCTTGCTTTTTCCTCTACCTCTTCTTTCTATCAAGGAAGTGCAAAATTAGAATTAAGGAGATCCCATAGAAGAGAATGTCTACTGCTCAGGGTTGGACTACGGAGTCCTTGACGCTCTCCAAGTCATGGCCGTTTGCTTGCAGAGATTTCACTACCTAACTAGATAACGCTGTCAGAGCTACAACTGGTAATGTTTCCTAGTTGAATAACAAGAGGTCAGCATAGCAGTGGGATCCTATCTGTTCCACTATTGGTTTGGGGATCGCGCATGCACCTAACAGCTTTCCACACACCAGCTGATGCCTGCAATGCCAATCAGCTGAGAGGATACAGAAAAGCGCAGGGGCAGGTGGGAGAGCCAATCCTGTGCTTTTCTCTTCCTTCTCCTGTCAGTTGATGTCTTTTTCCTCCTCTCAGCTGATTGTCGGGGGCTTTTTTTACTACCGGTTTGGCCAAACCAATAGCATACCACCACTGTGTCAGCACTGATTATGTTAGCTAGTTGGGTAATGAAGTGTCTGCAAGCAAACAACCAATCTTAGAGACCACCAAGGACTCCATGGAATGAATAGAATCAGCTGGGACAAGATAACCTTTATTGTCATTTTTTTTACTGTGGGCAGACATTAAAAATGAAATTCTGTTGCCTCCTCTCAAAAGTGCACAGAAACATAAAACACATATAGACATGCTACATACACATATATACCAACACCTTTAGATATAAATGCATGTAAGTATTAATCATTGTCTATCCTGAATACATAGCAGAAAGAGGAAGCTTGAGGGCTTATTATTTTTATTATTTGTTATTAAAATTATATTGCTGTGTATGCACCCAGGGCTCACAAGGTTGATACGGACTGAATCTAGATGTTCTGCTTCAGATACTGTTATATTCTGGGCCACGGATCATTATTGGGCCTTGAGCCATTTGGAATCGGGCCGCAGACGTGGTGGGCGAGGGCGCATGCACATCCCCACTTGCATGAGCAGCAGGAAAATGCATGTGTGCGCACACTTTCATGGGAGCAGGTGCGTGCTTGTCCGCCACTTGTGCAAATGGAGCTGCGCCGTGCGGGCACACTTACCCACCACTCAATCGGAACCACCCCTTCTCCATCCCCCGCAACAGTCCACAAACCTGGAAAGGATGGGGAACTCTGCATTATGCTGATTGTTCTGCAGATATAGAAAAACCCGTCATTCGGTTCATCGTACCGAACCTGCCTGTAATCTAATGGGCTCACATGATTTTATTTCTGCTTCTGGCAAGAAAGACAATTGAATCATTCACCTTCTTTCTCCGACTATTCAAACCTGCATAAAATATAAGCTGGCATTTTTGTGAAGGCTAGCCCATTGATAATAAGCAAATCATTTCCATTGCCGGTTGGGACTCTGCAACCCAATCCTAGCTAGGCTTCTCCAGAAGGATGCTCCATGGAATTCAGTTGGGTATAGGCTCAAGTTAACGGACCTAACAGGCTCCAACAGAAATAAATTGGCAGGCAGGCTTGTCACGTTCAGCTCTGCTCTCCATTTTAAAGATTGCTGCTTTTAATTGGCACAGTCCTTTGAAGATTACATTTAAGTATTCACTGAAACCAGTGTTTTCTCAGTTCTCAGCATCCTCTGAGCCTCTGTGGCGCAGTAGTTAGAATGCAGTACTGCAACCTACTTCTGCTGCCTACTGGCTGCCTACAATTTGGCAGTTCAAATCCCACCAGGCTCAAGGTTTACTCAGCCTTCCATCCTTCCAAGGTGGATAAAATGAGGACCCAGATTGTTGGGGGCAATAGGCTGACTCTGCAAACTGCTTAGAGAGGGCTGTAAAGTGGTATATAAGTCTAAGTGCTATTGCTATCCTGGCTGGGAACTTTTGGGAGTTGAAGTTCACACATCTTAAAGTGGCCGAAATTGAGAAAGAGGGATCTAAACAGAACAGCAGGATAGATAGATAGATAGATAGATAGATAGATAGATAGATAGATAGATAGATAGATAGATAGATATAAAGCTGTGCAATACTTAAATATTCTAGATGTCTTGGGTGCTGGAAAATATTTGACCATCACTTTGAACCTCAACCATCTCCCCCCCCGCCCCCCAATATCACTCGCAAGTGAGAAAAGAACCTTTGCTTGGTAGCGCTGCAGAGCCTCCTCCAAAAGCCGAGCCCGGTTCTGTACCTCCTCCTGTTTGGCCAGTATCTGAGGCACAGCCCCCTTGATAGCCTCTACCTGCTGCTGGTAATCTGCTTTGAGTGCCTTCCATTGCTTTTTGGCTTCTTCCATCTCTTTCCCTGCAAGAGACCACCATCTGTTTTTGAGCACTGAAGTAGCTCAGGAGCATCCAGATGTCAGCTGGGTTTATCAAACTACCCATAACCAAGAGAGATACATTGGTGGAAAATAACATTCTTAACAAGATGGGGCTATTGAGGCCTGTCATGTAGTTCCTTTAAAAAAAAATCAGAAAATAAAATACAAGCTGGATAGTCAAGACCTTGTTTATGATCCAAACTCTGTCAAGGACCTTGGAGTACTCATCTCTAATGACCTAAGTGCTAGAGCCCACTGTAACTACATAGCCAAAAAGGCGTTAAGAGTTGTTAACCTAATATTACATAGCTTTTTCTCTGGTAATATTACACTACTAACTAGGGCTTACAAAACATTTGCTAGACCAATACTGGAATAAAGCTCATCAGTCTGGAACCCGCATTACGTATCTGATATTAACACAGTTGAGAAAGTCCAGAAATATTTCACAAGAAGAGTTCTCTACTCATTGCAGAATACTTTATGCCACCAGACTTGAAATTCTAGACCTAGAAAACCTAGAACTACGCCGCCTTCAGTCCGATCTAAGTATAGTATATAAAATTCTATATTGCAATGTCCTACCTGTCAATGAATACTTCAGCTTCAACCATAACAATACAAGAGCAAACAATAGATATAAACTCAAGGTAAACCGCACCAAACTTGATTGCGGGAAATACAACTTCAGCAACAGAGTGATCAATGTCTGGAATACTCTACCTGACTCTGTGGTTTCTTCCCCAAACCCCAAAAACATTAACTTTAGACTGTCTACTATTGACCTCACCCCTTTCCTAAGAGGTCTGTAGGGGGCGTGCATAAGCGCACCAACGTGCCTACCATCCCTGTCCTATTGTTTCTTTTTTCTTTTTCTTATATGTATCCATTTCATGTATCCATAACTATGTTTATACTTATACCTGTTATCTTATAATTGCTTGACAAATAAAATAAAAAAATAAAATATTTCTGATAACAGAAGCAGTACATTTCTCAGTTTGCTGGGTAGAATGCTACTGCTTTCTTGACTGCTTGGGACTTCACAAAAGGATTTGACTGGCCAGCAAAGAAACAAAATTTTGAACGAGAGAAGCCTGTCATATGATCCAGAATGGATCTTCTCACAGACATGCTTCCAATCTTCCAGGAAGGATTGGATGTTCATTTAGTCAGGGTTAAATCAACATGTATAATATGTGAACGCACAACAGTTGAATAAAAGTACACACAACTTGCTCAAAACCTTTCCTAGTCCTCCAAAATTGTCTTGAAAGGCTTCATTTTTAACGTGCTATTGTCAAACAGAAACACTCTTATCCAGACCACATTTGCATCACCCACTGCATGCAATCTGCTGAGCCCGGATACTCACGAACAGTAGAGTCAGAGGCATCCTGGATGCGAGGGGCAGAGTCAAGAAAATCCAGAAGGAATTTAAGCACTTGGAGTTGGGTGTACATCAACTTCTGAGTCTTCCTAGTGTTCTGGAAAACATGTTCCAAAAGTGGGAATGGAACTAGCTCTTACGAAACTTGGGCACGGTCATGCATCCAGAACTGAAGACAGTATCTTAAAGGAAAAAGAGGCTATCACTCACCACTGCGTGCTCAGCCAAGACTTGGGCTGGTAATTCCAATTTCATTTCACTTGTGGTTTGATCCTCATACTTTAAAATATCATTGATCTGAGATAGAAGCCTGAAGAGGACACATAAATGAATGATATAAAGAAAATAGTCACTTCAAATCTTTAAATCTCTTAAACATTTGCTATAGGGATTCTCTAAACCAGGGGTCTTCAAACTTGACAGCTTGAAGACCTGTGGACTTCAACTCCCAGAATTCCTCTTCTGGTCATGTTAGCTCAAGAATTCTGGGAGCTGAAATCAAGTCTTAAATTTGCCAAGTTTGAAGACCCTTGTTCTATACAATCACCATCCTTTACATATGGAAACAAAGGCCATATAGTGTATGGCACCTCATCACATATGTGGGTGAGGCAGGATTTCTGTGATTTATCTACTTGAGGATTTAAAACTGTAATATGTCCTCATGCATTAATATGGCAGGAAAATGTGCTGTTAGTTTTCAGCAATTATGGCCAGAGGAACCTCTGAGGAAGTCAAAAAGAGCTGGGAAAAACCATGCAGATTGTCTACTACTGTTCTCATGCATTAGATGTCACGCTTGCCACATTCTAACTGAAAGCAAAATCTAGAATATAATTTACACTATCCAGTGATTGCACAATGTACTAAGCATATGCAACAAGGAAACTTGTCTGTCCATATTCCCAATGTCATTGTGAAATTCCCAGCCAGCTTCTGAGGAAGGTTCACTCTACTAAAAAAAAACGGATTAACATATTTTCTTTAAAAATGCAGTAGCTAAAACTGTTTTTCACAAACAACTGGAAAAATATCAGAATACAGAATATCAGAATTGAAAGGGACTTTGGAGGTCTTCTATTCCAACTCCTTGCACAAGAGGATATTCTGGACAAATGGTGATCTAATCTCTTAGATTAATTTATCTCATTGCCAGAAAATTTCTGTTTAGTTCTTTTAGTTGAATCTTCCCTTGATAAATTTCCATCTATTGCTTCTTGTCCTGCCTTCAGGTGTTTGGGAGAATACCTTGACCCGCTCTTCTTGGTCACAGCCCCTCAAATATTGGAAAACTGCTGATTGGAAGAATCAAAGAGATCTTTTCCTTTATAATTGTGGCATTTCTCATTTCTACAAAATGCTACCTGTATCTCATTGTGAAAATAGGTGGAAAAAACAGTTCTGAGGCCACTTAACAATCCCAAAGCTATTGCAAGAAGAGAATACCAAAATATTAATGCTGTAATTTTAAGAGGATTAAATTATACTAATTTAATTAGATGAATGTAATGGAAGCAAAATAAACCTAATATAACTGATGCTTGATTTTTTTAAAAAAAGTAGTTTCTGCAAGAAATTTTGTAAAGATTTTAATGGAGATGTTGGCTTTTTTTCTTCTGCAACGGGATTAAAGATTCAAAGACTATTAAAGAATTCTTCCTGTTCTAAAAATAGGAGGAAGTATTATTCACAAGACCCCAAGGAATTTTATTTTTCTACAGGAAGTGTGTTTTTTTAAAGTTCCATCAAGTATCAAAGTTATGAAACTCCATATCTGTATTCTGGTGCTAGAAGTTTCAATATCTCCTTATCTAAGGGAGGTGATCCCAACGATATTTCGGTGCCAATCTCCATAATCTTACTAAGGAAGGAAGGCTCCCAAATGCGGCAGGAGTATATATATGGAAACCAGACATAGAAGAACGGAAGCCCTCTAAACCCACAACCTAAACTTGCCTAACTCTTTCGGCCTCTCTTCTGCAAGCTTATCAATGCTTCTCAACTTTGGGAACTTCAAGATCTACGGATTTCCAACTCCCAGAATTGTCAGACGGGAATTCCTGGCTGGGAATTCTGGGAGCCGAACTTCACACATCTTGAAGTTGCCATGGTTGCAATAGCACTGCTTTTCATTTTTTTTTCTACTTCGGGTAAAATTCCTCCCCCTGCAGGAAAACGGAACCGTCATTCGATCTCCACGCGAAAGAGATACGTGTACTTACTCCACCGCTGTCGCTTCCGCCTCCATCGTTTCTCCAACCGCAGCGTCCACGGACGATCGACTCATTGTTTAGAACTTCCCGCCTTTTTTTCAATGACTCTTCTTCCCAGAGCGTCCCGCCGAACTCACCAATCCGAGCTCGAAAGGCTAATAGGCCCCGCCCAGAAGATAGGTCCGCCCCAGGAGACCAAGCAAAGCTGGCTGAGGAATTCTGGGAGTTGAAGTCCACAAATCTTAAAAGTTACCAAGGTTGGAGACCCCTGATCTAAACCACATTTTACATACAACTCAGCTGTACGTATAGTTTTAAAGTCCCCAGTTGTATATAAATCAAAGCATGCGTTAAGTTTCAGACTTCCTCAATCAGCTGTTCTCTATATACTGTGGACTGCAAATCCCATAGAGGCTGGGTGGAAGTGCTTAGCCCTAGTCGAATCCCTCAGGAAGAGATCTATTTGGAAGAATCTGGTTTACTCCCTGTCAAAAGGGCATGGAATTACTGGCTCTCCGTGTTTCTTGCTGGAAAATAAGCATTGAACTCAGTTTTTGACTCTAAGACACAATGTGTAAACTTTAGTTATACCTTTGCCTTTCTGAGGATCTAAAGTGCTGGCGGATAAATGCTGAAAAGCAATGAGACTGTGTTTCTGAAAAAGTGGGAAAAGGAGTGGTTCACTAAAGAAACAGGATGGGTGGAGCTGTAGTTTAATAGAGCTAGTCGGGTACTCCAGTCAAGACAGAAGTTACATGAGGAATGAAGTTGGGCTTCTTTTCTCCTGGTATTTTGAAAACAACTCCACCCTCTCTATAAAGGCGCAGATTGCAACCTAGCAGGGAGTGCGGTTTCCCCTGGAATCTGAACCAGCCATGGCTGGGACACTGGAGAAGCAGAAGAGTAACCTGAGTGGCAGTAGCTGTGACATCCGAGGCTGGAGGAAATTTCAGTAAGTTCCTTATGAGATCGTGCGGTCTCAAATGCGATCTCTGCCAAGCTTTGCGGAAGTAGCTTGCCACGATTGGCTCCCTGATATCTATATCTATCTTTGTGTTTGCATGTAAAGCTTGGCATTTCTCAGGTGTGGACCACTGGTCACAGCTCTACTTCGTCGATAGGCAAAGAGTAGTGTATAGATCGTGTAAGTAGATCGTAGATCATGTAGAAGATCGTGCTTCCTTGTTTTCCTCCGGAGGGCGGCCATTCACCCAAAGGTGAAAATAATTTTAAGAGGAATATGCATAACTTGTAGCCTTGTGAATCATGCCCGTCCCTCTCGGGATCTGTTCCTTGGCTTATCTGCTGTCACTGTTTCGGGGAGGCGCGCAACCACGATTACAGTTACTCCTAACTTCCACCTCGCTCGCTCGCTCGCTCCTACTGAGCCTCCGATCTTCCTTGGCGCGCCCAGAGGATGGGAATGGAGATGCCCGCATGCGCCGCCGCCGCCGCCGGCCTGAAGCCATCCGGACTCCGCCTCCCTCCCTCTTTTTTTCCTTCCGATGTTTTCCCTGCCGCCGCCAGCACAACCACCACCACCGGCATCCCCGCGAAACCGGGAGCCGCTTCAGGTACGATCCTGATACAACTGTCCCGAAACCTTTCAGATTGCAGCTCTTCCCCGGCTGCTGATTTTTTCCGCAGGCACCCCATAATAGACAGCCCGGGCCCTGTCGCCATGGAAACGAGACAGTCTTGATGCTTCTCCATCGTCTTTTGGCCTCTCTTTTCTAATGTTGTGGTCACCATGGAGACCTGGTGGTTTTTGCCTCCCTTGGAAGGTGTGTTCCCTCCCGATCCTCTTCGCTTCTCTTCCGGGGGGGTGGGGTGGGGTGGGGGTGGGGAACCCTGACTCCATTCAAAAGCATCGCTCCTTCCTTCCCTCTTCCATCTAATGGGATTGCCATGATTGTCTTGCCCTGTAACATTCCTTGAGCATGATTCCATTTTTCTCCTGCTCCCCCAATAGACAGACCACTGTAGAGCGTTATCTGTCATTGGTAGAATAATAACATATGATAGAGGATCGGCCCTTTTGCCAACCTCTGTCGTTCGGGCTGCTTTAGGGCAATCTTTCTGACAAAAATAGGACGCTATTTGGAGAGAGGTGAAGAAATGGTAGAACTCACACAAGGCCCTGTGTCTGTGGAGGCTTGGATTTGGCTAATTGACATATGCTGTTGTGGTGTGAAGGTCACTGGAGTGCGGGTTCTCTAATGCAGTCTTCCAAACCTGAGTCCTCCAGATGTATTAGATCAATATTCATAAATGCAGAAGAGAGAGGGCAGGCCTGAATCAGTTTCCTTACTGCTGTTCTGGAATCATGAAAAAAATGTCAGGCCTTCATTTACTTCTATGTTGTAGTTGCCAGTATGTGAAAAAAGATATCCCTGCTCAATTTAAAATCTAACATGGGGTGAAGGTGAGGGTGGGAATGTGCAGTTATGATTAAGTCTGTGATTTACAACTGGCATTCAGCAGAAAATCTGAATATATATAGATATAGATGTGTGTGTGTGTGAGAGAGAGAGAGAGAGAGAGAGATTTGTTGACATTTGTTCATCAGAGCCTGCTGTTGAACTCTTATAATGCATTGGGATGTATATTTTCTGTACACTCAGAGTGTTGTCTGTACTTAAATTTATCAGCCTTGTTATATCAGCCTATCAGATCTGGCAGAGTAGGTATGCTGCATAGGGACCATTGGCTATGAACCTACATTTGGTGGGTCCCAGGAGATGTACTTTCTCTGTTGTTGTGCCCATTTCATGGAATATTCCCCCTCCCCAAATTAGATCAGCTCTGCCCCTTTTGATATTCCAAAAAGTTCTCAACACCTGACTATGTTATCAGGCCTGGGACTTCCAGGCAACCTAGCTTAGATTTGCTTGGCTCCAGTGTTGAGATGGCCATGTTTAGCCTTCTTCCTCTACCTATGGTTTATATCTCCGGCTTCTATTATTTGTTTTAATATGGATGTTTATATTTTATATTTGATAGTTTTACCTCTGTTGTTTTTATCAAATTATTTGTATGCTGCCCAGAATTGATTTGGTGAGGTAGGTTACTATATAAATTTGATAAATTTATAACAAAATTTAAAGATGGCTGAATACATGAATACATGCATTTGATCCTAGCGATTTGTAGAGCTGAAACCCTGCACGTTGAAAAATGGAACTTTATTATGCTGTTTCCTATTGTAAACCCATCTCTGACCCTTAAGTTCTTTGTACTCTTCTGACTGCAGGCACCCAGTTACCAGCTCCCCTGAGTGGCCGGTGGCGGTGTGGGGCATGGCAGCAGTGTGGCAACAAGTGTTGGCTGTAGATGCACGGTGAGGCTCCTAGGTTGGATGTATAGGTTGCTTTAGCAACGAGGAAAAGGGAATATGCCAGTATAGTGTAGTGCAGGGCTGTCAAACTCGCGACCCACAAGCCAGATGCATCACATACTGGCCACGCCCATGCCTGGTTTAGCAAAGGGAAAAAGTCGCGATACGTCCATGATGACTCCCTGAAGATGCAAGTTTGACACTTCTGGTGTAATGGTTAAGATGCTTTATTGGCATCAAGTGGGACCCAGGCTCATGTACTTTGAGCCATGAAACCTCCTATAGATTTAGTTGTTCTCTCTCCACCCACCTACCTCACAGGATAGTTATTATGGAGTGAATTGGGAGAACTATCTATAGTATCTTGAGCTTCTGAACAAAAAATGCAAGATACAGTTCTAGCATACATGTTTACAAATAAGTCAAGTGTAAGGGAGAGGTTGTTCTTAGCTGCTATTCAGAGAAGTACATTGAGAACACAGCTTCATAAATCTTGAGATTTTATTCCTATGAACTGATTATAGTTTAGCACTATGAGTTTAGGAATTAATGTTGAGGATATGACCTGAGAAATGAGGAAAAAGCTCTCTGCCATCTTGATTTTTGAGAACAATTTGTTATTGTTTGAGAGAGGGAAGATTTACCTGATGGGGAAGGAGTAAGGAAGGAACTTTATTCTAAATCAGTGTTTTTCATTTAATGGACTTAAATGCATACTGACATGTGATTACAGCACAGTACTGAGATGAGCATAGGACTTTGTGCTGCAGAGAATTTTACACTCTCGATTAGGGGAAACTCAGAATGATGCTAAGCAAAAGAGAAGGTTAAATTCAACAAGGATACTATTGGCTGAGGTTTCTGGCAGCTAATGCATCATCTTGTCTTGCAGATATAACGCATACCGCACCCCAAACTTCCCTCAGTTCCGTACACAATACATCCGCAGACGAAGCCAGTTGCTGCGGGATAACGCTAAAGCAGGCTTCGATCCCTTGCTTCGTAAGCAATACCTGCGGCTACGCAGTCAGCTTCTGGCCCAGCGCTACGGCCCACTCTCAGAACAGAGCAGCTTTCGAGCCTACAGCAACAGCATCGTCCGAAGCAGTCGCACTACACTTGATCGCATGGAGGTACTCGGGTTTTTGCATGTTACAAATCAGGGGTGTCAAACTGGTGGCCTACGGGTCGGATGTGTCATATGCAGGCCACACCCACCCCAGCTCTGCAAATGGGGAAAACGTCCCAAATGTCACGTGACAGCAACGTGACACCACGAGTTTGACATCTGTGTTATAAATAATCTGATGGTAATCAGTTCAGTATATCTGACAGGGATAGACAAGAATTGGGGAGATGAAAGGATGAGAGAGAATTTGTCAATACCATGTTACCTAATATAGCACTGAAGTTTCATTGCTATTGTTTCCAATCCAGTATCCCTAGGGACAAGCTTGGCCGTTTCTTCCCTTCACATAGTGTTCCTCTGCATTGTGTCCCCCAAGAACTTTCTGTCTTAAAATGTAAAAATTATGTGTTGTAACAATAGGATTTTGATGATGACCCAAGAGCACTGGGTGCCCGAGGCCACCGCCGCTCTGTCAGCCGAGGTTCCTATCAGCTGCAAGCTCAAATGAACCGAGCCGTCTACGATGAAAGGTATAACCCCAGCTATAGAAAAAGGCCCCGTGTTCCTGTCAGTTCTGCTCACTTCCCTCGTGTTACTTTTTTGCAAGTTTTAATCAGAAAAGGTTGGTGATGGCCAATGTTGTCACTCTGGTGCATTTAATCAAAGAATAAAGGTTCTTTGGTTTTGTCTTGTCTCAGCCCCATTTCTGTTGAAAATTAAGTTCATGATCTGTTTATATCAGTTTATATTATTCTCTTCCTTAGATCACCAGGGAGTGTTGTCCCCACTTCAGTGGCAGAAGCTAGTCGCGCTATGGCTGGAGATACTACACTAAGTGAGAACTATGCCTTTGCTGGCATGTATCATATCTTTGACCAGCACGTGGATGAAGCAGGTGAGTAGAGGAAGAATATAGCAATCAATCACATAAGCCCTTCATGGCTTGGGACCAGGTTATCTGAGGGACTGTCTCTTGCTGGTCACATGTACCCGACCCATCAGAATGGGGAGGCAGGGAATGTGGCGGGTCCCATCCCTGAGGGAGATACACCTGGTGGGACCCAGAAGAAGGACCTTCTCCATGATGGCTCCCTCTCTCTGAAACATCATTCCCCCAGAGATTAAAATGGCCCCCTCTCTAATACTCTTCCAGAAGGCACTGAAAATCTGGTTCTGCCAGGGGTCCTGGGGAACCCAGAGTGGGATGGAGCCCATCAAATGGCTCGTGTGAGCTGTTGTTGTCGGGGCATGGGGTGGGAGTTGGGGGGTGATTTTTTTTTTCAGATTTTGTTCTATTGTACATTATTAATTTATTTGATTCTTTTTGTTACTTTTTATTGCTTTTTATTATTTTAAATATGGTTTTACATTCTGTAAGCCGCCTCGAGTCGCCATGGGTGAATGGGGGGCAATATAAATTCAATAAATAAATAAAGGCTCTGCTAAGCCTTTTCCTTCTGTCTGTCAACACAGACAGGGCATGTATATTATTATTTGCAAAAGAAAAATTGATGCTAAGTTCTGATCAAATCCCTTATCCCCAAAAGAGGTTATGACTCTTGCCTTTTGGGGGGAATAAGAGTAAGAACTATGTGAAATGGAATATTGAGATAGACTTTGTAATAGCTGTGCCCAAATTTCCATTGCTGTCCAGAATCTTCAGCGGTAGCCACATTAGTTGAGGAAGGTTAACATCAAGATGGCCATCAATGCTGCTAAGTCCATGCTTAAGATATTGAAGTCTGATCATTTAACAGAGTGCCCTCTTTGTCCCACTATACGACTCAAAATATTCCTCAATCAATTTGATAATGGTGTTGATGCTAGAATAGCATAAGAAAAATCCAGAATAATGTACAAGACTCCAGATAGTCCAGTATCAATCTAATGAGTTTTCTCTTCCCCTTCTCAGTGCCTAAAGTCCAGTTTGCCAACGACGACAAACACCTACTAGCCTGCTGCTCTTTAGATGGCGCCATTTCGGTGTGTCAGTTAGTACCCACTCCCCCTGTGGTGCTTCGAGTGTTGAAAGGACATAGCCGTGGTGTATCGGACTTTGCTTGGTCTCTCTCCAATGACGTTATAGTTTCTACTTCACTTGATGCCACAATGCGCATTTGGGCTACAGAGGATGGCAAGTGTATCCGGGAAATCCCAGATCCAGATGCTTCTGAGCTACTTTGCTGTACTTTTCAACCTATGAATAATAATCTCACAGTGGTGAGTGAAGTAACAGTGATACACTTTTTTCCCCCTCTCCTGAGTATGTATTGTGAGATATTGGGCCTTTGTCATTCCAGAAACACTAGCTTATATTCAGCTGGAGTTTATTTACTCAACTTTTATTCCCATAAAGTTGAGTAATAAACAGCTAAATAATGACGCAGCTGACTGGACAAAGTGGCATTCAATGATCCGAAAAGCGGACCCTGCACCTGTGGGAATATGCTAGGAACAAGATATTCTTATTTTTCTCTAATGTAAGAGAGGGGATAGAAGAGAAAAGGAGCCTAGTTATAAAAAGTTAAACATTAAATTACCCCTCCCCTAACTTAATCCTTCTCTGTTATGAAGATAGGGGTGGGGTGTTGCAAGGGTTAGTTTCAATTCTAATTCCATTTACAGGGAGCCTGGACATCACAATCATAACTTCTGACAGTTGTAATCACGTGACCAACCTGATTTTACAACTTTTTTGTGGTGGTCATTAAGAGAATCACCATGATCTTTAAGTGAATCACAGTTGTTAAGCGAATGCAGCAGTCATTAAGTGAACTATGGTTCACTATGATTGAGGTTTGGCTGAAAGTGAAGTAAATGCTGGTTTGGGGCAAAAACATCGTAAAATGTGACCACATGACTGTAGATGCTTTAGAACCCCCAAAGTTAGGTCACATAAATGGAAGGTGGGGAACCTAATCATTGGAATTCCAAATCCAGGTCATAAGTACCTCCCAGGTAGGTCCTTTGAAACTTCAGACAATTGCTAAGCAGCCAGTTATTAGGACTTCCTGTATGTTACTGGTTCCTATTTTACTTCGTGCAAGCTACAAAAAATAATTTATCCATCCATCAGGTGGGAAATGGAAAACACAACCTTCATGTGATGAACATCTCAACAGGGAAAAAAGTGAAGGGTGGCTCAAGCAAACTAACAGGCCGAGTCCTCTCTCTCTCCTTTGATTCTCCTGGGCGTATCCTCTGGGCAGGAGATGACAAAGGCAGCATATTCTCATTCCTCTTTGACATGGCAACAGGTGAGTTCCCAAGAGGATCTTGCAGAGGACAGGCTGCAGCCCAGTTTGGATCGGACAGTTTCTGCTTCATTTCATTTTTTGCAGGAAAACTGACCAAAGCCAAGCGCCTCATAGTTAATGAAGGAAGTTCTATCACCAGTATCTCAGCCCGTTCCTGGATCAGCAGAGAAGCACGTGATCCCTCTCTCCTCATTAATGCATGTATTAACAAGCTATTATTATATAGGTATGATGCTCTTGCGCCAAAAGAAGTGATTTATTTGTATATGCAGAATATTAATAAATCCCATTTAATCTATGCATATATGTATTTATGCTTACACCATTCCTTTTACTTTTCCTGACAGGGTAGTGGATAATGAAGGAACATTGCAGCTGAAGAGAAGTTTCCAAATACAACAGAGCTCACATCCTGTCCACAGCATTTTCTGCCCCCTCATGTCTTTTCGTCAAGGCGCTTGCATTGGTATGATTCTTGTATGGCCATTCTGTAATTGGAAAAAGAATGTAGTAGAGCCAGTTCTTTGCAGCTTCTTAAAGCCCCATGCTTTTGATGTTTTCCATTGCGCATGATTTCCTCTAATACAGAGTTAAAAGGAATTGAAGACCCCTCCTTTATTAAAGGCCTATATTTAATGAAGGTTTTATTCTAATCATTTATTTTTGTGCATTTCAGTGACTGGAAGTGAAGATATGTGTGTGTATTTCTTTGATGTGGAACGGGCTACCAAAGCTATCGTTAACAAACTTCAAGGACATAGCGCTGCAGTCTTGGATGTCAGCTTTAACTGTGATGAGAGTCTCTTGGCATCCAGTGATGCCAAAGGCATGGTGATTGTCTGGAAAAGAGAACAGAAGTAGCATATTTTCCTGTGATAAGTTAAAGGAGAAACACATACAAGACGCTGCTTTGAGGACAACGGACAAAGAGGATTAAAAGATCCAATCTTTCTTCCAATTGTTGGTTTATGTCTTCTTCATCCTGGAACATACTGCACATACTTCCATAATACAGTGAGACCACTGCTGTTGTCCTTTTCAGTTGGTGAGATTTTGTACAAAGCTTACAAAGGATTCCACTTAACCCTGTGAAATGTGGCTTAATGGATTTCACCATTCAGATAACTGTTCTTTTGATGAAAGAGAATGTGATCAATTGTGCTACAGGAAGTGGTTATGAATTGGCATAATAAAATTTAAGACCTCAAGGATTCTTTTCTAATTCAAGAATGTGAAACCTAATTTAGTCTCAGTCCTGTCTTTTCCTAGATAGCATGAAACTACTTTACTATATGAAGAGTGCTCAATTTCCTCCTGGAAATATATTTTGCACAGTATGGGTTAAAGTATCACTCACTACAATATAACACAAGATATCAAAGATGAAGAAAATCAACCTGTGTTAATTGAATTTATGGACTTCAGCATTAAATTTGTGCATAGACTGCTCTTCAATATAGAATTTATGTAGTAGGATATTTGCTTTAGCGTGTTTTTCAAAAGTTGACTTAGTACTTTCTTAATATAACCTTTGTGTATGAAAGCCACGGATATGAACACAGCATTTAATGTCTAGTAAGCCTTCTGGAATCTACCAAAATAATTAGCATATTCCTGATACCACACAAATGAGTTTTCTTAGAAATGAAGTTCTGAAACGGGTCTACTTAAATTGCAAAATGCTTTTTTGTTACATCTTTCACAGCATGCATGAAACTGGGGTATAAGAGGGAGGGTTGTTGTATTAAACTTTCTGTATTGTGGCTATTACAATTTTTCTTTGGCTTTGTTCTCTTCTGTGCATAAGAAACTCTAAATTAACTGTCACTGAAAAAATTGCAATGGTATTTAATCATAGGTTTTTCAGGCAGGTACCTGGCAGAAAGGAATAGATTTGAGAGATATAGTAGTACAATTAAGTAATCTTATCAAGAAGCATGGATTGAGCTAAGGGGATTGTATCCATGGACATGCAAGCCAGTCACATCTTTGTAGTAAGGAAATTGCAAGGCGTTAGGCAGAATTGACAGATTTTTGAGTACAGTTGAGAGGATTAAGAGATTATTACATGGTAATGGTGTCTGAAATGCATAAATCAGTTTAGCTCTAAAGGAAAGCTATGTTAGGTGGAAAAAATATAAAGTTAACAATGTAAAGTAGCATGAGACTTTCAAATAAACTAGGTATGTTTAGGTAAAGGTATGTTTTTTTAACATTACAGCTGTATTTCTAATAAAGTGTAACTGCAGTCTACCATTTAAACTGCTCTTAAATTATGACTGGTTATCTTTCTTGGGATTTGGGGGAGGGTCATCAATGGTGTATTGCTTCAGAAGTATTGTATTGAGTAGGTGAATGTTCACCCCATGACAGTCACTGTATAATCTTTGTTTTATCTGTCTTAATGGACCAACTGTACAATATTCTGTGTACATAATACATACCAGAAAACAAAAGCACAAGAAGAAATCAGTGGTGCCCTTAGTTGGAGAGGATGTACTCAGAATTACATCACAAGGTCTGCTGATAGCATAAGTTACTATAACCAATGGTGATTTATCTTCAACAACAGCATAATTTCTTTTCCAAGTAATATAAAATGATAGCTCTCACACACCTCATGGAAGCAAATTCTACAATGCAATGTGTTAAAAATCTAATGATTACGTTCACACATGCTAAGGTTGGTAATGTTTAGCCATGGTTAATGTCACCATGACTTAACCAAACCAGGCTATTTGATTAGTTTATACTGTATTTCAGTATATTGTACAACTCTAGAATAGAGAGAATTATATAAACCCAGTCACCTGCCCTAAATATCCTGCCTCTCAGGGTTTTAATTCTGAGATGGGGCTATCTCTATTCAAGTTTCTTTATTCCATAAAGAATGTTAATTCTGATTACATGTATGTAAAATGTTTGAGATTTTAAACAAGTAATCCTAACCTTATCAGAAGTCTGGTGATGTTCCAACCTGGAAGTTTCAAAATTGGAACTTTTGCAGAATGATCAGAATAGCATCAAAAAGCTATTTCAAGTATGAAAACATTTCAAACTCAAAATGTTTGCAGAGTATTAGTTTTGCTTTTTTTTTTTGCAGATTTAAAACCCTCTATATATTTCATTCTTCCTCTAACTTCTCTTTAATACAGGTATCCAACTCCCTAATTATCTTTTTGTGCATCAATTGTTAATATACTTCTCCAAGATAATAGAAATCAGTATTTATTTTAAATAATATGGTCAAATTATTTTTGAAAAGGATTATTTTCTGTGAACTTGGATATACCACAAAAGTATGTTAATGATTATGCATATGTACGATGCTGCTTTAATCAAGGCAAGCAGGTGTATGCCTGTCATGACTTAATTCTTATAGTCTCCAAGCTCTAAAACTATTGTTGAATTTCAGCAGTACAAAAATCAGGTTTTTTTCTTCTTTTAATGAATTAAAACTGTAAAATATATTGAACTTCTTGTGGACATAATGCATCTATTTAAAACAGTTCCCTTTATCACCACCCCCTGCAAAAGTGTGGCATTTCAGCCTTAATTCCTCTGCTGAAAATTCTGCATTACTATCATTCCCAAAGGTTTTTTTTTTTTAAGTAAGAAGTATAGTCCCCAATAAGGAAAATGTGACTAACTATTAAAATGATTGTACTCCGATACAGATAATAAATTACACCCAAATATTTAATATTTGTAAAAAAAAAACTATTAACATGTACTCACATTTTGCTACTCTTTTTGAATGCAGTTGGTGAGTTGCTTAAACAGCTAAGTCCAGGCTCTCATTTGAAAAAAGATCATCCCTGAAATGTTTTTCTTTGTATACCTTTTACATTAAATACAAATATTCAAAAGAACACTGAGATCTAGTATCCTTATTTTCCCTAACTTCTATAGGGGAAATACATCTTGAACAGTTTTAAGCATCCCATTTTATTTGTTTATTATTTTCTTCCTAAGAGGCTCAAGCAGCAAAAGTTTTATCACTCACTGTTTCAAAACAAAAACAGCATTTTAAATGTTAATGTAATCAGCAGAAGCCTGAATAGATTTTTCAAGAAATCTTGTCAGACTGAGCTTATTTTGGGTTGGAGTGGGGGGGTTGGTGTTGGTATATTTTTATCCAGTTATAATATAGGGGAATGGAGAACGTTTCATATATATCTTGATTTCAGTAAAGCATTTAAACTATCACATAACATTCTTATTAATACACTAGATAAGTATGAACTAGGTGCAGTGTTTAAGGAGGCTAACAGCAGGTCCTTAAAACTAAACCAGAAGTGAAGTACAAAATGAGGGCTGCAGGGTTAAGTCCTCGGCCAGGAACACATCAACCATTTTGGCAATTATTTTGAACAAAGAGATAGACTGAACATTCACCAAATTTACAAATGAAATGAAACTGGGAGGGAGAGCTAATATTCTATAATATAGAAACATGTCATTATTTAAGAAAACTCAAATTAACCAGAGCAGGATAAGGAACTCTTGGTATAGCATTAGTATGTGCAAAATGGGTCTTGGAAGTGGAAATGATATCAATCAGTCATGTAGCTGCAAAAGGGAAACATTTCATATTGCTTCAGTAGAATATAATTTTCAGATCTCACAAATAATAGTGCAGATCTGTATCCTTTTCTGTGCACTTAAAAGGTTTAGATACATTGGAACAAGTGCAAAAAGATATAAAGATGATCAGGGCAGTAAAAATGGGTCTACAGGGTGATAATAAAGAGTGAGTAAATGTTTAGTTTTCAAAAAGTGACAGCAGTTATAATTGTTATCCCTTGTGATATTTGGAGTATGCTAATAAATGGTCATAATCTGTTCTTAGTTGTCCCAAAGAAAAAGAACCTGAAATAATTGGTCTAAAATTACCAGAAGACATTTTCCAGTTGAAGTGTCAGAAAAACTTCCTAAAGGGCATTCAAAAATGAAAACTTCTGGTTTGAAGGGCTTCGGCGACAGACAGGACTCCGTGATCGTGCGTGGTTTCTGCCTGGGCTCGCCGCTAGAGCACCTCGAGCGGCTGGTTTCGGGGCTAAGCCACCCTGTAGAGGTGGTGAAGAAGGGGGAGACTGCCAGCAGGGTCAAGGAGAGCCGCATCTCTTCTCCTCAGCTGGTCAAACTCCCTTTCCTGAAGGCGGTAGGAGTGGTGGTCAGAAATGGCCACCTCAAAGAAGCACTCAACTGGAAAAGAACGTGCAGGAGGAAGTTAAGAAGTGAAAGTTTTGGCTGACCGGGCTAAGTTGAAAAAGCAATAACTTAGGTACCCTGGAATTTAAATTTTACAAGAAATAACATCGCTCCCAAAGAAGAGTTGGAAGCAGCAAAAGAAAGTGAAAAGGGAAAAGGTTTGGCTTTTTTCTTCTTCTCTCTCCTTCCTTATATTGACAATTAAGAATAAGAAATTGGAAAAATCCGCTTTGGCATCAACAGGCAATTAAGCTGAAAATATAACTAAATGCCAAAGAGACAATAAAGATTTCTGGACATTAAAACCTTTTTCTTCTATTAGTAGGAAGGGAGAGAAAAAGAATAAGGGCAGGATCTGGAAGAGGGAGGGGACTGCCTGGACTTTAAAAGAATCTAAAGTAAAACTTCAGTAAGACTTCTAAAAGATACATTTTAACTGAAACTGCAACTAAATAGTAACTCCGGGAAGAGAAAGTGGGGAAAAAAAGAAAGAGCAAAAAGAAACAGTTCGTGTGCATTTGGATTACTTCGTGACTTTGGGATTTTTGGCTATTATATTTGAATGACTAAAATCAATCGGGTGGTTGTTTAAATTTTTTTACAATGGCATCACTTTTTGATGAATTGAAAATGGAACTTAAAAAGTACAAAGAAGAGGCACAAGAAGGGAAGGGTTCCTTTGGCTTCGTTTTTCAATTCTTAGAAATGGAGATTTGGAACTATGAGAAACAACAAGACTGCAAAACAAGAAGACTGGGACAAAGAAGAAGCCATCTTTAACGAACAAGTAACTCTATGTGGGGAAGAAAAAAGAAAGGGGGGAAAGAGGATGGAGAATTTAAGATTTAAAAAAACAACCAAAGAAAAGAAAAATAATTCAAAAAACAAGTATAATACTGGAAAACAACAGAAAAGGGGAATACAGAAGAGGGAAGTAGAGATAGAGAGACAAAGGGGTAAAAAGGGGAGAGAGAAGAGAGGGAAGAAGGAAAGGAAAAGAAGTCACAACGGTCCGGAACAAGATATAAAGAAACAGGACCTATTTAGAGATAATGGGTAAAAATTTAACTGAAAGGAGGATTCTGTAAAGGTACATGAGATTGTGTTGTTATATTTGAAATAGAAATAACTTTAGAAAATTGGAAACAACATATGATTAAAATGAGGGATAGAATGGTTAATGTAACTTAGTGAAATGTTTGTGAATAAAGTAAATGAAATAAAATAAATGAGAAAATTGAATTGGGAAGGAATGGGAACACTTTAATTAGTCAATGTTTTATAAAATATAAGTGAAGAGCGGGGGAGAACTGATTATGGAAAGCTAATAATTGTTCCCATTAGAGGTATGATATTTAATTGAAAAGTAACGTGAAAAATCTTAAGACTTTAATGAATTTTAATATTAACGATAGAATTGAATTGGAATGGAATGTTTTAATTATATACATTTATAATTTTTTCTTTTTTTTAAGAATATTGTGTGTAGTTTAAGAATGTACCAAACAGAATCCGAATGGAAGCTATGTATTATATTGAGTGTTATAACTTTAGGGGAAAGATATAAAGGCGTCATACTCCAATCAGTAACTACAGGAGAAATTTTGTTTAATGAGAAAAGATAATAGACAATTGAAACAGGACAGACAAAAAATATAAATATAATGATTTGAATTCAGATGAAATAAATATAATAAAATTGAGGAAATTAAAAGAGGGAAGAAGCTATATAGAAAATGTAAAATTGTAATAAGATATGGAATAGAATATAAAAATGAGCATGAACCTGAAATTATGTCTGCACAAAGAAATGTAACCCGGGATTATGCTGCTTTCAAAAAAGATGTTTTAATTGTGTTTCTTTCCTTTTTGTGAAAACTCAAATAAAATTTACAAAAAAAAGAGAAAACTTTTATCCTAAGAGATGGAGGGCTCCCTTTGATTGGATATATGCAAGCAAAGATTGAATTGGTATTTGTCAGGGATGCTTTCACTTTGATTTGGGACTGAGCAGGGGCTTGGACTCAATGGCTTAAAAATTCACTTCCAATTATATTATTCTAATTCATTATTAAAACAAAATAAATTAAACCCTCATTTTCTTGTGCCAAATATAAAATGTTCCTGCTCTACAATATCTTTCATGTTTATAAAAACCAAAGCCCAAAAGCAAGTGTTTTGTTTTTGTAATTCTGATTACATGTTTCTCTCATTTCTGTTAGATTAAAGCTGCTTCTAAAGCCTATTCTCTTTACATTACTGCAGTGAAAAAATTATTTTTTAAAAAGAACAGTAAGTTGTAAAACACAGAATAAAGAATCCAGACAATTCAGTTCAGCAGTCATAATTCAAGAACTTCATAACATCTTCCAAATACAGCTATCTCAAGAAGCTAGTTTTTGCCCCAACCCATTAAAAAAAAATTAAAAACATTTTCTTTAAAAACAAATGCATTAATTAAAAAAGGCGACATTGTTGGTTTTTCAGGTTGCATAGAGCTTCACTCCATGATGGTTTTAAGTGCGACTTCAAGTAGCAATTATGTAAAGATGGACAGCAGTCATATGGCACACTGAGGTAATACAAAGTCTGTGCACAGGGAGAAGAAAACGGCTTTGATTTCCCACCTACCAGTAAGGTGGCTAGGAAGTGCTTCTTACAGAAAATTAAGATTTTTGTCCTTCGAAAAAAACCTGAAAAATTAGCCAGTTCCTTGTCTTTGTATTTTAGGCTTTAAACAGTAAACTGTAGTTGAGGGTCAGATAAGATAAGCACAGACTTACGAAAAAAATTCTGTTCTACACTGTAGTGTTTCCAGCATCTCAGAAGCAAGATAGTCAAGCAACCTGTCCGCCTACTGAGGAGACTGCCCCACACCCATGTTTTCCATAAAAAAAACTCTGATCAGGCAATCAGAAGCAGCCAAGTCAGTGCTATATAGCACAAGAAATGTGGATTACTGCCCTCTTGCAGTTCTAAGCTTTATCATTTGTTCTTCAAGTGGGTAAGTTCCTGACTCTTAGCCACTGTCTGCAATCTTTCAACAGCCAGTTTGGACTTCCAATCCAGGCTTTACAAGGCATCTTCCAAGAAAAATTAATAAAGAACTAGAAAAGATATTTTCGACAAGTTTCTGTGCCACATTTACACTCAATTCGCATCCGCTTCTTGGGTGAACAAGTCAGACTTCCCACAAGGCCAAAATTAGAATCCATCCTTGTGCTTTCTGCATTTACTGGATCCACTGTGGAAGATATTTATCTAGCATCAGATTTCATAAAAGATGTCTCTACATTTGATAACAAAGCTTATTCATTCATTGACTAAACCTGAAATAATTATGTTCCTTTAACTCTTAATATATTACTTTAAGAGACAAAACCAGAAGCAACTTGCACATGACATAGAAACAATCTTTTAGAGCAATGCTTCTCAATCTTTTCTTTACCACAAAGCCCCTTTAAATATCTTTTATAGCCACAGACCCCCAAACTTTAGCTAAAGATTTAAATCATAACATTTCAAGCCTTCGCAGATCCCCTGTGATGATATTGCAGCCCCCCATGGATCTGTGGACTACAGGTTAAGAACCACTATTTTAGAGAAAACAATAAGTCCAACCAGAATTTAGAATAGCTGAAAATAGGAACTTCTTTCATAAATCCTATCTCCTAAATCCACTATGGAAAATTGCAAGTTATCTCAAATTATCCCCAAATTTCTTCTTTCTTACCTTGCATATTATAGTCAAAGGTGAGCTCTTCCCCAACTCTGATAGATCGAGTAGCAAAGAAAGCAATGCGTGGCAGTCGTTCATCCAAATTTTCAATAAAAACATTGTACACCTGTAGATTGGGGTTGCACTGGAAGCAGAGAATGCAAGGTTGAGTGAAAATGAAAACAAATTTTGTCCTGAATATTATTGAGTACAAGGCTCCTTCATTAATTATTGCACTTACACTGTGATTAACAAAATGTGATATGTTGCCATAATAGGCAGCATCTACTGTGTATACATCTTCTACGTAGTCCAGATCAAATAGATAAGTGGCACCCTGTCGGTCATAGACCTGACCCCGTCTCTCAGCTTCCTCTGATGTGATAATCTGGAAATGATATGGAAGAAATAAAAATCTAAAGCCTATAAAATAAAAAGTCTACTTTTGCTTCTGAGTCTTATTGTATACTATTCCTCTACATTTTTTGATTTCTCGGTTTTTTCAGTTGCTTTGCTGTGCTGAATATATCCTAACACAGTCCAAATATGTTTGTGTTATCATTTTGATTAATGCAAAGACATGAAAATATTCCCAAATTCCCACAGAATATAAATTCTTTGTTTTGATCATCAAACTCTTAACAGTTCAAATGAAATGAATAAGTTATGCTGGACAGGTCTGTTGTGCTAGTTTCATCCACTCAAGTTTCTGTATGCCACAAATCCAGCAGGAAGCTCCAAAATATCTCCCAACTACTATTGAACTGCTCACCATGATCAGGTGTGCTTTCCACTACTAACATATCTGAGATAATTAGTTAATATTCAAGTATGCATAGCTTTATTTGTTGGTAATAGCTTCCCTAGTTAAAAAAGACCATGCCATTTAATGATGATCCTTAAACTATCTTACAAGTGTTTATACTAATATAAATACAAAATGCACATAATTAGCAATCTAATAGACAAAGGAAAGTTAAATGTTATAAATAGACTTGACAACAGAAAAAGGACCTCTTGACTTAAACAGATGCAACAGTTTTCAGATGGACAGCAAAAACATGACACAAAATGGGAAAGAGAATAAGACTTTACTGAGAAACTTTACTGGTAGATATATACCAAACCAATGTCTGGGTAACAAAGTATTGAACACAAGAACTGTGTATTAATTTTCCTTTTCTTTCCAATTAGTTAAACCATATAAATTATGAGATCAAATATCATTTTCCAGATGCATGTGAAACTGAAATTAAAAGATTACTCTTGTATGTGATTGTCACGCTTGTTAAGCCATGGTTTAGCACAGTATGGATTCAGTCTGCTCTGAATAAAGAATTGTAATTATACAACTATTACCTATTTTTTACCTATATTATGAGCCTCTGTGGTGCAGTGGTTAGAGTGCAGTACTCAAGATACTTCTGCAGCCAGCTGCCTACAATTTGGCAGTTCAAATCCCACCAGGCTCAAGGTTGACTCAGCCTTCCATTCTTCCCAGGTGGGTAAAATGAGGACCCAGATTGTTGGGGGCAATATGATGACTCTGTAAACCACTTAGAGAGGGCTGTAAAGGACTATAATGCGGTATATAAGTCCAAGTGCTATTGCTATTGCTATTTATCTGGTATGATTTGGAGCAGATTCCATCTGGATTCTGAATCAACAAAATTTATGTATCATACTGGCTCAGCCTTACCTCTCCAACATATTCCATAACAAAACTGTGCTTGCGAATCTTCTCCAATGTACGTACACCCCAGCCACATCCATTATCTGTCCGGAAAATGCAAAGGTCATAACGAATGCCCCTCTGTACTACACGGTTTGGGCAATCAATACCACAGCTACAGCGAGAATTGCACTCATAGATGGGCATGCCAGCCTTGATCTTCACTTGGCCCAACTCATTATAGGCAAATTTATGGTGTGAAGCACCAGGACAGCATCCTCCTGCTGCTTCTGACAGACAGTCTGAACATTCACAGCCTACAGCCATCTGGTTGAGAGTGATACCCTCCCCAACTTTATATTCATTGATGTAGACAAAGTCCCGGGGAGGTCCATCCAAGTCCACCTCATTTTCTACCACAATTCGTCCCTTGTGGTTGCGCTTGGCATTAAGCTCATATTCCCAATGCTGCAAAGCTCGCCTCTGTTTGGCCTTCTGAACCAAATAACTAGAAATTCCTTGATCAAGTAAGCGCATATTCTTTTTGAGCTTGCCACCACGCCGGATGAATGCCTGTTCTAGGTCCCTGTGGAATTGCTTGAGTATACTGATACATCGCAAATTCTTTCGGGGCTCCCAGGTATTGTCTGAATCAGGATAGCCCCGCCACTTCACCAGGTAGAATTCCTCATCCTGAGTAAAATAACAGAGCAAACTGTTAAGTCTATAATATTACAATTTAAAGCCCAGAAAATAACATTTCCTATCATTTCTTCACTAAAACAAAAATCCCAAAATATAATCCAGGTTTACTACATATCATTTCCATCATCCCATTTTATCATTCCCAATTTCTTAAGGAAAAGAACACTGATTAAAAGGGAGAGAACAGAAAAAAGTATAAATTATGAAAATGTGAATACAGATACTCTGTCAACAGAGACCTGGAGAAGACTAGGTCATATAAAAGGAAATAAGATTAAAACTATTGGAAAATCCAAGGAACTCACCCCAATTTTCTTATAATCACATAGATATTCTACTTCAAAATCACTGAGGTTTTTTTTAGTAATGCCCAAGGAAGGGCAACACACCTTCTCCAATCGACAAAGATCCTGGAGATTGGACCAAGTTGACTTGCAACAAACAGTACACTCTATGGAGGATAACAGTAGACATTCACTGTTAAAATATAGGTTACTTTTAAAAAATATTAAGTGTTATCTGAATAGTCCTGCAAACATACCAACCAAAATAATTACGGGAAAGATTCCTTCTTTATATTTAGCCTGATACATATTACAAAGATATAGAGAATAGCAGAAATAATAAGTGACAATAATTTTTCAGTACCTAACAGTTTTTAAAATAGAAATGGGTTAAGAAACATCTAGACTTATTGGTAAATCCATTCATGTAATGATGATATGCAGTAAATTGGCTGTTTAGGATAATAAAAAAAAATGACTCCCAAATGACATAGACTGACATAAAAGCAATATGAGCTGTGTTCAATTCTAATGTAAGAACTAAATAATTAGAATCTAAGAATTTAAATTCACCTAGATTTTGTATTATTCAATTTCTAAATCTTAAAAGAGTTTTATTAAACAAAGTAAATCTTGCTAGGCTTATATTTGTAGATTGCTGCATTCGATTATTCACCTTTGAATTCACAGCAAATGTTGTATTTACTTATCCCAAAGGTGCTTTTTCAAGAGGCAACTGGACTTTCTTGTTTTTCTTTGAAGATTCTGTGTTTCTAATCCAAGCTTTTTCAGCTCTGACTGGACAGTGGGCAATGGAAAGATTTATAGTCCTTGCAAACAGCTGGTCATTTGCATTATTTTAGAAAGGCATTGAGATCACCTGGAGGTTTATCTGTCGTCAGGATGGGTGTTGAGCCTTCTTGGAACTGTTGAAAAGAACCATGTTGTAGACTGGTGATTCATAATGTTGTATCCCCCGCTCTGTTGAGAATGACATCATACGACATCATCTACCGGTATCTCCAACCTACAACACAGTCCTTTCAACAGATCCAAGAAGGCTCAACACCAATTTGCAATATTCAGGTGACCCTGACTAAACAGATAAACCTCCAGATGGCTTTAATGCCTCTCTGAAAGAATGCAAATGACCAGCTGTTTGCAAGGAGGATAAATCTTTCCATTCCCCTCCATCCAGTCAGAGCTGAAGAAGCTTCTTGGATGAGAAGTGAAACATCTTCAAAGAAAAACAAAGTCCTGATGAATAATAACTAAACTTTAGATGTCCAAGTCATTTTTCGTACATAACCTAACATATTTGAAAACTACAAAAAGAATTATTTCTCATTTTATAAAGACAGAACCTAAAATAAAAGCACATCTTTTTAGGGAACCTCTTTCAGAGAATTATTCTTTGTATTGTACATAACAGTTTTCACAACCCACTGGAATTTCCAAAATGAGCTAATATCTTAGAAAGTCTGTCAAATAAAATAAGATAAACTTAAATAATTTTTGTGAAATTTCTTTTCAACACTCTAGTTCAAATTCAGCGTTCTAGAATTAGAATAACCAAGACATACATTTATCATACATTTATTATAAATTTATGAAATTTACAAAACCATCAAGCTGCTTTATTCAAATGCTGTTTTTCATTTAAAGAATCCTAATTCTTTTTACAAAGGAAATATCATTACATGAAGGGCTAGCACAACTTCAGATGGATAAAGGTGAGATTGGATTATAATTACCTCTAACACATTGTTATCTACTCCAAACTCTTGGGCAAGCTATAAAATGCAACAAATCTAAGCCTGGTAGTAATGCAACAAATCTAAGCCTGGTAGTGACAACTGCATTTTAAAGAACAATCTTGTGCCAGCAGCACGAACGTACATATATTGAAATGTAAGCAAGATGAGGTCATTTCACTCAACTATATCTATACTTACTAAGAGATGTCTCATCAACAGAATTCAATTCACATTTAACACAGTAAATACACACACACACATTTATTTTAAATATGTTTCTGCCACTGATTCCCCAAGACTTGAGCAGTTATCAGAAACATTGTAAGGAAAAATACTTCAATAAAAATAAATTCACTAAACAAAATAATTTTAAAAAGCTCAACAGCAACTTAAGGATTAAAAAAAAAGATTAAGTTATGTATCCACTAATTCATCTCAGCAGTGAAAACATGTCTTCATCCTGGGCAAGATAAAAAAGCCTTTTAAGCGCTAATTTGAAATCCATGAGGGAAAAAAATAAGACTAAATCTCCATAGAGAGGGAGTCCCAAAACATAAGGATGATTTTAAAAAACACACATCTCCCAGATGGCATTCTCAGAATTGCCATACTAAAATGATACATCAAACATAAGTTTATCAAGTGCATACTACCATATTTGTTGTTTCTGATAAAATGCATGAATATAAATTGAATAAAATGGTGTAAGAAAAATAAAATAATTATCATAAATCACTTAACATCCCCATGTGGTTTCAGTTCTAAGTCTACTCAACAGATAGATGTTGAGATTAGTGGCTCTTCAACCAACACATCCACAAGTCCAATCAGTGCTGCATAAATTAGTGTATTCATTTCTAAAACCCGAGTTTCATACAAAAATCAGATTTTTCGATGTCTTGTTCATTACGAATTTGAAAGTCATTCTGGAGTTCTTTCCAGCTGAAAAACAGGCTAAACATGCTTTAGGGAAAAGAGCATTAAGTCTGACAGGGCAGAAGCTTGAAATTATTATTGCCTCCAGTCACTTCGTTCTGTGAGGAAAACTTATTGCAAAACAAGTTTTGCTCCCGCAAAGCGAGGTGCTGCTCTTCGACAGGAAGGGAGCACTACGCGCAACAAGGTTGGTCTTAAGAAACGGAAAGCAGGGGATGACAAAAGGTGAAGGAAAACGCAGGAGCCAAGCCAGGAGAAAAGGGGGTTCTTTTTTTAAAAAAAAACAAGGTAAGGAAATATTGCCGGAAATACAAGCAGGAAAATCACTATAGAAAGTCAACGTGGTGGAAAAACTTTCGCGGCGCGAGCCCGTGGGGTCCACGCTTCTCTCTCATAAATCCTTTTTCTCACCTCACCGCGCGATCATTTACCTCAACTCGCTCGCGGCGCGAGGCAACCGACTGGACGCGCCACATACCCCCGGCTCGCGGGATCTTTCCCCCTCTTCCCCCCCCCCCCACTCCATAACGGTCGTTGCCGAATGCCGCTTCAGCCACGCGCCCACGAGGACGCGGCGGAGGCGGCCACAGGATGCTCCCCTTGCGGCAACTCCCGATTCCCGCTCGATTCCATTCTCGCCGCCTAGCGCCGCAACGCCCGGCGCGCTCTTGCTAGTTTCGCTCACCTTTTAAATTTTCCGCCATCTTAAACATTTTTTTTTATTTCCCTCCACCCACCGAGGCCGCCAGAAAGTTTTCATCTCACAAGAATGGGAGCTGGAGGCGGATCCAGGCAGCCTCCGAAGCTTCGCCTTTTGAGGAACGGGCCGTCGGACCAATGGGGAGCGCGGGGCCCCGCTTAGGCCCCACCCTACAAGGCCTTCCCTTGGTTTCCTTTCTGACTCGCTTCGCTTCCTCCCGCCGGGCATGAGGCTCTGGTTGCCGCTCGGCGCGAACGAAAAGTAAAACTTTGGCACCGCCTCCAGGCGCTTTTCAAAGCTGGAGCGTGTGGTAGCTTGGCCGTTTCGAAACGTTGGTCTCTACATCTTTTTCCTTTTCTCGCTCGCATTTAGGAGATATGAAATAGAAATGGGGTACGAAAACTAAATATTCATATTGACACTTTTTTTTGTCTCCTGAGAAAGTTGCACCCGAGCACGAGGGTATCTAAAAGATGTAGAACATTTATGCATTTATGCTATAATAAGGAAATGGGGGGGGGGGACGGATTATGTTCACGTTACTGATCCTAATCGTTTATGAGACAGTTGTGTTTAAAATGCCAACCTTTGTTCCTGATTACATTTTCTTTTTGCCATAGAGCCATGGAAAAACCATGAATTTAGAAGACACGGGCTGGAGAAATTTTGCAGCTAGAGAGAGACCCCACTTAATTTAATTAAGCATTGTACTGCTGAATTTCAATAGGCACTGTGTAATAAATGTTGTATAGTTGGTTGTGGTTGCCTACATTTTTTCCTTCTTTACAATCATTAAATATTTTATAACCATTTGTTTTTAAAAGTTACAATTTTTTTTCTGTAGTACTTTTCTCGGTTTCAGCTCAACTAATGAAAGGTACGTAACCAAAATGATTAAGTACGAAAATTTATTAGACCCACAAGGAAAGCTGAAAACACGACAAGAATTACAAGAGCGAGGATTTATAATTGATCAGTGGATGTACCTTCAAATTCATAGTAAATACAAACAAGACATTAAGGAATTTGGAATCTACAATAAATTACAGACTCTAGACAAAATTCTATTAGGACCGAGTAAAAAAAATATATCTAAATTTTACAAACATTTATTAGAAACAGAACTAGAACAAGAAATTGTCAAAGGAAATATGATTGCGTGGAGCAGAAACGTGGGTCGGAGCATTACCCAAGCAGAATGGGAAAAGATCTGGAACAGGAACATTAAGATCACGAAATCAGCAGCTTATAAAGAAAACTTATATAAAATGTTTTATAGATGGCACCTGCCCCCTTCGAGATTGGCGAAGATGCACCCCAACATGAGCCCCAAATGTTGGAAATGTCAAAACATAGAAGGTACCTTCTTCCACATGTGGTGGTCATGCAAGGAAACTCAGAAGTACTGGCAAAAAATTAGGCACTGGCTAGAGGAATTAACCATGGAACAAATTGAGTACAAACCAGAGTCCTTCCTTCTTAGGAATTTTTGATAAACAAATATCCAAAAAATCGAAGTATATTACAATCCATATCTTAACCGCGGCCAGACTGGCATTTGCCCAGTGCTGGAAACTACCCTCTATCCCCACTGAACTTATGGTTATTCAGAAAATTTTACAATGCGTTGAAATGGACAAACTAACCCAAGCATTAAAAAATAAAGAATCCTCAACCTATTATAGCAATTGGAATCCTTTGTATATTTGGCTAAACCAAAGATAATCACCTCTAAGAAAATTAAGGCCGAGGCCCCCGAAGCAGAGATAAAGAAAAGCACCGCCGACGATAGTTCTGAAGAAGAAAGGACCTTACAGACAGTCACAAAAATATGGTTTTATTATAATTGTTTTCCCTACTCTTTCCCCCCCTTCCCTTACCTTTCCCTCTTTCCTCTCTCAAGCCTTCCTCTCTTTCCCTCTTGGCCTATGCCAAGACCTGTTTGTCTTTTTGTTGTATATAATTTGTAGCTGTGTTGTTGTTTTTTTAAAAGTAAAATTAATAAAGTTTTTTCTAAAAAAAGAAAAAGAAAGGTACGCATTGCTGATCAATACAGTTTTCCCTAATATAAACAGAGATCTAATCAAATTGTGTTTTGTTACTAAAGATAATACTTGGTCACGACCAAAAGTTGTTTGGTAGCAACTTGATTCCAGAAAGTTTTCTCAGCTTAGCAAAATAATATTGTAGGCAGAAAGCACCAAATAAAATATTCTGTATAGAGAAACGTTTACGCTATTCAGGTAGTCCTTAACCTACAACCACAATTGAGTCCAAAAGTTTTGTTGCTAAGCAAGGCAGTTAAGTGAATTTTGCCCATTTTATAACCTTTCTTGCCACAGTTAATTAAATTACTGCAGTTAAATTGGTGTAACAGTTGTTTAGTGTATCTGACCTCATTATTGACTTTGTCAGAAGGTTGCAAAAGGTGATCATATGACCTTGAGACAGTGCAACAGTCATAAATATGAACCAGTTGCCAAGTGTCTGAATTTTGATCATGTGACCATGGGGAAGCTGTAACAGTCATAAATGAAAAAGTCATAAGTCACTTTTTCAGTGCCTTTATAACTTTGAATGGTCACTAAATGAAGTGTTGAAAGTCGAGGACTATCTGTAAATGCACACTTCACATTCACAAGGGCTTCTCTAAATCTTCTATTTTATAACCCAAATCGTTGGATTTTGAGCAGTTATCATTTTTTTTCATGAAATATTGTTAACAATTTCAAAGACAATGGGCAGGATATATTTAACTTCTTGGGCAGTATACCCAATTGGCTTCTTTACCAGCTTTGGGGGTAGATGGTAGAACCGTAATAGAATCCCATATACCATATTTTTTGTATTATAAGACGAATACTAGCTTTAGAGGAGAAAAACAAGGAAAGAAAAATCTTCTACCTCTCAGCATCCACCCGGTATTCATCTGGCTCACATTCTTGCAGCAAACAGCCTGGTCAGTTTCAGCATGTTATCGCAGTCCCAACACATGGCTCCTCAGGGCTCCGCTCCGTTGACCCATCACCAGTCAACTGAGCTGAGTTGCTGTCATCGCAGGGAACACTGGAGCCTTCGCTGCTGGGCAGCCGATTGGCAGTTGGATCGGCCTTCCGGAATACCACTGATCAGCTGTTCTAGGTGGCAGTGACCATCGCCTATTGCCGCCCATTCACCGCCAATCAGCAGCAAAGGCTCCAATGTTCCTCCATTGGTGGCCACACACCAACCCCCTCCCCGCACGGCAATATGTGCTCTATAAGATGCACAAACATTTCCACCACTTTGGGTGGGGGAGAAAAGTGTGTTATAGTGTGTGTGTGTGTGTATGTATGTATGTATATATATGTTTTCTTAAGTTTTCGCGGGTACTTACATGTATGGCATTCAGCTTTGTTCGGGTATTTTCCCACGTCATCATAGTTGTGCTTTTAAAGTTGGAGCGACGTTTCAGCAGAATCTCATCTGCCATCAGATGAACACTATACAGAAGCCTGATGATGGCAGATGAGATTCTGCTGAAACGTTGCTACAACTTTAAAAGCACAACTACAATGACGTGGGAAAATACCCGAACAAAGCTGAATACCATACATGTAAGTACCCACAAAAACTTAAGAAAACATATATATATATATATATATATGTATACTATGTATATATGTGTATTCAGATAACCAAATCATCACCGCAATTATCTGCATCACAATCCATGTTTGTTACTAAAAGTTTGTGAAATAGTCTGATTTCCCCATCCTTCATCTCTTCAGATAATTATGAAATCTTAATTTGTCCCACCCAGTTTGGTCTCATGAGTGCAAAGATCCATTTTTAAATTGTCTTAACCGACACTGAACTGGGAGTAAAATATTTGCTGGTAACTCATTTTCAATTGGTCAGAACAATCTTGCTCCATTCTTCCGTTACTATTTGATCTTTGGGTTGTTATTTCTAACTCCTTGTGTTTATCTCCTTGATCTAACTACACATTGCAAAATTGGGTGGTTATCTTTACCATTCAATGTTAGAACTGCATGATTTTCTAAATTGTAAAAAATTAGGAATAAATTTCTATAGTCTCAACAGCTGTCTGGAAGAATTCAGCACTCTGAGACTAATGCCACATGACAAGTAGAAAAAATGGAATCCTGTTGTAAATCAATCTTCAAAGATTTTTGTTATATTAGGTTGAAAAGAGACAGTTCTTTACAACTTAAAAACTGAGGTATCTCTCCAAAGATTTAAGTTGTGATGTATTTGAATTGAAAAAATGGATCTTGTGATGGTTGTTTACATTGTCTAAATAGTCTCCATGATGCCTAAATTTCAAAAATTGAATCTGAAGTTACTCTGGGGAGCCAGACAAGGGGTCAGCAACAGAGCACCCCAGTGCCTTAAATAGTATCCAAACTCTTCTACAATTAAACTATTTTTAAATGGCCAAAATCTTATATCGGAAGAGAATATCATGAAATTTGATAATTTAATTTCAGCCAATATTTTAAAAAGTAGTTGACTCAAATTAAGTTTAGAATGAATTTTTATTTTTAATCTAATAAACATATCCATATAAAAGTACATTTCCTTTTCCTGAAGAGTACATGAAATGAGGTTTTCCCATCTTCTCTTATTCTCAGTCAATAGCCCCCATTCCAAAAGTGCTACCATTCAGATAACAGTTTCTATAACCTCAAGTAGTACAGCAAAATTATTCTGTGTGTGCTAATTTGAATGCAGGAGTAGCTGGAAAACCACTAAGATATGACCTCAGAATGATGGTCTAAGGAGAAAAATGACAAATCACTCCTTCTTTTGGGAATAAAAGAATATATCAGAATCAAATCCATTGAAAATGCCATAATTTCCAGTACATGTGTGACATGCATGTATGTGTGTATATATGTATGCATATATGTATATATCAGTTCATGCTGGTAAATAAAGCAAATGTTTGTTGTAAAGAATAGAAGTCAGTTCCCCCTTCTAGTGCCAATGCATTCTTTTGAAAGATGAGCAAACAATTTAAATAATTAAAGTTTCAGTATGAGTTAACAACATTCAAAGGATTTTATATCAAAAAAATAAGAACTTGCTTACATTCTTGTCATTCACATGCCTGCATTTGGGCTTCAAAAGTTCGTGGGGGAAACACAATTAGGTAAGCAAAAGAAAGGTTCAAGAAAGGGTTGGCTGAAAGATAATATAACCCTTAGAAAAATATGCAGGAGATTATGAATGGTCAAAATTGGAGGGCTCAAAGAGATAGAATTACAACCTTACTTTCTAAAACAGTCAAAGGCATCCAGGTGCACAGGTGAGGGAGGAGAATATGCTTAGGCCTAAGTGATTTTGAAAAGGAGGATGGGAAAATAACCCCTTTGCTACCCTCATTGAAGCAGACTTCCTCTGCCTTATTCCAGAAGTATCTGCAGAGATGGGGAGGGAAGAATTATGGAAGAGTCATCATCCGATTAAATGCCTCTGGCAACAGGCTGAAAGAAGGATCAAAACTTGGTGTCAGGTGCATTTCTAGGCTCAGTCATCCCATTCATCGTCTTCATCTTCATCACCATTGTCTTCATCTTCATCTATGAATAAAGTAGAATAGGAAAATGCAGTAGAACAGGGACCCAAAGCTGTTTAGCATTTCGAGAAAGTCAGCACACCAGCTTCTCAGAGCTATATATGAATGTGCAAATACAGATCTCCCTCTCCAGCACTCATTTCAGTTGACTTGATTCCCATGTCTTTTGATCCAACACCAGGGCTGAACACAGCCTGAATTGAAGTTGAAGTTCTCACAAAATGGCATTGGATCTTCCTCAGAGTTTTGCTTTGTTTTTATAGTTCCAAATAATCACAAAGCTCTGAACATTTGGAAGCTTGAGAAATTATATGTAAGTGTATAAATCTGAAATTAAGAAATATCATATGGATGAATGCAAGACTCACCTGAAGAGTGGATGACTTTGCTCCTCTTTTGCATCACATTCATAAGAGCCCCTACCAGGCCTTCAGAACTCTGCATGGAAGGTGAAGAGTCCACAACATCGGGTGTCTAAAATGCATGAAATATATATATAAGAAAATATATACACTATACTACACAGGCATCACATCAAGACTGCCTTCAAAACAGACGGAAAAATAGCAGCCATCCTAAGAAACCCCAAAGATAAAATTGACCTGGAAAACCAAGGTATATATGAAGTCCCCTGTGCATCATGCCCAGCCACATACATCGGACAGACCAATAGAAGAATAAGTACCCGCCTGGATGAACACAAAAATGCAGTAAAAAAGCAGGAACACACTTCCTCACTAGTCCAACACATGAAAGCAACAGATCATAGCATCGACTTCAATGGCACCAAAACTCTAGCCACTATAGAAAACCCCAGCCACAGAATTATCAGAGAAGCCATAGAGATTGAAAAAAGACCTGAAAGCATGAATAGAAGAGATGATTCCACCAGACTGTCAATTATTTGGAAGCCTGCACTCACAAACAAAAAAATCACACCACAAGCCAGGCAAACACCTGGGCACAAACAGATCCCCCCTGATACCTCCAGCTCAAACACACCCCAACCAGGCACCCGGATGAAATCTAGCTTCCTAATAAATGATAGCTGTCCATTTACTCGGAGCCAAGCCGCACTAAAAGCCTCCAATACAGGAAACACAATGTTGCCAGCCAATCAAGACAAAAAAAGCCAAAAAACAGACAGAAGATATTAAAAACACCAATCAAGCAGAACACAGCAATCTCCAAGACAAATAAACACAGACCAAGACTCCCAACCAATCAGGATGAAGAAAAAACCATTCCGGGACAGCAGTAGGCTAGCCCCAAATTTAAAACTGAAACGGCTGTGAAAGTCTGACTCACAGACGAACTCAATACAGAAGCCTGATGATGGCAGATGAGATTCTGCCGAAACGTTGCTACAACTTTAAAAGCACAACTATAATGAGCGTGGGAAAATACCGAACAAAGCTGAATACTATATATATATATATATATATATATATATATATATATATATATATATATATATATATATATATATATATATATATTTGTTTTCTGAGGTTCTGCGGGTATTTGTATGTGGATCTTTGGTTGTTGGGTTTTCTCCAGCGTAGATTCAAAGTATCTGAGCAACGTTTCGATGAAGTCTCATTCATCATCATCAGGCCTCTGTCTTTGGCTCTTGCTTTTCAGAGTGATGTGAGGTTGCAGCTGCTTCCTCCTTTTAACTGCCAGTGGGGTGGAACTTGATTGGGTGGGGGCTTGGCTGTGTTCTGATTGGGTGGGGGTGTGTTCTCATTGGTAGGGGGTTTGGCTGTGTTCTGATTGGTTGGGGTTAGCCGTGTTCTGATTGGTTGGAGGCGTGTTCTGTTCAGGAGGGCTTGGTTGTGCTCAGGTTAGTTTTAGTTGCTGGGGGATTTGAGCTAGAGAGTTGTGATCTTGCTGTTTGGCTTCTAGTTCGTGGTCCTGCTGCATCTTCATAGTGGGTGTTGGTTTGCTTCATGTATGGCTCAGAGGGGTTTGAAGTGGGTAGTGATGCAGCTGCAGTGCAGCTTCTGGTCCATGGTCGTTTCTCATTTTCTGAATGGGTGGGAGTCTGTTTTCTACATGGAAGTGTGGTGGTGGCATCTTGTGTGGCTCTCATGGGTGTGGGTCCAGTGTCCTTCTTCATGTTAGGTACTCGTCTGTTCATGAGGGCGGGTTTCCAAATGGCTGGAAGGCGGGAGGTGTCATCTCGTTTGTTCATGCTGTGTGGGCGTTTTCTATCTCTATGGCTTCTCTGATTATTCTGCTGTTGAAGTGTTCGGTTTTGGCGATAGTTCTGGTATTTTTAAAATCAATTTCATGTCCTGTGGCTTTGAGGTGTTGGACCAGGGAAGAGGTCGTTTCTTCTTTTTGATTGAGTTCTTATGTTCTTCAATGCGTGCGCTTATTCTTCTGTTAGTTTGTCCAATGTATGTGTTAGGGCAGGCTGTGCAGGGATTTCGTATACTCCTTGGTTTTCTAATTCGATTTTGTCTTTGGGGTTTCTTAGGATGGTGGATATTTTTTGTTTGTGCAGAATGCTGTTTTGATGTTGTGTTTTTGGAGGATCTTGCTAATTTTGTCTGTAGTGCCTTTTATATATGGGAGGAGGGCTTTTCCGTTTTCTTGTTCTCTGTCTTGGATTTTGGTTGGGGCTTCTTTTTGGATTAGGTGGGTAATCTTCTTTCTTTGGAATCCATTGGCTGTGAGTACGTTGGTGAGAGTGTGTAGTTCGGTTTTTGGTGTTGTTCATCGGCTAAGCATTTTGTTCTGGAGATGAGTGTCTTGGCTACGGAATTGATCTGTGCTGGGTGGTGGTGTGAGAGTGCATGTAGATAGCGGTTAGTATGTGTTTTCTTCTGGTAGATGGTGTGTCCTAGGAGCCATCGGATCTTTTGTATACCAAGACATCTAGGAAGGAAGTTGATTGTTGGCTTCTGTTTCCATGGTGAATTGTATTTTGGGGTGTAGACTGTTGAGGTATGTGAGGAAGTTGTTCAGTTTTTCTTTCCCGTGTGGCCAGATTATGAAGGTGTCATCTACGTATCTGAGCCAGAGTTTGGGTTTGTGGTCGTATTTTTCTAGAGCTTGTGTTTCAAAGTGTTCCATGTAGAGGTTTGCGATGACAGGTGAGAGGGGTGATCCCATAGGTGCTCCTTCTATTTGTTTGTATTTTTGTCCATTGTAGGTGAAGTAAGTATTGGATAGGCAGTGGTTGGTTAGATCTAGGATGTGCTTGGGGGGTTGTATTTGTTTTGGATGGCTGTCAAGGCTTCTTTTATTGGCACTTGGGTGAAGAGGGATGTGACATGAAGCTTACTAGTAGGTCGCTAGGTTGTAAGTTTTGTTTCTTTATGATCTCGATGAACTGGAATGAGTTTCTTACGTGTGAGTTGATGGATTCTGCATAGGGTTGTAGTTGTTTGGCAAGAAATTTGGCCAGGTTTTGTAGAGGTGAGCCTATGGAGCTGACTATTGGTCTGAGTGGGGTTCCTTCTTTGTGTATTTGGGGAGACCATAAAGCTTGGGGCATCTGGATGATTTTTCTCTGGGTATGATTCCTTGCTGGATTTCTTCACTGATGGGGGAGGCTTTTATTTTGGATTTGGTAGTTTTTTCTAGGTAGGTGGTGGGGTCTGCCGAGATCAAAATTTAATTCCCACAAGCTTCCAATTGAAATTCCACACCAACAGAGCAGCCACCAAACGCATCCTTAAAAGAACAGAACTGGCCCTAATTAGAAATGAACTTCACACAAAAGGTTTCTCCTAGACCAAATCAACAAAGATCTCCTCACACTCCACCTCAAACTCAGCAACAAGATTCACCCTCTACTTTGGGACAAATCCAAACAACTCGCTGTCTGGAGAGCGAAACACAGACCATCCTCAAGACAGACACACAGACCAACAAACTCAGGAAACTACAACAATGCCAGAAACCAACTCTTCCCCCCACAGCCACACATGAAACAAACAGTGCACAACATCTCAGACAAGATCCTCACTGAAGCTGAAACCAAGATCCTCTCAAAAGGTTCAACTTTGCTGTCGCTCCCAAACACATCCCCACAGAAACCATCATATGTGGAGTTGAAACCAGCCTGACCAAAACCAACCCTGATGATGCTAACAAAATCAGACTCGAAATCACCAACATCCTCTGCACTAGCAAACCACCCAAAAGCAACTTATCCAAAGAAGAACAAACTGCACTACTTAACCTGAAAGAAGACACCAGCATAATAATCCTACCAGCAGACAAGGGCAATGCGACAGTGGTAATGAACACATCTGACTACCAAACCAAGCTAACCAACCTACTCCAAGACCCCACATACAAACCCCTAAAGACAGACCCCACCACCTACCTAGAAAAAACTACCAAATCCAAAATAAAAGCCTCCCCATCAGTGAAGAAATCCAGCAAGGAATCATACCCAGAGAAAAATCATCCAGATGCCCCAAGCTTTATGGTCTCCCCAAAATACACAAAGAAGGAACCCCACTCAGACCAATAGTCAGCTCCATAGGCTCACCTCTACAAAACCTGGCCAAATTTCTTGCCAAACAACTACAACCCTATGCAGAATCCATCAACTCACACGTAAGAAACTCATTCCAGTTCATCGAGATCATAAAGAAACAAAACTTACAACCTAGCGACCTACTAGTAAGCTTCGATGTCACATCCCTCTTCACCCAAGTGCCAATAAAAGAAGCCTTGACAGCCATCAAAACAAATACAACCCCCAAGCACATCCTAGATCTAACCAACCACTGCCTATCCAATACTTACTTCACCTACAATGGACAAAAATACAAACAAATAGAAGGAGCACCTATGGGATCACCCCTCTCACCTGTCATCGCAAACCTCTACATGGAACACTTTGAAACACAAGCTCTAGAAAAATACGACCACAAACCCAAACTCTGGCTCAGATACGTAGATGACACCTTCATAATCTGGCCACACGGGAAAGAAAAACTGAACAACTTCCTCACATACCTCAACAGTCTACACCCCAAAATACAATTCACCATGGAAACAGAAGCCAACAATCAACTTCCCTTCCTAGATGTCTTGGTATACAAAAGATCCGATGGCTCCCTAGGACACACCATCTACCAGAAGAAAACACATACTAACCGCTATCTACATGCACTCTCACACCACCACCCAGCACAGATCAATTCCGTAGCCAAGACACTCATCTCCAGAACAAAATGCTTAGCCGATGAACAACACCAAAAACCGAACTACACACTCTCACCAGCGTACTCACAGCCAATGGATTCCAAAGAAAGAAGATTACCCACCTAATCCAAAAAGAAGCCCCAACCAAAATCCAAGACAGAGAACAAGAAAACGGAAAAGCCCTCCTCCCATATATAAAAGGCACTACAGACAAAATTAGCAAGATCCTCCAAAAACACAACATCAAAACAGCATTCTGCACAAACAAAAAATATCCACCATCCTAAGAAACCCCAAAGACAAAATCGAATTAGAAAACCAAGGAGTATACGAAATCCCCTGCACAGCCTGCCCTAACACATACATTGGACAAACTAACAGAAGAATAAGCGCACGCATTGAAGAACATAAGAACTCAATCAAAAAGAAGAAAGCGACCTCTTCCCTGGTCCAACACCTCAAAGCCACAGGACATGAAATTGATTTTAAAAATACCAGAACTATCGCAAAACCGAACACTTCAACAGCAGAATAATCAGAGAAGCCATAGAGATAGAAAAACGCCCACACAGCATGAACAAGCGAGATGACACCTCCCGCCTTCCAGCCATTTGGAAACCCGCCCTCATGAACAGGCGAGTACCTAACATGAAGAAGGACACTGGACCCACACCCATGAGAGCCACACAAGATGCCACCACCACACTTCCATGTAGAAAACAGACTCCCACCCATTCAGAAAATGAGAAGCGACCATGGACCAGAAGCTGCACTGCAGCTGCATCACTACCACTTCAAACCCCTCTGAGCCATACATGAAGCAAACCAACACCCACTATGAAGATGCAGCAGGACCACGAACTAGAAGCCAAACAGCAAGATCACAACTCTCTAGCTCAAATCCCCAGCAACTAAAACTAACCTGAGCACAACCAAGCCCCTCCTGAACAGAACACGCCTCCAACCAATCAGAACACGGCTAACCCCAACCAATCAGAACACAGCCAAACCCCTACCAATGAGAACACACCCCCACCCAATCAGAACACAGCCAAGCCCCCACCCAATCAAGTTCCACCCCCACTGGCAGTTAAAAGGAGGAAGCAGCTGCAATCTCCATTACTCTGAGAAGCACAGAGCTGGAGACAGAAGCCTGAAGATGATGAATGAGACTTCATCGAAACGTTGCCTAGATACTTCAAATCTTACGCGGGAGAAAACCCGAACAACCAAAGATCTACATATAAATACCCGAGAACCTCAGAAAACAAATATATATATATATATATATATATATATATGTATATATATATGTGTGTGTGTGTGTGTGTGTGTGTGTGTGTGTGTGTGTGTGTTTATTTATTACTTTTATTCTGCATTTATTATTGTTTGCAAATAACTCAAGGCAGTGAATATAACTAATATTCCTTCCTCCTATTTTTTCCACAAGAACCACCGGGAGGTGGGTTGAGCTGAGAAAGAGTAGTTGGCCCAATGTCTCCCAGTGCTTTAGTGATGCAGGGTTTCCTATGCTGAAGCTCTCTAGAACTCTTACTAAGAATTTGCAGTTCCTTTTGTGCTTCTTGAAAACTGAACGGATACATTAATATTACGTAAGTGGACATAAGTGGCAATCAATATTTTTGAAGCCTCAGGAACATGCTAGACTTGTGTCAACTCAGGTTGCAAACAACAGAGAAAGTACCATAATTAAATACAATTCCATATATAAATATTACTTCTATTTAGCAATCTGGATATTAGGTGAAGAAGATTAGACCAGTTTTCCTTTGATTTGCTAGTTTCCAAAAGATATACAACAACCAACCTTTAGTATACTTTTAATGTTGATTTTAGTTTTGGTTTTGTTTTATTGTATTTATGTTATTCTTTTCTATTCTGTAATTTTATCTTGTTTGTGAGCTGCCTTGAGGGTCAAAATAACTAGAAAACTGTGCTATACATTATAATAATAAAAGAAATAAATAAAATTTAAAACAAGACCATCTCACCTTGTTGAGCTGTATTCCTTGGCGTATCTGGTCCAGCAGCGCACCACGCCCTGAAGAGACAGCAGGCGGCTGGGTCCTCAGTGATCCAGGCCCTCCAGAAGGAGGAGGGGGAGGGGGGCATGGTGCAGAATTCTGGAATGAAGGAGGGGGTGGGGGTGGCGGAGGGGGTGGGGGTGGAGGTGGGCCTGATGCAAATGGAGGTGGGGGAGGAGGATGTGATCCAGAACGTGAAGTGGGTGCAGGTGGTCCCCACTGGGGGCAGGGAGGTTGCCTAGAAGATTGTGGTGGGGAGGGGACATCTCCCCTTTTTGACATCATAGGACCACCTGGGAGAGGTGGTAAGGGACCACTTCGGCCTTGCCCACTAGTTGGGGGATGAGGGCTTGCACGATGCGGGGGTGGGGGTGGGGGATGACTTGGACCTGGGGGAAAAAAGTAAGTATGAACATTCAAACTCATGATACTGGAGTGCTAAATCGCATAATAAACAGTAAGAAGAACCAATGTTCTGTATAAAGACAAAAATGATGGGTTGCACCAAGCCTACACTGCATGCATCCGATGGATAACAAGCTTTGTTAAGATAATTCCAGACAAATAAGAAAACATTAAATTCCAAATGCCAAGAAAATACAAAAAAGTACAGATTGTGACCATTCTATGTATTTCCACACTGTTCTAAGAAATCTGCATGGTTCTATTCATCTGGATGCCAGCGTTGATCTCAAATGCCATGGTGGTGCAATGGTTAGAATGCTGTACTGCAGGCTACTTGTGCTGACTGCTAGCTGACTGCAATTTGGCAGTTCAAATTTCACCAAGCTCAAGGTTGACTCAGCCTCTAATCCTTCCGAGGTGGGTAAAATGAGGACCCAGATTGTTGGGGGAAATATGCTGACTCTGTAAAACCACTTAGAGAGGGCTGTAAAGCACTGTAAAGTGGTATATAAGTATCAGTGCTATTGCTATTACTATCTTTACCTTTAACTACCACTCACAGCTAGGTGGATCATTGGTCTGACTCTATAAAGTGAATTCAAATGTAAATTTGAATTTAAAATAACATGCATAAACATGTATAAAATATGCATAAATAATTTGGTTCTATTCCATATATTACTATTTTTAACTGGGAGCTGCCTAGATTAAGAGATGGGTGGCTATATAAATTGAAAATAAATAAATACATTGCTCTCGAAAGTATCACAAGATTCCTTTTTATTTTTACTATAGAGATTAATATAATTAAGATAAAGGTTTCCCTTGCACATATGTGCTAGTCGTTTCCAGCTCTAGGGGGCGGTGCTCATATACGTTACAAAGCTGAAGAGCCAGCACTATCCAAAGATGGCATGACTAAACGCCGAAGGTACACAGAACACTGTTACCTTCCCACCAAAGTGGTCTCTATTTTTCTACTTGCATTTTTACATGCTTTCAAACTGCTAGGTTGGCAGAAGCTGGGACAAGTAACAGGAGCCCACTCTGTTACATGGGGCTAGGGATTCGAACTGCCCACCTTTCTGATCGACAAGCTCAGGGTCTTAGCCACTGAGCCACTTCTCCTTAAATCAGTCAGTGCATCCAAACTCAGGCCAGTTACTCAGATATGCACATCTTTCAGTAGGCGGCATAACTATAATCAATATCAGGGTATGGAACCACTGATTGGTTCAAATCAAATAAAAGGGATCAAAGTCACCTGTGAGTCAGATAGATTTTTCTCCTCCAGCAACTCACCTTGTCGTCTCAGTTCTTCCTTGACAGCTTCTAACCCTCCTTGACCTTCAATAAAATCATAGATTATCTTTGAAGTCTTAGCATCAGTCAACTGAGCATCACTGATTCCCGCCTTAGAGAAAAATGTCTTCAAATCAGGGTCCAGATTGTTCAACTGAAATCAAAATAGGTCAACATGTATTCGTGGGGCTGATAGTTTAATAATAGCCTTTATAAGCTAAAAGTGATTCAGGACAGGCATATATTACATGATGGTTTTGTGTCTGGAATAACTTGGCAAGAAGAGATAAGGCAATCCCAATTCAAACTGGAGCCCCGATTATTACCTCAAACCCTTGTAACCAAATGGTTCTAAAGCCTGAGTCATATTTAGCACATACATGCATACATACAACATGCAGCTTTTGTTCCAGCAGCCAAATGAGGCCAAAGAAATGAAGAGTACCAGCTGTAGTAAAGACTCCTTAACAGACCGAGGGAAATTCCTTAATATTAAAGAAACCTCTGGTTCACACTTGCCCTGCTAAACTGAGTATTTAGGAGAGCAGTTCCTCCTGTTAAATTGTAAACCAGTCTTACTTTGTCTTCTTTTTCACATCAATCTATCATGGTTGAACTGCAATTGGATCCAATTAAACCTTCAAACTGAATGTACATGCAAAAACTAAGAGAAAGTGCTTCATGACTGCCACTGGGGTAAATTGGCAACTCACTTATAAAACAATTGGGTTGCAATAACTCAAAAGTTTAATTTCACACCCAAGAGACCCCCCAAAAACTATATCCTTTCTAATTGAACTGCCAAGGCTACGTACATCAAACCCACTGCTGGGATCCCATCCGATGTGCTGGATGTGCCTAAAAAAGAATAACAGAAGACATCCAGTTAGGTGAAGACCATCACTCTTGTTCTATCACACAGCTGGATTTGACTGATGTCATGGCCAGTGGAATAATTGGCAGAAAAGAGGCACTTAGTTGGTCATCTAAACTTGGAGACCGAGAGAAATTCCAAGTTTTTAGGTGCTCTGTGCTCAGCTGGCTTTCTGTCAGTCTGGAACCCCACCAAAGGGACTGAGAACTGAGGAAATCTACACAGCTTCAGAAGGACTCACTTAAATCCACAAGGAGCACCAATGTCAGCCTTAGAAATCTTCTTTTTCCCCTTCTTCTTATCTACTGCAGTTGGGACTGGGAGACCACGATAGCGGGAAAAAGTGATGTCAGGATTCTGTATATCAACAGTTGCCAGAGACAGTGGAGTGGAAGGGGAATTTGGCTGTGAGCAAGGTCCTTTGGGAAACACAAGATAAGGGTGAGATAATGATCAGCTTCCTTGCAACTACCATCACACCTGACAACTCACTAAAATCTTCCTTCCTTCCTTCCTTCCTTCCTTCCTCAACCTGACTATGTTATGGTTGTGGAATTTAAGCAAATGTAGGAGCTTTTATGTTTAAGCAGTGGTGGGATCAAATAATTTAACAGCAGGTTCTCTGCCCTAATAACCGTTTTAAGAAAATTAAACAATCTGGCAGCGAAAATCCAGGAATGGGGGAAAAAAACCCGCTCTCACATTTGGGGAAGGATTTTCTCTGCCAGACTGTTCAACTTTCTTTAAAGTTTACTTGATGCAGTATATGGATCCTTTTCATTCTGCATCAAATAAACTTTAAAGATAGTTAAACAGTCTGGCAATGAAAATCCAGGAGCAGGAGGGGGGAAAAAACCCTGTTTTTTTGAGATGCCAGACTAGCGTGCATTCACATGCCTCCAATTCCCTTACTTGCTGCGAAGCCAGATTTCAGCAAGCAAGGGATTGGAGGTATGTGAATGCATGTTAGTCTGGCCATTTTGAAGCTGGTTCACAGAACTCAACAAAAAATTAGGTATCAGTTCTGTCGAACCAGTGCGAATCGTTTAAATCTCACCACTGGTTTTAAGCAAAAACGTATCTCACACGTTTTAGTAAGCAATAGCATTCAGAGCATACAGAACCCTCAGTCCCTTCTCTTATCGCCATTCTTCCTAAGGGTGCTGGAACTCGAATAATATCTGAAGATTCTTGGATTGCCTATGCTTATTGTATCTCTTTGGATATTTTCAAAGTGCTAAGAAGTTTTTTTTACTAGAAATATTTTAAATGACTATTTTTCTTATTGTATACTTTTGAGTTTATTTTCTCATTCTACATCTATTTTTCCTGGCCTGATATCTTCCAGCTAACCTAAATTCAATTCCCATAGTCTCAACACATTTTAAGAACGCAAATTTAAGGAAAATTGTTTCATGGTTTTATGTTCTATCAATAGAACTTTACGATAAAAAGTACATGTGTCCTTAGAAGTCTGCAACCCAACTTTTACCAGGATGCTTACCATTCATATCAACTCCAGAAAGTGGGGACCGTGAGAAAGTTCCTTTTCTATCTAATAAAAGCAAAAAAGATTGGTCAGTAAATAGTTCAGTGTCAACCCTTCTAGCCAATTATTTGCATTGAGATAGCCTTGTCTAAAACTGGACCGGCTAAGAACTTCTCATAACCAGCACTGCTGTCCAGGTGCTCTAACAATCAATCTTTCTAGGATCCCACTGTAATTACAGCAATGATTTTCCATTCTCTCTGCCAATGAGAGCAAACCATAGTAAGTACAACTTGCAGCTAAATTGTTATTATCAGAAATTCTGTCCAGCCTTCCTTCTGATGTTAAGGACTACTCTACTCCCAGCATTTTTAGCTGATACACATCAGGAAGGAGCTTGATTGTAAAAAGCAAATAATGAAGAGATTGTGAGAAAATACAAAGGATACATACCACCATTCACTGGAGGAGGTGGGGGTGGCAATTGTCTGTTATCTATAAAACAGAAAAAAAATAGAACATTGATAGTAAAATGTTTCGTGCTCTTTCTCTCAACTTTCTAGAATGATTTGGCTGTTTGAAGATAGAGTACAGGGTTTGCTCCATTTAATTTGTGCACAGTTGGATTTCCTTGAAAAAAAAATAACAGGAGAATTTTGTCACAAGTCATTATCAAGGTCCTTGCTGCAAACCTGCCTAAGAGTCTAAACATTACATAGGAGTTCTGAGACAATGTAAATACATTTTATATTGAGCTGCGGTGGCACAGTGGTTAGAATGCAGTACTGCAGGTTACTTCTGCTGACTGCCAGCTGACTGCAATTTGGCAGTTCAAATTTCACTAGGCTCAAGTTTGACTCAGCCTTCCCTATGTCCGAGGTCAGTAAAATAAGGACCAAATTGTTGGGGACAATACACTGACTCTGTAAAACGCTTAGAGAGGACTGTGAAGCTCTGTGAAGTGGTATATAAGTCTAAGTGCTATTGCTATTTTCAGTGATACCTGCCTAGTCCTTGAAAATCAGAAACATCTTTAGACTGAGTGAGGTCTTCACAACATTTAGCTCAGTGAAAAGTTCTCAACAGCATCATCTTACTAATAAAGGGCTCAATTTAATTTTTTTGTCCAGGTTGGAAGACAGGCCCTACATCCTCATCCCACCTCCTAAATTAGGTATCAGTGAAAGAGGACAACGATCTTAAATTTGCCAAGAGTATCAACAATGGAGGGAAGTGAGAAGTTTTTTCTTCCTTTTTAATTTGAATGACTTGGATGATCTGAAGGTTAAGAAGAAATCACTTTAGGATTAAATCTGTTATGAATCCTAATATTACAGAACAACCATGTGGGGTAAAGAATCCAAATGTATATTTTTCTGGAGGCAAAACAAGCATATTTCTGCAGAGACATTAGCCTAAATGTCAGAATTATTCCGCAGAAAAAAGTTTGAGGCTATGAACAGCTCGCATTGCATTTGCATTCCCAATAAAGGGAAGCATTTTCATCATTGTAATTTCTGTCCACTCTCTCTTTTTAACAATGCCTTTGGAATGCTCCAGGACCAAAAGCACCTAAGCTTTCTTTTTTTTTTTAATGGAATAGTATCTAATGATCAATTTTTCTTCTGTAAATTCTAGGCTCTGAAAAGACCCATACTCAAAGTAATATTTTTCCAGAAAAACAACTCCTTACTTGCAATAATTTCTAAGATGCAATTGGGTCTCTCACCAAAGTCATCTGTGGAAGGGACAAATATTTCCTGAAGAAATGGGATTCAGACAAAAAGCATTCCCAGGAGCTACATCACCTGGTAGGGACCTGCCACCCAGAGATGGGATTCAGCCGGTTTGGACCAGTTCAGGCAAACCAGTTGTTAAAATTCTGCCCAGTTTGGCAAACCGGCTAATCCCACCATTGGCTGTCCCCGCCCCTGCCCATTTTTCAGGCCGTTTTCAGCCATTTTCCAGACAGTTTTCAGCAGTTTTCCAGGCCATTTTCCAGGCCATTTTCAGCAGTTTCTCAGGTGAAAAATTGTTTTTAAAAAATGGCCTGAAAACAGTCAAAAAACAGGTCAAAAAAGGAAGGAAGAAAGGAAGGAAGGAAGGAAGGAAGGGAGGAGATGGGAATGAGGAGAAAGAAGGAGGGAAAGAAGGAAGGAGAGAAGGAAGGAAGGGGTTAATCCAGCTTTAGCTTAGCCTTTTTCAGAATTGCCTGCACAGAAAGGTTCTTCTTCTGCTATTTATTTATTATTTTTGAGGTGCAAATTGGCTTTAATTGTAAATTGCTTCTGAGGAGCCAATGGGATTTATTTCACACCTCAAGGTGTGAAATGTTGGCTGTTATGACACAATATACTGCTTTTTAATAAGCTCAGCCTGCAATGTCTTAGTTTTCTTGGTAATGGGAGCAGAATGCTTTGCTGGTCTCTTCCCATCCTTTCATGGGGGCGGGGGTGGGTGGGCGGGGGCAGGCATTTGCAAGACCTGGGGAAAGGGAGAGTGGCCAGGCTGGGTGTGATGAGTGACATTGAGTTGGCTATGCCTACCCAGTCACATGACCACCTGGCCACACCTACTCAGCCAGTCATTAGAGCAGAGAACTGTTTGTTAAATTATTTGAATCCCACCACCGCTCCCACCTACCCCTCTGGTTCCTCTTCTGAATCTTCTCTTCCACCATTTGTTGAAAAGATTGTGCCTCTTGCTCATCAGCAAAGTTTAGTCCCACGCTGCACTCCTGCAAGCATATGTAGCACAACATCCATGTGATCAGGCATCATACTCAATCACAATTCTGCAAATCTTCACTGAGACATTTCTAGATAGGGATTTAGATATACGTTTTTAAAACAAGTATTGAAAAAAAATCTGTTTAAAGCAAGCATTAAAAAGATTTAATTTTAAAACAGCTGTATAGATCTATTTTCTTCTGTATAATCTTTCAATATTGGAAAGACAAATCCATGGCTCCGATTATTTAGTGGATTGAAGACCTGATGTTATGACTGAGTTGGTTATAGAGGTAAATTATGTATGGATGATTACAATGAAATGCGGTAATCTTTTATTGAAACTCTTAGCTGATATTTCATTTAGATATGAAATTACGTATCCACACAAACATTCTTCCTGGAAGAAGATAAAACTTTTATGTTTAATTATTATTGTTGCTGTTGTTCATTGCTTTCTTTTTGTCTTATTTTCTTTGTTCTGTTTTAGCTGATCTACAAAGTTTTAACAAAATACTCTACTCAGATAATATCTTTTTAAAGTATTGCGTTTGGGACTGCAAAAGCAGGCTTTGATTTCTAAAAGCATGAATGCTTCTCTTCTAGATTTTTCTCTTCCACAGAGTCATATGTCAGTCTGACCACATATGTTCATAGTGATTCACCCACCCATATTCAAGTACTCACATCTCCAAAAAAGGTGTGGAAAAAGGTGGTGGGAGCAACATAGACCATCTGGTTATACAACTCTTGCTCCCAGATCATCTTCTTCTGCTGCATCAAAACAAAATAATAGACAAAGATGCTTATTAATTCACAGACTGCGTTTCCCTACTTAAAACTATGTCAAAAAGATGAAGTATCCTTCAAGTCAATCTAAACTCCAGTTCACAACCAACCCTAATTTTTTTTTAGCAATAATATATATAGCAGTGGTTTGTCATGTCTTTTCACTTGGATTCCCCACCCCCACCCCCACCCCCACCCGATTCCACTTAGACTACAGTTCTGGAATTCCCTGGTGATTTCCCATTCAAGTATAATCAGTTCTGAGTAGAAATAATTTCAATCTGGGTGTATTTGTGTGAGATGTCAGTGAAGGCAGGCATAATTTGCAACCAACAATGATGGTTCTCTGTTGCCCTACTACTGAATGTGAAATGAGACACAAGGAGGGTAATTCCATTTGGTCTTCAGATGTTTAAAGGACAAAAAAATTAATAGATAAGGTGAACTCAGTTTCTTTGTCTCCCAATTTTGTGGCCTGTATCTGGAAGAATGTTTCTTGCAGTCCACCTCTGATGCCTGATTGATGCTATTGGGAATGGTGCTAAATGCTTTCAATTTCAACTATGTAGAGGTGGGAATGAATCGTATCTCCTTACCCAAATACATATTTTGATGTACACATTAATGCACACATCTGAGATATGATGAGCAAGCCAGATGCATAGTTCTTGTGGGTATTAGTCCAAAAGATGCTACCCCAAAGAGATCTCGTAAACATTTTAAAAAAATTGTAATTCATGAGGTTTCAGCATTCAGGCAAGATCTTGAGAAATGCAAGAGTTCAGTGATCTGATCTTACTGAATCTCAGGAGATTCGATAACAGGGATGATGGGTTCTATATGTGTTTAAACCAGAGACAGGTCTAGATCAAGGTGTATGTGAAAGGATGTTCTGCTCAAATCTCTTAAGAGAATGAGTCAAAGGAACTGAGAGCAGTTGTTTTGTTTTTGCCCCTAGACAATAATGGTCCGGAAATCAGAATAAACAGTATGGTAGGGCATAAATTAGACCATCTAGGCCTTCCTATGGAGAGATGTACTGTGTTGTGTTGCGTTGCATTGCATTGCATTGTACTAATTATTTCTAACTGCACGTTATATACATTCATTAGCACATAAAATTAGTTATTCAACCAGGTATTCTCCTTTAATTAGGTATTCCCAGAATAATTTGTCAACTGGCAAGCTGAACGAAATGCACCAGCCAAGTATGATGGCTTGTCAAGAAGTTGTTTTTACTTCCTACTCAGATTGGCAGAGGAAAATGCATTCTGTTGCCTGACTTAGAAGCATCAGATTGTTTCAATCACTTTCTAATAATCCCTACTGGATATTACTTGATTTAGTGTAAATCTGAGGACTAGCAGAAAACAGCAAGAAAACAATGCAAATGAAAGCATGGCTTTTGATTTTCATCCTGTCTAAACAAGAATATGCTGGTTGAGAATTCTAGTAATAAAACATCTGGAGAATAGATTTTGGGGAACATCATTCCATTGACTGAACAATAGATATGTATCTTTGGTCAGTGAGGTGCAGGGAAGTTATCACAAATGGAGTAAAAAAAGTTGATACCTTAAGATCAAACAAGCGGATGAAGTAGGAACGTTTAGGAACATCCTTTACGAAACACAGCACTCCAGAACTCTGCTTGAACCAGTTTCTGCTGCTTTGAGGCAAAGCCAGAAAGAGTTGGACCACTGTTGTGACCATGGTCTATCAGAAGAGGGAAAGTTACAAATTAATCATCCAATTAGGTCAAAAATGACACATACCTGGGGATTTAGTCTCTTCAAACAGATATAATTGTCAAGGAAATGTTAATTGGGCGAACATGACTCAGTCACAAGTATGATGAATTTCACATAACAGAAACTCTACAATGTGCAGCAACATATATTACAAGGGAATAACGCAGGGGGAAGTTTAAGTAAAGTTCAGAAAATAATTGCTCTATTCCAGTATTTCCTAGCCTTGGCAATTTTAAGATATGTTGATTTCAACTTCCAGAATTCTTTAGCCAGCATGCTGATGGAGGAATGCTGGGTGTTGAAATTGATGCTCTTAAACTGGTCAAGGATGAGAAAAATTGTTCTACATCAATGGCAAAATAAGAAACACTGGTTGATTTGGATACAAAATCCAATTCATCACACATTAATTCTTTTTGCAGGAAGCAAATTGGATGGATGGATGGATGGATTGGGATGTTAATAATAGCTTCTGGAAGTGAGTGGAATCATCCAAAATATTGTTTTGGAGAAATGCTTCTTTCTTCCAGTGCCCAGTTCCCATTCTTTCCATTTTGCAATGTTTGAAGAGACCCTCATTCTCCAAAAGAGCATGCATGAGCATTAAGAAGCAAGTTTATATAATTGGATATAAGCCAGGCTGAACTATATGAGGCATCTTTAGGAGCACTTTAGGCAAAAAGTAACTCTACACATTCTCTTAGGATCCAAGTTTTATATATATATATATACATACATATACATATACATATATGTTTTCTTAAATTTTCGCGGGTACTTACATGTACTTACTTACAACAGACGAACACAATACAGAAGCCTGATGATGGCAGATGAGATTCTGCCGAAATGTTGCTACAACTTTAAAAGCACAACTATAATGATGTGGGAAAATACCCGAACAAAGCTGAATAACATACATACATACGTACATACGTACGTACGTGCATGCATACATACATACATACATACATACATACATTTGGAATCAAACAATATTTCAGAATATTTTGGAGGCTAAAAGAGACAATTCTTTGAATTAGAAAATAAGCTAATGGAATGATTTCACTTTGATTTAAAATGTGAGCTGAGCTGTTCTTATTCCTGGCTATGGTTTTTAATCCTGGTTATCTATGCATGTGTCTGTGAGAGAGCGAGAGCGGGCGGAGATGCTTGTTTCTGTAATGCTGTTTATTTATTCCTTAATATTGTTTAATGTTTTAATACCCAGTTTGGATACTTCAAATTATAAAGTTGACAGAGTAGCCAACTGAGTATTCTCAACATACCCCCCAAACTACCATTCCCAAAAGACACTGCGAGGACATTGTAGCAATTAAACTGATTTTGTCATGCAGTCATGGGGCCTGATGTGGTAAATAATTCAAAATAAAGGAAATATTATTTGACAACTTCGTTAAGAACCAAGGCAATTTCCTCCTCTGTTGTCTGGCCCATTGTTTTGAACTAGACTATTTTTCAGCAAGACACAGGGGAGATATGAGTTCCCCCACCACCACCTGAGGACAGGCAGTGTGTCAGTTAACTGGCCAGAGCTTTTTGCTAGGCCTTTTGAGGAAGTGGTTTTCTCTCCCCACTTCCTGCCTTGAGGCAGCATGTGGCTCTTCGCAAAGCAAGCTGTTGTTTTCGGCATTTAAAAAAAAAAAACCTCCACTTGCTTCTGCATGGACGTTCGGGGAGATTTAAAAAACAAAGAGAAAATTTCCCAAAGGTTCCACAATCTGTATTAAAAGTGTTGTCAGCTAATTTGACTGAGGCAATTGTTATTTCTACTGATTGAAAGACCATAATGTAAATATTCAGACTGATTAACACACTGAAATATGTAATGAGCAGGAATTGACTTTTAGGAGACGTGCTTACTGGAATTCTGTAAATGCCACGATGGCTGTAAGGCAAATCTATCTATACACTAAGCCAACCCAATCCAATCTATATCAACTCCAAATCTGTAATGATCCTGCTAATGCTGCTAATTTTCTAGCACATTCTTATTTATCCATTGAGCAACTTTATAGGAGGAAGATAATGCTGAAAATCAGACACGGTTTCACCTATAGGCTCTTTAACGTCCAAGTGATTTTTCATCCTACTCCATCAATGAAATTCTAGCATATAATCACCCCGTTTCCCAGATATAAGCTCCTCCCTCTACCCCATTCACAGAATATTCTACATTCTGCCATGATCTTTCCTCCCTTGAATAATAACAGGAATTACCGTGCATTTCCTGCCCAAAAGTTCGAATACTTGGTGGTTTTCAAGATCCTCAAGGAGGCAGGAAGGCACATTTTCCTGCGGCGCTCGGCCTTCAGGCTTGGTTCTTCCACTCATCTCAGCCCTTGTCAGGTTGTGAAGTGAACTTCCGTGTTGTAAAGGCTTCTTTGAACAGGAAGCTAACAAACCACCAGAATCACCCAGAGATAGATGGCTTCTCTATCTTTTTTCGAAGACCCGGCAACCCCGGAGGCTGAGAGAAACTGATGTACAAAGAGAAGCCAGAGCAGATTAGGTGGGTGCAGGATTTGGAAAATGCCCATATCTCTAAGAAACAAAAGTATTTGGTCCACAAAAATGCCCGTACTATCCTTAAAAAGCACAGATTGCTCAGACACTAATTCTATAGTTTTTCAAAGTATTTATGTCCCATAAATATAAATGCTGTGATTTTTATTTAGGGGCAAACATACCTAATACTCCTTCCTATTTTCCTCATAACAACAATAATCCTGTGAGATAGGTTGGGCTGCATGAGACTGACTAGCCCAAAGTCACCCAGATAGCTTTCATGCCTAAGGCAAGACTAGAACTCAGTCTCCTAGTTTTTAGCTGGTGCCTTCACTACTAGACCAATGTGACTGAATAGTAATCTAAGCAAAAGAATTATGAAATCATATTCAGTTCCTCATACTTTGGGGGATAGGAAATGGGTGAGGTCATAAAACTGTCCAGAAAAGTATACACATATATTTTGTGAAATACATCCCTATGATTTCTCAATATTTATTTGAATTTAAGAGAAGATTGCTCTCAGGGGCAAAACTGCTGGATCTTTGCACTTCTCAATGTCTAATAATAATAGGGGAGATGTGGTTGAGGGAGAGAAAATGCATGGAAAAGAAGAGTGCATGCATGATTGACTAAATGGATATGGATTGCAAAGTATATGAAAGAAGAAACTTCATTTATTTATTAATCGTCTTTATTTATTAACCGGCACATCTTCATATAATGGAATACTAGCAGTTGAGAAATAAGAATGCTTCTCCATTCTCTGTAGAACCTTCAGAACCAAGACTTTAACCTTTAAGCTTCTTTCTCATTGTTTCTAGCCAAGTGGATATGCTTCGAAACCATTTTTTTAAACAATGCTTTTTGGAACTCATCTGCACATAAAGATGATGCTAGAATTTGGTGCTATGTATCATGCAATCTCATCACCATCATCAATCAACAATAAACACAGTGTCTCAAAGGTTCTTTTTCAAAAAAGAAAATTAAATGAACTATGATTTTCATTGAGGAAGAGGTTTCGCTTCTCATCCAAGAAGTTTATTCAATTCTGACTGGATGGTGGCGGAGGGAGGAATAGAAGGATTATATCAGGGGTGGGATTCTACCAGTTTGCACCTATTCGTTAGAACCGGTTGCTAACATTCTAAGCAGTTCGGAGAACCGATTGTTAGAAGAAATTACTGGCCTAATCCTGTAAGGAAGGCAGGAAGGAAACATTGTGGTGTTGCTTACAGAAACTGCCTCTCCATTAACCCTTATTACATTCTTGGCAGGAGTAGACTTCCTGTCTCTGGAACTTCTCTGGAGTTTTTTTCCCCTCTTTTGCTGGTACTTTGCTTGTGCGGAGTGACCATTCAAAGTTACAAGGGCACTGAAAAAAGTGACTTATGACCATTTTTCACACTTATGACTGTTGCAGCATCCCCACAGTCATGAAAGCCGGGCGAGGAGATGTGTGCCTCAATGTGAGTGATATTGAGTTGGCCACACCCAGCCAATAAAATGACCACCAAGCGATGTCCACCCAGTCACATGACCACCAAGCCACGGCCACCACCTAAGCCACGCCCACAGAACCGGTTGCTTAAAAAAATTGAACCCCACCCCTGGGTTATATATTCCTTTTTAGTCATCTTGTCATTAGCACTCTCTCTGAGAGCAGTTGAGGCCACGGGGGTTTACCTGTGTCCTCAGGGCCACCTGAATCAGAGTGCAAATTGTTGTGGGATCTTCTTGGAACTGTCAAAAGGGCTGTATTGTAAAAAGGAGATAGTTGGTATCGTATTCCTCCCCCTCCATTGAGAGAGGGCTGTTCAGTTGAATAGATACAAGACAAGAACCACCTGTTGCCGCCATTAAAATCTTACCTACATCCTCAAGGTGTACAGTCTTCTACACTATGATCAAATTTGAGGAAGAAGCAAATTAGCTTTTTCCTCACTGATTCAGCTCTCTATCTGGGTAGCTTGGTGGGGGCATGAAATAACTCAAGATAGTCATGCCACAACTATCTTTACTATTTTTGGTCAATTTCTGATTTCAAGATAAAATTAGCTCTTATAATGTTTAACTTTTGTTTATATTTTTTCCAACTGAATGTCACTTTTAAGAAAATAGTATGTCTTTTTTCATTTTATTTGAACATCTTATGTGATGTTTACATTTTGTACATTCTCAATATATTCCTTCTTTTTAATTCTTTTCTTACGGTAGGAATTTTCTTTTAAAAATATAAATTATAAATAACTTTACATTATATTACCAGTTCTACTGCCTGTGTACAGACTGAGGATTGCTCCCTTTTGACCATTCAACAAAATTTTACTGAAAAAAGAAATCATCTAGTGCCCAAATGAAATTTCCCTGCTTCTATGAAAGTGACAATTGGCTACTGTGCTGTCCCACTCACTCACATACACCGTAATGGTGGATTAGTGGGTTTATTAATATTTCCCAGCAGTTCCCTTCACCAAAATCCAAAACTATCCCAATTAAGACCAGCCAAAAGCAGACCAATGCTAGTCCACAGAGCAATGGCCAATGAGTCTACAAGGCACTTGAAGGTTTCCCAAACAGGATAAATCCACCAGGCAAAGTTAAATCCACAACCCAAGAGGGTTCATGAGGCAAGAAAAGTTCAGAGTTCACAAGGCACAATCCAAGGTCAAGGCAGTGTCATATCCAAAGCAAGGTAGGAATCACCACGACCAGGAAACATACAGCTTGGAAATGAATACATAGCAATTGTTGATGCACTCCCGGCCTCCTGCAGTGACATCATTCTTACCTCAAAATGTCCAGGGTTAATGAAGGGACAGGAATAAACACTTTTCTTAAAAAAAAAAAACTTTATTGAATTTTTATTACATTAAAAACATAAAAAAAATATCACTCAATAACAGGTGTTTGTGGTGCTTATCATATAACAATCATTTGTGCAATATTTACAGGTATTAATTTGTGCATAATTATATTCTTATTCTATCTATATTAGGAATAAACACTTTTCAATGATCCAGGCTTTCCTGACCACTCTTTACCGGATACTCAAGTAGTTAGCAGCCAGCATCAGTTTTCCCAATCTTTCTCATCGCGTCATATCTAAAGAAGTCAGAAATTCCCAACTTCTTTTTATTGGACGTACTCGTATTTTTGGTACTTTACCTGATGGAGTTTTATATCTGCTGCTAAAGCTAAAAAACTCTAAAGGTTTTTTAAGATATAGAAATAGGTTTTTAATTCTGTTTCCAGTGATGTGAGGCCTGCGGCAACTAATCGTTATCACAGAAGAGAGGCGTAAACTTTTTAAATAAATAACTGAAGAGGGACTGGATGAAGAATAGAATAACAGGAAGACTTCCAGACAGAACATGAGAACCAGTTGTAGAGCCCCCAAAATCTTATCGAAGTCTTCAGGGTGAGTGGTCTTTTACGGTATGATCAAATTGGGGGAAGACATAAACTGGCCCGGACTGGGTTCAGAGAGAAGCTGAGGAAGAAGGGAGAGAGCTGGTGGTAATCATTCAGGTGTCCTACAGAGTCAGACTTCAGGATGGGCACATTCGAGTGGAAACCTTGAATAATGGAAAAAGTACCGTAAATGCCTGAAGATCTACTACTCTCTCCCAGTTTCCAGACCACAGTCCTGGTTTTCCATACAGGATTCCTTCCTGGTATATTGAAATTCTAAATGCAAATAACACTGGATAAGTATATTATTAGGGCTGATCAGGAGATGAATGACTAATGGCCTTCCTTCTTTCTATGTGTGCCTCATAGACGAAGTAGAACAGTTGTGCATTCAGTTGACTGAGGGGCAGCCATTTCCACTTGGACTCAGCCAGCCTTTGTCCAAGGAATGTTTTCCAGCCATAATTACATAATGATAACAGGAAAAGGCCTTCTGTCAACAAGTCACCTGAAGATCTCTCCCCCAGATGGCACTGAAAAGAAAGTGTGTCAGTCCAGGATCCCCACCTTTACCAAAAGGCCCAGTGGGACAACAGGGCGCAATGGTCAATGTAGTTATGTCTTGGGTTCAGATTCAGCAATGTGCTCTAAAGCATCTAAAGGAAAAGGTAAAAGGAAAACCACCTTCACTGAAAACCTCCAGCCCAAAAATGCAAAACAAGCTTGGTCAGAGAATCATGGATGCAAGCCACCTCGTCTGCAAAAGGATCTTAGAATCTGGGATAAGGGAGGAGGGGAGTGAGGAAGAGAGGAATCAACTCTTTCCATGGGATGAGCCTGGGAATCATCGTAAGGGATACCACTCTCCTTAAGATTCTCACACTGAAGTTTCAACCGTGTTTTCTTGCAGACTCCGTGATTCTAAGTATGGTGTATCATCACCATCATCTAATGCAGTATTCCCCAACCTTTCTAGCACTAGGGATAGGTTTGGAAGAAAAATTGTCTTTCGCAGACCAGAGTGCGGGTGGGGGAATGGTTTTGCACATGATGTAGATGAAGCTTCTCTCACTCACCGGCCACTTGTGCAGCCCAGTTCCCATTTGTGTAGCCTTGGAAGTTGGAGACACCTGAGCAGCAAGAAAAAGAGGCAGGCGTGAAAAGAAGTGTATGCGGGGACATAATTGTCCACAGACCTAATAGAATTGATTCCAGACTTTCTCAGGAATTGGATGTTTTGTGTATTGTAGGGAGTATGAAGAAATCCTTCAGGAGAGCTGGGTGGAACCTGTCTGAGGGCTTCACAACATTAGGATTGAAATTTTAGTTTAAAAATTGTATGCCAATGTAGCAAATCTCCAAGATAATCAAGTAAGGACATTAGGTAAAGTAGGACAGAAATACGGTTACAAAGATAGAACTAAAATAATTCCTGGGAAAAGTATTTCATCTTGGACTTTTTTTTTTCTGTTCTCTAAAATAACAATTCCAGTGACACATAATACCGAGTGGTGTCACAGTTAATAAAAGGAGACTTTCCAGATTAAACTATTAATGGCACCAAAGATGGCTTTGTTGTTAATCACAACAAACCAAATGAGACCTGTGCTGAACTTGGCAGTGATGTGGAATATGTCAAGAACACAAAATCCAGAAGATACAACTGAATTTGAGTCTCTCCTTTTTAAAACATTTCTATAGTTATTGCTCATTTAGTGACTCATTTAACAATCATTCACAACTATGATGATGAAAAATCCTCACGTTTACGACACTTCCAAGTTTGTGAAGCAAAGGAAAGCTATAGTAAGATCACAAGCACAACTATGATTTCTCAAGCAACCATTTTGCTTAAGAACTGAATTGCTGAGTCCCATTAGGGTTGCTAAACAAGGATTACTTATAGCAGGTATCTCAATAGAAAGGATTATGTTTTCTCATAAATGAGCAAAACCATCATGTCCAAGTCGGGTAAGGAAGTTTATTTTAAATAATTAAAAAAAAAACTGAATACACAGTACAAGGTCAACAGTTCTTTATTGAATACCAAAATTATACAAATACTGTGTCCTTGCATCAAGTTCACATTTTGAATGTGTTCCCTCCTCCCTTAAATCTGGATCCCATTATTATTCCAAGCAGAAAGCCAGCCCCATTTAATGAAAATATAAAGAAGTAAAAAAGCTGAGGCCATCCAGATCCTAGTGGAGTAGAAGTGTTGCAGTGAGATACATATTCCATTTGGATAAGAAATGGTGTGGATTTACACAGGTCAGCGGAGAGCCAAACTCTCCCAGAAAGTATCAGGTTTCCAAACCAGGAGCTCAATTGTGAATGCTGCTATTCAGATATTCCACCTTGCATTCCCACTGCTTTGAATTACTGGGGTAGGAAGAAAAGGCTGCAGTTGCTAAGCCACCATTCCCCCACTAGCAAACGCCTACTAGAATTATCCAACCATTATTGTTCCCTAACAGGCCTTCCATCACTGTAGTTTGGTGTTGCTATAAGCATGCTTCAAGTCATTAGTGAGGACATGACCTCAGTTTCTCATCAGATGCTTACAAGCATGCATATAGTGCAAGCAGCTGGCTGCAAAAAAGTTTGAAATTCCAATAGCTCAATAGCTGCACTGAAGAGGGAGTGTCAGCAACTATTCTTTTCTCGTGAATTTCTCTTTTACATGCTATTAGGACCTGTTTTGCATCTGACCACCTTATAGTCAGCTTGTGAATTCAAAGTTAGTAAGCCAAGAAGAGCAAAAAGCCCAGGCATTTACCCATTAAATGGGAGCAGCATAACAATCAGTGGCATTGGTTTTGAGGAAGCATAGGTGGATCATGTTGTGTGAAGTTGTTCCTCCTCCAAATCTAATAAATTATGAGCAGCAATAGGACGATCAGGTTCAGCAAAGGACATCCCTCTTTATGCAAAACTTTGAGTGTTGCATTCTATGTTGTACAAGCCACTATCTACTTCAGAATTCTTCTACCTTCCTTTGCCCTGTGTTCAGAAACAGATTTTGACATTGTGCTTATTCTAAAGATGAAGTCTATTCCACAACTGGGAAGGACTAATGAAATACCAGTCCAAGTAATGAATCTGTTTAGCATTTCAAAGTTCAATGTATATTACCAGATATGTAGCAGAAAATAAATGTACCAAATATGGGGCTTACTTTGTAATACCCCATGAAAATTCAGTAGAATATTCTGGTCATTATCATAAGATTTGCATATATTAGAAAGTATGACCTAACAAAGTATGACAATTTCCTCCAGAATCTCACCTTCTCAATAGAAAGAAAATATTGAATCCCTAACAGTTTTTTTAAAAGTAGAGATAAATAAAAAGAAGCAGCAAATAAAAGCTTTAAAAAAATCTGAAGAATAAATGTAGATAATGCAGAACTGATTACATAAACTAGAGATAGGGTAGTCAGAGGAACCCTTCCATTCTCTTTCATTTTCAAAATCACACTGAGGTATTTATGGTATAATAGAGTCAAGATTAAGGGTCTTGTGCAGATGGCAGATCAAATTTGTTTTCTGCTTCAGAGGCTATGACCCAAGCCAAAGGTTCAGATTACAAGATAATTTCTATAAAAAGAGAAGCATTCCTGAGAGTTCTGACAATGGAACAAACTCTCTTAAATCTAACAGGCTTTCTTTCATTACATAGTTTTTATCAGATATGTCATGTAAGTGCATTTAAAAAGATAACCTTTAAGTGTGAGCAAGCAATTAGAAATCAGGCATTGCTACAAGGTATTAACACTTGATGAGATGTACACCTAAAATAAAGAATAATTTCTGATATTTCTGTATAAGGAAAAGCTAAATGAAAAGGGAACAAAACACAGAAAGATACCAAATAACTAGAGATGAAAAAAAAGATGAATAATGAAACAGAGATTGTCTTTGTCAGGCTGGGCTTACAACCTTCCTACCAAAAGATTTAGTTTCCACTCGTTCATTGTTAAGGGACATGCAAAATCGCAATGAAATCCATAATGCAGGGGACGTTTGTTTAATCTTTGGAATTACAGGACTAACGATTCACATGAAAGTATCAACTTTCAACTTGAAAGCTTTTTAAAACTTTCAAAAGTTTTGACTATGATACCTTTTAATGTGACTAATTCAATGACACAAAAAGATGAATTACACATTAGCGTCTCAAAATACAAAAATAAAGTGGCATATTCTGCTGGAATAGCAGTATTTTGTTTTGTTAAACTATCTTTACATGTAAGTGCTATTTTGGTGGGAAGGAGGGAGAGAGAGAATATTTTTAAAAATTCTGAAAAGTGCAATGTAAAAGATTCATGTCAGTTACTATGAAGATATGAGTAGAAATACAGACACATATTACTTGTTAAATTCCTTAATAGTTTCATTGCACATAACAAAACTACACCTGTTCAGGCAGATGAAAGATGATCCATGATTAGCAAAACTAACCCACCAATGTTCTCTCACTTCCACTTCAGTATCTCTAAACTGAAAAAAGCTGTAATTACAAGGGAAAAATACTGGAGATTTAAGACATCATGTTGGGGAAAAATAAATCTGGTGTGTCAGTTCCAAAGGGGAAAAATATCTAAGAATGCCTTGCTGGCTTGTATATCGCTTTAATTGGTCACTGAATTAATTTTGTCAGTTAACTCATTTTCACATATACAGTGAGCCCTAAACTAACTAGGTGGGTTTATGCAACATAGTAAAACCACAAAAAACTAGTCATGTACAGCATTTTATGCAAATTCAGCCATCAGATTTATAATTGGCCTGGTTAAGTATGTTGTGCAAATACAGGTAGTGCTCAGCTTACAACAGTTCACTTAGTGAACATTTGAAGTTAAAACAGCACTGAACAAAGAGCCTTATGACCATTTTTCACACTTAAGAAAGCTGCGGCTACCCCATGATCACATGATCTACATTTGGATACTTGACAACTGACTTACATTTATCATTGTTGCAGTGTGCCAGGGTCATGTGATCATCTTTTGCAATGTTCTGTACAAGCACTCAATGTGGAAACCAGATTCACTTAACCATTGTGCTAGTAATTTAACAACTGCAGTGATTCACTGAACAAATGTGGCAAGAAAGGTCATAAAATGGGGCAAAACTAACTTAGCAACATAAATTTGGGGCTCAGTTGTGGTTGTAAATTGAGGACTACCTGTACAGCCTCCTCTCTGTTAGTATATTTTTTTCCTAGTGTCATTTCAACAATTTTCAATCAAGGCTCTTATCATTTTGCTTTCTCAGCACCATTTGAAGTTAACCGAGCCAGTAAGAGCAGATTCACATTCAGATGCTTCAGAAATGGAATCCTAAACTCGGATGCAGCACTTAGAAATTTAATCCCTGGGGTCTAGGGAGATGCACCAATGGGAAACCACCAGATGGTGTTGTAGTGTATGTAGAATTAACTTTTCTGGATAGCCTCAGGGGGAAAAAAAAACGTAGCATCATTCAGAGACAGGAGACAGCAAACAACATTCTTCCACAATTTGAGGCTGTTGCATTCCCCTCCCACTAGCAAGCGGCCCTTAAGTCTCCTGCTGTACCGACATGAGCCATTCTGCTCTGCCTCCTTAGGTGGGAGATTTCCAGGATTCCAGGGTCCTTAGTTCTCCTTCCTCCCTTGATTCCCAGACCTCATCTATGTCAGAAAAACCTGGAATCATGGCATGGATCAAATAGGCATTAGGATGGCTATGTTATTGATATTCTTTGGTCTGGTAGCCAGGTTGAAATTAAATAAGAGCAAATAAATTAGATTGTCCGTTGCTTTGATCGCACCATCCAGGCATGGCATTTCCTTCGCTGTCAGTTGGTTTCATTGCTGCGGTCTTAAGTGACATCAGGCAGGAGACTGAATGGCATCAGACACTATGCCTCCATAGCAACCATCCCCCACCCTCTTTCATTTTGGATAACAAGGATAAGGAGTCACAACTGTTGAGACATCAAGGCACCATTTGGTACAGTGACAAATTAGGACAAACCAGCCTGAAATTCCTTCCATTAACAGTGGAGGTGAAGGAGGAAGAGGAGAATGGTGGTGGTGGGGGGAGCCAAAGTAAGCCTTGTTGAGAAGCAACACGATAATCCTGGGCAAAGAAGACCCAAACCAAACCCCACGTGGTTTTGCTAAGACATGCAATTGTTGGGGATGGCACAATGTCGCCAGGGAGAACCAAAAAAGTGAAGGCCAGAAAAATAATGCTGCTACCATAGGAGCCAGCAAATGAAGGGAGCTTATTCAGAGGCTCTGATTTAGAGGCCTAGATCTTAGAAGGACTGTAGCGAAGGCCCGGAGATGTTCTAAATTATTCTGCATTGTCATAGCACCAAGGGGGTGGGGGCTTCCAACACTTCTCCAAAGTGATGGACAGGTAATTATGGTGTCTCCAGGATGCGTGAGGATAAAACAGCAAAAGGCATCGCTGTTTCTCTGGCACTGAATGGTCTCCCTAGTTAGAACCACCTGGTCTCTTGGGGTCAGGAGTGGGCTTCGCTAGTGATTCACTCCAGAGCTCTTCCCTGTGGTTACCCAGTCAACGATGATAAAAGTGAGGCTCATCACCATGAAAATGAAACCAAGGGCAGCAAAACAGGCAGCCTGTGAAGGGAGAAAGAGATTCATGAACCACAATTCCTCATAACAATCTTCTCTTTTTTTTCACAGAATTTTCAGGAGGGAACAAGAGGACCGCCCCCCAGCCCTCAGCAACCCAAACAAAATCTCTAAGAAAACATGCCTTAACCTATCTGTCCAGCAATTTCCCAATCACCTTGGGTTCAACAGCCTTAGCTTCCAAAACGCTTCTCCACAAACATTGTTTCACAGTAATTCTGGGTGCAAAAATACCACCTCATCTTGTTGCAGTGATTATAAAGATTGAGAAAAATCAAAGGAGCCTGGACAGAAAGCCACATTCCCTAATAAGCTCCAACCCTTTTGCACTGAGCCTTTAAGGAAGCCTTTGCCCAATTCTCTAGAAGAACTCCCATGTTGCACAGCCCCCTGCCCAACTGCTTGCCAATAGCCAATACCTGGATTTTGGGTCTTGATCGTAGTGGTTCTTTTTCATTGGGGATAATTCGGATGTAGAAAATGCTAGGAAGGATGAAGATGAGACTGGGGGCTGATGTGGCTCCTGAGGAAAAATGTACCCAGATGTTATGAATAACCACCCAGCATTTACACCGCGACAGCTTCCCTCCCAGCCCTAATACCAGATTGGCTCAGATACACCCAATACATATCTTTCCCTAGTTTTATGGGATTTGGCAAATTTTCCCCTTTCCCTCCTTCTCCAGGAGAATTTGGGATTATTGTTTTGGGAGACTGCAGGTAGCTCCTTGGGGCAAGGAAGACAACCAAGAAACAATGGTCCACAATGGAGAGGAGAAAGCAAAGATCATTCTTCTTCACTACCCAATTCACCCTTGGAACTTTCATAAAATAAAAATAGAAATCATAAATTAAAATGGAATCGAACTGTAAATCAAATAAATTGAATCAGAAATGGAAAGATCTGATGCACGGATCTATTTCTTGGCTGGAAATAAAATAAAGGCCTAGTTAGAACTACAAAAGGCTCAATCATTGTTTTATATGTACACAGTTTAAAGGCATGTTGTCTTTTCTGTCAGTTTGAACCAAAAGTTCAGAGTTTCCTCCCTGCTGATCTCTTATAAAAGCGAGATAGTTTGTTGGTAGCAGTTCTGCGCCACCTTGTGGTCTGAATGAATTCTTATTTTACTTCTCTATCTATTGATAGATACTTTTTCCTATTGAACTGATTGCAGTTACTGGGTCCCTAGAACAACAGAAGAACAGATTTGGAAGGGACCTTGGAGATCATCTAGTCCAACCGCCCACCAAATTTAAATCTCACCTAGGTAGAAAAGTGTCCCATACTTACCAATGACTCCAAAAATATCCTTGATGTTTGGCACAAAAATGACAAGGAGGTTGACAATGAAAAGCAGGCAGAAGGCAATGACGACGTGACGGATCCAACTGAAATCTTTCTTGGGGAATAGCAACTGCTGGATGGCTCTGCGGATCTAGGAATACAGGGTGGCTTTAGCAAAGAGGTTTATGTAGAGAGATACCTGCTTTACGTAAGGGCATATAAATAATTGTCTAGTTAGAGATTGAAGCATACTATTCAGTTCACACAACATCCTTTATTCGTGATTAATTGAATCATAGTTTACTCAATTACAGGTAATCCTCATTTAGTGACTACAGTTGGGATTGGAAAATCAGTCATTAAACGAAGTGGTTTCTAATTGAAACTGACTATGCTTAGGATCTTACTTCAGCAAAGTTATTTTTTCATTCGGTGGTAATTACAAACAGTTGTTGTACGAGGGAGTCACTAAGCAAGGACTATCAATATTAATTTTCTGTGCTTGACTACAAATCAGATAACTTGAGTTCACAGGCTAGGCTAAAATGTGGTTTCTTAGTTGGTGGTGCAGTTTGTTATCTGAAAACATTCCTGCTTAACCGCTTTTCTAAACTTATGGCACTTCAGAGGAAGCATAGTTAAGTTGGTGAAGTTTCATTACTTCTTCTCCATTCACATTTCTTATTGCAGATAACAAATTAGCCTATTTTGCAATCATTATGGAAATATTTTACATGAAGTTGCTTGTATCATTCTAAGAAACTGCAATGGTTGTTTGCTTTTTACTATTCGTCTTTCTGCCTTTTGGCGACTTATGTCTCAGAGTAAGAGGAAAGGCCGTTAATTACAATAAGAGTACAATGCAGAAATAGGATGAAAATGGAGCAGGAGAAAACATGGCAAGAATATTTATAGTATTGTGCCCCACAAATTTAGGCATAATACACCTTAATATAAAGGTACATGCCAAGTTCTTTCCATGGACCCATTCCCATTATGAGTGGCTTAAATTTGCCAACTCCAAACTTGACCCAGAAAAGAGAGCAATCACACAGGCCTAGGATTAAGGAGGGGTGATGGTAAATTATTAAGCTACAATGGGAGAGAAAGATCTTACCGGGAACAGAACCACTGGCACAGTGAGGGTCACCGCTAGGAGTACAGCCAATCGCACACAAAGGATAAGCTTGTCTAGAGGGTCAACTCTGATGTAGGTATGCAACATCTCTGCTTCAACATTTCCTGGCAAAAAAACAGAAGGAAGGCACTTAGATATCAGAAAGGTGGAGGCTGTAGAACAGAAGTGGAAACCTTGTGGCCTCAAAGCTACAAATGTTCCCTTAATTTCTTTTGGAGGGGTGTCTACGGAATCCCCTTTGGATCAGGCTACTGAAAGTTCCTTCTCCCATTCTTTTGAGGTGAGGAACAGAACAAAATTTTCATGTCAACTCTGAAGTATGTAGTCACAGCACAACAAATAAGCAGAGAAAGAAATTCTCCAAATTCAGTCTTGCTGACATATGAAATGCAACCCCGTTCTCTTTGTGGCCATCTGCCCCAGCCTCCATATTACTTATGACCATTAAAAGGCAGCTCTCTTTTTTAAGATTTTGAAAAAAAGAAAAGGGAACAAAACTCCCAGTCTTTAACTGTCTTGTAATTTTTATATATAACCCTGGTATTTAAGAGAATATTTTCAGACACTAGACCTTCCAGATGAGGCTCTGGAATTATGGAATCTTTACAAGAATTGCAAACACAACTTCCACCATAGCTCTTGCACTGTAGCTCTTCTCTGATCTTTTATTTCTTCACTAAGATCATGTAGTTGTTACCCTTTGCAAATCAATGCAAGCTTGGCCTGTTTCAGGGATTTCACTGTATTAAAGAGATATTGATAAAATGTATAAATGGTTTAGAATTTCAATTGCCTTAATATATGGTAGCTGTATATGGACTTCCCCCTACTTGTTCTTCATTTATGCTTAAAAACATGTTTAAAATCCAAATGTCCTGTTTTAAATTGATGTTCTTTGTTGTATTAATTCCCCAGAGACGAAGTGTTTTAAATGTAAATTTTCTTGGTACAAGCTTTAAAAAACACAACTACTGCTCTTGTTACACAAGGTTCAGAAGTGTGTATTTTTAGTTGGAGAACACTTCACTGAATGCTCAAGAACATCTCACTGCAAAGTCTGTGAGATGTGGATGCGAATGATTTGCAGTATCTTTCTTGTCTTCCTTTAAAAGGACTATATATTTTTCATTGGTAAAATAACAAATGGTTCAAATAGAAACATCCTCTGTGTGTCCTCCAGCCTGTGTGCTGCCTTTAGTCCAAAGATGGAACTGCATGGGAAACAATCAGAACAAGAAATGTCTTAGAAACAGGCTAGAAGCAGGTCATGTTGCCACTGGATCTGACAGCTATGATGTATACACATTCTTAAGAGGGTATTTTTATCCTATTGCTTGCATGTGTTTTTTTCAAAAACCCATGGCATATACACTCCTCTTATTTTAGCTTTTGCACAGAAAAAGAAGATGCCAATTGAGGTGGCCATAACATACAAAACTATTTTGCTTATCCAATATAAAAAGAAGCATTCACATCTCTACAGGGGTGTGACTTCTGAAAATAGACTTCTGAAATGTTCCTCTTCTTTCCAAGTATGTTCCTATTGGGGAAGAGTAGTCCATTAAGGATAGCTGTTCTAAAATACCCGGCTCAACCAATCCAAATGGGAATTCATTTCTTCTCTCAAATGTGATGAGAATGAGCACTGTGAAGCCAGCTGAGAAATATCTCCCATCCCTGGAGAAGGGAGAAGATCCATTTACAATATTTTTGCTTCTTAAAGAAAGGTGAAGCACAAAGGTAGCAGATATTTTTTCCTTCCATGATTTCCATGGAAATTTTAAGAAATCCCCTGTTTTATTATAGGTTTTAATCAGAAGAGATATTAATTATATATTATTGATTTATGCTTATGCTTTGCCTCTATTATTTCTAGACTGTCTTCTGAATATATAAAAGGAAGGACTACAATCAAAAACATGTAACGATTAAGCATCATACCTCTTGTAGCCATGGAGGTCAACCAAAGAGGGAAATTCTTCCTTTCCTGTGTATAAAAGAGAATTAAGTGGCACCCCCAATAGTACTTCCTGAGAGGAACTGTCCCTTACCATAAAAGGTGAGGTAACCAAAGATAGCTGTCAGCAGATACATGGAAAACATGGCCAGGATGGAGACATTGGCTACATTCTGCATTCGACGCTTTGAAGGCCTAAGCAAGACACAAATTTCAGACCTCATTAAAACTTAATTAGGACTCCAATTCCTTAACAGAATGGGATAAGTGAGTTGGTAGACCAAATCAGAAGTTTGGGCTTTTAATCTTTGCTGCTGAAACCTACCAAGTCCTCAAGTGTCTTCCCATGAGGGCCTCCTTCCAAAGAGAGGCCTTGCAGGAACCTAAAAGGCCACGCTACATGTTTCTACTCCATTCCAAAACCTGCATTCTACCTGGTACTATACTGAAATTCAGAAATCTAGATTATTGTTCCAGAATCAAAGATGGTTTACCAGACTGCAAACCATAGGCTTTATTTTCTGCAGGGAACAATGCCTCTTCAGCTTCTTCTAAGCAAGTCCTTCATCTTCTCCCCAACTGTGATGTTTGGCCATCCAAACTGCCTGCTAGAATTGCCCTTCACATCAGTGTTTCAGTGAACACACAACACACAATCTACAAGTCAATTAACAATCCTTCTGCTTGTTCTTGGAATTCAGCCAGGGAGGAAAGGAAGGTCCTAACGACAGCGTTCAATAGCTGTATCTCATCTAGACTTTGCCATGCTTTCTTTTCTGATAGCATTTAAGACTTCACTGTTTGGAAATCCTCCAATAGTTATTGCAGGTTATGTACATTTACCCTGAAAGAGCAGGGGGGAATGGCCTCCATTTTATTACCCTTTCTTTTGCCAGTGCATACTTTGCTGGCCTGTTTCTGATCTGCATTTCACAACCTTGAGCTTGGTCCATCTGGCCATAACTCTGCATTTTTCAGGTCCTGCTGCATCTCTCAGCAACAAACTACATGTGAGGAATGAAGCTGCAGCTTACCTGACAAAGACCACAGTAGTTTTAATTTTATTTTATTTTTTAGTGTAAGAGACTAATTTTGGTAAATGTTATACAAAAACCCCACATTCTGAACAGTTTTGTTTCATTTCGTCAAATGCTAGTGTCCGAGCACAATCAGTCAGGGATCAGGGCTATCTTTCTCAGAGATTCATGACTCTCCCCACAAAGTCATGACTACCCATAAAATGACTGAAACAGAGGTGTGGGACTTTCTGTGATGATGTCAAACTCTGGGTGCGAAAGCATTAGCCCTTAATAACCTCCCAAGCATAAAAAGATGGATTTTGCTCTCCTATGTTTCTTCCATTCTATCTTCCTGTTCTCCCACCATAATTGAAAGGGTCCCAAAGAAAAGTATTTCATTTGAGCTTTTTTCCACATCTGTATTATCCCCACATCTGCTGTATGAATAATTCCCATAATCCCTAACAGAACTGATTAGGGATAACAGACCGTAGATCACAAACCTGGAAGGTATAACACTGGAAAACTAGGAATAGTGTTGAATGCTGCTAACCATGTCTGTTTCTTCTGCATACAGCACTGCCCTTCCCAGTTTTCATTGGGAACAAGACTAAGTGAATCTATTTTTAGCACTTTTTTCTCCACAAAGTTAAATTATTTTGCATGTTGTCCTTCTACTATTCCATATATTCTTTTAGAAAATTCAGAACCTTTCCATTGATGCTGTCAACTTTTCTCACCTGCGCAGCTCGGTGTAAATAGGAAGCACTTCTGGATGGCAAACAAAGGCAAATGCCAAGATGGGGATTGCGTATGCAGTCTAGAAAGAAAAGGAAAAACAGTTCAGTTTTTGTTCTAAGCAGAAGGTCTAAAACTCAGAATTTTTAGATTGCTCTTCCTCGTTCATATATTACAGTTGTTGTGAGTAAATACAGAGAACAGCAGTAGGACTATTTTACTGGAAATCTCATTACTAAAATTAAAAAGCAGGGTGTTTTGTATAAATGTATATTGTAATTTTCACTGAATTATAAATACATTACAGTATATATATTTTACAGGAAAAATGGGAACAAAAAAATTCCAACTTATCAATTGCTTTTCCTACCCCTATCAACTTCACAGTTACTTCCTAATTTGTTATATAAGTACACAACCTGAGATCTCAAAGCTACATGTAATCCTGAAAAATCTGGGTATAGCCTAAAGAGCTTCTCCAAAAGTTACCAAAGAATTTTATACTTGTAGAATATTGTTCCCCTTCTCAAAGAAAATCTGTAATTCTAGGTACAATTACTAGGAATAATCTGGGGATCCTATTGCCCCCCCACCCAAATCCCAGTGACCTTAGTGCTAGATATACTTCAATAAAAGAAAGGGGGGGGGGGGGGAGAAGCAATGTGCTATAAAGATCAAGATGCCCATAAAGACTGAGCTTCAAGTAGGCTTTCAGGCACAAAACGTACTATGTGATTAGAACACAGTAGCAGACAAAAGTCCATTAATTCACTTGCACCAGCAGATTCTGCAGGCCTCATATAGCCAAAACTGCATCTCCCTGCTCCATCAATACTCTTTAACGTGTTCGATTTCACTAGTTTCAGATACTTTCATACTAACCTGAGAATTGAGAGGAAAGGTTTCAGCACTACAGGTATCATGGCTGGATTCCATGGTGCTATTGACCACCACAGTATCATTGAAGGGACAAGGGATCTGGAATTTCTTGTAAATTACCTTTGTGGAAGGAATGGGAAAAGGAGGGTGAGCATCAGGAAGGAGTGGATGAGACAAAGCACCAAAAAAAGCAGCAATTGTACACCTTTTCCAAACCGTGCCTTTTCCAAAGCACCAGAAGGCAAGGCAAGAAACAGTGGATGGAAACTAATCAAGGAGAGAAGCAAGCTGGAATTTTAGGAGAAACTTCACGACAGCGAGGATAATTAAACAGCGGGACACCTTGCCTTCAGAAGTTGTAGGGGCTTCATCACTGGAAGTTTTAAAGAAAAGACTGGGCTGTGATTTGTCTGAAATGGTATAGACTAGTATCTCTTGTTTGAGCAGGGGGTTAGTCTATAAGACCTCCAAGGTCCTTTCCAGCTCTATTCTGACTGAAAACCTCTTAAAAGATTGGAACAATTATTTCCTATTTAAATCTGGCGCTTTTTCTTTCTGGGAGAAGCCAGAGTTTCTGGGAGTTATGTAACTCACCGAGGTGAGAAAGAAACACATGCAGGTGAGTGAGAGTCCACTGGTATAACCAAGATAACCTGTGAAAAGAAGGAAGAGAACAAAGGAATTGCATTGATCTTATATACAGGATTTTGATAAAAAGCCTCTCAAAAGATTTTACAACAAAGAAAGCTAAACATGGAAAAGAAAGCCACCATTAATTAGATATATCTGCTCTTAAAAAATAATACAACTTGGACAGCATCCTTAATTCTAAATTGATGCAATGGCCTTCTGAAATTCAACATCTATACTATATGAAAAATTTGGGAGAAACCGTGTAGAGTTCAGCCTTGGAGGATGTTTAACAATTACATGCAACAAATTCCAATTTAGAAAACAGAAATAACAAAGCAACAAAAAAATTGATATTTTTTAGTATATGTTTATCAATTTGACATATTGGTGTTCAACTTGGGCTTCGTTCAATTTACATTTATTTTTGACATAAAATGTATCATTGATTGGGTGTAGAATAGTTAATCTGATTTTTAGTATTACTTTTACGACAATAGGTGATCAACTAAATTAAAACTGGAACGATTCAATGCCATAGTATCGGATTACTACATTTAGTAGTGTAAATGAGAGATTGGATTAGAGGCTCTTCCCAGAGCTTTTTTAACCCTTATATTCTATGATTGTATTAATTTATTTAATCAAATGATGAAAATGCAAGCACACACAGGTGACAATCTTCTGTCAGCCCAGATGAATTGAATAAATTTAGATGTATCAGATTTGAGCTCACAGTTTAAATTCAATCAAAAATCAAATTTGGAAATTCAATGCAATTGAATTTAGCAATGCACATACTGGGGAGGGGGGAACCCTATGGAATATCGCTTTTCTGCTAATATTCTTCTGTGCCCCAAATAATTCTCTTCAACAGTAGGTTGCAAGATCTGCGTCAATAGAAGATCCTCGTAGGAAGCAATTCCGATTCCCTACAGTTGGGGGTAGCACTGATGTATATCCCTCAACTTATAAGGCTGAAATGACATAATCTTGCCTTGAACTTAAGGTAGAAAACCAGCAGTGACGCAAAAAAGTACATACACATGATCAGACAATATTTATCCAAGCACGCACAAGCAGAACACAGGACAAACACTTTCTGTCACTTACCTAAATGTTTCATCAGAGCCAAGGGCAGGATGACACTAATGCTGACGACAACTATTAAAATTTGCTCATTCATGTACCATTCGCTGAAAATAAAGCACCAAAGTTGGATGAATCCATGAACATTAGTTTACCTCACTCTCTTTTTCTCTCTCATACACAGAGAGTGAACAGTAGCAAAAAAATAAAAGAAGAGCTCCTGTGTGTTTATAGACAGACAGACAGACTGACTGACTGACTCTTGACAGGTGCCATCCTTTTTTTTTATCCTTTTACCTTTTAAAAAATCTTTTTTCATATGGACTGAAAAGCATGGAATACAGTTTTGCATCTGGATACTTGACATTTTCCTTCCCAAATTTAAATCTGTATTTATTTTAATTAGCAAATATAACTAGCCAAATGCTACCTACCCTGTTTTTAAAAAACTCAAAAAAGAACTCTACATATGTTACCTGTTACAGGTAAGACGTAGGTATCAGCCCCACTAAGCCATTATTACCAATGATGACACTTGACTGTCGTCCAGAAGAATCAAGGATAGAGGATTAACTGATAAGAGAGTATTTTTTCTTTTCTCTCATCCAGTTACGTCCAATTCTCAGACTGCTTGGGCAAGTCCCTGTAGTTTTCTTGGCAAGGTTATTCAGAAGTGTTTGCTACTGTCTCCTTCCTAAGGCTGAGAGAAAGTGACCAGTCTAAGGCCACTCAGCTAGTTTTGTGCCTAAGGCAGGACTAGAATTCAGTCTCCGGACTTCTAGCCTGTTGCTCTAACCACTACACCAAATTGACTCTACAAGAGTATATAAAAGACAACAAAAGGCCATTTTTCCCAGCTTAAATAATCACCAAGTACATGAACTTCAAATCCCCAAAATTCTCCAGCCAATGCAGCTGTTGCTAAGAATTTTTACAGCTGAGATCCATGCATTTGCAGGTTAGGAAATGCTTGAGAGGAACTGCTGGGGTAGAAGTAACACTTATTTACTGATGACCACAATTTGTATCTGTTTACAATTAGTCCTCATGGGATTGACCAGAAATCCAGAAGCTATTCAGAAGCATGACAATATGTAAGCAAGTGAGCAGTGAATGACCAAAGTGACTTGAAACTTCTCTTGCACTACGCCATTTCTCTTCTTGTTTTGTTACTTGCAGAGTTGTTGCAGCGGCACCCAACCAAGTATTTTATTACAAGGAAACAAACTCTTCTCTGTTCCTGTAGGTAGGCAGATTCTTCCTCAAACTTTCTTCCATTCTAACCACCCTCTCTTTACTCCAGGGGTCCTCCAGGGCTTGTAATAAATAAATACTCTGCTATTTATAACAAAACTTTTAATGACAAACATTTATGAGATCAGTTAAAGTACTGTAGATTAACATGCAAAGAACTGGAGTGCAATGGTATTGACATAACCTAATTTAAGTTTGAAGGCTACCCTTCAGATCTTTTTCTCTTCCATCTTTACCCCAGTCCATATGAAAAACAGGGATTTTTTTTAAAGACATACAGGTAAAGTTGAAATACGGCTTCACTTCCAAATTTATCTGATTTAAAGCTGGAAAAAAAATGAAGTAGCATCACACATAGCTGTATTTTGACAAGTATAAATCTACTTTAGAAATTCTGTCCACTTTACTGTCTGTGGTAATATGGCAATATTCCAGTTCAACAACTTTTTTTAGTTTAAAATAGTACACACAAAAATGTCATCACTTGTAACGTAGGAATTCTTTTAAACATCTTCCCAACTTTACACAATACATGAACACATATTGTTTAGTAACCTTTTTAAAATAACAAAAAATGCTACTTCTTTGGTCCTTTGACACATAAATGACCTTAGATACAAACTTTTTAAATGGATATTCCCACAATGTAAATCTCCTTTAAATACAATTGCCCCCTTTTCTTCCCAACTTTCAACAACATATTTCTTTCAAGCATGGTTGTCAACTTGTAGGGGAGAAAGACAAATGTTAGTGGATTTTAATACTAACATATGGCCCAGGATGACATCCAATAGCATTTCATCAGAACTTGTGGTAAAATTCTTTTCCACCCCTAAATGGAAACTCAGGGGACAGTTTATGATCCACAAGGGAATAATCTCTGTATCTCCTTTCCCCATCCCATTTCTGAGAGTGGGGGTTTAAGTCTGCAAGCTACAGAGCATTGTGGCTTGGTCCCAAATTCTCTTGATCAGGGGAGGAATGTGAATAAGGCACCAAGCCCCAGAAGATCCATTTATAGAAGGAAAAAATAGCCCAAAAGACCAGCTGCTTCCTTCCATAATACAACTCAGAAACCCCTTAGAACAGCTCTGGAAAAAAAATGGGCTGCGTCAGAGTGAAAAAGGAGGGAAAGAGCCGTGATCCTCATATATATTCCACCTCTAATTTCATTTTAAGTCACAATGGCCATAAGGAAATATCATTAAGAGTTCAAGACAAGTCCTGAAATAATCGTGGATCTGGAGGTCACAAAACTCACTTAACTAGTTCAGATAGTAGAACCATTCATCCAATATGCTAAGCTTGATTAGAATTAATCTTGTTCAGTTTTCCGGTGCCTTGATATATTATGTGAATCCAACCTATTTAGAGAGTTTATGTTCAGTGCATGTTGCAAACACAATAAATGGATCAACTCATTGAACAGGCTAAGCATGTTTGGTGAATAATTAAAACTGTGCTGGACACTGTCAAAATCCAGAAAGTTTTCAACTGGAAATAACCCTAGACTTAGCATGAAGAATGCCCAAGGATAGCAGCAATGCCTAATTAACCACGTAACCTTGAAAAATACCAAAACAATAGAAACTACCTGTAGGTTTCTTTGTCATTCTTGCTGAAGAGCAAGAAGAGCAAGGAGTTTTGCTTACCCATTGTTTGCTGTCAGCCCTAAGAAGGTTTGGATCACAAGTGGCAGTTCAGATTTAACAATGAACAAGTAACTGGACATAGCTGTGAAAAGAGAAAGCTGTCAGGATCTCCTAAATTTCTTTTTTTGGGGAACAGTGAAAACAGTAAGATGGCATGTGATTGCCCACTCTTATCCTCAGGATGAACACTGGATATTGGTCACAAATCGTCATCGACATCAGTTTATAGAAGTCAAGATCACAATGCCCCAGTCCTTTGCTCAGCCTTCTTCCTTGAACTTCATACACACCCCCAACTATCAGAAGCAAATGTATGCAAATATACACCACTTTGTTTCCCCTTTCTGATACAACAGGGAAGTGGGAAACCTTACCTCCTATGTTGTGTATTGAGATTATGACAGCAGCCACCACTTTGCCCCCATGGCCAAAGGCCTTCAATCCCAGCTGTTCATATGCTCTAATTCCTAAATAGGAGAAAGAGAGAAAGGGTTCAGATAGGTTGGTTTATAATTCTAGGGTGATACCACTACCAGTCTATTCATCTTAACCACTGTTCAAAATTATGCTCCTTTCATGCTAGCAGTCAACACGCTCATCAATCCAGTTCCAGTAGGAATTGACACATTCCTCAATGTATTGAGAGTTTTAAAAAAAGCATGCAGCTCCTTGGTAATAATGATGACCTAAGGACAAGTTGTGTTCTTCAGCCACAATCTGACTGTGCAACAAAAAGAGCCATCTTTGAATGCCAGTCCAGCTTCCTGCATGGCCCACTGATCAATTTCAAAACCAAGTTTCAAGGCATCTACAGCCTGCACTAATTCTTGTTAGGTCACAGTCCTTGGAGGACAAGACTTTTAATGATCCAAATTGAGAGAAGGCATAGATTCTAAGAATAGCAAAAACTTCTGAACACCTCTCTGAAATCCCTTAATAAAAGGCACCCCTGTATTGTATTAGTTCTGTTTCTACCCCCAATGAGCAGTATGGCTATGGCCAGGGTCTTACCCTGTGGCGCATAACAAATACTATGGAATCTCCTGAACTGTGACTCACCAACAACTCCCGCACACTTCAGCAGCAGATGAATGGAATAGGAGGAGAGCAAAGCAATGCAGATCAAAAGGATCCTGGAAGAAGGACAACAATGAATGTCAACCCAATGCTTCTTTCACAGAAATGGACCAACTCTGGAATGCCTCTTCTATGGAGACAAAGAGAACTCTTTCCAATCCTCATCTGGACTGAATTCTAGCCCAACCATACTTGAATTCACCAACTCTATCCAATCCCTGCTTGGGAATTAGTTCTTACAATCCATCCAGCAGCAGACCCACAGGTGGAAACTGCGGCTGAATTTCTACTTGCTTCCTCCCCCTTGGATTGTGGATTTTTTTCCCCTGGGTACCAAGCTGTGGGAGTTACACTCACACAAAGAGGGTGATTCCCGTATTCCTCATGGCATAGGCCAGGCCCAGGATGCCACTCCCCATGATGGCGTTGCTCAGATTAAAGACTGACATCCCAAACGAAGTCTTTCCCTCAAACTGCAACCAAGATTTAAGAAAAGAAACAAAAACCGAATTTCAGAAATTGGGTGGAAAATAGCCTTTGGGCCATAGGGAAAACAAAGCACTAATCCTAACAGAAGTACCGGTATAATACATAAGGCTGAAGGGGAAAAATGATACCAATCATTAAATATCCAAGGGTAATCCAGGAAAGAAAGTTGAAGTGGTAGAACACCTGGCCTGCATGAGTGTCCCTATAAAGTTACCAATTATTATACAATGACCAACATATTGCACTGTACCAGTCTGATTCTTACAGTTTTATACATTATGCCATATATTTTTGAATGTCTGCATTTGACTCAGGTCTGTGGGAACATACCAGAATGAAGACACAACAAAAGATGGTTCTCAAAAGAAGAGATGATTCAGTGTGAACAGAAGGAAGCAATGACAGTCAAATGAAAAAGAACCAGGAGATAAGAGAAGTCTATAAAGGTAGGGCTGGTTAAGCCTTGATGGAAATTATAAATATAGGTGGCCATGATATAAATAGATAATAAAACATAATGAGGTAATACTTCTAAAATACCTACATGATAATATAATATGCATGCTAACAAGAAACATCACACATCATGAAGAAGCCTGAGATATTCTGGGAGCCAGATCTTATATCTCAATGCAACAGTTGTGCAATGACATTCACCCCCACCTCCCCATGAAAAAAAAAAAAGACACTTGTACAAGGAAAATTCTTCAATCCTGCTTCATTAGGTCATGCTGTATTGGTAGACATTTGCAAACTGCATTAAGAAATAGCTGAGACATTTGAATTTTGCTTTCAATGGTAAGTAGAGGAATGGGAATAAACAGGAACTGGTTGCTTTCATGAGGGAAGTACTGTCATGCCATCCTACTGCAAGCTCGTCCCTTTTGTACAGAATGTGCATGCAACATCATGTTGCACATATAAGAGATGGGCCCTTGGTGCTTGCTGGACTGATCAGTGCTAACACTAGCACAGTGTTTGACTAGCACTGATGATGTTACCTAGTTTGGGTAATGAAATGTCTACAAGAAAACAACCAAGCTCAGAGAGCACCAAGGACCGCTCATGTCAACCCTGAATTACAATTATTCTCCTTTATTAGTACATGTAAAAGAGTTAATCCCTCTGTCACAATTCTGCACTCCCTGTGGACACAGCTGAGTTGGAGATATTTGATGACATCATCACCTACATCAGTGAATTGGCTAAATTTCTTGCTGGCAGCATTAGGCAAGAAGCCATCTTGTTCCGCTGAAATACGTTCCTCTTCCTCATACCTGAAATGGAAGAAGTAGAAAAGGTCAGTGGAGTCCTATACCAGAACTGCATCTGTTTAGCATCACAAATCAATGGCTCAAGCCAAATATTATACAGGTTATGCTGTGTTCTAATTAAAGTGTCAAGTCAAGATGGAAAAGAAAGGAAATGAAAAGAGAGGAAACAAAGTAGATAAAACCATCATGTGTTATTGTACTTAGCATACGTATTGAACTATTAATGTGATTTACATATTGTCTGGTTGGTCTAATAAATAAATGTGTTAGTTTAAAATTATATATATATATTTGGCAATCTTGACTCTCTTGCCAAATTCTGATGTAACTATACGATGAAGCCAGTGTGTTAATATTAATTAATTAAATTATTACTAAGCCTTTGCTTCAAATATTTGGAGATAATTACTATGTTGGGTTGTAACAACTATCCTGAATTGGGAACAGCTAGACCAGCCTTCCCCAGTCTGGTGCCCTACAGATCTGTTGGACTAATTCGCAAAATCCCTAACAGCCAATGACGTGAGACAGAAAGCACAGTAATCCCAAACCTTTTAGTGATAAGTCTTTCTTACTATTGCTTAATGGCTAGACGGGTGTGTCTGTGTGTGACTGTGAAGGGAGAAGAAACTAACATTATCAATCATTGATTTAAATTATGCCAGACTGGGCAGTCAAAGTTTGAAGCCTAAACTGAACTGCCATTCATACAAGGATATGTCTACCCAAGCCCTCTATAGCCTCCGATATCTCCTAGCATGGTCAGCGGCTGCTGTGGGAATGGACTTGCAGCAAATCCATTTTTCCCAAAATGGTTTCATGTACTGACGGGATATAGATTATGAGCTATGCAAAGAAGCCTCCAGTATGTTCTGTATCAACCAAGACTGTGTCATCCCAGCAGTGAGCTCTGCTTCTCAAAGAAGTCTCAATAGATGAGATAAAAGGTCTATGCAATTCTACAATTAACTTCCACAGGATAGACTTGCTTCCTCTCAAACGGAGGCTCTGCTTAGCCATCATAGCTAGTTTATGAATCTACTCTAAACAGATGTCAGATTATCACCAAGTCTCACAGCAGCATACATTTCCAACAAAAGAGAATATACAGTACGCAGCTCGGGATTGAACTGTGGCGTCCTTGGTGCTCTCTGAGCTTGGTCGCTTGCTTGCAGATAATTCATTACCCAACTAAGTAACATCATCAGTGCTAGTCAGTTGATGTAAAGTAGCTTGCTCTGTCAGCGTTGGTAGGAGTGTAGTCTTCTTCATAGTCCCTTGATTAGGGTATCAATTTCTGCTTGATTGTATCTGGTGTTAATACTTGCATATCTGGGTGTTGGATGCTGGAGAGGATGTGTTCTGGTCTTTTTTTTCCCCTGGTTCTGTGTTCTGATTTTTTGGGGGTTTGTTTTTTAATGACATTTCCATATATCAAACCTGAGATCAGGGTCTGTATGACTACTTACACTTACCATTTAGTTGTCCAGGGGCAAATTTAGAGCATGAAAAATATTTTTTCAAATGTATACCTGCCATTAATTTCTGGACTTAATAAACAACTGAAATGTTGGTACCCTTGTTACTGAAGGTACTGTTGATTATGCAAAATGGTGCTCCCTGAAGCCAGTGCAAAGAAAGAACACGTGAGAGCACCTGATGAAGCTAATGACCTCTAGTAGTATTATCTCTATGGTACATCTTACCGTCTGGGTGGGAACTGGGTGGTTCTAGGTAGTTTAATTGAAAATAAAAAAATAGTCCTGAATTGGAAGCTTGAGAGAACATAGAACTAAGAAATGTGTGTGTTTGTTTGCTGCTGGCAGAGTAGTTTCTAAAATTTTGGAGAAGAGACTGGTGATCTGTGTATTAATTTTGCCACTAGAAATAGTTGCTTCTCAATCTGCATCTTTCTATATTACCTCCAGGGCTTTTTATTACAGAAATATTTTTCCCTATGTGGGGGAACTACTTTGATGTCTCTTTGCCTAACCTGAATTCCTGCTTTTCTGGCTTCAATTCTGCCTGCTCAGTTAATTTCCATCTTTCTCATACGCTGCCCAATTCTGCATGCCCAACCTTCTCTTCTTTATAACTTCCAAACTTAGAATGTATTTCTCTCTTTTTTTTCTGCTCCATTTCTATATCGACCGTACTTGTATTTGTTTTGAAGGCTGCATAAAAGCATATGTACAATTACTATGCAAATTTCTCCTAAAATTTACAATTTACACAAATTTTCCTAATATATAGATATAAATTCCACAAGTATTGGGTTTATTAATTATAATTAATATTTTATGTTGTTTCTTGTTGTTGCCCTTTCATGTGTGAACTGCTCATCTTTCCCTGCAATAATCTTTGTCTTTTGTGCTGTATTTCTAAGCCATGACTCTCTTCTGCAATGTGCAGACGCTGCAGGAATATAAATGTGTTGTGGCTCCGGGCTTGGATTCAGCTCCTGTGATTGATATGAGTTCAAGTGAGGAGGTCATCGCAGAAAAATATGAGCCGGCCTGGCTTAGTGATTGGACTGATAACCAGGATGAGGAGATGGACGTGACAAAGGACGACAGACCTGATGTATTAGAATTGTCAGGACCTTTGACCTCCTCTGGTTCCTTATCTGATCAACAGCCGGGAATGGCTGACAGGGAAGTTTTGAGAGTCTTCTAGTGGAGATGAGAACTTGGAAAATTTGTGGTTAAATGTAAAAAATAGAAGACGGTTGAGAAGGCAAAATCAGCTGGAGCGAATGAGAAGAGCAAGTCAGTAAATTAGCACGTTGCCTCAATGAGTATAAAAGGACACAGCTGGGCTGGTACATTTTGCCAGGAACAAAATGACTATTTGAGTGAGGACGTTACAGCAAGAAGCTCTGAGACTGGAGATTTATTGCCAGGACTGGTTTGCCAGACAGAGTAAAGATTTATGCTGTGGTTTCTGCCAGCCGTTATCTTGTAAGACTTCTTTCCATTTGATTTAATTGTGAAACGGCTGCTTTCTGTTTTGTTCGTTTGAATTTTGAAGGGGAGTCATAACATAAATGCATGCTTCGGTTCACAAAACTTGCAAAGTTGTACATTCGGTTCATTTTCACTAAACAACCACTCATTCAGCAACTAGTTATGAAGGCACGGACTGAGGTCCTCATTATTGCGGGCTGTTGCAGTGTCCCCACAGTCATGTGATGGCAGTTTGGGCTTTTGGCAGCCAGCTCATAATTATGTCACAGCATCCCATGGTTAATTGTGAGCTTCACCGCTGGCTTCTGAAAAGCAAAGTCAAAGGGGAAGCCAACCAGAGGTCATAAATGGTGATCATCTGTCTGTGGGAGACCGCAACCATGCTGGATTCACAGTAACTGGGACTGCCACAGCTGCCACTGTAAGTTGCCACAGAGACGAGATGCTGTATTTTATGACCCCATCACTTAGCAATGGAATTGGCAGGCCCAATCACCATGGCAAGCGAGGACTCCCTGTATGTATATTTATTGCATTAATACCTCACCTTTTCACTGGGAGCTCAATGCGGTGTATATATATAGAGAGAGAGTCTCCCCCTTATTTTATCCCCCAGAGTATGAGGTAGGCAGGGCTGAGAGAATAAGATGGGTCTGAAGTCAGAGGGTCAGTTTTACAGTCAGGTGGGAACTTGGTCTCCTGGTCCCAATCCCTAACATATTAAACTGTTACGCCACAGAGGGTGTATTCCCAACAGATTTCTCTGTCATTCCTACCAAAGACTCACCCATCCTCCAGGACAGCTGCTTTGTCACTGTCAGGTATTGTACCGTTGAATCTTTCAGTGCCAACCTCGCTTCCCATTTTTTGCAGTTCCATCTTCGCAATCAGTGGGGTGTTTGCTCACGGATGTGGGCAACGATTTCAGTAAACCGCCAGCAGCAGCAAGAGCAATACACTTGGTTCGGCAGGATACCTGAGGACATGGAGAAGACTTCAGCAAGCAGCACTCAATAATACTGGGGGGGCGGAGGGGGTAAGGGGCTGGGATTAGGTAGTCCTGAGAATCCAAACATTCTACTCCCAGCTACAGGAAGGGTGTGGATGGCGGGGGGAGGGGAAGGGAGGCACCGCCAGAATAGTTTTGCCACTCTAATGAAAAGCACACCAAGAAACATGCAGCGGTTCCAACCCCATGCCTGGGGGGGAGTCTGTCCTGACAGAGGGTAGGCGAGGAAGGATGTCAGCCTGTTCCTTCTCCCACCCACACCTTTAAGCATTAAGTTGGCAGGCTGCTTCCCTAAGTGTTTTCACACATCTGCATGCTACTCCCAAGAAACATGGCACGTACTCCCCTCACGTACTGGGTGGTGTACCAACTGCTCTATCAGCTTTCCTCCCCTAACAATAACCATTATACACTAAGGTAAGAAAAAAAAAAGCACTAAAACCCACAGCGGGAAAGCACACAAGCCATTTCTCCTCTTTCTCAAAGAGTCCGGCTTGAGAGAAGATGTATTTTGTTGTAGTTTTGTCTGAGGACTGTGGGGGAGGAAGGAAGGGAAATCACTGCGGGGGGACGCAGTAACATGTGTAATGAATACAACAGTTGCATTCACACCACGGATTTACTGAAGTGTCGTTGACCCAGCCATATCCAGGGAAGAAAATTCACTCCTAAATGCAAAGATAAAATGATCCCCAAATTTGCAGAGCTGCCTTCTTATTCAGAAACGTTAGAGCATTTCATCCACTCTTCCACCTTTCTCAACCTGGTGCAGATCTGAATAAGCAGGCACCATACAAGAAGACATTCTCCACCATAAACCTAATTAACATAAAAGGCTGCATTGTTCCTACCACCCCATCCAGCAATATACTTCTTAGGTCTCTTAGTTACATTACAAGCTGAAGTCAACAAAGATTTTACCCACTTCTCAAAATTTTAAAAACCAACCAACCCGTAGTGTATGTCTCCCAGGCAAATTGGACAGAAGCCTCAGATTGCTAACCCACTTAAACTGAGAATAGCAACAGGCCTCTCCGCAGTGAAATATTTTTGGGAAGGGCAGTTAGGCTTCCTGAGGGAATGGGAATGGGGAAGGTGAAATTACTCAATCCTTGATCAAGAATGTAATGTTAAATGCACGCTTACATTTTCATACTGCTACCCAAACCAGAGGTGTCAGGTAAATGAGAACTTTAACTTTCATCCCACTCCACAGTAACCTAATGAATCCCTCCCAACTTCTAGCTGTCTGGAAGAGAGCTCCCACCAATGCTAATGGAAATAAAGAAAGAAGGAAAGGTTCAGAAAGAAAATACAGAGACACACCTGTCTCTGGGACCCAAGAACCCAAGGGTTAAATGTGCCACCTGGGAAAAGCTGAGAGAAGGCTGGGTGGGGCAAAAATGCAAATGGAGATGTCTGACTGGTGCCTTGATCATTAACTGCATCCTTCCCTCGGAGATATATTCCCACAGAAAACATAGAACAAGAGCTTTCTATTCTGATGGGATGAGCCAATGGGCCTCACCACCGCTGGGAGTAATAACTGTGACTGTATTTCTCAGTTCTTCTTTCAAGCTGTGGGAAGTACAAAAAACCAGCAACTGTTGAGAACCCGTGACCTCTAAATATTGTGAAACTTACTGCCATTCCAGCCAACTTATCCAATGCTGCAAAACTGGGAAGGTTGCTGTCCTTACTATGGCATGAAAGGGGGCGAATGCAAAAGCTGCATGCAGTTTACGGTCCAGTGGTATGTTCTTTCCAAAACAAAGGGTGGCTGATTTGAGGCTCAATGAACTATGTGAAATTAGCCCCCTTGATTAGTTTGTTGTTCAGTATGTTGGGTTAATCATTTATTAACCCAGGCGATGGGTTAACCATGGTTAAGTAACCAAGGGTAATTGTCCTGCATACACAGCTGACTTGGTGTCCTAGCTTTCGCCTGGTGTTTCCATTTGGTCATGTCACTTGTGATTTCAGGTCAGGGGTTCCTAAACTTTTTGCCATCACCCCTCCTTTTAGTGTAATCTTAAAGTACACACCTAACCATCCAAACACAAAAAAACAGAACACAAAGGAACAATGAAAACAATACAAAGAAACTATAGGAATGTTGGATTTATTGTAACAATGTAGCTGAAAGGTTCTTTACCTCTCCCCTAGATTCTGCCTGCACCTCCCAAGGGAGGTATACCTCACAGTTTGGGAAATCCTATGCCAGAAACACACCTAAGATGGAACACAGGAGTTGGAGCCTGGGCAAAAGGAAAAATTGGCCTGATGTGGTTGACTACAAAAATGCATGCAACCCACAAAAAACTGTTCCCAGGACACTCCTAAAGTAAAAGGGGTGGGAAGGAAATAATAATAATAAGATGCCTGGAAAGAAAAATTAAGAATTTAATATTAGCTATAGCTGGGCTTTATGCTATTTCCTTTCTGAAATATGAAATAAAACTAATCGTCCATCTTTCAGCCACAGAAATGGGACACCGGTGGGCTTCTTTCATCCTTCCTATTGGTGAACAAACCATGAGCATAACCATGACTGGTAGTGCTACTTGAATATGTTTACTTAAGTTCAATTGTGTTCAGAGTGGCTTCTTCTTAAGAGAATTATGTGTAAGATTAAAAATTATGTCATTAAGTTTGATGGTATTTTGTATGAGGCTTGCCTTGACCTAAAGTTTTGAAGCATTTTACCCAGTTTTTAAACACTATGATTGTTATTAATTGTAGTTAGTAATGATAACAGCAGATTTACATAATGCCCAGAGCCTTAATGTGGTTTTGTTCTTGATCAAGAGTTGTCTAAACCCTGCTTGCAACACTAGTATGGTTTGCAAACCTGTGGCTTAGTATGAGTGAATGCAGCCAACCATGTCTTCTTTAATAACTCACAATTAAGCAAACTGTGAGTTCAGATCTTACCGCAAGGGAAATATGTCAGTCCTTTTCTAACTACTAATGAATTGGATTGAAATTAAGTACATCTAGCCCATCCACAAATCTATATTCGTTGTGCACACAACTGGGGCCTCTTGATCAACAGCCAAACATGACTAGAATGTCATTTCACCACAGCACAACACTGCCACCCCTACAATCTTCATCCCATTTCGAGGTCTGAAATATCATCCTGATTTGCAAACATTATAAAGCGATAAAGACTTATCTTTAGGCCACGGAAAAATCTTTTAGCCTCTGATTGCAATCTCTCAAGGAAACCCATGCAAAAGATGACTGTCGGCTATGATCGGAAATCAACCAAAAATAGCAGCATCCAATAACTTCTAACTGAAGGTCCAGAAATATTATTTCCTTTTGTTTCATTGGCACACACATGCATACAGACAAACAGAAACACACAGAACATGTCCATTTTCTTATCTTCCCAATTTTTTGCCTTGTGTTTGGTTCAGAACCTAAATCATTTACGAGTGTCCAACAGATTGTATGATGCAGTAGAGAGCATGGATCTAAAAAATGTGCTATAAAAAAACGTGGTAGCTATGTTTGAGAGAGGTGACAGAAGTAAATAATTGCACTGATAAATTAGAATAAATAGATGTATACTGATAGAATGTTCACAAAACATGGGAAATGGATAGAGAAATGTTAAGATGTACAGTATAAGTAGAAGGCAGCCCGATCTATATGAGAAATTAATATTGAAGAGGCAAAATTTGCTTTATTTTCTGTATAAAGAACCATGCTCCTGCTATTTTGCCATATGAAAGTGAGAGTTGGGTGTTTCAGGAGAAATACAGAAGTTAATTGAATGCAATGGCAATGGGGAATTTGTGTGATAACAAGGCAAAATGAAAAATAATTGGATTATGAAGTACTTAAATTCAGTACAAAAGTACCCAACATGAACAATAATAAGGTGCAGTAGCATAATCATATAGCTGAATGATTTATATCATCTGAAGAGTAACCAAAATATGTCATATACAGTAGAGAAAGTAAATGAGGAACAAATTGCAAAACATATATAGGAAGAGTTAACAGGCAAAAATGAAAAGTTCAGGAAAATCATGGGTCTTTCTCAATGATCTCAGCCGAAATCCTTAAGAAGACATATGTAGGCATACATATAGAATTATCCAACAGAACAGGTAAAATAAATGTATGGCATGTCTCAAATGACCTGTCCACACCAAACTGAAATAGTTTTTAATAATGAAAAAAAAAAAACCAAGTTAGAAATGTTCTGAACAATGTCCTGAACAAACAAGATTCCTGCCAGTGTGGAAATTTAGTTACAATTCTACTTTTAACTAATAATAGGAGAGCAACGATTGGGCATAGATAGGAACCACCTCCCTCAAAGCAGCCTTGGGTACAATCATGACTTTTGAAAAATTAAACAACTGGTATCAAATTTCTGAAATGTCCTCTCAAAGACGACATTTCTAACCACGGAGTTCATTTCAGGTAATTTACCTCAAAATCACTTTTATTTATTTATGTGTTGCACATTATGCATAAATACAGCAAAACTGGAATGAGATACATGGAAAAGATAATTATGTTATCTCTGAATAGTACAATACAGAAGTAAAACAACTAACAATTTTTTAAGATCTTGCAACTAGGTTATCTGAAGACAGACTGGCCTATCCAGACAAGTAAAATGAAGGAGAGTTTCTATCAGGCTGTTAATGGCTACAACAATTATATTCTTTCAGAGTCAGCTGGGAATATGACCCAGAGACTTCTTGTCCACGTCCAGCATTTTAATCATCACTTAGTTTTCATCACTGAAAAACTGAGAAGTAACACTTGCTGCAAAATATACACTGATAGTTTGAATTGCAGAATCTGAAGAGATTCTACAATTCAAACTATCAATGTACATTTTGCAGCAAGTGCTACTTCTCAGTTTTTCAGTCAAATATTTCTGCATATGTTCAGAATTAAAAAAGAAGATTAAGAAACAACTATTGCTAAATGTCAGTATGATGACACTAAGTCTGCAGAAGGGAGATGGGTGTGCAAAGTAACCACAAACCTTTTTAGCAGATTAATGTCCAGACCACTAATCTTTAGAATGAGTTTTTTCTCACAGCAATCTGACTTCGCTACTCCAAGGATCCTGTTACAACAAGTATGTTGTTTCTTTCACTGTTGCAGCAGATTGGATCACCAAGTTTGTACTATCGTAAGCCGGCTTCTTCCTATAATACAAAATACAAAACAATCACAACAGGAGGATTCAACAGAGATTTGAGCAAGTGAAAAGCATTTCTGGTTCTGAAGTTCTACTGACAAAAAGAGATTGATTTATTTGTGTATTATGTAACCTCCCACTCCCCTGGCAACAACAATCAATCAATCAATCAATCAAATAAGTCATTTGATGGGCTCCATTCTATTCTGAGGTCCCCAGACCTGTTGTCAAAACCAGGTCTTTCAGGGTCTTGTGAAAGAGTCGGAGTGGAGGGCCAATTGTGGAGGGAGTTACCACAGAGAAGGCCCCTCTAGATCTCTAGAGGAGACTCATAGCATTCCCTGTCTCCCTGCTCTGGTGGGTCATGTAGATGTGACCAGAAAAAGTCAGTCGGTCAAATTACCTGGCCCAGCACCTTGAATTGGACCCTATATACACAAAGACAGGGGAAATGCTTGAAAATATGCTCACAATAACTAATGCAACCAGAGAAACACTATGGAAGAGGTGAGAAGCTGAAGGAGGCAGGAAGAATGTACATAGCAGTACATTCTTTGCTCAACAATTTGAGTGAGACCCAGCAAATTGTTTTAGAATAAACCCAAATAAGTTAATATGTGAACATTAGGTGAACGTTTCAAGAAATGCAGCAAAGTAATACAGAAGAAGAATCACATCTGGCTACAGGCTATTTTCCTACATTTAGTCTACTGTCTTATCTGCCTTGATAAGAGTTATATCTTAAACACAACTGAAGGGCACGAGGTTTGTGTTAATTACAACTAAGGAAATATCCCATGTTCGCTCCTGGACTTTGTTTTACAGAAGGTGGATTGTCATTGCAGTTCAGTCTTTTCTCTTTTGCCCAAGAGCCAATTTTATGAAATCAACTGAAGTGTGTATCTCTTATTAAAGAGAAACTGTTTTTCTGAATTATTCCGCCTTTCTATTTTATAACTGTAGTTAGCAGTAAACATGTGTAAAAGGAGAGTCAGGGGCAGAAAACAGAAGACGTCAAATATTGTTGAATTACAGTTTCTAGCTTGTACAGCTGACATGGGTTACACATAGGTTGCTACGAGTTGCTGTGAGCGCATCAAAATTTGAAAGCCATAGGTTCTCCAGGTTTTATGTTTTAAAATGGTGAGGTGGTATTGCCATGTAAAGTCATAAAGTATAAGAGATTTAAGTTTGTGTTCCATCATTCCTTTAAGGAGCTCCAGGTGTGTTTGTGGGGTGAGTTCATCTTTTCATATCATCTTCCTTTATTTATACCAAAACTATGAAATAGACTGTGCTGAGAAAAATGATTGAGACTAATTCACCTGGTGGATTTCAAGGTCATGCAGGCATCCCCCTCACCATTCAAATCCAAACATTAATTACCATACAATATTAGCAATGGCATCATCATACTTCTATAAATTCACACCCTATTATTATAAAAATCTGTTTATTTCACAATAATTATTTTGCTCTGTATATGGACCCAAGCTAAACAGGACCAGGAAAGTGTGAGAATTTTTAATCTACGTACTTTAGGGTAATAAGACATTTGAGTCCTGAGTAAGATAAAATCCAATATTGTAGAAAATCATGGTAGTTTCCAAATGTAGATTCCAATTTCTATTACCTCCTCCAAATATCAGATCTTATATGACTTTCTATATGTCTGGGGATTGCACAAGAGTACATCAAATCTAGCTGTTAAGTCAAGTGATAAAAAAAAAATCCCTGAAATCTGGAAAGGAATCAGACACTTTCCAATAACAAATGCTAAAATATAAAGAATCGTCTGCATGGATGCAAACTGGTAGTTCAAGCTACCGATATGTGGACCGATTAACAATACAACAGTTGCATTCTTATTCTGAAGTAAATCCCTTTGCATCCATTGGTTCTAGAAAATTATACACATCACTAAAATTGCATTGTGTAAGCCCAGTGCTAACTTCAAAGGAAGCCAGGAAATGATTGTCTTGCAAATGCTTACTAAACCATAACAAAACAAAAATACACTCTTTCATTGTCAAAAATAAATCAAAGGGTATGTTTGCATTTTGTCTCAACCAGTTCCACAAAAACCTCTTAAGCTAAGCGATACAAACAAATAAGGGAAGCCCTCTGATTAGTTTTCTCAGCTCTACTTTCCTTTCCAGGGCATAAAATGGTCTACTTCCAAACCAGCTGCTTAAATAATTGCTGCATTTACTAACCAATTTCATGAATGTTTGCTTAATGAAAAACTTCATAGAAATATGGGTGTATTTCTGTAGATGCTAAAGTAGTATAAGCCTGTCAACAAGTGAAGTTTTAATTTACCCAGGGAAGATACAGTCATCCTATTCAGCTCCATTACCCAAAATATGTTAATAATTTAAAAATGAACCTTACCAATATTTACTTGGAACTAAATCTCATAGAGTTTCAACAAGGCTTACTCCCAGGAAAATATGCCACCCCCAAATTTGAGTCTGATTAATCTACCAAAGAAAACATCTAACCTAAATATTGAAATTGATAATGAAATGCCAAAGTCAGGAGACTATGAACTTTAAACCAACAAGAGCTGATTGCCACTGGCTTCTGGTATCTCATGCATTTAGGATCTCCACCTACGAGGGATACTAAGGTCTTTCTGACCCTTAGTGATGCAATTGAGGCCTGCCACCCCTCCCTCTTTCCAAATCTTTCTTCCAAATAATTTTATTATGTGTTACAAATAGAATAAAAACTAATAGAGACTACAAACAATATAAAAAAGAAAAACAGAATGAAAAAAGAAAAGAAAAAAGGAAGGAAAGAAGTAGCTTCCCCCTTCATCCCAGCAAACATAAACAATTTTACTAGCGTATCACCATTTCTTAATACAACATATACTCTCTTTCCCCCATAACTCACCTCTAAACTAAAAACAAAATCCAAAAGCTTTGTTATTGTTCCTTATCAAAAATGTTAAATAAGAGATATCAGATATAATCATCAATGTTAACCTTGAATTAATAGGCCAACCATATATTCCTCCCCTGTGCTTTTGAACAATTTTTATTTTTAACCCTTCAAATAAAGTCCCTGAACTTGATTTCTGTTCATCTTTTCATTGTCCCAAGAAACTTTCAGAACTTTAAAATATCTCTTTTATATATCCAGAATTAAGGTATGTCTCTTTTTTCGGTCACTTCTCAAACTTCTTTTGTCCCTCCCTCGTTCCAAATCAACGTACACTGGGTACAAGGATCAGGGAATTCTTATCAGATTGCCTGTTTCCAACAGAGGTTTCCAAGAAGTCCAACAGCTTCTCTATAGGGATGCTGCCTGTAAGCGTGAAGAAAATGGGGACCAAAGAAGCTAGATAAGCTATCCCCTAGGTAGGATTAGAACCCGTCATCTGGTGGCTTTCACCAACTAGCAAACAGTATGCAGGTAGTCCTCGACATGCAGCGGTTTGTTTAGTGACCATTCAAAGTTACGTCACTGAAAAAAGTGACTTATTACTGTATAATTTTTCATACTTACGGCCTTTGCAGCATCCCAATGGTCACCTGATCCAAATCCAGACAACTGGCAACTGACTCATATTTATCACGGTTGTAATGTCACAGGTTCATATAAATCACCTTTTCCAACTTCTTTTTTTAATTACTGTATAACATCCAAAATTTCCAGTTTCAATTGAACAGTGTGTTGTCTGGGTACAGATCATTTTAGGAAATAATAATCAAAGTGTTTATCCATCTCTTCCACCTTCTTCTCCATTTGTTCTGATTTCTCTTCTATTTTCTGCATCTGTCTTTCATTTTTTGTTATTATTTGTTGGATATTCTCCATTTTATTGTCCATCTTTTCCATTCTTTCCTTCATGTTTTCAAAAAAAATTTTTTTCTTGTGGCTTCTGATAAGCAGAGTCAATGGGGAAGACAGGCTCACTTAACAACCGTGCTGCTAACTTAACCGGTAGTAGTGATTCACTTAACAACTGTGGCAAGGAAGGGTTAGGGGGCAAAAATCACTTAACGAATGTTTCACTTTAGCAACAGAAATTTTGGGCTCAATTGTGGTTGTAAGTCGAGGACTACCTGTACAACCTTGAAATCCATCCTCCTAGATCGGAAAGACTTCGGTGGAAGACCCACTTGGTATCTATAGTTGCGAGTGGCCTTTCCCTAGTGTGACTAGCACTAAAGGCCAAACTAAATTGGCAGCCAGAAAACGATTTAAAAGATCCACAGCCATCATCCCCAAAGCAAGTGTCTCCTCTTGAAAAGATTTCCCCACTCCAATGCATAGATACTTTGAAATAAGCTGCACGTGCTACCTTTATATCAGGTGACAACAGTGGGAGGAGCAATAGGCAGCCGCACGGACATGTTCAGCGCACATCCACTCTAAACAAAAAGCACACGCCATCCTGGCAGGATTGGCAGGAAAAAAAACAAAGATTGAAAACCAGCATTTTGCCCCAGATTTGCTGTTTAAAGGATCTGCCCAAGGCAAGAGTCTTATTTCTTGACCCATCCACCCCACCCCCATTCTTTCCTCCAGAATCCAGATGCTGACAAATATTAGCATCAGCCAAGCCATGCCCAAAGACAACTGCAGCTATTCTTGTCGATCTTGCTTCGGGGTGGAAAAAGTGCTGAAATTGCTTCCAGCTGTATCCATATGCAGCCTGCTTCATTCTTCCATTTTCCCCCACGCAACTGTAGGCGCATGAGGACAACCAGACAAATATGCGCCTTTTTCTCACTTAAAACTGCAAATTCCGAGCGTGGAAACTCCCTTTCTGAGGTTACAGGATAAAAATGTTCTTGTGAGCTGTGTTTCGCTTCCTGGATTAGCTGGAAAGCCTACCTCTCTCCATTTGCAAGAGAAGAACTGAGCATTATTGTCTAGACACAAAATGGAATGGTTGCTGCGTACTCCAGGCCAATGGGGAAAAAAAACTGCAAAGGCCAGAACATGACAGGGCTTGATATATGAATGAAATCAACCTACTGGCCAGGGCTTGGGAGAGTAACTGAGCCCTACGCAATTTCTGTTTGGTCCCAGGTTGATCTCAGTTTGTTGAAAGGAGCAGGAATGCAACTTGACCTTGAAAGACCCTGGCAACAATCCTGATGAGGCTCAGCTGCTTAGCCCTCCCAGGATATCTTCAGCACTGAAACCAAGCCCAAAATAAAACTAGGAAAAATGCTTCCAAGTCTATATAACAGGGCTGTTTACACATCATTGGATGATTCAAATTTTCCATTATTTTAAGCATATGGGTTTCAAAGACCTAACCCCCTCAGCTACGTTAGCATTGGTCCTCCAAAACTGGTTCAGACAAACAGAACTTCCAGTGGTTATTTTACACATCCAAATGTATCATCACAGGCAAAAAGCTACAACCAAGATGAGTTCACACATTTTGCGAAGTAGTCTGGTCTATACATTCCTTTTAATATAAATTCAAAGCTATGAACAAAGGTTTACAAATGCAAAGGTTCACACATTGCACTAAATCAAAGCCAAGTTAACCAACGTATGATTTAGCGTAAGGGTCTTCAAACTTGACAGCTTTAAGACTGGTGGACTTCAACTCCCAGAATTCCTGAGCTAACATGACACGAGGAGGAATTCTGGCAGTTTTTAAGTCCACAAGTCTTAAAGCTGTCAAGTTTGAAGACCTCTGATTTAGCACAACGATGTACGAATGCAGCTAGGACTGTTTCCAGAATAATCTGCTGACTACTCAGGGTAGAGAAACACATTCTCACATTGTGAATCAGTCAGAGGTGGGTGGGCTGCTCACGGGTCAGGGTTCTCACGGGTTTGGGCGAACCCTATGCTCTGGCGATTGGTTCCAGTGGCCCCCAACCTTTTTTGTGCCACGGCCCGGTACCGGCATCACAAAATGATCCGCGGCCAGTACCAGCATCAGCACGCATGACAAGGCAAGGCGAGCCGAGCGACCAGCCAGCCAGCCGTCCCCCACTTCTCCCTGCCACCTTCAACTCCTCCTTTGTACCTTTGTCGATGGGCTTCGCTTCGGGACGGCTTCGGGACGGTCGCTCGGCTCGCCTTGCCTTGGGTGCTGAAAGAATCCTCGCGCCTTAGTTTCATTTGAAGCCCCCCACCCCTTTGATGAAACTAAGGTGCGAGGATTCCTTCAGGACCCAAACGCTGCTTTCCAACCAGAAAAGCTCACCTGGAAGCACTTTCTTGTCAAACAAGATGGCGGCGCCCAGCAAACTGGCGGCCCGGTAGGAAATGTTCCACGGACCGGTACCGGTCTGCGGCCCAGTGGTTGGGGACCCCTGGGTTAGGCCCACCCACCTGCCCCTGCTTTAGTCCGTTCCTTTATTTCTGCAGTTTTGAAGCTCAGCCGAGGCGCCCCTCAGCTGTTTTACTCACCGGCATTGCCATGGAAAGTCAGTTTTATAGCTGTACCACCGTGTTTTTGTAATGTGCTGCGCGTGCACCAAGTGCATGTGCAAAGCACACACTCACCAAACCCGTTGTGAAACTGGTAGAAGCCCACCACTGGAATCAGTATTAATTCCAAGGAAAATTTGAACCTTGACAATACTCCATTTGGATCCAGCAAAGGAGCTAAAGCTCGTCCACATTTAAAAATAAATGTATTTTTTGAACAGAGACTCAAACAGGAAGAGGAGAGAAAGAACAGGCGCACTACAGCCTTCTATACAGGTACAGTCTTTGACTTATGACTATTATGCAGCCTGTCCATTACCATTGTTTGTGGCAACCATTAAGTGAGCACTGCAGTTTTTAAGCAAAACAGTGATTCACTATGGGTATGGTTTTGCAGAGACCTGGAAATGCTGATTTTCAGCAAAACTGTCATTAAAATGCGATCACGTGAATGCAGGATGCTGCAGATTGGAAAGATTACACTGGAAAGAGTCCTAGCTGCATTCATACATTGTTGCACTAAATCATATGGTGGTTAACTTGGCTTTGAATTAGTACAATGTGTAAATATATTGCACTTGTAATCCTTTGTTTATAGGTTGAGTTTATATTAAAATGAATAAATAAAATAATAATAAAATAATAATAAAATAAAATGACCAACTGCAACCGGGTTACTGAGTGCCTGAAGTCCACTTATGTGACCTAACCACTAGAACTTGGATCTAGGTTATAAGTAGCCCCCAGGTAGGTCTGCTATAACTTCAAACAGTTGCTAATCAACCGGTCGTAAGTCAAGGACTACCTGTAGTAGGACTTAAGTGGCAGATATCAACATGTAGTAGAGGTGGAATGGGGAATTTTTATCTTTTCAAAAACATGCCTCGTTACATGTTAAGACTTTTTAACAGCATAATGTGTATGTGTGTGTATGAAAACAACAGATTCCTAAGTTTGTGCAAGCTTTAAAAGTTGATTTTTTTTAAAAAAAGTGATCCAGCCTTTGCCCAACTCAGTTATGTATTTAGAGATCTGAACATTTTTCAGACTTCTAAATAAGTGTTGCTTATTTATTTAGTACATGTCGAAACCATCCTATCATAAGACTGGGGGAAAGACTTGGAAAAAGAGTATGTGGATTTCTTACAGCAGCAAGAAGCAGCAATTTTTTTTTTATTTTAGGCTCACTTAAAATCTTACTTTAATGAAACCACTTTAACGAAGAGCAGAAAAGTATTGCACTTTGCAGGAGTTCCAAACACGATCACTGTTGCCTAATAAAGTAGGCAAAAGTATAAAAGAAGTGCCACATATAAATGTGGGAAATACATCTAAATGATAGGGTAGTCTATTTGCAAAGAATATTGAAAAGACTCTTGTACTTGCCCTATTATTATTTGTGAATGCTAAAGAAGGCAATCAAAGACAGGCAGATATGCTACTTTCCGTTAATTCAGATCCATTGTGGTGTACGGGTCCGGCCCAAATTTTGTGGGGAGAGAAAAAATAAACTTCACACCTTCCCCTTTTCAATCTCTTTCCTATTTTGGTAACCAATACATCAATTTTAAGTGTTTAAATAATAATTAAACTGCACATGGTGCAATCAAACACAGAGAAGATATTTTTGGATCCTACAACAAAGAAAATCTATCTATAAAGCCTCACTAAATATAGATTAATTACGATCCATTAATACATTTTAAACCAGCCTAAAATGCCCACAATGCAGGAAACAGAGTAACCACTCTGAACCATGCCAAATGTATAGAATGAAAAAGAATTTAGAAAAAGGCATTGAATTACTTCAGTGGAATCACAGCTGTCCATTAGGGGATGGGGGACTGACATCACATATACCATGATTTCACTGTGCAAATGACACAACTGATGCAAATTACATAATTCACATGGAATGTTATTAGGAAATATATGTTGCAATCTTGCACATATTCCCTTATATTCCATGCACAAAGG